>NC_143388.1:67230992-67862128 GCF_980474605.1 Leiobunum rupestre
AATAATAATAATAATAATAATAATAAATGTTTAATTCTAACTACAGCAAAATTATCAATTTATTCTCTCTCTCTGTGTCACGACGCTTTGCAACACCCTCTAAATTTTTTGAAAAAACGATTCAATGAAAAAATCAAACAATTTGTCTTAACTGAAAACTGCAAACAGGGCTTAAACCTAAAAAACATAGCGCATACCCTGAATAAAGTAAACATCTGTGATATTGACCCAGGCTGATAACCCATATGAATACTAATTTACTCAAAAAAAATTCCAGATTGTAACAAGCTATTTCCAAGGTAAAATCTTATACTGCTTTGAACTTGTAAAGTGTTAATTTCCCCGCTTCCAAAAGCTACCATTGTCAAAAATGACCCAAAGCTTCGGATTCAAATTCCTTAAAAAAACCACACACGTATAATAATGTTTCTTTCTTCCACCATTTGTAAAACTAACTTCTTTGTAAAATAAAAGACGTCTTAAAAAAAAAATAATAATAATAATAATAATAATCAGCTAGACTAATACCCAAGCTGAAAGCTAGACAATTGCTTCTTAGTATTTTATCAAATTTATTTTATAGGAATATATACATAATGCTTGACAATATCTTACATTGTCAATCCTTTTTTGCCGTTGTTTTGTCATCAAAATTAATGAAATTTCAGTTAAATAATAATACCCTCTACTTTCTAGATATATTATTCCACGTCTCTTTTAAACCAAATCGAGGGGAGCACTAGAACCCTGGCACTCGCCATCGGTAGGGTACTCAAAGGAGGCGTACCAATAAAAAATCACATGTTCTGGCTGGTGGTGTGTGAATAACAATTATGATTTTCTTCATTGCTGTAGTATTAATAAGATTGTTAACACCTGCTATACCACGAATCGCAGTTTCGCGAATTAGTTTTACCACCCTTACCTTATAACAGATGGTAGTTTCAATTTAATACAAAACTATAGTACCAACAATAACTTAATTAAGCTACAGTTAAGTTTTGGAAACCCCTAACCCTCTAAAACTTTATTAAGCTGGCTTATCCTTTTAATTATAAATAAATAATCAAAAATTTTTAATTTTTAATATTTACTTAATATTCCATTATTTTCCATATGGCCGGATATAGAAGAAGTTGCTCTTATCTCAAAAATATTAATGATCGACTAAAAATCACTCGTTTAATACTGAATCTATACTCTAAACAAACTGCTTTGGTTTTTATTTTTCAGGGTTTCCCGAACTTTCCGGGACAGTGACCTGTCTTGGACTGTAAGCCGTAGATTCGAGAAAACGTTAGGGCTACCTTAGACCATGTCCCAGGAAGGTATCAGCCGGGCGGATTTTTAAGCAGAGTTAGAAGGTCAAGTTTTATGACCTTTCGAAATTTTGGTCGAGCCGGAAATATCTTAGGGGATTTTATATGCTAATTTCCTGGACACCAAAGGGTCCCGCCTTTCGAAAAATTTAACATTTTTACTTTTTCGATGCCCATGTCAAACATGCGTTAAAGTGGTCATTCATAGTACAAATTTGGTAAAATGGCCAAAACTAGCCAACTTGAACCAGGAGTGGTCAAAAATGCTCAGTTTGCGATGGGAGTGGTCAAGATGGTCCAAAATGGTCGGTTTGCGATAGGAGTGGTCAATATGGTCTTAAATGATCGGTTCGCGATGGGAGTGGTCAATATGGTCCTAAATGGTCGGTTTGCGATAGGAGTGGTCAATATGGTCTTAAATGATCGGTTCGCGATGGGAGTGGTCAATATGGTCCAAAATGGTCAGTTTGCAATGGGAGTCTCCATAATAAACAAAAATGGTCAGTTTACCTAACGCCCCTAAAAACATTGGATTTCGTCAAATTAGACCATAGGTAGTTCAAAATTAATAGTTAAAATATTATCTGGCAAAAAAGGAGCCTTTCTCAAAATATTGCTATACACATATAGTTCATTTATTGATGCTTTTCATACGAAAAAAATTCAAAATCATGATAGTCTGGCGTTACCAATAACAACTTTATATATTTTGATTAGTCTAGCCATTCATTCAAATCACTGTTTCCGCTACCAGTCATATGGTAACCAAATGGCGGGTTCAAAATTGCTGCAAATACCAACAATTTCAAAATTTTAACAAAAACAAAAATTATTGCGGCAGCCAGATAATATTTTAACAATCTGTTTTGAACCTCGACCCGAAGGTCTAACTTGACGAAATCAAATATTTTTCGGGGAGTTAGGTAAACTGACCATTTTGGAGCATATTGACCATTCCCATCGCAAACTGACCAATTAGGTTCATATTGACCACTCCCAACGCAAACTGACCATTTTGGACCATCTTGACCACTCCGATCGCAAGCTCACTGTATTGGAGCATATTGAGCACCCCCATCGCAAACTGGCCATGTGTTTGTGTTTAGAAAGATGAAACGATCAAATGAAAGAGTTATTCCTCAAGATTCTAATGGATATTGCTAGAGATCGGCGGAGCTGATTAATTAACAGGCAAAATTTCAATTAATCATAAAAATTGCGGTTAACCGTTTATCCATGGATATTAACCATGGATATAAACAATTTAATATTGGAAAAAACCCAAAATAACTAATTATTTTTTGGATAATTTTTGTTTATGGATATTATCCAAACAAACTGTTAATTGTTATCCAAACGCCGACCTCTAGATATTGCGTGCCATTTTTTGATTGCTTAAAAGAATTGTTGAGAACAACTGATGCTAATTTCTGGATTGAAAACACTCAAGGAAGTACTAGAACTGTTATGAAAGATTGGTGTGATGCAGAATTTTACAAAGAGCATGTTCCAGATTTACGTATGCCTTGCGTTCAGGTTCTTCTGCACGTGGATGATATTAAAACAGTAAATCCGATTGATGAACATAGGAAAATCTACAAATTAACAGTTTTTTTCTTACGAGTTAGGGAACATACCCCCTTAGTTTATGTCAAAACTACATGTTAAACAACTTTAAGCCATTGCCAAATCTAGTGATGTTAGAAAGTATGGAATGAAGGCCATTTTGACAGATTTCATTGCAAGTATGAAGAGCCTAAAGGAAGGTTATGATATTTTAGGAAATGGTTCTAAATTTACTGGCTTTGTTATTGGTACTCCTGCAGACACACCAGCATCAAATCAGCTATGGGGGTTTAAAGAAGGAGTTAACTATTTAAGACGCTCATTCGTTTCGGCATTCCGATTAATTTCATTAATTTTCTGAACGTGGCTTACACAGACCCTATCTTTCGCGTTCGTGGTAATAACACGCTCACCCCTGAAATTCCATTCGCGAGAGGCATTTCCGGGCTGCTTTCCGTTTTGTCTCTTGAGCCGCTCTTATGCCATCTGCGCGCCGCTTTACGTAGGCCCTCTGGCCCTGGTTATTTTGACATTACTAATACCACTTTCGCTGATGACCTTAATGGTCGTTTTCGAAATGAATCAGAAATTGCCGTCATAAGTGGGTGTCTTGACGCTTTCTCCATCTCTTCCGGAGCTAAAGTTAATAGCAATAAGTCCTTCGTTCTTTGGTGTGGTGCGTGGCGTGTTAACTCACACAATATCACCATTCCCTTTCCTTCCAATGTTGACGGTGGCAAGTTTCTCGGTCTCTATCTGAGAAACTCGCCCGTGTATATGAACTTCGAAATTGGCCTGAATTTACCACGTGCCTTAGTCGAGTTCTTGGTCGCTGGCTTCATTTTAAACACCTTTGTTCCATTTCGGGCGAACGCTACTCAGTAATCAGCTCGCTTGCTCTATTCTTTGGCATCGGCTCAAAATTGTATCACGATACGAGAAGCTGTATGGTCTAGATGGCTTTGCAGAGAAATAACCGCTGATGTATCGGTAACAACTAATGGATCAACTGGTCTAGACTTAGCTTTAATTTTGAGAACTTCAGAATACGGTGCGTACAAATCAACTCCATGGGATTTTGCCCCTTCTCTCAGACGATTGTACGTTTTAACTGTTAAGTCTTCATCTATAATAAGCGCCAAAGCCTCTTGTGGCGAATATCTACGAAGAGTATTATCGTCTTTAAATATTGACATAATTTTTCTGGACTTGTAGGACTCTGAAGTGCCACTTTTAACAGATTCGACAATTCTCTCTGTCTATCACGCGTAGCTGACAACTGGACAGCCTTCAAAACCTCCGGGAACGGTTGCTCAGACAAACTATCTGATAACACTGCAATTTGTCTTTTTTGAGATCGAAGAGACATCAGTGGCCTTCCAACGTCACTCGCGCTAGGCGTGGAATGAAGATCTTGGTTTCACATTTCAGATAGCTGAAAAGTTTATTTAACCAATTCACTTTGTTCTCCAGATATCGGGCTTTCACGCGCGAGCAACTCGCGGATTTCTTTAAAAACGCCTTTTTCATGTTCTTTATTCTTTGCACTAGCGACTTTTGTTCGGTTTCTTTCAGATTGGACAGTAAGCGAGAATTGGTGATTTCTAAACATATGTTGAACTCTTTTGTAGAGTCGTATCTCTTCAGAAACACTTCGATGAGATCTCTATTCCTAACAACTTGTGACTCGCTGAAAGGTTGGCAAGCATCATCATTTAATGGCTCTGTTATATCCCGGGTATAACTTGCGCTCTCCAAATCATGAGGAATTTCTTCTATTGATCACGAGGCCATATCCTCCTATACTAACAATGAAATCCGAATCTCTACAATTTAACACTTCACGAGTTTGTAGCTAATTGAAATAAAATAAACAAACTATTAATAACAACGAATTGTTTTGAAGATATTTGCCACAGATATGCGATTTGGTTCATATCTAGAAAACAAGGTATCTATTATTGATTGTAAGAAATGTCGAAATTTTAAAACAAAATTCGTTTTCATGCACTGATTATAAAATAAAACGTTGATAACCGTTCTAATAGCGGATAATTTCAGGTTGAAC
Source organism: Leiobunum rupestre (assembly GCF_980474605.1). Classification (NCBI taxonomy): domain Eukaryota; kingdom Metazoa; phylum Arthropoda; class Arachnida; order Opiliones; family Sclerosomatidae; genus Leiobunum; species Leiobunum rupestre. The sequence goes on from NC_143388.1 coordinate 67,235,946, forward strand.
CTAAAACATTAACTTTATTTATGAGACATTTGTTATTCTTCAAATAAATCAATATTCTACTTAATGACGTATTTAATTAGCTGTCTGACAGTCTGAGATATGCTAATTACATTCTCAACTGAACACAAATTCTATATTGAAAATATTTAACATTTAGTATAGTCTATTTATTAATATATTTTGACATAACTAGTACAACTATACCTCATTAAAGTTAAATATATTGTTTTCCAACATCTCATAAACTTTTTAAGTTAAAAATGACAATTAAGTAATAACAAGTAAAGTAATTTATTCTACTAGTCACACTCGTCATAAAAGATACTTTCTAGGAAGCAAAGGTTTAACGTTCTAGCTTATAATCAGCCAAAGATATTCACATTTCCAACGAAATAATAGGATCATATCGTTGACAAATAATAATTTATTAAATATTATAGTACGGACCTAAAAATGACATTAATTTCAATCGTCATATTCAGGTATTGAAAGAATACAAATCCGTGACAAGTTGAAAATGGTCTTTTCGATCTCACCTGAATGGAGTAGACTAGTAAAGATTTGTAATGTACATGCAGTCGGTACGATAAAAAGTAACTAATTGTTAAAAATAGTAGGATTTTTTCGGCTTAGTATTGTTTTGGTATTGAAATTTAAAACAAGGTGGCCTATGACAACAGGAAAATAGCGCTGAATGGATGTTCCTTTGAAGGTAATAAAACCCCGTTTATCTTGAAAAGTCAAAGTCGGTTACTTTTCGGGTTTTTTTCAGCGTGTTCTCCGAAAATTTATCTACGACATAGAATATAAATGTTCCGTAACCACCTGAAGCCTTTCGCAAAAACAACATTAGAAAAAGTGTTATTTTGGACAAAATTGGAGCTTTAAATGCATTTTACAGAAATTAAATTTGTGTTAGATAGGAGCAACAAACACAACACCCCACACAAGGAGAACGCAACCCGTCAAAAGTCGTGGATTTTCTTGCGTACGTTTTTCATTGGCTAGACGCTTTAGCGCCTGCTGCCGTCGGAACGGGAAAATTCGGAAATTGTCTTCCCCCCGCCCGTAAAACGTTCAGCGTAAAGGCTCGTGACGCTCGTCCAATGAAATTCGTACACAACCCTTCGTTAGCGCGTTTAAAGGCTAGCTGCGTTCTCCTTGTGTTTGTTGCTCCTAGGTGCTAGGCTTATCGAAATAAAAGTTTACATCAAGCATTACCTGACACGTGCAATGCCGCAAGAAATCCTCTGAAATTCCTAACGGGGGACGTTGGACCCCCTGGTGGTTGTTACCGAAATATAAAGTATATTTTCGAATTCTGCGTTTAATTTTGAATAATAATGTGTAATTTTTTCATTTTATTTGTTAATATTTAATTTTGACACAAAAAAGTCGATTTAAAAACACTGTGTATTGGCAGTTATTAAGCTAAACCTGTTTAAAACTGCCTACAACTTTTGTACCAATTCATATATAAATTTCCATCAAGACTAAAATTTGTAACAATTATTAGTTTGTGATATTTTATGAGAAAATTTTAGACCAAATGAATTAATTTCTCGGAGAGTATACTGCTTGGTTTCCACTAACACGCATCATTATGTTATTTTTTTGGCGCACATAAGATATTCGGTCACACCAATTTGGATTGTCGTGGTGTCACGGGCACTAGTTGACACTCGGTTGACACTAACCTAAAAAATCCAAGGTAATGAAATGAAAGGTACGAGCAAACTAATTATTGGTAAGAATAAGAATGAAAAAGTATTAAAAATGAAAGAAGTTGCCAATCCATTGAATCCAAACGTTACCATATAATTGATATTTCTTCGGCCCATGTACTATTTTTTCGCAATTTCATTATCAGGAATCATTTTTCTGAAAATCTCAGCAACACGGTCACCAAAATTACAAAACAACTGAGTCATAACAAGTTCCAGAGCCCACAAAGCTTGAGCTTTGGAAACATTTTCTTTAATTGCAAAAGTATTAATTTCATTGAGGTTTGAGGGTGATTTTGTAGTTAAGTTCTCAATAGGTACAGTTACTTCAATAGTAGAAAACGAATTCTACTACCCCTGGAAAGATCAGAAAGAGACTCAGCTTGAGTTGTTTCGCCAACAGGATGAATTCTTCCTTGCCCAAAATATTTGTCTATTTTGGTTTGTTCTTTTATTCCGTCTTTATTTTTTTCATATGGCTAACACTCAACTGGTGACTTTTTATTGCCTGAACGTGCACCCATGTTATTAAGGGGCAATTTCTTACGGCAGAATGCGGAGAAAACAGATCTCTATAAAGTTCTTCATTTGTCAAATCCTCTTAGAAATTTGCTTCCAATTTTTAATGCTAGGAAGCAAACTTGAATGCTTCAAACATATTGAGTATGCAATTTCTTAGCCGCGTGCAATGTTTTGATTTTTCCTCGTTAGGCTTTCAATTTTGTATGGTATTAATTTTACCACCCTCCAAAAAACGGGAGGGGGAGTGGGGTGAGTCTGAGACAAACGGGATTTGTTTTTTAGGGAAAAAGCTTAGCAGCTAAAGGCATATTTTTACCGTTACTCTAATTTATCTCTGAACGACACGTGTAGGCAGTAAATATTTTAAACGGTAGATGTATATTGGGGCTGTAGCTTAAAGAAAGGAAAAAGACTACTTCGCCATAGTCGGCGAAATATTTGTAACGCTTGGCATTTCGGGTTGGGTTGAAACAGTGGCAAAACCGTGAACAAAGATTTACAGTTTTCAAGGTAAGATTACTCCTTTTTCCCTAAAACCACGTTACTCATTACTTGGAGCTAAAAACGACGTTACTCATTACTTGGAGCTAAAAACGACGTTACTCATTACTTGGAGCTAAAAACGACGTTACTCCTTACTTAGAGCTAAAAACCACGTTACTCATTACTTAGAAAAAATGAAGTGTTTAATACTTTTAATTATGTTGTTTTACTTTTCTACAAACAACAAATGAAGATAGCACGTATTTTGAATTAAGTAATTTACTTTTATTTTCAGATATCTTGATGACTTTATTCCTAGATTGTTATTAACACGTCGTAAGAAAAAGCCTGCTAATATGTATATTAATAATATAAGAAAAGCATTTTTCTATATAAATTAACTTGGATGCCAGTTCAGGTCAGTTATTATTCTATTTGACAGTCTCTCAGGTAACACTGATTAAGAGTTCAAATGCCTATGCCATTAGATACGATAAAGAGACATATTTATTTACAAACTCAAACAAATCTTACTTGACTACGTATTATTGTTATATATTTAACCGTTGTTAGAGACGTGGTTTGTTTTTGAGGCACAATAAGGCTAGTAGGCGACAAGCAGAGGTTTTTTGTATTTTGGTCAGGAGTTTTGTCAATCATTTAATCAATCAATTTTATTCTATTTGTTAAATAAGCTAAGCGGATTTTTGCATTTTAGATAGATTTGATTGTTTGGTCTCTCATTTTAACTTTTAAACCTATAATTATTTTAGAATAGAGCTCAATTCCATTAAATGAAAATGATGTTCGCCAAAGTGTCGGATTTATGCGACGCAGTGAGGACATACGATGATGAACGACTTGCCGTGTTACTCGAAGAAGGAATCGACGTCAACGGAATTGGTCGATTATCTTATATATGGATTACAATATGGGTAACCCCCTCGTACACGTCGTCGTACTTTGGTCGATTAGATACCGCGAAACTGTTAATTTTAAAGGGTGCCGATGTGAATAAAGTGGTGGAAGACGGACAATCTGCGGTATACGGCGCTGCGGTCAAAGGTTATTTGGAGCTGGTACGGTGTGTGATGGAGAATGGAGCAGACGTTAACATTGCGGCCAAGGACGGAAGGACTCCTTGGAGGGTCGTTTAGCTGTGGTGAAGTTTTTCATTGAAAACGGTTGTCCGGTGGAGAGTCCCGCTTCCGAGATCACTAATTTCACGCTGTTAAGTGTGGCTGCTGAACAGGGACATTTCGATATTGCGAAGTTTCTCATTGAAAAAGGAGCTGACGTCCAAGCGCGTCTTGGGTTTAACATTTCCTCCCATTTCACGTCGCTTGCAGATGCGGACGAAAGGACATTGCTCTTCTGTTATTAGATAATGGAGCTGATATCGAAGCGGTGAATGCCGACCTAGAAACACCTGTGCATTTTGCTGTCAATCAGTGGCCCTTGGTTAAATTTTTTCTGATTTTGAAGCTCTAAACAAGGATGGTCTGACTGCCTGGGAAAATCTGAGAAATACGGTTACATACTAACAAAAGGTCTCATTTTATCTTGGCGGCAATCGCGAAAGCCTATATTAAGCATATCAAATGGGTCCGAAGAACGTCCAAGTGGAGATTATGTCCAAGACGGAAACGCAATTTTCTATACCCCAGAAGCCGAAATGGAGGCCAAGGAATTTGAAACCGATGACAATAATCTTTTGGCGAACGTTATGGACGCCCGGAAAAGAAAAGTCAGGAAACTCTGTAAAAAGTTTCGGAACACTTCGAATTATATTTCGGAAATACAGAGAGCTGTCGACAATGTAATGCCTTCAGGTATGATAATTAAAAGACATTAGGTTAATAATATAAACATCATTTATTATTCCCGGTGATAACACACGCGCTACATAGGTACCGTCTTGATCCTCTACTACTTGCACTGTGTTAACTTATCACATGCTAGATGGCGGTAGTAGACTAGGCGCGGTTTTCAAATATGACAATATTACAATCCTCCCCTTTTTACAAAACTGGAATTTACACAATTCAGAATATAATGATTATCACAGATAGACTTTTATCTTAGTGTTTGTTGAGGAGGTTGTAGATTTTGGAGTTAAACTGTTTAGTTAGTTGATTAAAGTATTCTGTTAAGTGACTACATTTCCTCAATTAAAAATCGTGGAGGACGACGATTTTCACGAAGCGGGTATCTGCGTTCAACTACAATGTCCTGCTGTGGTGCGGGAACTGCGTCGTTTGGCGGTTCTCTAGCTACGTTCTCCTCCCCGTTTAACTGGACCGGACGAACAGGAGGATGGATTGGAACTGGATCCTCGTCAGCGAAATTGTCGTGCTGTCGGTATCAGGGTTGGCAAGTTTTAAACAAAATGTTTAATACAAGTGTTTAAAACACGTTTAAAACAAATATTTTAAACAAACAACAATTTGTTTTAAACGTTTTAAACTATCTGTTTTAAACATGTTTTTTATAAGGTAAATTTTCATTGTTTTTTTTGTAAGATTTTGGTTATTCAATATGAGGGAAAAGGTAGAAAAAACCATTCCAAGGCTCTAAGAATGGTAAATTGTATTGATAACGGGTAGTTGGATTTTAAGATTCTCTGAAAAGAGCGACTGAAATGGCTCGATATGATTTCATAAATTTCCTACCAGTGCAAAAATCCGACGAACGCATTGAATTTTGTCTTTTTGTTTAAATATAATGTATTTAGCTGCCAATATACATCTATTTGGGACCCTATCTATGCACGGGATAAAAGTAGGGTTGCTGTTTAGTCGGGTTGTGCCGGTTTTAAGTAACAAGAAACACGGCCGGTCTGGACAGATCGGGTTAAAACCGACTAGGCGGCACTCCTAGATAAAAATTAAGGGATTTCGGTCGATTTTTTAGAACTTTTATGATGTGATGGAAGTTTTAAGATTATAGAGGTATTTAAGTTCTTATTTTTTATAACATTGTTTATTTGTGATGATTTATGACTGCAGACGTGCACATTTCAATAAACCAAAACTAAAAACCATGTTTGGATAACTAGCTATTTTCCCTTTTCTACTATGTGACCGAAAATTCCAGGATGATAGCTAAATTAAAAATCCTACTACAGGTTAGGTAGTATTTGTATGGGCCATCGAAAAAACTAAGGCCGTCAATGGTTGGTCAACAACGCTTAGCGAAATTCTTGGCTCGTTTAAATAAGCGTGTACTCTTTGGTTCTTCGCCCTGTGAGTTTATTTATAATACCATAAGTGGCATAATTACCCTAAGTGTGCCAATAGGAGCCATTCCCACAGAAAATCTTCAATTAGAGCTGGTTCTAAAAAGACCAAAGAAACGTAAGACTCGCGAATTTCGTTCAAGTACCCTATATGGTATTTTTAATGCTCGCGCCGCAGACGCCGCTTCGCAAACACATTACGTAAATTTCGTCACTGGAAAAAATGACGTCATTTACGTCACTTTCGTTAAACAAGGTATCATTGAAAAATTCATCTTATTGACACACTTATGTCACTTATGATAATACGTTTAATGATACGTAAAATTTCTTTAAATGAGTTTACTCGTGAGTCTGATTCATAAGTATAATGAATAGTTTAAAACGTGTTTTAAACATAGTTTTTTATTGTTTATTATGTGTTTTTTATTGTTTGATTTAAAAACAGTTAAAAACAACGAATCTTGTTTAAAACAATAAAAAACATTGTTTTTGTTCTTTTTGAAAAAAACAAGGATTTTGCCAACCCTGGTCGGTATTGATGGGTAGCGTCGCCCTGAAAGTGTCTGAAAAAACTTTGGTTACGAGTAATAGTTCGTTGCATATTGCTGGAAGTAACCATCGATCCTTTGGTTTTGGTCACAACCAGAACGTCAGGTGCGAAGGTTGGTGAAAGTTTGTTTTGCTTCTGAGTTTTGACTAGGACACGATCACCGGTAGTAAAAGGTTTATTGTGATGTATTTGACGATCGGCATGATGTTTCATACGATCTTTAGCTTGGGTGTCATTTTGACGTAACTTAGCGAAATTCGACTTTGCGTCTGTTTCTGTGAGAACTTAAGGTAATTTGCACTGTATTTCTCTACCAAAAAGGATGGTCGCTGGAGCGAGGCGAGTAGATGAGTGTGGTGTAGCTCGATAATTGAATAGAAATTGATGAATCGAGTCGCGCCAGTTCGTTGGTTCGATGGAAGCTGTTTGCAAGACTCCTTTAAAGTGCGATTGGGGCGTTCCACGAGTCCATTAGCCTGAGGCCACAGCGGTGTTACGCGGCGGTTGTGAAATCCAAGTTCTTTCGAAAACTTCGCAAATTCGAAGCCATTAAAAGGTGGCCCATTATCACTTCGAATAGTGGTCGGGATGCCAAATGTGCAAAAATATCGTTTTAGTACGGGTATAACTCTATCACCGGAAGTGGATCGTATGATTTCGACGACAGGAAATCTGGAGAAGTCGTCGACCAGAACAAGCAGATATTCTCCGCTTGGAACGGGACCGACGAAATCGATAGATACATATTGCCATAGTCCGTTGGGCAATGGAGATGGAGTAATTGGGTCTCGTTCATTTGGTTGACTGGTGGCTTGGCAAGCGAGACAGTTGTTCACTTTTGACTATACTAAACTATCCACTCTCGAAAACCAAACTTTGCTTCACAAAAGTTGTTTACTTTTTGTTGCACCTTGGTGTCCTTCGTGGGCCAGATCTACAGCGGTTTGGCGAAGTGATAATGGTAAGAGGACTCTTGTACCACGCATGAGTACGCCGTTTACTACTTAGAGTTCCTGTTTGATATTTTCCATAGTGTCGACATCTGTGCGACAGATAGTTTGAGGGGAAAAGTCAATGGGTAAACGCCATTCAGATAATTGCAAAAATCGTATAACTTGCTGTAAGGTATGATCTTTACTGGTGGCCTTAGCGAATTGGGCGAGAGTCATAGCTATTGGAATGAATCGTTGTAAAACGTGGAGAGCTTAGACGTCTGCAAGATTTGATTCTCGACATGGTACTGAACTAGTTTGTGGTGAGCGAGATAGGAAATCGGCTGGGTTATTAATCCCATTTTCATATCGTGTGACGTAGTCATATCTTTGCAGTCTCAAACGCCAGCGTTCGATCCGAGCTGGTGAGTGAGGATTAGTGGTATTAATTACGAACTCCAGAGGTTTGTGGTCGGTGATTATGGTAAATTGCTTTCCATATAAATATATATGGAACTTTCACAAGGCCATACAACTCCTTAGGCCTCCTTTTCGGTTTGTGAGTATTTAATCTCGGTTTGAGTTAAGGCGTGTCGCTACGATATCATCTATAGTCGGAGTAGGGTGTCTCTCCCTGATAAATGCAGTGTTTGCGGCACACATGCCTACGCAGATTCTGATACTTTTCGGGTCCTTAGGCTTTGGTACCAATACTAGAGGTGAGATCCAAGGTGTAGCCCCGGTTGCTTTTTCGATGATGCCTGCCCATATTTTCCAAATTTTCTAGTTCTTTATCTCGCTTTCCTCTGAGGTGAAAGGGTACTCGACGAGCAGGCTGGGCGATTGGTGTGACGAGCGGATTAATATGTAAGGTAAATGTTTTGCCCTTGAGATGTCCTATACCCTTAAATAGCTCGGGATATTTGGCCAATATAAAATTGGTGGAGTTCATGATACTGTTGATGTTTCCAAGTATTACTAAATCCAAATTAAGACTGGAACGAAAACTGAGAATTGTTTTGGTATGACTTACTTCCCCCTGAACAACGACGATTGAGGTGTCAATGGTGTGTGGGTAGCGGGTAAGACGTGTTTGAAAAGAGCCAATGATAGGCATAGCCTTGTCAGAGCCGCAAGCAAAGACTTTTGTGTAAGAGTGCTGAAGCCTGAGTAGCGGATCCAAAGTGTGATAGGTGGTTTGATCAATCATATTGACAGTAACGCCTGTATCAATAAGCCATTGTATCTGGATGTTGCCGATTGGTATAGTCACTTGAGGTTGCTCAAAGGAAGGTACATGATTGAAAGTTGGAATCGTAACAGTAAAAATGGAGCCATCGGAGTCAGAGTACCTGGTTCGGTGACGTGGAAGGTAGGAGTCGGGGTAGTATCTTCGGTATGTGCTGTGGTGTGGATGGTTTCAACGAGGTTCAGATGTCGGTTACCTTTCCAAGTGCGACCGGACTGATTACCCCTCGTGGCAGGTGTCGCTGGAATTTTAGCGTTTTGTTTGGATGAAGATGGTTGCGACCGACAACAGTGCGAAAAGTGACCTATTTTCCCACAGGAGTGACACTTTTTGTTAAAAGCCGGACAACCTTGACGGCCATTGCTATGTGGATAAGTTCCTCCACATAAACCGCAGATTGCCGACGATGATCTAGATGACTGTCTTGAAAAAGGCTTCGATAACAGGTGATTGACGGCGAAAAGCGATTTACTTGACCCTTTCTGATGGCTGGTACACTCTTCTATCCCCTTATTCTGGGCGTCTGCAAGTTCGTGAGTGCGAGCGGTTTCGAGAACGCCTTTGAGGGTGAGGGCGGAATCACGAAGAATTTTGGCGCGGAAAGATGACGATAAGCATCCTTGGATGATTTGGATCTTGATTTCTTTATCTGGAGACGTAAAAACGCAGGTTGAAGATAAATGCCGAAGCCTGGCAAGGAATTGGTCCATCGTTTCACCCTCCCTTTGTTTGGCTAAGCGAAATACCAGGGTCTCATAATCGGTGTTGGATGCTGGTGCAAAATGAAGCTGGAGCTTGTTTTTAGCCTCATTATAAGTCTGTGGATCGGTAAGAACGTTAAGATTCTCGAATATTTCTTCAACGTCGGGACCGGCGTAATGGAGCAATAAAGCTTTCTAGTGAAGGTCAGCGGTGATAGCGAGCGCCGTGAGTAGATTTTCGAAACGTCTAATCCATGTTTTCCAACGCGCCGCGACAGCTGCGGAAGCGCCGTGCACGCCGAAAGGCTCGAAATGCAGTAAGGATGGCAACGTGGCGGTCATTGTACGTTAAGCCTCGGTACAGAGGAAACAACGGGTGAGAGGGGATTAAGACGAGTTTTAGAAGGTATAAAAAAAACTCACTGCGATTAAAGAAAAATCTCCGTCGCCATAAAGTAATGCCTTCAGGTATCATAAGTAAAAACTTTAGGTTAATAATATAAACATCATTTATTATTCCCGGTGATAACACACGCGCTACATACGTACCGTCTCGATACTGTGTTAACTTATCACATGCTAGATGGCGGTAGTAGACTAGGCGCGGTTTTCAAATATGACAATATTACAGACAAGTACTCCCAGAAATTATTGAAAAAGGAGTGTGAAGTGGAACACCTTCAGAAAAGAATCGAAGAGATTCACAAAATCAATGGCCAAGAGCGAAAAAATACGCCAGAGGAATTGGCTCTTAAAGCGACTGATCTTAAATTAATCAAGACGCTTCTAGACGCTCAAATTGAAGAGATGAACGGAGAACATCAAGAGGAGCTGGAACAGGAACGACAAAAGTGTAAGCGCGAATTAGAGACCCAACGTGATGTGCTGCTCATGGATGGAAATCGTCTCATCGAGAAACTGGAATCACGCATAAAAAAACTGGAAAAAGAGAATAGAACTCTACTGGATAAACATGTGAGCCTGGAAAGTGAATTAGAAAAGTTGGTAGTCAAGTACGAAGAAGTCCAAAATATACGTCAGTCTTCTACTAACGTCGATGCTTGCGTGTCTGTGAAGAAAGTGATAACCTTTAATGGTGCTTCCGGTTTGCTGGACGGTACCAAAGGGTTGTGGGTTAAATTACACGAAGCCGGAGACGCTACCACAATTAGGATTAACAATAACTACATTCAGTCTTTAAGTCCCGTCACTAGTTCGGTAGTTGGCGATGTTGAAACTATAGTGGGAGATATTAAGGCAGAAAACCACATATGGCCACTCCTTTCAAAAAACTATCCTCATAAAGCAATAAAATAAAATTATACGATTCAGTGCCTCAACGGTTAAAATTTTTATTATCCACCTCCTTGGGAAATACATTTATCCTACTTCATAACGTCGTCTGCCCCGTCGTCTTCACTTTCTTAAGCTTAGGGGAAATCAGCATAAAAAGAATGCAGGTGCTAGGATAAATTCTATGGCTCTATCCGCTGGAATAGACTTTACTTTCCATACGCTTTTGGCGAGTGTACTAGCTGACTCTTTGTATTTGAACTAGGGTTATCGAATCGAGAACCGACTGAGTGGAACCGGAACCGAATCGATCAAGACCAATTGGAACCGGAACCGAACCGATCAAGACCAATTGGAATCGGAACCGAACCAAAAAATAGTAGGAACCGAACCGAGCTGCACTAAGAACCGAAATAATAGGAACTCATTTTCGTACCCTGGCCGAGCAGAATGTCCAAAACTAAAGTTAAAGCTAGCTCGCGCAGGCGGCGATGCTATTTTCGCTTATTATCACATATTGGGAACACGCGGCGAAATAAAAACCAATAGTTTGGACAAAACGAAATTAAGTGATTTCTAAATACGGTTTTTCCTTCCAATTGAGACAAAAGACATAATAGACAACCGGGAATTTCGGTTTATTTCCGGTTCCTCCGGTTCAAAACAGAATCCATAATTTAAACCATCCTTGGAATATCCCAAACCCGGTATTTTAGGGAAATTATCTAAAATATGCTACTAATTTTTTTAGGGAGCATTAACACTGTGTCTGTCTTGGTGAAATCTGGTGTCAAATATTCGAAACTCAACAAAGTACTTTTCCCCTCAATACATTATTACAAGAACAACGACGGTTTTCCAGCTATGTAGAGTTATTTCACTTAGTTTTCCCCGCATTTGGATTTTATTTTACTCCTATCAAGTAGTTCATAGTCTATAATTGTTCCAATTTGTATTGAAATCCCTGGGCCAATACACGGTTGGTAACGAAGCTAATTTAAGTTGTAACGCGGGTAACTCTCATAACGTTAGTTCTATCACTGAGATAACATTAAAACCAGTTCAAAATAGTGCCGTACCGTTAGTTTTTTTGGTTGAAGCCGATTGGACATTCAGTCGAAGCCTTGATAAAATCCATATAGACTGTATCTTCCGGACCTTTATCCTCTACACTGGATACTTTATCTCCACAAATGTGATTAACTAACTAATTATAATTTTTTGATTGGCCGCGCCACGTAATTGATATGTGATAGAAAATATGTATCAAATAAGATGTAAAGAAACAAATTCGGATTTGCTATTTCAAATTTGATTTCAAGAAAAATTTGAATACAATGGTATGACAGTGTACTGAACCCTCTTTCACAATGACTTTTTCATATACACAAATGTTATGATAGATAATGGTGAAAATCGTCCGATACTTCCGCGAATATTTCGGATGTACCCATATCGGGGCATTCGTAATCTAGCGATAGATAAGTGTTCGTTGACCTCCGACAGAAAAAGCCATGTGGGTCTTTCGATAAGACCAGTTATTTCTGAAGGTATCCAAATATTTCCGATAAGGTACCAACAAAAGATATAGGTCCGTAGTTTTTAACCGTACCTTTGAAACTTTTTCTAAAAGCAGGTACTACTATATACCTACGTTTTCCATTGTTTAGGAAATTTTCCACACTTCAATGAGATATTGTAGAAATGGCAAAGTATTGGTTTGGAAATGTCTGCAGAACCCTTTTAATTACTGCCAATGGTACGCAATCGGAGCCAAAATTCAGAAATGTTTAACCCACGGTATCGAATCAGAGAAAAAATTCTAAAAGTTAAGTCAATGGTACGGAATCAGAGGAAAAATTGGCCAAGATCTTCGTAACTAAACAGAATCGAGGTAAAACAACCGAGAATGTGGTGCAATAGAAGGAAAGCTCCCAAAAGCGTTAAGAATAAAAGCTCGCGGAGAAAATAAGAGTCAACTAATGTTCAAAACATCAAATGGTGCCGAAACTAGGGACTTTGGATAGAAAGAACAGTCGGTCATTAGAATAGCAGAAAAACAACCAGCGTAAACATGAATAATTAATATGAGCGAGCGAATAAAAAGCGTATACTGGCAAAAAAAGCTGTTACGTATATCTACAACGGCATCGAAACGCTAGTGAAACAACAACCCTACAATGTGAACGAATTGGAAGATCTTTCGGAACTTTTAAGGAATAGAGAAACCACTTTGGATGATCTTATCCTTAGCATAAAAGAATTTGTTCCACTAAGCGAGTGTGATAAAGAAATTAAAGAAGCAGACTTGTACACAGATTTGGTAGTTTTAGGAAAGACCAGAGCCCAGAGAGCAATTAAAGAAAGAATATCAACAAATTCACGAACCGCGCAACAAGTTCCTGATTACACTACCTTACCCCGATTACTAACTCCAACGTCTGCTACGGCGATAGCGGGACTGTTACCTAGTGCCGCTAATTATGACGCGGCGATTGATATTCTAATGGATGACTACGGAGACGACAATTTGGTAGTTGATGCGCGTATCAATAATCTATTCGCTTTGTCATTTGTGAGTTCATCTGAAGATCTGTTGGATTTACGAAAACTGTTTTATTCTTGTCAAGTTGAAATTAGAAATTTAGAAGCGTTAAACGTTAGCCTAAGTTTTTATAAAAAATTTCTTTGTTCGACGGTGACAAAAAGATTACCCAAAGACATCTACCTCGAATATACCAAAACACACATGCATTCATCAAGCATTCAACTTTTATCGTCATTTTTAAAAGACCAGCTACAAAGTAGGGAACGCGCGCAGTCTAAAGCGAAATCAAGCCATGAAACACGGGACGAAGAGTGGGAGAGAGAAAAGAGCCACAGAAGGTCAGATAACAGTGCAGATCAGATAACCGCAGTTACAGTTCTCGACCGTCACCAGCGTCAACGTCAGCTTTACATACCAGTAGCGGCAGTCGGCGTTGTCTATTTTGCGATAGTACAGTAGGGTGTAAAAACTTTAGCGTAGAAGGGAAGAGATAATTTCTCCATAAAAATCATCGTTATTTACTATTCGTTGCCTAAAAGGGGACCATTACTCTAGAGATTGTTGTTTGAAGGTCGAATGTCGAAAATGCATTAAGCGCCACCATAAGGCAATATGCGAGGATCACGAAAAGCGAGAGAAACACGAGCAATTAGAAGAAAAGAATGAAGAGACGACCCCATCAACGACCCAATTAACAATGGTACCAAAGAAAAAGTAAAAGAAACAGCGCGGGTAATCGTGAAGCGTGGACAAAAACAAGTAGTCGCGCGTATTAGTGATGGCAGAAGCGAACAAAACTTTTATTAGAACGGATCTTGCGAAAAGGCTAGGATTAACCGAAGAAGGCCGTGATAAGCTAGGTTTGTTACCTTTTGGGGCTGAAACGCCAAATAGGTTAAATACCAGAAGAGTATCGTTTGAATTGGAAAGCTTATTTAGCAATAAATCAGTTAGATTAGAAGCGGTAGAATCTCCCGTCATTAGCGCCGCGACAATTAGAATTCTTAACGAAGAAATTCAGAGGTAACTAGAAAGCAGACAACTGCAAATAGCGGATGATCCGGAGCACAATTCAAGTTGGCTCTGATATGTATTGGCAAGTTATCGAATGCGGAAAAGTAAGTAAATAGGGGCCCAATTTAGTCGCGTTGGAAAGGATTATCGGTTGGGTCATAAACGGAGCCGATATAGCAGCGAACATGGTCGTCGTTTCCGAAGGTGACAGTTGTGGGACAGTAAGCATTTTGAAAGTGGGAGTAGTTCAGGGGGAATCCGAATTCAATATCAGCGATTGATTGAAAGCGTTTTGGGAATTGGAACATTTAGGGGTAAAAGTAATAGAAAATGGAGAGCACTGTCCAGATGTAGAAAACCTAGCCAACAAGCTAATTAAATTTAATTAAATAATAAGTGTTAATTGTTAATTAATAATAATAGTGTGTAAAATGAATAATTTCAATGTGTAATATTTTAGTTTAAGCATTTTTAGTGTATTTTAATAGCAATTTATTAATGCCTTTTTTTAAGTTTTGTATTTTTTGTATTGGTAAAATTCCAATATCCGCTCATGGACAATGTAAAAAAACCATAGGCCGTATTGTAAGCACTTTGTAGAAGGAAACGCAACTGCGTTTTGGAAAATTCCCAAAGTCGGCCTGGTTTTCCCGAGCGCGCTGACCACCATTTTCGCGCCAAATGGATGACTTGGGTTTCGTGAGAGAAATATACGGCAGATTGAAAGAAGATCTGGGAGCGGATAGTCATAGGACAACAAAATGTCCCAACCATAAGGCAAAAATGAAATAGCCAAACTTTTTAAAAAACGTAAAATAAAATATTAAACTTTAAAACCTAAAACCTTTAAGAATATAGTTATAGTCATAGCACGTAATGCGCGATCGAGTAGTTCATAGAAAGGGATTATTATTAAAAATTAATAATTATTGGCGCTTGTACATTTATAATATGAAATCGACAAATTAAAAGACCACTGTGTGTACAATAAAAAGTTTTATTTAAAAACTCGACGACTAGTTTCATTCCCGTTCGGGAGCTTCCTCAGGTCTGATCGTAGCGATCACGTTACACCCAATATGTACAGCCTCACAAAAAAATTGTGTCACAGGTAAAAACAAAACAAAAAATAATTACACAAGAATTGGGGTTTAAAGATAAAAGTAACAAACATTAGATTATAGGATTATGTCCACAATGCCGCAATAAGGCTACCCGAACCATCGTCTCTATTTAAAACAATTGGCTGAAGTTTACGTTTTTTAATAATTTCCAGATATTCTCTAACGTTTAATTTTAAATAATGATCCGTTTTACAGAGTATTTTTATATTGTCAAAATCAGGTAGGTGTATATATTGGGTGTAACGTGATCGCTACGATCAGACCCGAGGAAGCTCCCGAACGGGAATGAAACTAGTCGTCGAGTTTTTAAATAAATCTTTTTATTGTAATCACAGTGGTCTTTTAATTTGTCGATTTCATAGTTCATAGTAGTCCCTCAACATTGAAGTATCTTTAGTATGATATTCTGAAGATTTGTGGAATGATATATGATTTAAGAAGGTTTATACATTTCTGAAATGTTATTTTTACCAAATTTGCTAAATAATGAGAACTAAATAATAGACTATTCTTTAGTTTATTTCAATTTTCTTTGTCGTAGGAACGAAAATATAAGAAGAACTGAAAATTTGGCGTAGACAATACGTTTATATTGCATTTGTGAATATTGATTAACTAAATCAATTCACTAAGAAATTCGATCACAAAATATTAACTTACGAAAAAAGCGCTGATTTGAATTGAGAGATGTTCGCTTAAAGATCACTGACGGACTTTGCAACTTGTTGAGTGACTGAACATCTTCGTTAAGGACCAGTCATTTTTATGCTCTTGAAAGATTCTTTCACGCGATGACATCAACCGTTCAATCAGAATATGACATTGCAAGAACTCTAGAAACCCATCATTTCGACAATGAATAATCGACTTCGTTATGACATGACTGAACGCAAAATTGAGTGTGAGGTTTTTTTAATTAAATTGCAGAGTTTCGAACACGCAATTGTCGCTGATGTGGATGAAGTTTAGTAAACGTACGGTGGACATCTTGAGGTTCCGTTTAAAGAAAAAATGTTAGGCGAACAAGGCCTACCTTAATTAAAAAAAAATTAGTATGCTCAACAAAAACGGGTAAGAGAGAACATTTCTTCAAGACCTGTTGGATTTACATTTATAAATTTATCTCGGGTGCTTTTTTCGAAAGCCTAATGTTTATGTTTTAATTTTCAACTAGTTTCTTCCTTAATGTCTTTAAGGGCGTGAAGTTAAGAAAATCAAACTCATCAGTCCTGGGTGGCAGTTTCACGGGGTAGTTTGAGAAATTCGAGCTTACTTTTCATCAAACTCACAAATTGAACGTATTAGACTCTGAAAGCTATGGTCAACTGGCTTAAGTTGAATCGGCGGTAAAACCATTTTAATCTGATTTGAATTAGTTTCTAAAATTAAAATAAGATTTTGTTATCTTTTTTAAAGTAGGCTTTTTTAATTGGCAGGTCTGAATAGAGGTGGTTGCGGAATATATCGCTTACATGCCAAAGGCGAGATGACATATTCGAATCAACTCCGAACGTAAAACGTACACTTTATGGTTATTTTCCAAAACTGTATGCGGCGCTATTGAACAAATGCACGGAAGGGCACACGCGATGAAAATATTTGTGACACGCGTATCCATTTCTCGCAGAGGTGGGCATTTTACGAATATTTTGCTATTCGAATATTTCCTTCGCCCAGTGAAGTTTACAATTCCGCCATATGAAACCTTCTTATTCTCAAAGAAGAATAGGACTCTACCTTTCGAAACCACGGAAACCTTCTTTGCGCGAAGGAAACTATCACTCAGTGAACGAAACTTCGTCTTTACTACGCGAAACTCTTATATATTCTTCCAATTAAAATGGTCTTCGTTTGAAGGTTTTTACTGAGTTTTTACTAAAGCGTTTCTTCGCAAGAAGATATACATATGCTGATAGGCTAAAAAAAGATATTATGACGATTACAAGTAAACATTTGAAATAATTTTACTAGAGTGAAGGTTGCTAGGGCGATAAATTGTTGAAGGTTGATATTGATAAGAAAAAGGTGTTTATTTCCTTTTTTAGTACTATTTTTTAAATAAAACGAAGGGTGTTGATAAAATTTCATTATTTGTATCACAGTTTTCTAGTCAACTTTCCATTGAAGTTTTTCACTGGACAATAAAGGTTAAACTTCAACTGCAAAAAGTATCCTCCGTGCTGAGAGAAAATAAATGTTTCAAAAAGCGGAATTAGAGTCCAAGCAGTCGTAGCTTCGGCCAAGCTCATCATTGTTTATAGCAGTGGCGTAGTCGTATAGAAAAAAAAGTTATTTGTACGAGAGTATTTAACCAGACGTACGACGGTCAGAATACACACAATCCTACTAATGTGTTAAGTTTGTTTGAGCTATTCACAGCAACCTGCAACGCCGGTATCACAACCAAAATATATCATATATACAGGGTGTTACGGATAAGAGTACCTAAACTTTCTATATGCATTCTATGGGTCTCTATGAGTAAAAATGTCTAATAAAAATGCGTCCTTAAGTGCTTCGTTTCAGAGAAATGTGCTCCCAAAAAACTACCCCAAAAACCGGACACAGCCTTAAATCTGGCAAACATTATTCTTCTATGAACCCAATTGTTTTCATTAAACTATCAATTGTTTTTTATCCGTGACGCGAGAAACTTTAATAACAAGTGGCAAAAGTTCATTAATGTCCTTTTAGAAGTAAAATGAGTATAATACAAAACCATAAGTTTATAATATAATAATAATAATAATAATAACTTTTATATAAATATGATACACGCTAAACGTTTACGAGAGATAGTCACAAGATACTTGTTTCTGCACGTTTCCGTGTTTCACGTAGCCTTTAGCAGCGCCTCCGTGCTGAGCTGTTTGTAAAATATTACCAAAAACAAAACTTATTAAAAAATGTTATATAATTATGACCTAACTCTTCTTCCGCTAGGCTTGAATTTAAACTTAAATATTGGTTTTAATTTGCGCGAGTCATAATATATTTATCTTTACGCGCGTAAAGCCTTTGCATGTCTCAACTTTAGCTGTGAAACCTTGGATTAATAATAAGACTCCTGGATATAGCACCTCTACCTTCCCACGGCAGTATCGGGTGTCTCTCGAAACGGAAAATAAACTAGCTCGTCGTGGGACAAATTTTTCGCGCATGCGCAATTTGCGACGCTAGCTTTTAAAAAATACGGTTTAAAATCCTTAAGCCTAACGCGCACGCCACAATCACAACAAAATCAATACACAAGCGCCAACTAAAGTTTGTCCCACCTTGACGCGGAGCGCTGGGGAGATTTGAGAGACGCCTAAACGCGCAAGTGCCATATCCTGTAATCCTATTATTAATCCAAGGTGAAACCATAAGTAACATAAAACCCCTAAGTATTACATTAGGAAAATGTTCTACTACATCCTTTCTTCACAGTGACGTCAATTTTTTTTCGAAACAGCGCCACTCGGTAGCGGCGGAATAAACTAATCTAACCCAACTTCCGGGAACGTGATTCCCGTGGTTTTGAAAAGAGTCATTTTTAGGCTTCATTCGTATTGCCGCACTAATTTCGTTTTCACCACGGAAACTTTAACAACGGAAGAAATAGTTCTTTTTATAAAATAACCATGGGCATCTTGTTGAAATGTTGCCTCCTTCAGCTGTGGATCCATTTTCTCTCCCACTAAAGAGCTTATGAACTCATTCTTAGCCTTTGGCTGAACTATTCCAGGGCAACATTTCAACAAGTGGGGCAAGCGTAAAGACATTTTATAAAATCAACTATTTAAGAAATTGTATGTATTTTCCGCAACAATATTAAATCTTTATATCGGGCAAATTAGAAATTCACCAACAACTCCAAATTTGTGGATCACTAGTGTAGTATATTGAGAAGATGAATCTCATTGTGTTTATCAATGTTATGCACCAAATACTGTAGACGTTAAAAAAGCTTCAGCTTGTTACGTTTTTAATGTAAAAAGGTTTTTCATTTAGCTTACGAATATTTTATTACAATTTCTTCCAGATTTTTACCATTATAATTTGAATATACTTGTATTTTGTGCCTGGATGAATGCCTGGTTTTGTCCGCTGTGATCAAAATAAAAATGAATTGATGAAATAAAATGTAAGAATTAACATTTTCCAAACTTCTGGAATAACTTTTACAATTGTTAATTACGCAATAAAAATATTTTATTTTCAGTTCAAACTTTGAAAATGACCCTAATAATATTTAGTACTTAGGTATCATTTTCCGATAGATCAGTTAGGCCTAATAAGCCGACTACCATAACGGCAATTTTATTTATTTATTTATTTATTTATTTATTTATTTAGAAAGGAACTTTGCCAACATTTCTTACGTTTCGTACCTCATAATATTTTGTAGCGCTATATGATTGGGTAAATTTACACTGACTTCTTTTCAATGACCAATAAAAAGAAATCAAATCTCAAAGAGTATTAAACTTCCGGTTGGTGATGAAAGGATGTAGTAATAAAAATGCATGAGCAAGGCTACAAGTGTCAAACTTAGGGGTATTATGTTACTTCTGGTGAAACGTAATGTTTCGCGAGTTAATGGAAATCAAGGCTAAAGGTGGAAAATTAGCTTTATTGTGAATAAACTTGGTATCCTACACGCAGGACCACCTAATTTTACCTACCGGCCTGTTAACCGCGCAACAGCGTTAAAAATGTTAAAGCGTGATCTCTTGGGAAATTGCAGAGGTTTCTCCCCCTTTCAACTGAAATTTAAAATCTCCAAGAACACTCTCGCAGTCCCCGGGACAGATGTTTGGCCGTACACTAATATTTTTACTGGATTTTCAGATAAACAGGAGAAAAGCGCAATTTTAATCTATCTATCGATAAAATGGCAATTGGACAGAGGTGGATTGGCCACAAGGGAAAGTAGGCCCATGGAGCCCAGTGCACCCTGGTACATATGTTGGTGAAAATCCACTTGCGCCGTGACGACATTTTTCTTAAAGGAAGTATAAATACAAAGTGCCGTGTTTTTGGTGGATTAACGAATTTAGCCTTTATGCCACCAATTGACAATTTTATAATTTTCGCAAGTTAATTTAAAACCCAGTCATCACGGTTTCGATTCTCTTCATACTCCCTTATGGCATGAGCCAATAAAAGCAGGGACATGACTCTCTTATAACTACGTGGCCAATAAGATAAACAAATGAGCTGGTGGTGCCACCCAACGGTAAAACTTTAAAAATAAGGAAAACGTCAGACCTGAAACAAGTCACGTGAGGTCTTTTTGAATGGCTTCTGGAAACGTGAGACCAAGGCTTCGTTGTCTTTTGTAAATTATAATTCGCATCTTTTTTATTAAAGAACAAAAATAATTAAAAATTATTATTACAATGTAAATACCTTATTTTATGCGGACACCTAATATTTTGTATTAGTTCAGGTATTTGTTTTAAAATTAAGAATTAAATCCCCAACCATATTCTCGTCAAACAGTATTAATGTTGTAAGTCGGAAAATTTTCTGCTCGGAAACTTTTCCGGAAAATTTTGCGTATTTTCCTGCAAAAAAATAATTTCCGATTGTCACTCGAAAATCTGCCTCAACAACCCCTTGTGGCCCCGTCCAAAATGTTCCTCTGTACTCTCGAGCGAATAGTCCTTTTTTAAGGTATTTGGCAAATACCAAATACGTCGGTTTTTGGGACCAAACTGTCGTATCGAATTTCGAAAATCACTAAATAATAGGCCGATAAAAATATTTCGCCTAAGTTCTTCTCTTTCCCTAACTACTAGAGGATTTCGGAAAGGGGGTAGAAAGGGGAAGTAAGTCTGTGACGTATGTTCAATAGCAGCGCCATCTATGTATAGATATCAAAACTATAAAAAACGTTAAAAACAAATTTCGTCTGCTGCAGTATTTTTGTGGGGAACATAAGCCGTAGCAAGAATCGTGGCCTTACACGATCGTTTCTTATGATTAACACGTAAATTATAAGTTAAAAATTTAAAATGAATCGTCTAATTGGAATTGGAGGATCTGTTAGCTTTTTGATTTAAGTGCTATTTAATTTATATTTATCAAAAACATTAACAAACCTTTTCATCGCTTCAAACTTGCCGATTCGTGAATTGCGAATTCGTTAGACTGCAAAAAAAAATCGTCGAAGTTGGCCGTAAATTCCGACCAATCAGAAAAATCCTCTTTTTCGCGGGTTTACGCGGATTTCCCTTTGGAGTTACTTACTTTATTATTTCAATACGCGCAAAACACCAAATACTCCCGGATTTATGAATTTTCAATTTTAGAAGACGCTACACACAAGAAGTGGCTAGAAAACCGCAGCGCTACGTAAAACTATTTCGGTCACGAATTTACAAACGTCAAGATAATTTTAAAATTTCAATTTTGTTTGCTTCGTCAGAATCGTCATTCGCCACTCGTGACTCGGGTTTGTGTAGTGTATTGAATTGCGGCTTGGTGGGCCCTGAGGCTTAAATGTCCAGCTGACAAAATGGGTGCCATTCGACGGCTCCTGGTAGTGTCGATTATCGAACATTTAAAACCTAAATCCAAATTAATACATAAATTAACCCAAGGTTATTGCTAGATAATCGATTTATTCCGGGGGCATAGCCAGGAATTGGTTTCGGGAGGGGCACACATTGAAAAAAATAAAACAAAACAAAAAAATTGTATTTAGAACAATAGGTTTCGGGGGGGGGCACGTGCCCCCTGTGCCCTTCCCTGGCTACGCCACTGAATTTATCCACCATAGAATCTAAGGTCAAATAGAAGAATTAATAAGCAGTAGATCCATCTTTCTGTAATCGAAAGTGCTTATCTATTCGCTTTAGCTAATTCACGAAAATTATTTATAAACCCGAGATGAAACCTTAAGTAGCATAATGCATAAATAAGACACTTCCGTTTTCACTTGAAGCTAGTTATTTAAGGATGGTTTGTCAAACCAATCACAACATAAATAATTTATGAGGCTTAATACTAAAAACGACTCCTAATTGTTTGTAGTCTTTGAAACTGCCAGTTAACCATGCACGGAACTAATTTTCATTGTATTCAATTTACATAAACATAGCAGCTGTCAGCACTTTAGTAAGCGTCGGCTCAATGATGTAAGTAACGGTCCCATGGAACAATTAGCGGCCGTTCAATAGATTTAAAGAAATCACAATGGGCCACAAAACCAGATTCAAGGGTGGGCTAAGGACATTAGTTCCGCAACTGCCTGTGATAATGGATAAACGTATTTGAATTTACAAAAGATCAGTATCGATGTAGAGCAAGTAACGAGAAACATATAGCTATCGTGTGCAATGCATTAAAAATAATAAATCTGGCGTGACAGTACGTGTTAATCTTAATTAATGTGTACATCACAAACGTCAATGAAACCCGATAACTATCAGAGTTGTCACTCCAGCGGCAAAAAATGTCACCCATCTAATACGATAATATCATATGGGGTCAATTGTAAACGAACCATGTTTAGAACGTTTCCTATCATGTCCTATAATGTCTCATTAAAACCTTACCGACGAAAAATATATAGATTTCGTGAATTTATTTCGATTCTATTGAAAATTTAAACGTTATAAGACTGGAAAAAATTACCTGGTTGTGCTATTTGAAACTCTGTATTTATTTATATACCACGCCAAATATAATGACGATAAATAACAAATAATATTTATTTATAAAAATATGTCATAGTCTCCTTAAATAGGGTTACGTTAAAATAAATTGCCGCATCAGGCATTGGCGCTTTAATTGACATCCAGGATCTTCGGCTTGAGCTTCAAAAGGGTCCTTAGAAGTAAGACCTTCCTTTCTACAATCCTCTCAGGCCCTCCTCTTTAAGCAAGTTAAACCTTATAGTTTTTTCGCCTAAAGCCTGTGCAAAGAGTTTAAAAAACTGATATATGGCCTCATGAATTTTAATCACGTTAATACTTGCATACATTTTTCACACTATTGCGATGTCGCTAGAATCAAATAAGTATAATTATGGTACGAATTTTAGTTTGAAGAATGAATGTTGCTATAGAAAGAACTAAAGCTTTATACTTCGAAGCTTTCCCATAACTCATTCACTAAAAATTTCTTCGTTCGACGGTTTTCGAAGCACCTTTACGTGATTTTTTAACGATTGAAGATATTTCAGACCATTTCGGCTAAAGTAGTATGAAACATTTTTTACTATACCATCTATAAAACCGAATGGTGTTCAGGAAAATGTTTGATTTACAACTTCATTTTTTTGACTGATGATATTTTTAACTTTGAAATGTTTGAACGAATAAACTAGATACGTTTTATAGTTTTAAGACTTTCAACTTGTGAAGGCTACTCGACTTTTTTGTAGGAATTCGATTACTTCGCGAAAAAGTCTAGTGAAGGTAAATTCCTTCTTCAAAGGCAGTCCGTGAAGCGAAGATGCCCAACTCTGATTTCTCGAATCGTATTATAGAAAAGGTCCCATCTTCTTTCCAAAAAGCAATAAATAATCCTTAACAGATTGCGCTTTATATTCTTCAGTTTTTCAATAATTGGGATTATTAACTTAAAATCCCTTAAAGACCTAGTTAAACCAGAAGATAAATCAGGCATCTATTCAATTCCATGCGAATGAGGTAAAGAGTATATTGGTCAAACTGAAAGAAGTATTAAAAAAAGCGCAATAGAGCACTCCGCAGACGTCAGATTACAAAGATGCGAAAAATCAGCTTTAGCCACACACGCTTTTAATTTAAATCATAAAATTAATTTTGACTCATTAAAACTTAAAAAAAATTGTAAAAATCGAATAGACTTAGATATTGCTGAAGCTTATTACGTTAAAAAAATTGGTGAAAAAATATTAAATCGCGACTAAGGACCTGGAGTAGAATTTTTTAACCTTTGGAAAAATCTATTTTTCTAATTTATCCCCCCCCGATTATTTTCTTATCTGTAAACTTATAAAAGACTGTAAACGTTGTAAATCGGTTATTCCCCCTGATGATGGACCAATAACGCTGTCCGAAACTTGTCGGGTTATTTTTCTTTTTAAATAAACTATCTTGTGAACTTTTAAATTTAGTTGTTTTTATTATTTATTATCATACTTTTGTGCAAGTCGCTAAACAACTAATTAAATAAATTGGGATTAATTTTATATATTTCACTTCGAAAGGGGATGTGTAGATTTGAAGAAGACTATGAATTTTTAAGGGTTCTAAATTTTTTTAATAAACCCTCTCCCGTCTCATCAATAATTCATTATTTTGCATTCACACGTGAACGAGTAAATTAAAAACAAATTAAATGTAGTGGCATGTTTCATACTCGAGTCTCAACGGCGCTTACACGAACTTAATTTGAATGATGTTAGTTGTTAACAGCTACCTCGTTTATCTCGACGTTGTAAATCTACGGAGGCTCTATGACGGCTTGACGAATTTCGTTTTTTTATTATAAAGCAATGTTTTCACCCTCTTCTATACAGGGTGTCTCAATTTGCTAGATCGAGCCATTTTTCTCAAAATGTATTTATGCTAGGGTTTATTTGTTAGGTATGGAAGGCTTTGGTAACTAAATTTCAGAAAAATCGAACGATTTTGTGCCGTTTTGGAAAATTTATTTTTTTAACCGGTAGGTGTCACGCAAAATGTTTCAATAGAAACGTTGTAGGGCATAGTCGACAGTGTAAAAATAATTTTGGTTCGGTTGAAAAAGACCTATTTTTCACTGAGTTTGGTGGTCGGGGGAAAAAAAAGTTGTACTAGCAGGCAATAGCCTTAACGTAAACAATCGTACATTATCACAACACACGTGTACATTTATTTTAGGGAAGTTATGCTTACAGCTATGTAGTTAATAATCAGATCTGCAAAAAGTTATTGTCAAAGAAAATTATTACGTTCAACACCTAATTAGACAAAGTAGACAAAGACCGCGTCTTCCATTTCGACGTGGTTACGAGTAAGATCATCAAACAAAGATTTGTAGACCAAAAATTACGCTTATTTTTCTTTTGTTGTTTTTCAACGTGAAATATCCGAGTAGTATTTAAAGCGTTTACATTTCAAAGTTAAAACATTATCTCAGCTTGGCCGATTGTTGTCCAGTATGCGACTTTGACAACTGGGTTAATATCAATCCGAGGTGGTCTCCAGGACATCGACATGGAAAACACCATACTTGCCTACTTCGTCGCCTATCCTCGAGCGAGCGTCAGGACTGCCAGCTTTGACTTAGGGTTGAATCGAAACTACGTTTGGAGAACACTCAAAAGACACCATTTTCCTCCTTATCGAGCGACACTTCACCAAGGACTGCATGACGGTGATTGACAGCGCCGACTCGACTTCTGCAATTGGTTTTGCCTCATGGCTGACGCACACCAGGATTTTCACGATCAACTACTGATGTTCGACGAATGTTCATTCGGAAGAGATGGGCCTTTCAACCGTCAAAACCAACATATGTGGGACTACGATAATCGACACTGGGGATTTCCTCACCGCCACCAAGTGCAGTTTCGCTTAAATATGTGGGTTGGTCTGTTAGGTGACAGAATTATTGGCCCGTTCTTCCTGCCAAATCGTCTGAACGGTCAAAACTACTTGGAGTTCCTTCAAAATGAAATATCCAACGTGTTGGACGACATTCCTCTGGCCGAGTACAGACGCATCTGGTTCCAGCAAGATGGGGCGCCACCTCACCAATATCGTGACGTGGTTGCATATCTAAACGTCGAGTTTCCTGGAAGATGGATCGGAAGAACTGGTCCTGTTCTTTGGCCTGTTAGATCCCCTGATCTAACCCAATCGACTTTTTTCTTTGGGGATTCGTAAAGGACTACGTATACCAAACACCTCTGACGAGCATTGAAGATTTACGACAAAGAATCATCGAAGCATGTCGCCGGGTAACTCCAGAAATGGTTCGGGGAGCATTTCGCAATATGCAACATCGTGCATGTTTGTGCATTGCATCAGAAGGTGGCATTTTTGAAAACATTTGGTAGAAGTCATTAAAAAACATTTGTCACTTGGGCTAATTATTATTTGTTTATTTTTCGAAATCTTATAACTGAAATGCATGTTACCTATAATTCGTTAAAGGCTATTGCCTGCTAGTACAACTTGTTTTTCCCCCCGATCTCCAAATTCAGTGAAAAATAGGTCTTTTTCAACCGAACCAAAATTATTTTTACACTTTCGACTATGCCCTACAACGTTTCTATTGAAACATTTTGCGTGACACCTACCGGTGAAAAAATAAATTTTCCAAAACGGCACAAAATCGTTCGATTTTTCTGAAATTTAGTAACCAAAGCCTTCCATCCCTAACAAATAAACCCTGAACATTTCAGAACCCTAGCATAAATACATTTTGAGAAAAATGGCCTGATCGAGCAAATTGAGACACCCTGTATATTTTAATTTAAGGTTGATTGAACGCTGCTTTAAGAGTATAATACGGCTGGTAGTTTTGCGAAAATACTAGTGTAGAAATGTTTAAATGTATTTCATATACCTAAAAACATCAATGCACCAAGTTTTTCTAAAATGTCTCAAAAAATTCAACCAATTTGGTAAGCAATCTCTTCAAACTAGAAATTTTAATTTATTTCATTTGTAGATTTGGTAAAGAAAATGGACCTGCACAGCTGCTAATCGATGTAATTTATAACGAGTTAAACTATTAGTTTTCGCATATTTATCAATAAAAACATCAAAAAAATGTAAATATCGAAATGTTTTGGTGCATATGGATTTTCTAGTTCATTTTGATGAGAACATGACCCACTAAAAATATTAAGTAAATTCATTAATATTTAGGACTGCCTAAACGAGGTAAAGTTTTACCACTATGAACTAACCCCTTTATAAGCAAAAATCAGTTATGCCACTTAAATACTTTATTTGAACGAAAAATTTAATATTTATTACTTATTTAAGTTTTTAGGGTGATTATTATAGAAATAAGTACCGGTACACAATAAAATATTTGGCAGAAAGCCCCACTAAACCAGGTCATAACTGCTGAAAATCAAAAGTTAGGGCCTGGCTTTGTGGGGATTTCTGCCAATTATTTTATTTTGTACTGGTACTTATTACTATAATAAACCCTGTGTAAACGTAAGTAAAAAATAAATATTAAATATTTCGTTCAGTTAAAGTATTTGAGTGACATAATTATTTTTTGCTTATAAATGGGTTTGTATATAATGGTAAAACTTTAGTTCATTGAGGCTGTCCTAAATATTAATGAATTTACGTAAAATTTTTCCTGGGTCATTTTCCCACCAAAAAGAACAAGAAAATCAATGTGCACCAAAACATTTCGATATTTGCATTTTTCTGAAACACCCTAGTATTAA
This sequence comes from Leiobunum rupestre, assembly GCF_980474605.1. Taxonomy (NCBI): domain Eukaryota; kingdom Metazoa; phylum Arthropoda; class Arachnida; order Opiliones; family Sclerosomatidae; genus Leiobunum; species Leiobunum rupestre. Next base: position 67,263,709 of record NC_143388.1, read on the forward strand.
GGATAACTTTAATTGATAACTTTGAAACAAATGGGTTACTGGCTCTATGTAAAAATATTCTTAATTTGTTTAAAATGTAATAATTAGAATTCCAACGATGATTTCTTCTATTCTTTGGATTTTAAGCTCTGCCCTCTGACCGGGACTGCATAAGGCAAAGAAACTTGAAAGAAACCAAAATTGAGGGTCTCTTCTTAGGGTTTTGGGCTCAGCCCTCCGAACGGGTTTCCATAAGGCAAAGGAACATGACAGAAACCAAAATTGAGGGTCTCTTCTTTGGGTTTTGGGCTCAGCCATCCGACCGGGTCTGCATAAGGCAAAGGAACATGAAATAAACCAAAATTGAGGGGCTCTTCTTTGGTTTTTGGGCTCAGCCCTCCAACCGGGTCTGTATAAAGCAAAGGACCATGACAAAATCAAAAATTTAGGGTCTCATCTTTGGGTTTTGGGCTCAGCACTCCGAGTGGCTTTGCATAAGGGAAAGGAAGATGACAGATTCCAAAATTGAGGATCTCTTCTTTGGGTTTTGGGCTCAGCCCTCTGACCGGCTTTGCATAAGCCAAAGGAAGATGACATAATCCAAAATTGAGGGTCTCTTCTTTGGGATTTGGGCTCAGCCCTCCGACCGGGTTTGCAAATGGCAAAGGAAAATGACAGAAACCGAAATTGAGGGTCTCTACTTTGGGTTTTAGGCTCAGCCTTCCGACCGGGTTTGCATAAGGCAAAGGAACATGAAATAAACCAAAATTGAGGGTCTCTTCTTTGGGTTTTGGGCTCAGCCATCCGACCGGGTCTGCATAAGCAAAGGAACATGACAGAAACCAAAAATGTGGGTCTCTTCTTTGGGTTTTGGGCTCAGCCCTCCGACCAGGTTTGCATAAGGCAAAGGAACATGAAATAAACCAAAATTGAGGGTCTCTTCTTTGGGTTTTGGGCTCAGCCCTCCGAACGGGTTTGCATAAGGCAAAAGAACATGACAGTAACCAAAATTTAGAGTCTCTTCTTTGGGTTTTGGGTTCAGCCCTCCGACCGGGTTTGCATAAGGCAAAGGAACATGACAGAAACCAAAATTGAGGGTCTCTTCTTTGGGTTTTAGGCTCAGCCCTCCGACCGGGTTTGCATATGGCAAACGGCCATGATAGAAACCAAAATCGAGGGTCTGTACTTTGGGTTTTGGCGTTGAGCCCTCCGACCGGGTTTGCATAAAGCAAAGGAACATGACCGAATCCAAATTTGAGGGTCTCTTCTTTGGGTTTTGGGCTCAGCCCTACGAACGAGTTTGCATTAGTCAAAGGGACATGACAGAAACCAAAATTGAGGCTCTCTTCTTTGGGTTTTGGGTTCAGCCCTCCTACCGGGTTTGCATAAACCAAAGGAAGATGACATAATCCAAAATTGAGGGTCTCTTCTTTGGGATTTGGGCTCAGTCCTCCGACCGGGTTTGCAAATGGCAAAGGAAAATGACAGAAACCGAAATTGAGGGTCTCTACTTTGGGTTTTGGGCTCAGCCTTCCGACCGGGTTTGCATGTGGCAAAGGAACATGAAATAAACCAAAATTGAGGGTCTCTTCTTCGTGTTTTGGGCTCAGCCCTCCGACCGGGTTTGCATATGGCAAAGGAAGATGACAGAAACCAAAATTGATGCTCCCTTTTTTGGGTTTTGGGCTCAGCCCTCCGAACGGGTTTGCAGAAGGCAAAGGAACATGACCGAATCCAAATTTGAGGGTCTCTTCTTTGGGTTTGGGCTCAGCCCTCCGAACGAGTTTGCATAAGTCAAAGGAACATGACAGAAACCAAAATTGAGTGTCTCTTCTTTCGGTTTTGGGCTCAGCCCTCCGACCGGGTTTGCAAATGGCAAAGGAAAATGACAGAAACCGAAATTGAGGGTCTCTACTTTGGGTTTTAGGCTTAGCCTTCCGACCGGGTTTGCATAAGGCAAATGAACATGAAATAAACGAAAATTGAGGGTCTCATCTTAGGGTTATGGGCTCAGCCATCCGACCGGGTTTGCATAAGGCAAAGGAACATGAAATAAAAAAAATGAGGGTCTCTTCTCTGGGTTTTTAGCTCAGCCCTCCGAACGGGTTTGCATAAGGCAAAGGAACATGACAGAAACCAAAATTGAGGGTCCCTTCTTTGGGTTTTGGGCTCAGCCATCCGACCGGGTCTGCATAAGCAAAGGAACATGACAGAAACCAAAAATGAGGGTCTCTTCTTTGGGTTTTGGGCTCAGCCCTCCAACCAGGTTTGCATAAGGCAAAGGAACATGAAATAAACCAAAATTGAGGGTCTCTTCTTTGGGTTTTGGGCTCAGCCCTCCGAACGGGTTTGCATAAGGCAAAAGAACATGACAGTAACCAAAATTTAGGGTCTCTTCTTTGGGTTTTGGGTTCAGCCCTCCGACCGGGTTTGCATAAGGCAAAGGAACATGACAAAAAACAAAATTGAGGGTCTCTTCTTTGGGTTTTAGGCTCAGCCCTCCGACCGGGTTTGCATATGGCAAACGGCCATGATAGAAACCGAAATCGAGGGTCTGTACTTTGGGTTTTGGCGTTGAGCCCTCCGACCGGGTTTGCATAAAGCAAAGGAACATGACCGAATCCAAATTTGAGGGTCTCTTCTTTGGGTTTTGGGCTCAGCCCTCCTACCGGGTTTGCATAAACCAAAGGAAGATGACAGAAACCAAAATTGAGGGTCTCTTCTTTGGGTTTTGGGTTCAGCCCTCCTACCGGGTTTGCATAAACCAAAGGAAGATGACATTATCCAAAATTGAGGGTCTCTTCTTTGGGATTTGGGCTCAGTCCTCCGACCGGGTTTGCAAATGGCAAAGAAAAATGACAGAAACCGAAATTGAGGGTCTCTACTTTGGGTTTTGGGCTCAGCCTTCCGACCGGGTTTGCATGTGGCAAAGGAACATGAAATAAACCAAAATTGAGGGTCTCTTCTTCGTGTTTTGGAATCAGCCCTCCGACCGGGTTTGCAAATGGCAAAGGAAAATGACAGAAACCGAAATTAAGGGTCTCTACTTTGGGTTTTGGGCTCAGCCCTCCGAACGAGTTTGCATTAGTCAAAGGAACATGACAGAAACCAAAATTGAGGGTCTCTTCTTTGGGTTTTGGGCTCAGCCCTCCGACCGGGTTTGCATAAGGCAAAGGAACATGACAGTAACCAAAATTGAGGGTCTCTTCTTTGGGTTTTAGGCTCAGCCCTCCGAACGGGTTTGCATAAGGCAAAGGAACATGACAGTAAGCAAAATTGAGGGTCTCTTCTTTGGGTTTTGGGTTCAGCCCTCCGACCGGGTTTGCATAAGGCAAAGGAACATGACAAAATCAAAAATTGAGGGTCTCTTCTTTGGGTTTTGGGCTCAGCCCTCCGACCGGGTTTGCATATGGCAAAGGAAGATGACAGAAACCAAAATTGATGCTCCCTTTTTTGGGTTTTGGGCTCAGCCCTCCGAACGGGTTTACAGAAGGCAAAGGAACATGACCGAATCCAAATTTGAGGGTCTCTTCTTTGGGTTTGGGCTAAGCCCTCCGAACGAGTTTGCATAAGTCAAAGGAACATGACAGAAACCAAAATTGAGCGTCTCTTCTTTCGGTTTTGGGCTCAGCCCTCCGACCGACTTTGCAAATGGCAAAGGAAAATGACAGAAACCGAAATTGAGGGTCTCTACTTTGGGTTTTAGGCTTAGCCTTCCGACCGGGTTTGCATAAGGCAAATGAACATGAAATAAACCAAAATTGAGGGTCTCTTCTTCGTGTTTTGGAATCAGCCCTCCGACCGGGTTTGCATAAGGCAAAGGAACATGACAGAAACCAAAATTGAGGGTCTCTTCTTTGGGTTTTGGGCTCAGCCATCCGACCGGGTCTGCATAAGGCAAAGGAACATGAAATAAACCAAAATTGAGGGGCTCTTCTTTCGATTTTAGGCTCAGCCCTCCGAAAAGGTTTGCATATGGGAAACGACCATGAAAGGAACCGAAATTGAGGGTCTCTACTTTGGTTTTTGGGCTCAGCCCTCCAACCGGGTCTGTATAAAGCAAAGGACCATGACAAAATCAAAAATTTAGGGTCTCATCTTTGGGTTTTGGGCTCAGCACTCCGAGTGGCTTTGCATAAGGGAAAGGAAGATGACAGATTCCAAAATTGAGGATCTCTTCTTTGGGTTTTGGGCTCAGCCCTCTGACCGGCTTTGCATAAGCCAAAGGAAGATGACATAATCCAAAATTGAGGGTCTCTTCTTTGGGATTTGGGCTCAGCCCTCCGACCGGGTTTGCAAATGGCAAAGGAAAATGACAGAAACCGAAATTGAGGGTCTCTACTTTGGGTTTTAGGCTCAGCCTTCCGACCGGGTTTGCATAAGGCAAAGGAACATGAAATAAACCAAAATTGAGGGTCTCTTCTTTGGGTTTTGGGCTCAGCCATCCGACCGGGTCTGCATAAGCAAAGGAACATGACAGAAACCAAAAATGTGGGTCTCTTCTTTGGGTTTTGGGCTCAGCCCTCCGACCAGGTTTGCATAAGGCAAAGGAACATGAAATAAACCAAAATTGAGGGTCTCTTCTTTGGGTTTTGGGCTCAGCCCTCCGAACGGGTTTGCATAAGGCAAAAGAACATGACAGTAACCAAAATTTAGAGTCTCTTCTTTGGGTTTTGGGTTCAGCCCTCCGACCGGGTTTGCATAAGGCAAAGGAACATGACAGAAACCAAAATTGAGGGTCTCTTCTTTGGGTTTTAGGCTCAGCCCTCCGACCGGGTTTGCATATGGCAAACGGCCATGATAGAAACCAAAATCGAGGGTCTGTACTTTGGGTTTTGGCGTTGAGCCCTCCGACCGGGTTTGCATAAAGCAAAGGAACATGACCGAATCCAAATTTGAGGGTCTCTTCTTTGGGTTTTGGGCTCAGCCCTACGAACGAGTTTGCATTAGTCAAAGGGACATGACAGAAACCAAAATTGAGGCTCTCTTCTTTGGGTTTTGGGTTCAGCCCTCCTACCGGGTTTGCATAAACCAAAGGAAGATGACATAATCCAAAATTGAGGGTCTCTTCTTTGGGATTTGGGCTCAGTCCTCCGACCGGGTTTGCAAATGGCAAAGGAAAATGACAGAAACCGAAATTGAGGGTCTCTACTTTGGGTTTTGGGCTCAGCCTTCCGACCGGGTTTGCATGTGGCAAAGGAACATGAAATAAACCAAAATTGAGGGTCTCTTCTTCGTGTTTTGGGCTCAGCCCTCCGACCGGGTTTGCATATGGCAAAGGAAGATGACAGAAACCAAAATTGATGCTCCCTTTTTTGGGTTTTGGGCTCAGCCCTCCGAACGGGTTTGCAGAAGGCAAAGGAACATGACCGAATCCAAATTTGAGGGTCTCTTCTTTGGGTTTGGGCTCAGCCCTCCGAACGAGTTTGCATAAGTCAAAGGAACATGACAGAAACCAAAATTGAGTGTCTCTTCTTTCGGTTTTGGGGTCAGCCCTCCGACCGGGTTTGCAAATGGCAAAGGAAAATGACAGAAACCGAAATTGAGGGTCTCTACTTTGGGTTTTAGGCTTAGCCTTCCGACCGGGTTTGCATAAGGCAAATGAACATGAAATAAACGAAAATTGAGGGTCTCATCTTAGGGTTATGGGCTCAGCCATCCGACCGGGTTTGCATAAGGCAAAGGAACATGAAATAAAAAAAATGAGGGTCTCTTCTCTGGGTTTTTAGCTCAGCCCTCCGAACGGGTTTGCATAAGGCAAAGGAACATGACAGAAACCAAAATTGAGGGTCCCTTCTTTGGGTTTTGGGCTCAGCCATCCGACCGGGTCTGCATAAGCAAAGGAACATGACAGAAACCAAAAATGAGGGTCTCTTCTTTGGGTTTTGGGCTCAGCCCTCCAACCAGGTTTGCATAAGGCAAAGGAACATGAAATAAACCAAAATTGAGGGTCTCTTCTTTGGGTTTTGGGCTCAGCCCTCCGAACGGGTTTGCATAAGGCAAAAGAACATGACAGTAACCAAAATTTAGGGTCTCTTCTTTGGGTTTTGGGTTCAGCCCTCCGACCGGGTTTGCATAAGGCAAAGGAACATGACAAAAAACAAAATTGAGGGTCTCTTCTTTGGGTTTTAGGCTCAGCCCTCCGACCGGGTTTGCATATGGCAAACGGCCATGATAGAAACCGAAATCGAGGGTCTGTACTTTGGGTTTTGGCGTTGAGCCCTCCGACCGGGTTTGCATAAAGCAAAGGAACATGACCGAATCCAAATTTGAGGGTCTCTTCTTTGGGTTTTGGGCTCAGCCCTCCGAACGAGTTTGCATTAGTCAAAGGAACATGACAGAAACCAAAATTGAGGGTCTCTTCTTTGGTTTTTGGGTTCAGCCCTCCTACCGGGTTTGCATAAACCAAAGGAAGATGACAGAAACCAAAATTGAGGGTCTCTTCTTTGGGTTTTGGGTTCAGCCCTCCTACCGGGTTTGCATAAACCAAAGGAAGATGACATTATCCAAAATTCAGGGTCTCTTCTTTGGGATTTGGGCTCAGTCCTCCGACCGGGTTTGCAAATGGCAAAGAAAAATGACAGAAACCGAAATTGAGGGTCTCTACTTTGGGTTTTGGGCTCAGCCTTCCGACCGGGTTTGCATGTGGCAAAGGAACATGAAATAAACCAAAATTGAGGGTCTCTTCTTCGTGTTTTGGAATCAGCCCTCCGACCGGGTTTGCAAATGGCAAAGGAAAATGACAGAAACCGAAATTAAGGGTCTCTACTTTGGGTTTTGGGCTCAGCCCTCCGAACGAGTTTGCATTAGTCAAAGGAACATGACAGAAACCAAAATTGAGGGTCTCTTCTTTGGGTTTTGGGCTCAGCCCTCCGACCGGGTTTGCATAAGGCAAAGGAACATGACAGTAACCAAAATTGAGGGTCTCTTCTTTGGGTTTTAGGCTCAGCCCTCCGAACGGGTTTGCATAAGGCAAAGGAACATGACAGTAAGCAAAATTGAGGGTCCCTTCTTTGGGTTTTGGGCTCAGCCATCCGACCGGGTCTGCATAAGCAAAGGAACATGACAGAAACCAAAAATGAGGGTCTCTTCTTTGGGTTTTGGGCTCAGCCCTCCAACCAGGTTTGCATAAGGCAAAGGAACATGAAATAAACCAAAATTGAGGGTCTCTTCTTTGGGTTTTGGGCTCAGCCCTCCGAACGGGTTTGCATAAGGCAAAAGAACATGACAGTAACCAAAATTTAGGGTCTCTTCTTTGGGTTTTGGGTTCAGCCCTCCGACCGGGTTTGCATAAGGCAAAGGAACATGACAAAAAACAAAATTGAGGGTCTCTTCTTTGGGTTTTAGGCTCAGCCCTCCGACCGGGTTTGCATATGGCAAACGGCCATGATAGAAACCGAAATCGAGGGTCTGTACTTTGGGTTTTGGCGTTGAGCCCTCCGACCGGGTTTGCATAAAGCAAAGGAACATGACCGAATCCAAATTTGAGGGTCTCTTCTTTGGGTTTTGGGCTCAGCCCTCCGAACGAGTTTGCATTAGTCAAAGGAACATGACAGAAACCAAAATTGAGGGTCTCTTCTTTGGTTTTTGGGTTCAGCCCTCCTACCGGGTTTGCATAAACCAAAGGAAGATGACAGAAACCAAAATTGAGGGTCTCTTCTTTGGGTTTTGGGTTCAGCCCTCCTACCGGGTTTGCATAAACCAAAGGAAGATGACATTATCCAAAATTGAGGGTCTCTTCTTTGGGATTTGGGCTCAGTCCTCCGACCGGGTTTGCAAATGGCAAAGAAAAATGACAGAAACCGAAATTGAGGGTATCTACTTTGGGTTTTGGGCTCAGCCTTCCGACCGGGTTTGCATGTGGCAAAGGAACATGAAATAAACCAAAATTGAGGGTCTCTTCTTCGTGTTTTGGAATCAGCCCTCCGACCGGGTTTGCAAATGGCAAAGGAAAATGACAGAAACCGAAATTAAGGGTCTCTACTTTGGGTTTTGGGCTCAGCCCTCCGAACGAGTTTGCATTAGTCAAAGGAACATGACAGAAACCAAAATTGAGGGTCTCTTCTTTGGGTTTTGGGCTCAGCCCTCCGACCGGGTTTGCATAAGGCAAAGGAACATGACAGTAACCAAAATTGAGGGTCTCTTCTTTGGGTTTTAGGCTCAGCCCTCCGAACGGGTTTGCATAAGGCAAAGGAACATGACAGTAAGCAAAATTGAGGGTCTCTTCTTTGGGTTTTGGGTTCAGCCCTCCGACCGGGTTTGCATAAGGCAAAGGAACATGACAAAATCAAAAATTGAGGGTCTCTTCTTTGGGTTTTGGGCTCAGCCCTCCGACCGGGTTTGCATATGGCAAAGGAAGATGACAGAAACCAAAATTGATGCTCCCTTTTTTGGGTTTTGGGCTCAGCCCTCCGAACGGGTTTACAGAAGGCAAAGGAACATGACCGAATCCAAATTTGAGGGTCTCTTCTTTGGGTTTGGGCTAAGCCCTCCGAACGAGTTTGCATAAGTCAAAGGAACATGACAGAAACCAAAATTGAGCGTCTCTTCTTTCGGTTTTGGGCTCAGCCCTCCGACCGGCTTTGCAAATGGCAAAGGAAAATGACAGAAACCGAAATTGAGGGTCTCTACTTTGGGTTTTAGGCTTAGCCTTCCGACCGGGTTTGCATAAGGCAAATGAACATGAAATAAACCAAAATTGAGGGTCTCTTCTTCGTGTTTTGGAATCAGCCCTCCGACCGGGTTTGCATAAGGCAAAGGAACATGACAGAAACCAAAATTGAGGGTCTCTTCTTTGGGTTTTGGGCTCAGCCATCCGACCGGGTCTGCATAAGGCAAAGGAACATGAAATAAACCAAAATTGAGGGGCTCTTCTTTCGATTTTAGGCTCAGCCCTCCGAAAAGGTTTGCATATGGGAAACGACCATGAAAGGAACCGAAATTGAGGGTCTCTACTTTGGTTTTTGGGCTCAGCCCTCCAACCGGGTCTGTATAAAGCAAAGGACCATGACAAAATCAAAAATTTAGGGTCTCATCTTTGGGTTTTGGGCTCAGCACTCCGAGTGGCTTTGCATAAGGGAAAGGAAGATGACAGATTCCAAAATTGAGGATCTCTTCTTTGGGTTTTGGGCTCAGCCCTCTGACCGGCTTTGCATAAGCCAAAGGAAGATGACATAATCCAAAATTGAGGGTCTCTTCTTTGGGATTTGGGCTCAGCCCTCCGACCGGGTTTGCAAATGGCAAAGGAAAATGACAGAAACCGAAATTGAGGGTCTCTACTTTGGGTTTTAGGCTCAGCCTTCCGACCGGGTTTGCATAAGGCAAAGGAACATGAAATAAACCAAAATTGAGGGTCTCTTCTTTGGGTTTTGGGCTCAGTCATCCGACCGGGTCTGCATAAGCAAAGGAACATGACAGAAACCAAAAATGTGGGTCTCTTCTTTGGGTTTTGGGCTCAGCCCTCCGACCAGGTTTGCATAAGGCAAAGGAACATGAAATAAACCAAAATTGAGGGTCTCTTCTTTGGGTTTTGGGCTCAGCCCTCCGAACGGGTTTGCATAAGGCAAAAGAACATGACAGTAACCAAAATTTAGAGTCTCTTCTTTGGGTTTTGGGTTCAGCCCTCCGACCGGGTTTGCATAAGGCAAAGGAACATGACAGAAACCAAAATTGAGGGTCTCTTCTTTGGGTTTTAGGCTCAGCCCTCCGACCGGGTTTGCATATGGCAAACGGCCATGATAGAAACCAAAATCGAGGGTCTGTACTTTGGGTTTTGGCGTTGAGCCCTCCGACCGGGTTTGCATAAAGCAAAGGCACATGACCGAATCCAAATTTGAGGGTCTCTTCTTTGGGTTTTGGGCTCAGCCCTACGAACGAGTTTGCATTAGTCAAAGGGACATGACAGAAACCAAAATTGAGGCTCTCTTCTTTGGGTTTTGGGTTCAGCCCTCCTACCGGGTTTGCATAAACCAAAGGAACATGAAATAAACCAAAATTGAGGGTCTCTTCTTTGGGTTTTGGGCTCAGCCTTCCGACCGGGTTTGCATGTGGCAAAGGAACATGAAATAAACCAAAATTGAGGGTCTCTTCTTCGTGTTTTGGGCTCAGCCCTCCGACCGGGTTTGCATATGGCAAAGGAAGATGACAGAAACCAAAATTGATGCTCCCTTTTTTGGGTTTTGGGCTCAGCCCTCCGAACGGGTTTGCAGAAGGCAAAGGAACATGACCGAATCCAAATTTGAGGGTCTCTTCTTTGGGTTTGGGCTCAGCCCTCCGAACGAGTTTGCATAAGTCAAAGGAACATGACAGAAACCAAAATTGAGTGTCTCTTCTTTCGGTTTTGGGCTCAGCCCTCCGACCGGGTTTGCAAATGGCAAAGGAAAATGACAGAAACCGAAATTGAGGGTCTCTACTTTGGGTTTTAGGCTTAGCCTTCCGACCGGGTTTGCATAAGGCAAATGAACATGAAATAAACGAAAATTGAGGGTCTCATCTTAGGGTTATGGGCTCAGCCATCCGACCGGGTTTGCATAAGGCAAAGGAACATGAAATAAAAAAAATGAGGGTCTCTTCTCTGGGTTTTTAGCTCAGCCCTCCGAACGGGTTTGCATAAGGCAAAGGAACATGACAGAAACCAAAATTGAGGGTCCCTTCTTTGGGTTTTGGGCTCAGCCATCCGACCGGGTCTGCATAAGCAAAGGAACATGACAGAAACCAAAAATGAGGGTCTCTTCTTTGGGTTTTGGGCTCAGCCCTCCAACCAGGTTTGCATAAGGCAAAGGAACATGAAATAAACCAAAATTGAGGGTCTCTTCTTTGGGTTTTGGGCTCAGCCCTCCGAACGGGTTTGCATAAGGCAAAAGAACATGACAGTAACCAAAATTTAGGGTCTCTTCTTTGGGTTTTGGGTTCAGCCCTCCGACCGGGTTTGCATAAGGCAAAGGAACATGACAAAAAACAAAATTGAGGGTCTCTTCTTTGGGTTTTAGGCTCAGCCCTCCGACCGGGTTTGCATATGGCAAACGGCCATGATAGAAACCGAAATCGAGGGTCTGTACTTTGGGTTTTGGCGTTGAGCCCTCCGACCGGGTTTGCATAAAGCAAAGGAACATGACCGAATCCAAATTTGAGGGTCTCTTCTTTGGGTTTTGGGCTCAGCCCTCCGAACGAGTTTGCATTAGTCAAAGGAACATGACAGAAACCAAAATTGAGGGTCTCTTCTTTGGTTTTTGGGTTCAGCCCTCCTACCGGGTTTGCATAAACCAAAGGAAGATGACAGAAACCAAAATTGAGGGTCTCTTCTTTGGGTTTTGGGTTCAGCCCTCCTACCGGGTTTGCATAAACCAAAGGAAGATGACATTATCCAAAATTGAGGGTCTCTTCTTTGGGATTTGGGCTCAGTCCTCCGACCGGGTTTGCAAATGGCAAAGAAAAATGACAGAAACCGAAATTGAGGGTATCTACTTTGGGTTTTGGGCTCAGCCTTCCGACCGGGTTTGCATGTGGCAAAGGAACATGAAATAAACCAAAATTGAGGGTCTCTTCTTCGTGTTTTGGAATCAGCCCTCCGACCGGGTTTGCAAATGGCAAAGGAAAATGACAGAAACCGAAATTAAGGGTCTCTACTTTGGGTTTTGGGCTCAGCCCTCCGAACGAGTTTGCATTAGTCAAAGGAACATGACAGAAACCAAAATTGAGGGTCTCTTCTTTGGGTTTTGGGCTCAGCCCTCCGACCGGGTTTGCATAAGGCAAAGGAACATGACAGTAACCAAAATTGAGGGTCTCTTCTTTGGGTTTTAGGCTCAGCCCTCCGAACGGGTTTGCATAAGGCAAAGGAACATGACAGTAAGCAAAATTGAGGGTCTCTTCTTTGGGTTTTGGGTTCAGCCCTCCGACCGGGTTTGCATAAGGCAAAGGAACATGACAAAATCAAAAATTGAGGGTCTCTTCTTTGGGTTTTGGGCTCAGCCCTCCGACCGGGTTTGCATATGGCAAAGGAAGATGACAGAAACCAAAATTGATGCTCCCTTTTTTGGGTTTTGGGCTCAGCCCTCCGAACGGGTTTACAGAAGGCAAAGGAACATGACCGAATCCAAATTTGAGGGTCTCTTCTTTGGGTTTGGGCTAAGCCCTCCGAACGAGTTTGCATAAGTCAAAGGAACATGACAGAAACCAAAATTGAGCGTCTCTTCTTTCGGTTTTGGGCTCAGCCCTCCGACCGGCTTTGCAAATGGCAAAGGAAAATGACAGAAACCGAAATTGAGGGTCTCTACTTTGGGTTTTAGGCTTAGCCTTCCGACCGGGTTTGCATAAGGCAAATGAACATGAAATAAACCAAAATTGAGGGTCTCTTCTTCGTGTTTTGGAATCAGCCCTCCGACCGGGTTTGCATAAGGCAAAGGAACATGACAGAAACCAAAATTGAGGGTCTCTTCTTTGGGTTTTGGGCTCAGCCATCCGACCGGGTCTGCATAAGGCAAAGGAACATGAAATAAACCAAAATTGAGGGGCTCTTCTTTCGATTTTAGGCTCAGCCCTCCGAAAAGGTTTGCATATGGGAAACGACCATGAAAGGAACCGAAATTGAGGGTCTCTACTTTGGTTTTTGGGCTCAGCCCTCCAACCGGGTCTGTATAAAGCAAAGGACCATGACAAAATCAAAAATTTAGGGTCTCATCTTTGGGTTTTGGGCTCAGCACTCCGAGTGGCTTTGCATAAGGGAAAGGAAGATGACAGATTCCAAAATTGAGGATCTCTTCTTTGGGTTTTGGGCTCAGCCCTCTGACCGGCTTTGCATAAGCCAAAGGAAGATGACATAATCCAAAATTGAGGGTCTCTTCTTTGGGATTTGGGCTCAGCCCTCCGACCGGGTTTGCAAATGGCAAAGGAAAATGACAGAAACCGAAATTGAGGGTCTCTACTTTGGGTTTTAGGCTCAGCCTTCCGACCGGGTTTGCATAAGGCAAAGGAACATGAAATAAACCAAAATTGAGGGTCTCTTCTTTGGGTTTTGGGCTCAGTCATCCGACCGGGTCTGCATAAGCAAAGGAACATGACAGAAACCAAAAATGTGGGTCTCTTCTTTGGGTTTTGGGCTCAGCCCTCCGACCAGGTTTGCATAAGGCAAAGGAACATGAAATAAACCAAAATTGAGGGTCTCTTCTTTGGGTTTTGGGCTCAGCCCTCCGAACGGGTTTGCATAAGGCAAAAGAACATGACAGTAACCAAAATTTAGAGTCTCTTCTTTGGGTTTTGGGTTCAGCCCTCCGACCGGGTTTGCATAAGGCAAAGGAACATGACAGAAACCAAAATTGAGGGTCTCTTCTTTGGGTTTTAGGCTCAGCCCTCCGACCGGGTTTGCATATGGCAAACGGCCATGATAGAAACCAAAATCGAGGGTCTGTACTTTGGGTTTTGGCGTTGAGCCCTCCGACCGGGTTTGCATAAAGCAAAGGCACATGACCGAATCCAAATTTGAGGGTCTCTTCTTTGGGTTTTGGGCTCAGCCCTACGAACGAGTTTGCATTAGTCAAAGGGACATGACAGAAACCAAAATTGAGGCTCTCTTCTTTGGGTTTTGGGTTCAGCCCTCCTACCGGGTTTGCATAAACCAAAGGAACATGAAATAAACCAAAATTGAGGGTCTCTTCTTTGGGTTTTGGGCTCAGCCTTCCGACCGGGTTTGCATGTGGCAAAGGAACATGAAATAAACCAAAATTGAGGGTCTCTTCTTCGTGTTTTGGGCTCAGCCCTCCGACCGGGTTTGCATATGGCAAAGGAAGATGACAGAAACCAAAATTGATGCTCCCTTTTTTGGGTTTTGGGCTCAGCCCTCCGAACGGGTTTGCAGAAGGCAAAGGAACATGACCGAATCCAAATTTGAGGGTCTCTTCTTTGGGTTTGGGCTCAGCCCTCCGAACGAGTTTGCATAAGTCAAAGGAACATGACAGAAACCAAAATTGAGTGTCTCTTCTTTCGGTTTTGGGCTCAGCCCTCCGACCGGGTTTGCAAATGGCAAAGGAAAATGACAGAAACCGAAATTGAGGGTCTCTACTTTGGGTTTTAGGCTTAGCCTTCCGACCGGGTTTGCATAAGGCAAATGAACATGAAATAAACGAAAATTGAGGGTCTCATCTTAGGGTTATGGGCTCAGCCATCCGACCGGGTTTGCATAAGGCAAAGGAACATGAAATAAAAAAAATGAGGGTCTCTTCTCTGGGTTTTTAGCTCAGCCCTCCGAACGGGTTTGCATAAGGCAAAGGAACATGACAGAAACCAAAATTGAGGGTCCCTTCTTTGGGTTTTGGGCTCAGCCATCCGACCGGGTCTGCATAAGCAAAGGAACATGACAGAAACCAAAAATGAGGGTCTCTTCTTTGGGTTTTGGGCTCAGCCCTCCAACCAGGTTTGCATAAGGCAAAGGAACATGAAATAAACCAAAATTGAGGGTCTCTTCTTTGGGTTTTGGGCTCAGCCCTCCGAACGGGTTTGCATAAGGCAAAAGAACATGACAGTAACCAAAATTTAGGGTCTCTTCTTTGGGTTTTGGGTTCAGCCCTCCGACCGGGTTTGCATAAGGCAAAGGAACATGACAAAAAACAAAATTGAGGGTCTCTTCTTTGGGTTTTAGGCTCAGCCCTCCGACCGGGTTTGCATATGGCAAACGGCCATGATAGAAACCGAAATCGAGGGTCTGTACTTTGGGTTTTGGCGTTGAGCCCTCCGACCGGGTTTGCATAAAGCAAAGGAACATGACCGAATCCAAATTTGAGGGTCTCTTCTTTGGGTTTTGGGCTCAGCCCTCCGAACGAGTTTGCATTAGTCAAAGGAACATGACAGAAACCAAAATTGAGGGTCTCTTCTTTGGTTTTTGGGTTCAGCCCTCCTACCGGGTTTGCATAAACCAAAGGAAGATGACAGAAACCAAAATTGAGGGTCTCTTCTTTGGGTTTTGGGTTCAGCCCTCCTACCGGGTTTGCATAAACCAAAGGAAGATGACATTATCCAAAATTGAGGGTCTCTTCTTTGGGATTTGGGCTCAGTCCTCCGACCGGGTTTGCAAATGGCAAAGAAAAATGACAGAAACCGAAATTGAGGGTCTCTACTTTGGGTTTTGGGCTCAGCCTTCCGACCGGGTTTGCATGTGGCAAAGGAACATGAAATAAACCAAAATTGAGGGTCTCTTCTTCGTGTTTTGGAATCAGCCCTCCGACCGGGTTTGCAAATGGCAAAGGAAAATGACAGAAACCGAAATTAAGGGTCTCTACTTTGGGTTTTGGGCTCAGCCCTCCGAACGAGTTTGCATTAGTCAAAGGAACATGACAGAAACCAAAATTGAGGGTCTCTTCTTTGGGTTTTGGGTTCAGCCCTCCGACCGGGTTTGCATAAGGCAAAGGAACATGACAAAATCAAAAATTGAGGGTCTCTTCTTTGGGTTTTGGGCTCAGCCCTCCGACCGGGTTTGCATATGGCAAAGGAAGATGACAGAAACCAAAATTGATGCTCCCTTTTTTGGGTTTTGGGCTCAGCCCTCCGAACGGGTTTACAGAAGGCAAAGGAACATGACCGAATCCAAATTTGAGGGTCTCTTCTTTGGGTTTGGGCTAAGCCCTCCGAACGAGTTTGCATAAGTCAAAGGAACATGACAGAAACCAAAATTGAGCGTCTCTTCTTTCGGTTTTGGGCTCAGCCCTCCGACCGGCTTTGCAAATGGCAAAGGAAAATGACAGAAACCGAAATTGAGGGTCTCTACTTTGGGTTTTAGGCTTAGCCTTCCGACCGGGTTTGCATAAGGCAAATGAACATGAAATAAACCAAAATTGAGGGTCTCTTCTTCGTGTTTTGGAATCAGCCCTCCGACCGGGTTTGCATAAGGCAAAGGAACATGACAGAAACCAAAATTGAGGGTCTCTTCTTTGGGTTTTGGGCTCAGCCATCCGACCGGGTCTGCATAAGTAAAGGAACATGACAGAAACCAAAATTGAGGGTCTCTTCTTTGGTTTTTGGGTTCAGCCCTCCTACCGGGTTTGCATAAAACAAAGGAAGATGACAGAAACCAAAATTGAGGGTCTCTTCTTTGGGTTTTGGGTTCAGCCCTCCTACCGGGTTTGCATAAACCAAAGGAAGATGACATTATCCAAAATTGAGGGTCTCTTCTTTGGGATTTGGGCTCAGTCCTCCGACCGGGTTTGCAAATGGCAAAGAAAAATGACAGAAACCGAAATTGAGGGTCTCTACTTTGGGTTTTGGGCTCAGCCTTCCGACCGGGTTTGCATGTGGCAAAGGAACATGAAGTAAACCAAAATTGAGGGTCTCTTCTTCGTGTTTTGGAATCAGCCCTCCGACTGGGTTTGCAAATGGCAAAGGAAAATGACAGAAACCGAAATTAAGGGTCTCTACTTTGGGTTTTGGGCTCAGCCCTCCGAACGAGTTTGCATTAGTCAAAGGAACATGACAGAAACCAAAATTGAGGGTCTCTTCTTTGGGTTTTGGGCACAGCCCTCCGACCGGGTTTGCATAAGGCAAAGGAACATGACAGTAACCAAAATTGAGGGTCTCTTCTTTGGGTTTTAGGCTCAGCCCTCCGAACGGGTTTGCATAAGGCAAAGGAACATGACAGTAAGCAAAATTGAGGGTCTCTTCTTTGGGTTTTGGGTTCAGCCCTCCGACCGGGTTTGCATAAGGCAAAGGAACATGACAAAATCAAAAATTGAGGGTCTCTTCTTTGGGTTTTGGGCTCAGCCCTCCGACCGGGTTTGCATATGGCAAAGGAAGATGACAGAAACCAAAATTGATGCTCCCTTTTTTGGGTTTTGGGCTCAGCCCTCCGAACGGGTTTGCAGAAGGCAAAGGAACATGACCGAATCCAAATTTGAGGGTCTCTTCTTTGGGTTTGGGCTCAGCCCTCCGAACGAGTTTGCATAAGTCAAAGGAACATGACAGAAACCAAAATTGAGCGTCTCTTCTTTCGGTTTTGGGCTCAGCCCTCCGACCGGCTTTGCAAATGGCAAAGGAAAATGACAGAAACCGAAATTGAGGGTCTCTACTTTGGGTTTTAGGCTTAGCCTTCCGACCGGGTTTGCATAAGGCAAATGAACATGAAATAAACGAAAATTGAGGGTCTCATCTTAGGGTTATGGGCTCAGCCTTCCGACCGGGTTTGCATGTGGCAAAGGAACATGAAATAAACCAAAATTGAGGGTCTCTTCTTCGTGTTTTGGAATCAGCCCTCCGACCGGGTTTGCATAAGGCAAAGGAACATGACAGAAACCAAAATTGAGGGTCTCTTCTTTGGGTTTTGGGCTCAGCCATCCGACCGGGTCTGCATAAGCAAAGGAACATGACAGAAACCAAAAATGAGGGTCTCTTCTTTGGGTTTTGGGCTCAGCCCTCCGACCAGGTTTGCATAAGGCAAAGGAACATGAAATAAACCAAAATTGAGGGTCTCTTCTTTGGGTTTTGGGCTCAGCCCTCCGAACGGGTTTGCATAAGGCAAAAGAACATGACAGTAACCAAAATCGAGGGTCTGTACTTTGGGTTTTGGCGTTGAGCCCTCCGACCGGGTTTGCATAAAGCAAAGGAACATGACCGAATCCAAATTTGAGGGTCTCTTCTTTGGGTTTTGGGCTCAGCCCTACGAACGAGTTTGCATTAGTCAAAGGGACATGACAGAAACCAAAATTGAGGCTCTCTTCTTTGGGTTTTGGGTTCAGCCCTCCTACCGGGTTTGCATAAACCAAAGGAAGATGACATAATCCAAAATTGAGGGTCTCTTCTTTGGGATTTGGGCTCAGTCCTCCGACCGGGTTTGCAAATGGCAAAGGAAAATGACAGAAACCGAAATTGAGGGTCTCTACTTTGGGTTTTGGGCTAAGCCTTCCGACCGGGTTTGCATGTGGCAAAGGAACATGAAATAAACCAAAATTGAGGGTCTCTTCTTCGTGTTTTGGGCTCAGCCCTTCGACCGGGTTTGCATATGGCAAAGGAAGATGACAGAAACCAAAATTGATGCTCCCTTTTTTGGGTTTTGGGCTCAGCCCTCCGAACGGGTTTGCAGAAAGCAAAGGAACATGACCGAATCCAAATTTGAGGGTCTCTTCTTTGGGTTTGGGCTCAGCCCTCCGAACGAGTTTGCATAAGTCAAAGGAACATGACAGAAACCAAAATTGAGTGTCTCTTCTTTCGGTTTTGGGCTCAGCCCTCCGACCGGGTTGCAAATGGCAAAGGAAAATGACAGAAACCGAAATTGAGGGTCTCTACTTTGGGTTTTAGGCTTAGCCTTCCGACCGGGTTTGCATAAGGCAAATGAACATGAAATAAACGAAAATTGAGGGTCTCATCTTAGGGTTATGGGCTCAGCCATCCGACCGGGTTTGCATAAGGCAAAGGAACATGAAATAAAAAAATGAGGGTCTCGTCTCTGGGTTTTTAGCTCAGCCCTCCGAACGGGTTTGCATAAGGCAAAGGAACATGACAGAAACCAAAATTGAGGGTCCCTTCTTTGGGTTTTGGGTTCAGCCCTCCTACCGGGTTTGCATAAACCAAAGGAAGATGACATTATCCAAAATTGAGGGTCTCTTCTTTGGGATTTGGGCTCAGTCCTCCGACCGGGTTTGCAAATGGCAAAGGAAAATGACAGAAACCGAAATTGAGGGTCTCTACTTTGGGTTTTGGGCTCAGCCTTCCGACCGGGTTTGCATGTGGCAAAGGAACATGAAATAAACCAAAATTGAGGGTCTCTTCTTCGTGTTTTGGAATCAGCCCTCCGACCGGGTTTGCAAATGGCAAAGGAAAATGACAGAAACTGAAATTAAGGGTCTCTACTTTGGGTTTTTGGGCTCAGCCCTCCGAACGAGTTTGTATTAGTCAAAGGAACATGACAGAAACCAAAATTGAGGGCCTCTTCTTTGGGTTTTTGGCTCAGCACTCCGACCGGGTTTGCATAAGGCAAAGGAACATGACAGTAACCAAAATTGAGGGTCTCTTCTTTGGGTTTTAGGCTCAGCCCTCCGAACGGGTTTGCATAAGGCAAAGGAACATGACAGTAAGCAAAATTGAGGGTCTCTTCTTTGGGTTTTGGGTTCAGCCCTCCGACCGGGTTTGCATAAGGCAAAGGAACATGACAAAATCAAAAATTGAGGGTCTCTTCTTTGGGTTTTGGGCTCAGCCCTCCGACCGGGTTTGCATATGGCAAAGGAAGATGACAGAAACCAAAATTGATGCTCCCTTTTTTGGATTTTGGGCTCAGCCCTCTGAACGGGTTTGCAGAAGGCAAAGGAACATGACCGAATCCAAATTTGAGGGTCTCTTCTTTGGGTTTGGGCTCAGCCCTCCGAACGAGTTTGCATAAGTCAAAGGAACATGACAGAAACCAAAATTGAGCGTCTCTTCTTTCGGTCTTGGGCTTAGCCCTCCGACCGGCTTTGCAAATGGCAAAGGAAAATGACAGAAACCGAAATTGAGGGTCTCTACTTTGGGTTTTAGGCTTAGCCTTCCGACCGGGTTTGCATAAGGCAAATGAACATGAAATAAACGAAAATTGAGGGTCTCATCTTAGGGTTATGGGCTCAGCCATCCGACCGGGTTTGCATAAGGCAAAGGAACATGAAATAAAAAAAATGAGGGTCTCTTCTCTGGGTTTTTAGCTCAGCCCTCCGAACGTGTTTGCATAAGGCAAAGGAACATGACAGAAACCCAAATTGAGGGTCCCTTCTTTGGGTTTTGGGCTCAGCCATCCGACCGGGTCTGCATAAGCAAAGGAACATGACAGAAACCAAAAATGAGGGTCTCTTCTTTAAGTTTTGGGCTCAGCCCTCCGACCAGGTTTGCATAAGGCAAAGGAACATGAAATAAACCAAAATTGAGGGTCTCTTCTTTGGGTTTTGGGCTCAGCCCTCCGAACGGGTTTGCATAAGGCAAAAGAACATGACAGTAACCAAAATTTAGGGTCTCTTCTTTGGGTTTTGGGCACAGCCCTACGAACGAGTTTGCATTAGTCAAAGGGACATGACAGAAACCAAAATTGAGGCTCTCTTCTTTGGGTTTTGGGTTCAGCCCTCCTACCGGGTTTGCATAAACCAAAGGAAGATGACATAATCCAAAATTGAGGGTCTCTTCTTTGGGATTTGGGCTCAGTCCTCCGACCGGGTTTGCAAATGGCAAAGGAAAATGACAGAAACCGAAATTGAGGGTCTCTACTTTGGGTTTTGGGCTCAGCCTTCCGACCGGGTTTGCATGTGGCAAAGGAACATGAAATAAACCAAAATTGAGGGTCTCTTCTTCGTGTTTTGGGCTCAGCCCCCCGACCGGGTTTGCATATGGCAAAGGAAGATGACAGAAACCCAAATTGATGCTCCCTTTTTTGGGTTTTGGGCTCAGCCCTCCGAACGGGTTTGCAGAAAGCAAAGGAACATGACCGAATCCAAATTTGAGGGTCTCTTCTTTGGGTTTGGGCTCAGCCCTCCGAACGAGTTTGCATAAGTCAAAGGAACATGACAGAAACCAAAATTCAGTGTCTCTTCTTTCGGTTTTGGGCTCAGCCCTCCGACCGGGTTTGCAAATGGCAAAGGAAAATGACAGAAACCGAAATTGAGGGTCTCTACTTTGGGTTTTAGGCTTAGCCTTCCGACCGCGTTTGCATAAGGCAAATGAACATGAAATAAACGAAAATTGAGGGTCTCATCTTAGGGTTATGGGCTCAGCCATCCGACCGGGTTTGCATAAGGCAAAGGAACATGAAATAAAAAAAATGAGGGTCTCGTCTCTGGGTTTTTAGCTCAGCCCTCCGAACGGGTTTGCATAAGGCAAAGGAACATGACAGAAACCAAAATTGAGGGTCCCTTCTTTGGGTTTTGGGTTCAGCCCTCCTACCGGGTTTGCATAAACCAAAGGAAGATGACATTATCCAAAATTGAGGATCTCTTCTTTGGGATTTGGGCTCAGTCCTCCGACCGGGTTTGCAAATGGCAAAGGAAAATGACAGAAACCGAAATTGAGGGTCTCTACTTTGGGTTTTGGGCTCAGCCTTCCGACCGGGTTTGCATGTGGCAAAGGAACATGAAATAAACCAAAATTGAGGGTCTCTTCTTCGTGTTTTGGGCTCAGCCCTCCGACCGGGTTTGCATATGGCAAAGGAAGATGACAGAAACCCAAATTGATGCTCCCTTTTTTGGGTTTTGGGCTCAGCCCTCCGAACGGGTTTGCAGAAAGCAAAGGAACATGACCGAATCCAAATTTGAGGGTCTCTTCTTTGGGTTTGGGCTCAGCCCTCCGAACGAGTTTGCATAAGTCAAAGTAACATGACAGAAACCAAAATTGAGTGTCTCTTCTTTCGGTTTTGGGCTCAGCCCTCCGACCGGGTTTGCATATGGCAAAGGAAGATGACAGAAACCCAAATTGATGCTCCCTTTTTTGGGTTTTTAGCTCAGCCCTCCGAACGGGTTTGCATAAGGCAAAGGAACATGACAGAAACCAAAATTGAGGGTCCCTTCTTTGGGTTTTGGGTTCAGCCCTCCTACCGGGTTTGCATAAACCAAAGGAAGATGACATTATCCAAAATTGAGGATCTCTTCTTTGGGATTTGGGCTCAGTCCTCCGACCGGGTTTGCAAATGGCAAAGGAAAATGACAGAAACCGAAATTGAGGGTCTCTACTTTGGGTTTTGGGCTCAGCCTTCCGACCGGGTTTGCATGTGGCAAAGGAACATGAAATAAACCAAAATTGAGGGTCTCTTCTTCGTGTTTTGGAATCAGCCCTCCGACCGGGTTTGCAAATGGCAAAGGAAAATGACAGAAACTGAAATTAAGGGTCTCTACTTTGGGTTTTTGGGCTCAGCCCACCGAACGAGTTTGTATTAGTCAAAGGAACATGACAGAAACCAAAATTGAGGGTCTCTTCTTTGGGTTTTTGGCTCAGCACTCCGACCGGGTTTGCATAAGGCAAAGGAACATGACAGTAACCAAAATTGAGGGTCTCTTCTTTGGGTTTTAGGCTCAGCCCTCCGAACGGGTTTGCATAAGGCAAAGGAACATGACAGTAAGCAAAATTGAGGGTCTCTTCTTTGGGTTTTGGGTTCAGCCCTCCGACCGGGTTTGCATAAGGCAAAGGAACATGACAAAATCAAAAATTGAGGGTCTCTTCTTTGGGTTTTGGGCTCAGCCCTCCGAACGGGTTTGCAGAAGGCAAAGGAACATGACCGAATCCAAATTTGAGGGTCTCTTCTTTGGGTTTGGGCTCAGCCCTCCGAACGGGTTTGCAGAAGGCAAAGGAACATGACCGAATCCAAATTTGAGGGTCTCTTCTTTGGGTTTGGGCTCAGCCCTCCGAACGAGTTTGCATAAGTCAAAGGAACATGACAGTAAGCAAAATTGAGGGTCTCTTCTTTGGGTTTTGGGTTCAGCCCTCCGACCGGGTTTGCATAAGGCAAAGGAACATGACAGAAACCAAAATTGAGGGTCTCTTCTTTGGGTTTTTGGCTCAGCACTCCGACCGGGTTTGCATATGGCAAATGAAGATGACAGAAACCAAAATTGATGCTCCCTTTTTTGGGTTTTGGGCTCAGCCCTCCGAACGGGTTTGCAGAAGGCAAAGGAACATGACCGAATCCAAATTTGAGGGTCTCTTCTTTGGGTTTGGGCTCAGCCCTCCGAACGAGTTTGCATAAGTCAAAGGAACATGACAGAAACCAAAATTGAGCGTCTCTTCTTTCGGTCTTGGGCTTAGCCCTCCGACCGGCTTTGCAAATGGCAAAGGAAAATGACAGAAACCGAAATTGAGGGTCTCTACTTTGGGTTTTAGGCTTAGCCTTCCGACCGGGTTTGCATAAGGCAAATGAACATGAAATAAACGAAAATTGAGGGTCTCATCTTAGGGTTATGGGCTCAGCCATCCGACCGGGTTTGCATAAGGCAAAGGAACATGAAATAAAAAAAATGAGGGTCTCTTCTCTGGGTTTTTAGCTCAGCCCTCCGAACGGGTTTGCATAAGGCAAAGGAACATGACAGAAACCCAAATTGAGGGTCCCTTCTTTGGGTTTTGGGCTCAGCCATCCGACCGGGTCTGCATAAGCAAAGGAACATGACAGAAACCAAAAATGAGGGTCTCTTCTTTGGGTTTTGGGCTCAGCCCTCCGACCAGGTTTGCTTAAGGCAAAGGAACATGAAATAAACCAAAATTGAGGGTCTCTTCTTTGGGTTTTGGGCTCAGCCCTCCGAACGGGTTTGCATAAGGCAAAAGAACATGACAGTAACCAAAATTTAGGGTCTCTTCTTTGGGTTTTGGGTTCAGCCCTCCGACCGGGTTTGCATAAGGCTAAGGAACATGACAGAAACCAAAATTGAGGGTCTCTTCTTTGGGTTTTAGGCTCAGCCCTCCGACCGGGTTTGCATATGGCAAACGGCCATGATAGAAACCGAAATCGAGGGTCTGTACTTTGGGTTTTGGCGTTGAGCCCTCCGACCGGGTTTGCATAAAGCAAAGGAACATGACCGAATCCAAATTTGAGGGTCTCTTCTTTGGGTTTTGGGCTCAGCCCTCCGAACGAGTTTGCATTAGTCAAAGGAACATGACAGAAACCAAAATTGAGGGTCTCTTCTTTGGTTTTTGGGTTCAGCCCTCCTACCGGGTTTGCATAAACCAAAGGAAGATGACATAATCCAAAATTGAGGGTCTCTTCTTTGGGATTTGGGCTCAGCCTTCCGACCGGGTTTGCATGTGGCAAAGGAACATGAAATAAACCAAAATTGAGGGACTCTTCTTGGTGTTTTGGAATCAGCCCTCAGACCAGGTTTGCAAATGGCAAAGGAAAATGACAGAACCCGAAATTTAGGGTCTCTACTTTGGGTTTTGGGCTCAGCCCTCCGAACGAGTTTGCTTTAGTCAAAGGAACATGACAGAAACCAAAATTGGGGGTCTCTTCTTTTGGTTTTGGGCTCAGCCCTCCGACCGGGTTTGCATAAGGCAAAGGAACATGACAGTAACCAAAATTGAGGGTCTCTTCTTTGGGTTTTAGGCTCAGCCCTCCGAACGGGTTTGCATAAGGCAAAGGAACATGACAGTAAGCAAAATTGAGGGTCTCTTCTTTGGGTTTTGGGTTCAGCCCTCCGACCGGGTTTGCATAAGGCAAAGGAACATGACAAAATCAAAATTGATGCTCTCTTTTTTGGGTTTTGGGCTCAGCCCTCCGAACGGGTTTGCATAATTCAAAGGAACATGACCGAATCCAAATTTGAGGGTCTCTTCTTTGGGTTTGGGCTCAGCCCTCCGAACGAGTTTGCATAAGTCAAAGGAACATGACAGAAACCAAAATTGAGAGTCTCTTCTTTCGGTTTTGGGCTCAGCCCTCCGACCGGGTTTGCATAAGGCAAAGGAACATGAAATAAACCAAAATTGAGGGTCTCTTCTTTGGGTTTTGGGCTCAGCCCTCCGAACGGGTTTGCATAAGGCAAAGGAACATGATAGAAACCGAAATCAAGGGTCTCTACTTTGGGTTTTGGCGTTGAGTCCTCCGACCGGGTCTGCATAAAGCAAAGGAAAATGACGAAATCAAAAATTGAGGGTATCTTCTTTGGGTTTTGGGCTCAGCCCTCTGATCGGGTTTGTATATGGCAAACGGCCATGAAAGAAACCGAAATTGAGGCGTCTCTAATTTGGGTTTTGGGCTTCGCCCTCCGACAGGGTCTGCATAAAGCAAAGGACCATGACAAAATCAAAATTTGAGGGTATCTTCTTTGGGTTTTGGCGCTCAGCCCTCCTACCGGGTTTGCATAAACCAAAGGAAGATGACATAATCCAAAATTGAGGGTCTCTTCTTTGGGATTTGGGCTCAGCCCTCCGACCGGGTTTGCAAATGGCAACCCAGCAAACACAAACACGTCCTATGGACATCGGTTAGACGTCACACTCGGATCTTGCCTTCGTCCGTAGGACATCCCAAAATCCGGGATTGACGTCGGTTGGACGTTAAAGGACGTCCAAATGTCCGGTTTGTCTATAGCCGTAGTACGTCCCGGGGACGAGTTTTCGGACATCCAACGGCAATTACAGCGGTCGTCCCCTGGATGTCTTTCTAAAAAACCTAGAGATGTCTTTAGGCCTTTAATTTGGTTCAATCATGGCTCAATAGGGATGAAACTAGGACGTTCATTGAATATCGTATTCTGAACAAATAATTTAAAAAGCCAAACTTGATATTAAAATTTTATTCAAAACATTAAAATACAAGATAATGGAAAAAATCCAGCAACAAGTGTACAATTTGATTGTAATAACACGAACTCTGCAAGTATTAGCAGTTAACATATAAATTACAAAACTTATATAGTTATTTAATTTTTATATAACAAAATAAATTTCGAACTAAACAAATAAAAAATTAAATAACCTTCCTTATACAAATGTAAAAAAAACAATAAAATTAATTTTAAAATCAGAAGCAAAATAAAACTAAGCCATTTAATACTATTCCTTAAAAAAAAATTAAGATTATCGGATGAAAAATGTACTCTAGAAATTACTGTTTCTCGAAGCTTAATTTTAATATTTATCCAAATCTTATTTTTGGAATTACAATTTAACTATATAAAATATCACAGTATAAAATAAAGCTTTAGGCGAACCACTCATTGAGAGTGATGAATAATAAACTTAAAAAGTTAAATTGAAACATGTACAGGTCCAAAATGAACTTTAAAAACAGCGAACCTTCCCTAACATTCGGAGAATTGAATGCAAATCTTACTTTTGGAATTCCAAATCCAATATATAAAATAAAACAAAATGAAATAAAGCTTTAGGCGAACCGTTCAGTGAGATTAATGAATAATAAACTTAAAAAGTTAAATTGAAACATGTACAGGTCCAAAATGAACTTTAAAAACAGCGAACCTTCCCTAACATTCGGAGAATTCAATGCAAATCTTACTTTTGGAACTCCAAATCCAATATATAAAATATAACAAAATTAAATAAAGCTTTAGGCGAACCACTCAGTGAGAGTAATGAATAATAAACTTAAAAAGTTAAATTGAAACATGTACAGGTCCAAAATGAATAGACTTTGATCAAACATTATTTTCTTCCTACCTCTGTAAAAGACACATTAAAAAAATCGAGTTAAAATCATTAAAAAAATCAAACAGTTTTTTAATAAAATACTTACTCTTATGATATATTATCAGCAATACTAGAGATTACTATGTTATAATCTTTAACGTTTGTGTAGAACGCATTATGTACTTTATGGTGACCGATTCCAAACTATTGAGTAATGGCGTCGTACATAAGAAACTACAAACTGGGCTACCAGATATTTTAAAAGGACTTTAGCTCGGCCAACTTAGATCAGCTTTTTCGCAGTAATTGGCTGTGATTGTAGAAATAATTCATCAAATGAAAATAATGGAAATAAATATTAAGAAAATAATAATATAAAAAAATATAAAAATTAAGAACAGAAAAAATTAATGAAATAATTAAGTAGTTTTGATTTAACACGTAATTTCATTAATTCACGTTAAATAAACTCGTAAATTTAAATAATAATATTCTTAATAAAATTAATATTTTGTGGTTCATTAATCATTATCAGCTCAAATACATTTACAGGTGAAAAAAATTACAATTAATTGCTGATAAACGCACCTCTAGATAGCATTGATGGACGAAACATTTCGGACGAATAGTGGAGATCCATGCGACGTCGATTGGGCTGAATATCGGATGTCACGAAATTGGTTCTACGAGGACTAAAATGGGACGTCCGTTATTCGTCCTGTAAGACGAATTTTGGACGGGACCAAGCTGGGCTCTAAGGACCATGCTGGGACGTCCCAGGGACGATTTGTGTTTGCTGGGAAAGGAAAATGACAGAAACCGAAATTGAGGGTCTCTACTTTGGGTTTTGGGCTCAGCCCTCCAACCGGGTCTGCATAAAGCAAAGGACCATGACAAATCAAAAATTTAGGGTCTCTTCTTTGGGTTTTGGGCTCAGCACTCCGAGTGGCTTTGCATAAGGAAAAGGAAGATGACAGATTCCAAAATTGAGGATCTCTTCTTTGGGTTTTGGGCTCAGCCCTCTGACCGGCTTTGCATAAGCCAAAGGAAGATGACATAATCCAAAATTGAGGGTCTCTTCTTTGGGATTTGGGCTCAGCCCTCCGACCGGGTTTGCAAATGGCAAAGGAAAATGACAGAAACCGAAATTGAGGGTCTCTACTTTGGGTTTTGGGCTCAGCCTTCCGACCGGGTTTGCATGTGGCAAAGGAACATGAAATAAACCAAAATTGAGGGTCTCTTCTTCGTGTTTTGGAATCAGCCCTCCGACCGGGTTTGCAAATGGCAAAGGACAGAAACTGAAATTGAGGGTCTCTACTTTGGGTTTTGGGCTCAGCCCTCCGACCGGGTTTGCAAATGGCAAAGGAACATGACAGAAACCAAAATTGAGGGTCTCTTCTTTGGGTTTTGGGCTCAGCCCTCCGACCGGGTTTGCATAAGGCAAAGGAACATGACAGTAACCAAAATTGAGGGTCTCTTCTTTGGATTTTGGGCTCAGCCCTCCGAACGGGTTTGCATAAGGCAAAGGAACATGACAGTAAGCAAAATTGAGGGTCTCTTCTTTGGGTTTTGGGTTCAGCCCTCCAACCGGGTTTGCATAAGGCAAAGGAACATGACAAAATCAAAAATTGAGGGTCTCTCCTTTGGTTTTTGGGCTCAGCCCTCCGACCGGGTTTGCATATGGCAAAGGAAGATGACAGAAACCAAAATTTAGGGTCTCTTCTTTGGGTTTTGGGATCAGCCTTCCGACCGGGTTTGCATAAGGCAAAGGAACATGAAATAAACCAAAATTGAGGGTCTCTTCTTTGGGTTTTGGGCTCAGCCCTCCGAACGGGTTTGCATAAGGCAAAGGACCAAGACAAAATCCAAAATTGAGGGTCTCTTCTTTGGATTTTGGGCGCAGCCCTCCGACCGGGTTTGCATATGGCAAACGGCCATGAAAGAAACCGAAATTGAGGCGTCTCTAATTTTTGTTTTGGGCTCAGCCCTCCGACAGGGTCTGCATAAAGCAAAGGACCATGACAAAATCAAAAATTGAGGGTCTCTTTTTTGGGGTTTGGGCTCAGCCTTCCGACCGGGTTTGCATAAGGCAAAGGAACATGACAGAAACCAAAATTGAGGGTCTCTTATTTGGATTTTGGGCTCAGCCCTCCGAACGGGTTTGCATAAGGCAAAGAAACTTGACAGTAAGCAAAATTGAGGGTCTCTTCTTTGGGTTTTGGGTTCAGCCCTCCGACCGGGTTTGCATAAGGCAAAGGAACATGACAAAATCAAAAATTGAGGGTCTCTTCTTTGGGTTTTGGGCTCAGCCCTCCCACCGGGTTTGCATATGGCAAAGGAAGATGACAGAAACCAAAATTTAGGGTCTCTTCTTTGGGTTTTGGGATCAGCCTTCCGACCGGGTTTGCAATAGTCAAAGGAACATGACAGAAACCAAAATTGATGGTCTCTTCTTTGGGTTTTGGGCTCAGCCCTCCGAACGGGTTTGCAGAAGGCAAAGGAACATGACCGAATCCAAATTTGAGGGTCTCTTCTTTGGGTTTGGGCTCAGTCCTCCGAACGAGTTTGCATAAGTCAAAGGAACATGACAGAAACCAAAATTGAGGGTCTCTTCTTTGGGTTTTGGGCTCAGCCCTCCGACCGGATTTGCATAAGGCAAAGGAACATGACAGTAACCAAAATTGAGGGTCTCTTCTTTGGGTTTTGGGTTAAGCCCTCCTACCGGGTTTGCATAAGGCAAAGGAACATGATAGAAACCGAAATCAAGGGTCTCTTCTTTGGGTTTTGGCGTTGAGTCCTCCGACCGGGTCTGCATAAAGCAAAGGACCATGACAAAATCAAAAATTGAGGGTATCTTCTTTGGGTTTTGGGCTCAGCCCTCGGACCGGGTCGGCATAAGGCCAAGGACCATGACAGAAACCAAAATTGAGGGGCTCTTCTTTTGATTTTAGGCTCAGCCCTCCGAAAAGGTTTTTATATGGGAAACGGCCATGAAAGGAACCGAAATTGATGGTCTCTACTTTGGGTTTTGGGCTCAGCCCTCCAACCGGGTCTGCATAAAGCAAAGGACCATGACAAAATCAAAAATTTAGGGTCTCTTCTTTGGGTTTTGGGCTCAGCACTCCGAGTGGCTTTGCATAAGGAAAAGGAAGATGACAGATTCCAAAATTGAGGATCTCTTCTTTGGGTTTAGGGCTCAGCCCTCTGACCGCCTTTGCATAAACCAAAGGAAGATGACATAATCCAAAATTGAGGGTCTCTTCTTTGGGATTTGGGCTCAGCCCTCCGACCGGGTTTGCAAATGGCAAAGGAAAATGACAAAAACCAAAATTGAGGGTCTCTACTTTGGGTTTTGGGCTCAGCCTTCCGGCCGGGTTTGCATAAGGCAAAGGAACATGACAGAAACCAAAATTGAAAGTCTCTTCTTTGGGTTTTGGGCTCAGCCATCTGACCGGGTCTGCATAAGGCAAAGGAAAATGATAGAAACCGAAATTGAGGGTCTCTACTTTGGGTTTTGGGCTCAGCCTTCCGACCGGGTTTGCATGTGGCAAAGGAACATGAAATAAACCAAAATTGAGGGTCTCTTCTTTGGGTTTTGGGCTCAGCCCTCCAACCGGGTTTGCATAAGGCAAAGGAACATGACAGTAACCAAAATTGAGGGTCTCTTCTATGGATTTTGGGCTCAGCCCTCCGAACGGGTTTGCATAAGGCAAAGGAACATGACAAAATCAAAAATTTAGGGTCTCTTCTTTCAGTTTTGGGCTCAGGCCTCCAACCGGGTTTGCATAAGGCAAGGGAAGATGACAGAAACCAAAATAGAGGGTCTCTTCTTAGGGTTATGAGCTCAGCCCTCCAACCGGATTTGCATAAGGCAAAGGAACATGAAATAAACCAAAATTGAGGGTCTCTTCTTTGGGTTTTGGGCTCAGCCCTCCGAACGGGTTTGCATAAGGCAAAGGAACATGACAGTAACCAAAATTGAGGGTTTCTTCTTTGGGTTTTGGGTTCAGCCCTCCTACCGGGTTTGCATAAGGCAAAGGAACATGATAGAAACCGAAATCAAGGGTCTCTACTTTGGGTTTTGGCGTTGAGTCCTACGACCGGGTCTGCATAAAGCAAAGGACCATGACAATATAAAAAAATTAGGGTCTCATCTTTGGGTTTTGGGCTCAGCCCTCCGACCGGGTTTGCACAAGGCAAAGGAACATGGCAGAAACCAAAATAGAGGGTCTCTTCTTAGGGTTATGGGCTCAGCCCTCCAACCGGATTTGCATAAGGCAAAGGAACATGAAATAAACCAAAATTGAGGGTCTCTTCTTTGGGTTTTGGGCTCAGCCCTCCGAACGGGTTTGCTTAAAGCAAAGGACCATGACAAAAACAAAAATTGAGGGTCTCTTCTTTGGGGTTTGGGCTCAGCCCTCCGACCGGGTTTGCATAAGGCAAAGGAACATGACAGAAACCAAAATAGAGGGTCTCTTCTTAGGGTTATGTGCTCAGCCCTCCAACCGGGTCTGCATTAAGCAAAGGACCATGACAAAATAAAAAATTTAGGGTCTCATCTTTGGGTTTTGGGCTCAGCACTCCGAGTGGCTTTGCATAAGGAAAAGGAAGATGACAGATTCCAAAATTGAGGATCTCTTCTTTGGGTTTTGGGCTCAGCCCTCTGACCGGCTTTGCATAAGCCAAAGGAAGAAGACATAATCCAAAATTCAGGGTCTCTTCTTTGGGATTTTAGCTCAGCCCTCCGACCGGGTTTTCAAATGGCAAAGGAAAATGACAGAAACCGAAATTGAGGGTCTCTACTTTGGGTTTTAGGTTCAGCCTTCCGACCGGGTTTGCATAAGGCAAAGGAACATGAAATAAACCAACATTGAGGGTCTCATCTGAGGGTTATGGGCTCAGCCATCCGACCGGGTTTGCATAAGGCAAAGGAACATGAAATAAAAAAATGAGGGTATCTTCTCTGGGTTTTTAGCTCAGCCCTCCGAACGGGTTTGCATAAGGCAAAGGAACATGACAGAAACCAAAATTAAGGGTCTCTTCTTTGGGTTTTGGGCTCGGCCATCCGAACGGCTTTGCATAAGGCAAAGGAACATGAAATAAACCAAAATTGAGGGTCTCTTCTTCGTGTTTTGGAATCAGCCCTCCGAATGGGTTTGCATAAGGTAAAGGAACATGAAAGAAACCGAAATGGAGGGTCTCTACTTTGAGTTTTGGGCTCAGCCCTCCGAACGGGTTTTCATAAGGCCAAGGAACACGAAATAAACCAAAATTGAGGGTCTCTTCTTTGGGTTTTAGGCTTCGCCCTCCGACAGGGTCTGCATAAAGCAAAGGACCATGACAAAATTAAAAATTGAGGGTATCTTCTTTGGGTTTTGGTGCTCAGCCCTCGGACCGGGTCGGCATAAGGCAAAGGACCATGACAGAAACCAAAATTGAGGGGCTCTTCTTTTAATTTTAAGCTCAGCCCTCCGAAAGGGTTTGCATATGGGAAACGGCCATGAAAGAAACCGAAATTGAGGGTCTCTACTTTAAGCTCAGCCCTCCAACCGGGTCTGCATAAAGCAAAGGACCATGACAAAATCAAAAATTTAGGGTCTCTTCTTTGGGTTTTGGGCTCAGCACTCCGAGTGGCTTTGCATAAGGAAAAGGAAGATGACAGATTCCAAAATTGAGGATCTCTTCTTTGGGTTTAGGGCTCAGCCCTCTGACCGCCTTTGCATAAACCAAAGGAAGATGACATAATCCAAAATTGAGGGTCTCTTCTTTGGGATTTGGGCTCAGCCCTCTGACCGGGTTTGCAAATGGCAAAGGAAAATGACAGAAACCAAAATTGAGGGTCTCTACTTTGGGTTTTGGGCTCAGCCTTCCGGCCGGGTTTGCATGTGGCAAAGGAACATGAAATAAACCAAAATTGAGGGTCTCTTCTTCGTGTTTTGGAATCAGCCTTACGAATGGGTTTGCATAAGGCAAAGGAACATGAAAGAAACCGAAATGGAGGGTCTCTACTTTGAGTTTTGGGCTCAGCCCTCCGAACGGGCTTTCATAAGGCCAAGGAACACGAAATAAACCAAAATTGAGGGTCTCTTCTTTGGGTTTTGGGCTCAGCCCTCCGAACGAGTTTGCATTAGTCAAAGGAACATGACAGAAACCAAAATTTAGGGTCTCTTCTTTGAGTTTTTGGCTCAGCCCTCTGACCGGGTTTGCATAAGGCAAAGGAACATGAAATAAAACAAAATTAAGGGTCTCTTCTTTGGGCTTTGGGCTCAGCCCTCCGAACGGGTTTGCATAAGGCAAAGGAACATGACAGTAAACAAAATTGAGGGTCTCTTCTTTGGGTTTTGGGCTCAGCCTTCCGAACGGGTTTGCATAAGGCAAAGGAATATGACAGTAACCAAAATTGAGGGTCTCTTCTTTGGGTTTTGGGTTCAGCCCTCCGACCGGGTTTGCATAAGGCAAAGGAACATGAAAGTAAACAAATTTGAGGGTCTCTTCTTTGGGTTTTGGGCTCAGCCCTCCGAACGGGTTTGCATAAGGCAAAGGAACATGAAAGTAAACAAAATTGAGGGTCTCTTCTTTGGGTTTTGGGATCAGCCCTCTGACCGGGTTTGCATAAGGCAAAGGAACATGAAAGTAAACAAAATTGAGGGTCTCTTCTTTGGGTTTTGGGCTCAGCACTCTGAACGGTTTTGCATAAGGCAAAGGGTCAAGACAAAATCCAAAATTGAGGGTCTCTTCTTTAAATTTTGGGCGCAGCCCTCCGACCGGGTTTGCATATGGCAAACGGCCATGAAAGAAACCGAAATTTAGGCGTCTCTAATTTGGGTTTTGGGCTTAGCCCTCCGACAGGGTCTGCATAAAGCAAAGGACCATGACAAAAACAAAAATTGAGGGTCTCTTCTTTGGGGTTTGGGCTCAGCCCTCCGACCGGGTTTGCATAAGGCAAAGGAACATGACAGAAACCAAAATATAGGGTCTCTTCTTAGGGTTATGGGCTCAGCCCTCCAACTGGGTCTGCATAAAGCAAAGGACCATGACAAAATAAAAAAATTTAGGGTCTCATCTTTGGGTTTTGGGCTCAGCACTCCGAGTGGCTTTGCATAAGCCAAAGGAAGATGACAGTAAACAAAATGATGGTCTCTTCTTTGGGTTTTGGGCTCAGCCCTCCGACCGGGTTTGCAAATGGCAAAGAACATGACAGTAAGCAAAATTCAGGGTCTCTTCTTTGGTTTTGGGTTCAGCCCTCCGCGCGGGTTTGCATTAGGCAAAGAAACATGACAAAATCAAAAATGAACTCAGCCCTCCGACCGGGTTTGCATATGGCAAAGGAAGATGACAGAAACCAAAATTTAGGGTCTCTTCTTTGGGTTTTGGGATCAGCCTTCTGACCGGGTTTGCATTAGTCAAAGGAACATAACAGAAACCAAAATTGATGGTCTCTTCTTTGGGTTTTAAGCTCAGCCCTCCGAACGGGTTTGCAGAAGGCGAAGGAACCTGACCGAATCCAAATTTGAGGGTCTCTTCTTTGGGTTTTGGGCTCAGCCCTCCGAACGAGTTTGCATAAGTCAAAGGAACATGACAGAAACCAAAATTGAGGGTCTCTTCTTTGGGTTTTGGCCTCAGCCTTACGACCGGGTCAGCATAAGGCAAAGGACCATGAAATAAACCAAAATTTAGGGTCTCTACTTTGGGTTTTGGGCTCAGCCCTCCGAACGGGTTTTCATAAGGCCAAGGAACACCAAATAAACCAAAATTGAGGGTCTTTCCTTTGGGTTTTGGGCTCAGCCCTCCGAACGAGTTTGCATTAGTCAAAGGAACATGACAGAAACCAAAATTGAGGGTCTCTTCTTTGGGGTTTGGGCTCAGCCCTCCGACCAGGTTTGCATAAGGCAAAGGAACATGAAATAAAACAAAATTAAGGGTCTCTTCTTTGGGTTTTGGGCTCAGCCCTCCGAACGGGTTTGCATAAGTCAAAGGAACATGAGAGTAAACAAAATGATGGTCTCTTCTTTGGGTTTTGGGCTCAGCCCTCCGACCGGGTTTGCAAATGGCAAAGGAAAATGACAGAAACCGAAATGGAGGGTTTCTTATTTGGGTTTTGGGCTCAGCCCTCCGACCGGGTTAGCATAAGGCAAAGGGACATGAAATAAACCAAAATTGAGGGTCTCTTCTTTGGGGTTTGGGCTCAGCCCTCCAACCGGGTTTGGATAAGGCAAAGGAAGATGACAGAAACCAAAATTTAGGGTCTCTTCT
Organism: Leiobunum rupestre; assembly: GCF_980474605.1. Classification (NCBI taxonomy): domain Eukaryota; kingdom Metazoa; phylum Arthropoda; class Arachnida; order Opiliones; family Sclerosomatidae; genus Leiobunum; species Leiobunum rupestre. The sequence goes on from NC_143388.1 coordinate 67,297,990, forward strand.
TTGGGTTTTGGGTTCAGCCTTCCGACCGGATTTGCAAAGGCAAAGGGACACGAAATAAACCAAAATTGAGAGTATCTTCATTGGGTTTTGGGCTCAGCACTCTGAACGGGTTTGCATAAGGCAAAGGACCAAGACAAAATCTTAAATTGAGGGTCTCTTCTTTGGATTTTGGGCTAAGCCCTCCGACCGGGTTTGCATATGGCAAAGGACGATGACAGAATCCAAAATTGAGGGTCTCTTCTTTGGGTTTTGGGCTCAGCCCTCCGACCAGGTTTGCAAATGGCAAAGGAAAATGATAGAAACCGAAATTGATTGTCTCTTATTTGGGTTTTGGGCTCAGCCCTCCGACCGGGTTAGCATAAGGCAAAGGGACATGAAATAAACCAAAATTTAGGGTCTCTACTTTGGGTTTTGGGTTCAGCCCTCCGACCGGGTTTGCATAAGGCAAAGCAACATGACAGTAAACAAAATTGAGGGTCTCTTCTATGGGTTTTGGGTTCAGCCTTCCGACCGGATTTGCAAAGGCAAAGGGACACGAAATAAACCAAAATTGAGAGTATCTTCATTGGGTTTTGGGCTCAGCACTCTGAACGGGTTTGCATTAGGCAAAGGACCAAGACAAAATCTTAAATTGAGGGTCTCTTCTTTGGATTTTGGGCTAAGCCCTCCGACCGGGTTTGCATATGGCAAACGGCCATGAAAGAAACCGAAATTGAGGGTCTCTTCTTTGGGTTTTGGGCTCAGCCCTCCGAACGGGTTTGCATAAGGCAAAGGAACATGACAGTAACCAAAATTGAGGGTCTCTTCTTTGGGTTTTGGGTTCAGCCCTCCTACCGGGTTTGCATAAGGCAAAGGAACCTGATAGAAACCGAAATCAAGGGTCTCTACTTTGGGTTTTGGCGTTGAGTCCTCCGACCGGGTCTGCATAAAGCAAAGGACCATGACAAAATCAAAAATTGAGGGTATCTTCTTTGGATTTTGGGCTTAGCCCTCTGATCGGGTTTGTATATGGCAAACGGCCATGAAAGAAACCGAAATTGAGGCGTCTCTAATTTGGGTTTTGGGCTTCGCCCTCCGACAGGGTCTGCATAAAGCAAAGGACCATGACCAAATCAAAAATTGAGGGTATCTTCTTTGGGTTTTGGCGCTCAGCCCTCGGACCGGGTCAGCATAAGGCAAAGGACCATGAAATAAACCAAAATTTAGGGTCTCTACTTTGGGTTTTGGGCTCAGCCCTCCGAAAGGGTTTTCATAAGGCCAAGGAACACCAAATAAACCAAAATTGAGGGTCTTTCCTTTGGGTTTTGGGCTCAGCCCTCCGACCAGGTTTGCATAAGGCAAAGGAACATGAAATAAAACAAAATTAAGGGTCTCTTCTTTGGGTTTTGGGCTCAGCCCTCCGAACGGGTTTGCATAAGGCAAAGGAACATGACAGTAAACAAAATTGAGGGTCTCTTCTTTGGGGTTTGGGCTCAGCCCTCCGAACGGGTTTGCATAAGGCAAAGGAACATGACAGTAAACAAAATTGAGGGTCTCTTCTTTGGGGTTTGGGCTCAGCCCTCCGAACGGGTTTTCATAAGGCCAAGGAACACCAAATAAACCAAAATTGAGGGTCTTTCCTTTGGGTTTTGGGCTCAGCCCTCCGAACGGGTTTGCATAAGGCAAAGGAACATGACAGAAACCAAAATTGAGGGTCTCTTCTTTGGGGTTTGGGCTCAGCCCTCCGACCAGTGTTTGCATAAGGCAAAGGAACATGAAATAAAACAAAATTAAGGGTCTCTTCTTTGGGTTTTGGGCTCAGCCCTCCGAACGGGTTTGCATAAGGCAAAGGAACATGACAGTAAACAAAATTGAGGGTCTCTTCTTTGGGGTTTGGGCTCAGCCCTCCGAACGGGTTTGCATAAGGCAAAGGAACATGACAGTAAACAAAATTGAGGGTCTCTTCTTTGGGGTTTGGGCTCAGCCCTCCGAACGGGTTTTCATAAGGCCAAGGAACACCAAATAAACCAAAATTGAGGGTCTTTCCTTTGGGTTTTGGGCTCAGCCCTCCGAACGGGTTTGCATAAGGCAAAGGAACATGACAGAAACCAAAATTGAGGGTCTCTTCTTTGGGGTTTGGGCTCAGCCCTCCGAACGGGTTTGCATAAGGCAAAGGAACATGACAGTAAACAAAATTGAGGGTCTCTTCTTTGGGTTTTGGGCTCAGCCCTCCGAACGGGTTTGCATAAGGCAAAGGTACATGAAATAAAACAAAATTAAGGGTCTCTTCTTTGGGTTTGCATAAGGCAAAGGAACATGACAAAATCAAATATTTAGGGTCTCTTCTTTCAGTTTTGGGCTCAGCCCTCCAACCGGGTTTGGATAAGGCAAAGGAAGATGACAGAAACCAAAATTTAGGGTCTCTTCTTTGGGTTTTGGGTTCAGCCTTCCGACCGGATTTGCAAAGGCAAAGGGACACGAAATAAACCAAAATTGAGAGTATCTTCATTGGGTTTTGGGCTCAGCACTCTGAACGGGTTTGCATAAGGCAAAGGACCAAGACAAAATCTTAAATTGAGGGTCTCTTCTTTGGATTTTGGGCTAAGCCCTCCGACCGGGTTTGCATATGGCAAACGGCCATGAAAGAAACCGAAATTGAGGCGTCTCTAATTTGGGTTTTGCGCTCAGCCCTCCGACAGGGTCTGCATAAAGCAAAGGACCGTGACAAAATCAAAAATTGAGGGTCTCTTCTTTGGGTTTTGGCGCTCAGCCCTCGGACCGGGTCTGCATAAGGCAAAGGACCATGACAGAAACCAAAATTGAGGGGCTCTTCTTTAGAATTTAGGCTCAGCCCTCCGACCAGGTTTGCATATGGGAAATGGCCATGAAAGGAACCGAAATTGAGGGTCTCTTCTTTGGGTTTTCAGCTCTGCCCTCCACCTGGGTCTGCATAAATCAAAGGACCATGACAAAATCAAAAATAAAGGGTCTCTTCTTTGGGTTTTGGGTTCAGCACTTCGAGTGGCTTTGCATAAGGCAAAGGATTATGGAAGAGACCGAAATTGAGGGTCTCTTCTTTGGGTTTGGGTTCAGCCCTCCGAACGGGTTTGAATAAGGCAAAGGAACATGACAGAAACCAAAATTGAGGGTCTCTTCTTTGGGTTTTGGGCTCAGCCCTCCGACCGGGTTTGCATATGGAAAACGGCCATGATAGAAACCGAAATCGAGGGTTTGTAATTTGGGTTTTGGCGTTAAGCCCTCTGACCGGGTTTGCATAAAGCAAAGGAACATGACCGAATCCCAATTTGAGGGTCTCTTCTTTGGGTTTTGGGCTCAGCCCTCCGAACGAGTTTGCAAAAGGCAAAGGAACATGACAGTAAACAAAATTGAGGGTCTCTTCTTTGGGTTTTGGGCTCAGCCCTCCGACCGGGTTTGCTAATGGCAAAGGAAAATGACAGAAACCGAAATGGAGGGTTTCTTATTTGAGTTTTGGGCTCAGCCCTCCGACCGGGTTAGCATAAGGCAAAGGGACATGAAATAAACCAAAATTTAGGGTCTCTACTTTGGGTTTTGGGCTCAGCCCTCCGAACGGGTTTTCAGAAGGCCAAGGAACACCAAATAAACCAAAATTGAGGGTCTTTCCTTTGGGTTTTGGGCTCAGCCCTCCGAACGAGTTTGCATTAGTCAAAGGAACATGACAGAAACCAAAATTGAGGGTCTCTTCTTTGGGGTTTGGGCTCAGCCCTCCGAACGGGTTTGCATAAGGCAAAGGAACATGACAGTAAACAAAATTGAGGGTCTCTTCTTTGGGTTTTGGGCTCAGCCCTCCGAACGGGTTTGCATAAGGCAAAGGTACATGAAATAAAACAAAATTAAGGGTCTCTACTTTGGGTTTTGGGCTCAGCCCTCCGAACGGGTTTGCATAAGGCAAAGGAACATGACAAAATCAAATATTTAGGGTCTCTTCTTTCAGTTTTGGGCTCAGCCCTCCAACCGGGTTTGGATAAGGCAAAGGAAGATGACAGAAACCAAAATTTAGGGTCTCTTCTTTGGGTTTTGGGTTCAGCCTTCCGACCGGATTTGCAAAGGCAAAGGGACACGAAATAAACCAAAATTGAGAGTATCTTCATTGGGTTTTGGGCTCAGCACTCTGAACGGGTTTGCATAAGGCAAAGGACCAAGACAAAATCTTAAATTGAGGGTCTCTTCTTTGGATTTTGGGCTAAGCCCTCCGACCGGGTTTGCATATGGCAAACGGCCATGAAAGAAACCGAAATTGAGGCGTCTCTAATTTGGGTTTTGCGCTCAGCCCTCCGACAGGGTCTGCATAAAGCAAAGGACCGTGACAAAATCAAAAATTGGGGGTCTCTTCTTTGGGTTTTGGCGCTCAGCCCTCGGACCGGGTCTGCATAAGGCAAAGGACCATGACAGAAACCAAAATTGAGGGGCTCTTCTTTAGAATTTAGGCTCAGCCCTCCGACCAGGTTTGCATATGGGAAATGGCCATGAAAGGAACCGAAATTGAGGGTCTCATCTTTGGGTTTTCAGCTCTGCCCTCCACCTGGGTCTGCATAAATCAAAGGACCATGACAAAATCAAAAATAAAGGGTCTCTTCTTTGGGTTTTGGGTTCAGCACTTCGAGTGGCTTTGCATAAGGCAAAGGAACATGGAAGAGACCGAAATTGAGGGTCTCTTCTTTGGGTTTGGGTTCAGCCCTCCGAACGGGTTTGAATAAGGCAAAGGAACATGACAGAAACCAAAATTGAGGGTCTCTTCTTTGGGTTTTGGGCTCAGCCCTCCGACCGGGTTTGCATATGGAAAACGGCCATGATAGAAACCGAAATCGAGGGTTTGTACTTTGGGTTTTGGAGTTAAGCCCTCCGACCGGGTTTGCATAAAGCAAAGGAACATGACCGAATCCCAATTTGAGCATCTCTTCTTTGGGTTTTGGGCTCAGCCCTCCGAACGAGTTTGCATAAGGCAAAGGAACATGACAGTAAACAAAATTGAGGGTCTCTTCTTTGGGCTCAGCCCTCCGAACGGGTTTGAATAAGGCAAAGGAACATGACAGTAACCAAAATTGAGGGTCTCTTCTTTGGGATTTGGGCTCAGCCCTCCGACCGGGTTAGCATAAGGCAAAGGGACATGAAATAAACCAAAATTTAGGGTCTCTACTTTGGGTTTTGGGCTCAGCCCTCCGAACGGGTTTTCAGAAGGCCAAGGAACACCAAATAAACCAAAATTGAGGGTCTTTCCTTTGGGTTTTGGGCTCAGCCCTCCGAACGAGTTTGCATTAGTCAAAGGAACATGACAGAAACCAAAATTGAGGGTCTCTTCTTTGGGGTTTGGGCTCAGCCCTCCGAACGGGTTTGCATAAGGCAAAGGAACATGACAGTAAACAAAATTGAGGGTCTCTTCTTTGGGTTTTGGGCTCAGCCCTCCGAACGGGTTTGCATAAGGCAAAGGTACATGAAATAAAACAAAATTAAGGGTCTCTACTTTGGGTTTTGGGCTCAGCCCTCCGAACGGGTTTGCATAAGGCAAAGGAACATGACAAAATCAAATATTTAGGGTCTCTTCTTTCAGTTTTGGGCTCTGCCCTCCAACCGGGTTTGGATAAGGCAAAGGAAGATGACAGAAACCAAAATTTAGGGTCTCTTCTTTGGGTTTTGGGTTCAGCCTTCCGACCGGATTTGCAAAGGCAAAGGAACACGAAATAAACCAAAATTGAGAGTATCTTCATTGGGTTTTGGGCTCAGCACTCTGAACGGGTTTGCATAAGGCAAAGGACCAAGACAAAATCTTAAATTGAGGGTCTCTTCTTTGGATTTTGGGCTAAGCCCTCCGACCGGGTTTGCATATGGCAAACGGCCATGAAAGAAACCGAAATTGAGGCGTCTCTAATTTGGGTTTTGCGCTCAGCCCTCCGACAGGGTCTGCATAAAGCAAAGGACCGTGACAAAATCAAAAATTGGGGGTCTCTTCTTTGGGTTTTGGCGCTCAGCCCTCGAACCGGGTCTGCATAAGGCAAAGGACCATGACAGAAACCAAAATTGAGGGGCTCTTCTTTAGAATTTAGGCTCAGCCCTCCGACCAGGTTTGCATATGGGAAATGGCCATGAAAGGAACCGAAATTGAGGGTCTCTTCTTTGGGTTTTCAGCTCTGCCCTCCACCTGGGTCTGCATAAATCAAAGGACCATGACAAAATCAAAAATAAAGGGTCTCTTCTTTGGGTTTTGGGTTCAGCACTTCGAGTGGCTTTGCATAAGGCAAAGGAACATGGAAGAGACCGAAATTGAGGGTCTCTTCTTTGGGTTTGGGTTCAGCCCTCCGAACGGGTTTGAATAAGGCAAAGGAACATGACAGAAACCAAAATTGAGGGTCTCTTCTTTGGGTTTTGGGCTCAGCCCTCCGACCGGGTTTGCATATGGAAAACGGCCATGATAGAAACCGAAATCGAGGGTTTGTACTTTGGGTTTTGGCGTTAAGCCCTCCGACCGGGTTTGCATAAAGCAAAGGACAATGACCGAATCCCAATTTGAGCATCTCTTCTTTGGGTTTTGGGCTCAGCCCTCCGAACGAGTTTGCATAAGGCAAAGGAACATGACAGTAAACAAAATTGAGGGTCTCTTCTTTGGGCTCAGCCCTCCGAACGGGTTTGAATAAGGCAAAGGAACATGACAGTAACCAAAATTGAGGGTCTCTTCCTTGGGTTTTGGGTTCAGCCCTCCGACCGGGTTTGCATAAGGCAAAGGAACATGACAAAATCAAAAATTTAGGGTCTCTTATTTCAGTTTTGGGCTCAGCCCTCCAACCGGGTTTGCATAAGGCAAAGGAAGATGACAGAAACCAAAATTTAGGGTCTCTTCTTTGGGTTTTGGGATAAGCCCTCCGACCGGATTTGAAAAGGCAAAGGAACACGAAATAAACCAAAATTGAGAGTCTCTTCATTGGGTTTTGGGCTCAGCACTCTGAACGGGTTTGCATAAGGCAAAGGACCAAGACAAAATCTTAAATTGAGGGTCTCTTCTTTAGATTTTGGGCGCAGCCCTCCGACCGGGTTTGCATATGGCAAACGGCCATGAAAGAAACCGAAATTGAGGCGTCTCTAATTTGGAGTTTGGGCTCAGCCCTCCGACAGGGTCTGCATAAAACAAAGGACCGTGACAAAATCAAAAATTGAGGGTCTCTTCTTTGGGTTTTGGCGCTCAGCCCTCGGACCGGGTCCGCATAAGGCAAAGGACCATGACGGAAACCAAAATTGAGGGGCTCTTCTTTGGATTTTAGGCTCAGCCCTCCACCTGGGTCTGCATAAATCAAAGGACCATGACAAAATCAAAAATAAAGGGTCTCTTCTTTGGGTTTTGGGTTCAGCACTCCGAGTGGCTTTGCATAAGGCAAAGGAACATGAAAGAGACCGAAATTGAGGGTCTCTTCTTTAGGTTTTGGGTTCAGCCCTCCGACCGGGTTTGCATAAGGCAAAGGAACATGACAAAATCAAAAATTTAGGGACTATTCTTTCAGTTTTGGGCTCAGCCCTCCAACCGGGTTTGCATAAGGCAAAGGAAGATGACAGAAACCAAAATTTAGGGTCTCTTCTTTGGGTTTTGGGATCAGCCTTCCGACCGGATTTGCAAAGGCAAAGGAACACGAAATAAACCAAAATTGAGAGTCTCTTCATTGGGTTTGGGCTCAGCACTCTGAACGGGTTTGCATAAGGCAAAGGACCAAGACAAAGTCTTAAATTGAGGGTCTCTTCTTTGGATTTTGCGCGCAGACCTCCGACCGGGTTTGCATATGGCAAACGGCCATGAAAGAAACCGAAATTGAGGCGTCTCTAATTTGGGTTTTGGGCTCAGCCCTCTGACAGGGTCTGCATAAAACAAAGGACCATGAGAAAAACCAACATTGAGGGGCTCTGCTTTGGATTTTGGGTTCAGCCCTCCGACTGGCTTTGCATAATACAAAGGAACATGAAAGAGACCGAAATTGAGGGTCTCTTCTTTGGGTTTTGGGCTCAGCCCTCCGACTGGCTTTGCATAATACAAAGGAACATGAAAGAGACCGAAATTGAGGGTCTCTTCTTTGGGTTTTGGGCTCAGCCCTCCGAACGAGTTTGCATCAGTCAAAGGAACATAAAATAAATTAAAATTGAGGGTCTTTTCTTTGGGTTTTGGGTTCAGCCCTCCGACTGGCTTTGCATAATACAAAGGAACATGAAAGAGACCGAAATTGAGGGTCTCTTCTTTGGGTTTTGGGCTCAGCCCTCCGAACGAGTTTGCATCAGTCAAAGGAACATGACAGAAACCAAAATTGAGGGTATCTTCTTTGGGTTTTGGGCTTAGCCCTCCGAACGAGTTTGCATCAGTCAAAGGAACATGACAGAAACCAAAATTGGGGGTCTCTTCTTTGAATTTTGGGCTCAGCCCTCCGACCGGGTTTGCATTAGTCAAAGGAACAAGACAGAAACCAAAATTGATGGTCTCTTCTTTGGGTTTTGGGCTCAGCCCTCCGAACGGGTTTGCATAAGGCATAGAACATGACATTATCCAAAATTGAGGGTCTCTTCTTTGGGTTTTGGGTTTAGCCCTCCGACCGGGTTTGCATAAGGCAAAGGAACATGACAGAAACCAAAATTGAGGGTCTCTTCTTTGGGTTTTGGGCTCAGCCCTCCGACCGGGTTTGCATATGGCAAACGGCCATGATAGAAACAGAAATAGGGGGTCTCTTCTTTGGAATTTGGCATTAAGCCCTCCGACCGGGTTTGCATAAAGCAAAGGAACATGACCAAATCCAAATTTGAGGGTCTTTTCTTTGGGTTTTTGGGCCCAGCCCTCCGATCGGGTTTGCATATGGCAAACGGCCACGAAAGAAACCGAAATTGAGGCGTCTCTAATTTGGGGTTTGGGCTCAGCCCTCCGACAGGGTCTGCATAAAGCAAAGGACAATGACAAATCAAAAATTGAGGGTCTCTTCTTTGGGTTTTGGGCTCAGCCCTGCGACCGGGTTTGCATTAGTCAAAGGAACATGAAAGAGACCGAAATTGAGGGTCTCTTCTTTGGGTTTTGGGCTCAGCCCTCCGAACGAGTTTGCATCAGTCAAAGGAACATAAAATAAATTAAAATTGAGGGTCTTTTCTTTGGGTTTTGGGTTCAGCCCTCCGACTGGCTTTGCATAATACAAAGGAACATGAAAGAGACCGAAATTGAGGGTCTCTTCTTTGGGTTTTGGGCTCAGCCCTCCGAACGAGTTTGCATCAGTCAAAGGAACATGACAGAAACCAAAATTGAGGGTATCTTCTTTGGGTTTTGGGCTTAGCCCTCCGAACGAGTTTGCATCAGTCAAAGGAACATGACAGAAACCAAAATTGGGGGTCTCTTCTTTGAATTTTGGGCTCAGCCCTCCGACCGGGTTTGCATTAGTCAAAGGAACAAGACAGAAACCAAAATTGATGGTCTCTTCTTTGGGTTTTGGGCTCAGCCCTCCGAACGGGTTTGCATAAGGCATAGAACATGACATTATCCAAAATTGAGGGTCTCTTCTTTGGGTTTTGGGTTTAGCCCTCCGACCGGGTTTGCATAAGGCAAAGGAACATGACAGAAACCAAAATTGAGGGTCTCTTCTTTGGGTTTTGGGCTCAGCCCTCCGACCGGGTTTGCATATGGCAAACGGCCATGATAGAAACGGAAATAGGGGGTCTCTTCTTTGGAATTTGGCATTAAGCCCTCCGACCGGGTTTGCATAAAGCAAAGGAACATGACCAAATCCAAATTTGAGGGTCTTTTCTTTGGGTTTTTGGGCCCAGCCCTCCGATCGGGTTTGCATATGGCAAACGGCCACGAAAGAAACCGAAATTGAGGCGTCTCTAATTTGGGGTTTGGGCTCAGCCCTCCGACAGGGTCTGCATAAAGCAAAGGACAATGACAAATCAAAAATTGAGGGTCTCCTCTTTGGGTTTTGGGTTGAGCCCTCCGACCGGGTTTGCATATGGCAAACGGCCATGATAGAAACCGAAATCGGGGGTCTCTACTTTGTGTTTTGGCATTAAGCCCTCCGACCGGGTATGCATAAAGCAAAGGAACATGACCAAATCCAAATTTGAGGGTCTCTTCTTTGGGTTTTTGGGCCCAGCCCTCCGATCGGGTTTGCATATGGCAAACGGCCATGATAGAAACGGAAATAGGGGGTCTCTTCTTTGGAATTTGGCATTAAGCCCTCCGACCGGGTTTGCATAAAGCAAAGGAACAAGACCAAATCCAAATTTGAGGGTCTTTTCTTTGGGTTTTTGGGCCCAGCCCTCCGATCGGGTTTGTATATGGCAAACGGCCACGAAAGAAACTGAAATTGAGGCGTCTCTAATTTGGGATTTGGGCTCAGCCCTCCGACAGGTTCTGCATAAAGCAAAGGACAATGACAAATCAAAAATTGAGGGTCTCTTCTTTGGGTTTTGGCGCTCAGCCCTCCGAACGGGTCTGCATAAAGCAAAGGACCATGACAAAATCAAAAATTGAGGGTATCTTCTTTGGGTTTTGGGCCCAGCCCTCCGACCGGGTTTGCATAAGGCAAAGGAACATGAAATAAACCAAAATTTAGGGTATCTACTTTGGGATTTCGGCTCAGCCCTCCAACCGGGTTTGTATAAGGCAAAGGAACATAAAATAAATTAAAATTGAGGGTCTCTTCTTTGGGTTTTGGGCTCAGCCCTCTGACCGGGTTTGCATCAGGCAAAGGAACATGAAATAAACCAAAATTGAGGGTCTCTTCTATGGGTTTTGGGCTCAGCCCTCCGACCGGATTTGAGTATGGCAAACGGCTATGATAGAAACCGAAATCTAGGAACTCTACTTTGGGTTTTGGGCTCAGACCTCCGAACGGGTTTGCATAAGGCAAAGGAACATGACAGTAACCAAAATTGAGGGTCTCTTCTTTGGGTTTTGGATTCAGCCCTCCAACCGGGTTTGCATAAGGCAAAGGAACATGGCCAAATTAAAAATTGAGGGTCTCTTCTTTGGGTTTTGGGCTCAGCCCTCCGACCGGGTTTGCATCAGGCAAAGGAACATGAAATAAACCAAAATTGAGGGTCTCTTCTATGGGTTTTGGGCTCAGCCCTCCGACCGGATTTGAGTATGGCAAACGGCTATGATAGAAACCGAAATCTAGGAACTCTACTTTGGGTTTTGGGCTCAGCCCTCCGAACGGGTTTGCATAAGGCAAAGGAACATGACAGTAACCAAAATTGAGGGTCTCTTCTTTGGGTTTTGGGTTCAGTCCTCCAAACGGGTTTGCATAAGGCAAAGGAACATGGCCAAATTAAAAATTGAGGGTCTCTTCTTTGGGTTTTGGGCTCAGCCCTCCGACCGGGTTTAAATAAGGCAAAGTAAGATGACAGAAACCAAAATTTAGGGTCTATTCTTTGGGTTTTGAGCTCAGCCCTCCGCACGGGTTTGCATAAGGCAAAGGAACATGAAATAAACCAAAATTGATGGTCTCTTCTTTGGGTTTTGGGCTCAGCCCTCTAAACGGGTTTGCATAATGCAAAGGAACATGACAGTAGCCAAAATTGAGGGTCTCTTCTTTGGGATTTGGGCTCAGCCCTCCAACCGGGTTTGCATAAGGCAAATGAACATAAAATAAATTAAAATTGAGGGTCTCTTCTTTGGGTTTTGGTGTCAGCCCTCCGACCGGGTTTGCATCAGGCAAAGGAACATGAAATAAACCAAAATTGAGGGTCTTTTCTTTGGGTTTTGGGCTCAGCCCTCCGACAGTTGCAAATGGCAAACGGCCATGATAGAAAACGAAATCGAGGGTCTCTACATTGGGTTTTGGGCTCAGCCCTCCGAACGGGTTTGCATAATGCAAATGGAGATGACAGTAACCAAAATTGAGGGTCTCTTCTTTGGGTTTTGGGCTCAGCCCTCCTACCAGGTTTGCATAAGGCAAAGGAAGATGACATAAACCAAAATTTTGGGGCTCTTCTTTGGGTTTTGGGCTCAGCTTTCCGACCAGGTTTGCAAAGGCAAAAGAACATGACAGTAACCAAAATTGAGAGTCTCTTCTTTAGGTTTTGGGTTCAGCGCTCCAAACGGGTTTGCATAAGGCAAAGGAACATGACAGTAACCAAAATTGAGGGTCTCTTCTTTGGGATTTGGGCTCAGCCCTCCGACCGGGTTTGCATAAGGCAAAGGAACATGACAGTAACCAAAATTGAGGGTCTCTTCTTTGGGATTTGGGCTCAGCCCTCCGACCGGGTTTGCATAAGGCAAAGGAACATAAAATAAATTAAAATTGAGGGTCTCTTCTTTGGGTTTTGGGTTTAGCCCTCCGACCGGGTTTGCATAAGGCAAAGGAACATGACAGAAACCAAAATTGAGGGTCTCTTCTTTGGGTTTTGGGCTCAGCCCTCCGACCGGGTTTGCATATGGCAAACGGCCATGATAGAAAACGAAATCGAGGGTCTCTACATTGGGTTTTGGGCTCAGCCCTCCGAACGGGTTTGCATAATGCAAATGGAGATGACAGTAACCAAAATTGAGGGTCTCTTCTTTGGGTTTTGGGCTCAGCCCTCCTACCGGGTTTGCATAAGGCAAAGGAAGATGACATAAACCAAAATTTTGGGGCTCTTCTTTGGGTTTTGGGCTCAGCTTTCCGACCAGGTTTGCAAAGGCAAAAGAACATGACAGTAACCAAAATTGAGGGTCTCTTCTTTAGGTTTTGGGTTCAGCGCTCCAAACGGGTTTGCATAAGGCAAAGGAACATGACAGTAACCAAAATTGAGGGTCTCTTCTTTGGGATTTGGGCTCAGCCCTCCGACCGGGTTTGCATAAGGCAAAGGAACATGACAGTAACCAAAATTGAGGGTCTCTTCTTTGGGATTTGGGCTCAGCCCTCCGACCGGGTTTGCATAAGGCAAAGGAACATAAAATAAATTAAAATTGAGGGTTTAGTCTTTGGGTTTTGGGCTCAGCCCTCCGACCGGGTTTGCATCAGGCAAAGGATCATGAAATAAACAAAAATTGAGGGTCTCTTCTTTGGGTTTTGGACTTAGCCCTCCGACCGGGTTTGCAAATGGCAAACGGCCATGATAGAAACCGAAATCGATGGTCTCTACTTTGGGTTTTGGGCTCAGCCCTCCGAACGGGTTTGCATAAGGCAAAGGAACATGACAGTAACCAAAATTGAGGGTCTCTGTTTTGGGTTCAGCCCTTCGACCGGGTTTGCATAAGGCAAAGCAACATGGCAAAATCAAAAATTGAGGGTCTCTTCTTTGGGTTTTGGGCTCAGCCCTCTGACTGGGTTTGCATAAGGCAAAGGAAGATGACAGAAACCAAAATTTAGGGTCTCTTCTTTGGGTTTTGGGATCAGCCCTCCAAACGAGTTTGCATAAGGCAAATTAACATGACAGTAACCTAAATTGGGGGTCTCTTTTTTGGGTTTTGGGCTCAGCCCTCCGAACGGGTTTGCATAAGGCAAAGAAACATGACAGTAACCAAATTGAGGGTCTTTTCTTTGGGTTTTGGGGTCAGCCCTCTGACCGGGTTTGCATAAGGCAAAAGAACATGGCAAAATCAAAAATTGAGGGTCTCTTCTTTGGGTTTTGGGCTCAGCCCTCCTACCGGGTTTGCATAAGGCAAAGGAAGATGACATAAACCAAAATTTAGGGTCTCTTCTTTGGGTTTTGGGCTCAGCTTTCCGACCAGGTTTGCAAAGGCAAAGGAACATGACAGTAACCAAAATTTAGGGTCTCTTCTTTGGGTTTTGGGTTCAGCGCTCCAAACGGGTTTGCATAAGGCAAAGGAACATGACAGTTACCAAATTGAGGGTCTCTTCTTTGGGTTTTGGGCTCAGCCCTCCGAACGGGTTTGCATAAGGCAAAGGAACATGACAGTAACCAAAATTGAGGGTCTCTTCTTTGGGTTTTGAGCTCAGCCCTCCAACCGTGTTTGCATTAGGCAAAGGAACATGAAACAAACCAAAATTGAGCGTCTTTTCTTTGGGTTTTGGGCTCAGCCCTCCAAACGGGTTTGCATAAGGCAAAGGAACATGACAGTAGCCAAAATTAAGGGTCTCTTCTTTGGGATTTGGGCTCAGCCCTCCAACCGGGTTAGCATAAAGCAAAGGAACATAAAATAAATTAAAATTGAGGGTCTCTTCTTTGGGTTTTGGTGTTAGCCCTCCGACCGAGTTTGCATCAGGCAAAGGAACATGAGATAAACCAAAATTGAGGGTCTCTTCTTTGGGTTTTGGGCTCAGCCCTCCGACTGGGTTTGCATAAGGCAAAGGAAGATGACAGAAACCAAAATTTAGGGTCTCTTCTTTGGGTTTTGGGATCAGACCTCCAAACGAGTTTGCATAAGGCAAATTAACATGACAGTAACCTAAATTGGGGGTCTCTTTTTTGGGTTTTGGGCTCAGCCCTCCGAACGGGTTTGCATAAGGCAAAGAAACATGACAGTAACCAAATTGAGGGTCTTTTCTTTGGGTTTTGGGTTCAGCCCTCTGACCAGGTTTGCATAAGGCAAAAGAACATGGCAAAATCAAAAATTGAGGGTCTCTTCTTTGGGTTTTGGGCTCAGCCCTCCTACCGGGTTTGCATAAGGCAAAGGAAGATGACATAAACAAAATTTAGGGTATCTTCTTTGGTTTTTGGGCTCAGCTTTCCGACCAGGTTTGCAAAGGCAAAGGAACATGACAGTAACCAAAATTGAGGGTCTCTTCTTTGGGTTTTGGGTTCATCGCTCCAAACGGGTTTGCATAAGGCAAAGGAACATGACAGTTACCAAATTGAGGGTCTCTTCTTTGGGTTTTGGGTTCAGCCCTCCGAACGGGTTTGCATAAGGCAAAGGAACATGACAGTAACCAAAATTGAGGGTCTCTTCTTTGGGTTTTGAGCTCAGCCCTCCAACCGTGTTTGCATTAGGCAAAGGAACATGAAATAAACCAAAATTGAGCGTCTTTTCTTTGGGTTTTGGGCTCAGCCCTCCAAACGGGTTTGCATAAGGCAAAGGAACATGACAGTAGCCAAAATTAAGGGTCTCTTCTTTGGGATTAGGGTTCAGCCCTCCAACCGGGTTAGCATAAAGCAAAGGAACATAAAATAAATTAAAATTGAGGGTCTCTTCTTTGGGTTTTGGTGTCAGCCCTCCGACCGGGTTTGCATCAGGCAAAGGAACATGAGATAAACCAAAATTGAGGGTCTCTTCTTTGGTTTTTGGACTTAGCCCTCCGACCGGGTTTGCAAATGGCAAACGACCATGATAGAAACCGAAATCGATGGTCTCTACTTTGGGTTTTGGGCTCAGCCCTCCGAACGGGTTTGCATAAGGCAAAGGAACATGACAGTAACCAAAATTGAGGGTCTCTGTTTTGGGTTCAGCCCTTCGACCGGGTTTGCATAAGGCAAAGCAACATGGCAAAATCAAAAATTGAGGGTCTCTTCTTTGGGTTTTGGGCTCAGCCCTCTGACTGGGTTTACATAAGGCAAAGGAAGATGACAGAAACCAAAATTTAGGGTCTCTTCTTTGGGTTTTGGGATCAGCCCTCCAAACGAGTTTGCATAAGGCAAATTAACATGACAGTAACCTAAATTGGGGGTCTCTTTTTTGGGTTTTGGGCTCAGCCCTCCGAACGGGTTTGCATAAGGCAAAGAAACATGACAGTAACCAAATTGAGGGTCTTTTCTTTGGGTTTTGGGTTCAGCCCTCTGACCGGGTTTGCATAAGGCAAAAGAACATGGCAAAATCAAAAATTGAGGGTCTCTTCTTTGGGTTTTGGGCTCAGCCCTATTACCGGGTTTGCATAAGGCAAAGGAAGATGACATAAACCAAAATTTAGGGTCTCTTCTTTGGGTTTTGGGCTCAGCTTTCCGACCAGGTTTGCAAAGGCAAAGGAACATGACAGTAACCAAAATTGAGGGTCTCTTCTTTGGGTTTTGGGTTCAGCGCTCCAAACGGGTTTGCATAAGGCAAGGGAACATGACAGTTACCAAATTGAGGGTCTCTTCTTTGGGTTTTGGGCTCAGCCCTCCGAACGGGTTTGCATAAGGCAAAGGAACATGACAGTAACCAAAATTGAGGGTCTCTTCTTTGGGTTTTGAGCTCAGCCCTCCAACCGTGTTTGCATTAGGCAAAGGAACATGAAATAAACCAAAATTGAGCGTCTTTTCTTTGGGTTTTGGGCTCAGCCCTCCAAACGGGTTTGCATAAGGCAAAGGAACATGACAGTAGCCAAAATTAAGGGTCTCTTCTTTGGGATTTGGGCTCAGCCCTCCAATCGGGTTAGCATAAAGCAAAGGAACATAAAATAAATTAAAATTGAGGGTCTCTTCTTTGGGTTTTGGTGTTAGCCCTCCGACCGAGTTTGCATCAGGCAAAGGAACATGAGATAAACCAAAATTGAGGGTCTCTTCTTTGGGTTTTGGGCTCAGCCCTCCGACTGGGTTTGCATAAGGCAAAGGAAGATGACAGAAACCAAAATTTAGGGTCTCTTCTTTGGGTTTTGGGATCCGACCTCCAAACGAGTTTGCATAAGGCAAATTAACATGACAGTAACCTAAATTGGGGGTCTCTTTTTTGGGTTTTGGGCTCAGCCCTCCGAACGGGTTTGCATAAGGCAAAGAAACATGACAGTAACCAAATTGAGGGTCTTTTCTTTGGGTTTTGGGTTCAGCCCTCTGACCAGGTTTGCATAAGGCAAAAGAACATGGCAAAATCAAAAATTGAGGGTCTCTTCTTTGGGTTTTGGGCTCAGCCCTCCTACCGGGTTTGCATAAGGCAAAGGAAGATGACATAAACCAAAATTTAGGGTATCTTCTTTGGTTTTTGGGCTCAGCTTTCCGACCAGGTTTGCAAAGGCAAAGGAGCATGACAGTAACCAAAATTGAGGGTCTCTTCTTTGGGTTTTGGGTTCAGCGCTCCAAACGGGTTTGCATAAGGCAAAGGAACATGACAGTTACCAAATTGAGGGTCTCTTCTTTGGGTTTTGGGTTCAGCCCTCTGAACGGGTTTGCATAAGGCAAAGGAACATGACAGTAACCAAAATTGAGGGTCTCTTCTTTGGGTTTTGAGCTCAGCCCTCCAACCGTGTTTGCATAAGGCAAAGGAACATGAAATAAACCAAAATTGAGCGTCTTTTCTTTGGGTTTTTGGCTCAGCCCTCCAAACGGGTTTGCATAAGGCAAAGGAACATGACAGTAGCCAAAATTAAGGGTCTCTTCTTTGGGATTTGGGTTCAGCCCTCCAACCGGGTTAGCATAAAGCAAAGGAACATAAAATAAATTAAAATTGAGGGTCTCTTCTTTGGGTTTTGGTGTCAGCCCTCCGACCGGGTTTGCATCAGGCAAAGGAACATGAGATAAACCAAACTTGAGGGTCTCTTCTTTGGTTTTTGGGCTCAGCCCTCCGACCGTTGCAAATGGCAAACGGCCATGATAGAAACCGAAATAGAGGGTCTCTACATTGGGTTTTGGGCTCAGCCCTCCGAACGGGTTTGCATAAAGCAAAGGGACATGACAGTAACCAAAATTGAGGGTCTCTTCTTTGGGTTTTGGGCTCAGCCCTCCGAACGGGTTTGCATAAGGCAAAGGAACATGACAGTAACCAAAATTTAGGGTATCTTCTTTGGGTTTTGGGTTCAGCCCTCCGATCGGGTTTGCATAAGGCAAAGGAACATGACAGTAACCAAAATTGAGGGTCTCTTCTTTGCGATTTGGGCTCAGCCCTCCGACCGGGTTTGCATAAGGCAAAGGAACATAAAATAAATAAAAATTGAGGGTCTCGTCTTTGGGTTTTGGGCTCAGCCCTCCGACCGGGTTTCCATCAGGCAAAGGATCATGAAATAAACCAAAATTGAGGGTCTCTTCTTTGGGTTTTGGACTCAGCCCTCCGACCGGGTTTGCAAATGGCAAACGGCCATGATAGAAACCGAAATCGATGGTCTCTACTTTGGGTTTTGGTCTCAGCCCTCCGAACGGGTTTGCATAAGGCAAAGGAACATGGCAAAATCAAAAATTGAGGGTCTCTTCTTTGGGTTTTGGGCTCAGCCCTCTGCCTGGGTTTGCATAAGGCAAAGGTAGATGACAGAAACCAAATTTTAGGGTATCTTCTTTGTGTTTTGGGCGCAGCCCTCCAAACGAGTTTGCATAAGGCAAATTAACATGACAGTAACCTAAATTGGGGGTCTCTTCTCTGGGTTTTGGGCTCAGCCCTCCGAACGGGTTTGCATAAGGCAAAGAAACATGGCAAAATCAAAAATTGAGGGTCTCTTCTTTGGGTTTTGGGCTCAGCCCTCCTAACGGGTTTGCATAAGGCAAAGGAAGATGACATAAACCAAAATTTATAGTCCCTTCTTTGGGTTTTGGGCTCAGCTTTCCGACCAGGTTTGCATCGGCAAAGGAACATGACAGTAACCAAAATTGAGTTTCTCTTCTTTGGGTTTTGGGTTCAGCCCTCCAAACGGGTTTGCATAAGGCAAAGGAACATGACAGAAACCAAATTGAGGGTCTCTTCTTTGGGTTTTGGGCTCAGCCCTCCGAACGGGTTTGCATAAGGCAAAGGAACATGACAGTAACCAAAATTGAGGGTCTCTTCTTTGGGTTTAGGGTTCAGCCCTCCGACCGGGTTTGCATAAGCCAAAGGAACATGGCAAAATCAAAAATTGAGGTTCTCTTCTTTGGGTTTTAGGCTCAGCCCTCCGACCGGGTTTGCATAAGGCAAAGGAAGATGACAGAAACCAAAATTTAGGGTATCTTCTTTGGGTTTTGGGCTCAGCCCTCCAAACGGGTTTGCATAAGGCAAATGAACATGAAATAAACCAAAATTAAGGTTCTCTTCTTTGGGTTTTGGGCTCAGCCCTCCAAACGGGTTTGCATAAGGCAAATTAACATGACAGTAACCAAAATTGAGGGTCTCTTCTTTGGGTTTTGGGTTCAGCGCTCCAAACGGGTTTGCATAAGGCAAAGGAACATGACAGTAACCAAAATTGAGGGTCTCTTCTTTGGGTTTTGAGCTCAGCCCTCCAACCGTGTTTGCATTAGGCAAAGGAACATGAAATAAACCAAAATTGAGCGTCTTTTCTTTGGGTTTTGGGCTCAGCCCTCCAAACGGGTTTGCATAAGGCAAAGGAACATGACAGTAGCCAAAATTAAGGGTCTCTTCTTTGGGATTTGGGCTCAGCCCTCCAACCGGGTTAGCATAAAGCAAAGGAACATAAAATAAATTAAAATTGAGGGTCTCTTCTTTGGGTTTTGGTGTTAGCCCTCCGACCGAGTTTGCATCAGGCAAAGGAACATGAGATAAACCAAAATTGAGGGTCTCTTCTTTGGGTTTTGGGCTCAGCCCTCCGACTGGGTTTGCATAAGGCAAAGGAAGATGACAGAAACGAAAATTTAGGGTCTCTTCTTTGGGTTTTGGGATCAGACCTCCAAACGAGTTTGCATAAGGCAAATTAACATGACAGTAACCTAAATTGGGGGTCTCTTTTTTGGGTTTTGGGCTCAGCCCTCCGAACGGGTTTGCATAAGGCAAAGAAACATGACAGTAACCAAATTGAGGGTCTTTTCTTTGGGTTTTGGGTTCAGCCCTCTGACCAGGTTTGCATAAGGCAAAAGAACATGGCAAAATCAAAAATTGAGGGTATCTTCTTTGGGTTTTGGGCTCAGCCCTCCTACCGGGTTTGCATAAGGCAAAGGAAGATGACATAAACCAAAATTTAGGGTATCTTCTTTGGTTTTTGGGCTCAGCTTTCCGACCAGGTTTGCAAAGGCAAAGGAACATGACAGTAACCAAAATTGAGGGTCTCTTCTTTGGGTTTTGGGTTCAGCGCTCCAAACGGGTTTGCATAAGGCAAAGGAACATGACAGTTACCAAATTGAGGGTCTCTTCTTTGGGTTTTGGGTTCAGCCCTCCGAACGGGTTTGCATAAGGCAAAGGAACATGACAGTAACCAAAATTGAGGGTCTCTTCTTTGGGTTTTGAGCTCAGCCCTCCAACCGTGTTTGCATAAGGCAAAGGAACATGAAATAAACCAAAATTGAGCGTCTTTTCTTTGGGTTTTTGGCTCAGCCCTCCAAACGGGTTTGCATAAGGCAAAGGAACATGACAGTAGCCAAAATTAAGGGTCTCTTCTTTGGGATTTGGGTTCAGCCCTCCAACCGGGTTAGCATAAAGCAAAGGAACATAAAATAAATTAAATTTGAGGGTCTCTTCTTTGGTTTTTGGGCTCAGCCCTCCGACCGTTGCAAATGGCAAACGGCCATGATAGAAACCGAAATAGAGGGTCTCTACATTGGGTTTTGGGCTCAGCCCTCCGAACGGGTTTGCATAAAGCAAAGGGACATGACAGTAACCAAAATTGAGGGTATCTTCTTTGGGTTTTGGGCTCAGCCCTCCGAACGGGTTTGCATAAGGCAAAGGAACATGACAGTAACCAAAATTTAGGGTATCTTCTTTGGGTTTTGGGTTCAGCCCTCCGACCGGGTTTGCATAAGGCAAAGGAACATGACAGTAACCAAAATTGAGGGTCTCTTCTTTGCGATTTGGGCTCAGCCCTCCGACCGGGTTTGCATAAGGCAAAGGAACATAAAATAAATAAAAATTGAGGGTCTCGTCTTTGGGTTTTGGGCTCAGCCCTCCGACCGGGTTTCCATCAGGCAAAGGATCATGAAATAAACCAAAATTGAGGGTCTCTTCTTTGGGTTTTGGATTCAGCCCTCCGACCGGGTTTGCAAATGGCAAACGGCCATGATAGAAACCGAAATCGATGGTCTCTACTTTGGGTTTTGGTCTCAGCCCTCCGAACGGGTTTGCATAAGGCAAAGGAACATGACAGTAACCAAAATTGAGGGTCTCTTCTTTGGGTTTTGGGTTCAGCCCTTCGACCGGGTTTGCATAAGGCAAAGGAACATGGCAAAATCAAAAATTGAGGGTCTCTTCTTTGGGTTTTGGGCTCAGCCCTCTGCCTGGGTTTGCATAAGGCAAAGGTAGATGACAGAAACCAAATTTTAGGGTATCTTCTTTGTGTTTTGGGCGCAGCCCTCCAAACGAGTTTGCATAAGGCAAATTAACATGACAGTAACCTAAATTGGGGGTCTCTTCTTTGGGTTTTGGGCTCAGCCCTCCTAACGGGTTTGCATAAGGCAAAGGAAGATGACATAAACCAAAATTTATAGTCCCTTCTTTGGGTTTTGGGCTCAGCTTTCCGACCAGGTTTGCATCGGCAAAGGAACATGACAGTAACCAATATTGAGTTTCTCTTCTTTGGGTTTTGGGTTCAGCCCTCCAAACGGGTTTGCATAAGGCAAAGGAACATGACAGAAACCAAATTGAGGGTCTCTTCTTTGGGTTTTGGGCTCAGCCCTCTGAACGGGTTTGCATAAGGCAAAGGAACATGACAGTAACCAAAATTGAGGGTCTCTTCTTTGGGTTTAGGGTTCAGCCCTCCGACCGGGTTTGCATAAGCCAAAGGAACATGGCAAAATCAAAAATTGAGGTTCTCTTCTTTGGGTTTTAGGCTCAGCCCTCCGACCGGGTTTGCATAAGGCAAAGGAAGATGACAGAAACCAAAATTTAGGGTATCTTCTTTGGGTTTTGGGCTCAGCCCTCCAAACGGGTTTGCATAAGGCAAAGGAACATGACAGTAACCAAAATTGAGGGTCTCTTCTTTCAGATTTGGGCTCAGCTCTCCGACCGGGTTTGCATAAGGCAAAGGAACATGAAATAAATTAAAATTGAGGGTCTCTTCCTTGGGTTTTGGGCTCAGACCTCCGACCGGGTTTGCATCAGGCAAGGAACATGAAATAAACCAAAATTGAGGGTCTCTTCTTTGGGTTTTGGGCTCAGCCCTCCTAACATATTTGCATAAGGCAAAGGAACATGACAGTAACCAAAATTGAGGGTCTCTTCTTTGGGTTTTTGGCTCAGCCCTCCGAACGGGTTTGCATAAGGCAAAGGAACATGGCAAAATCAAAAATTGAGGGTCTCTTCTTTGGGTTTTGGGCTCAGCCCTCCGACCGGGTTTGCATAAGGCAAAGGAAGATGACAGAAACCAAAATTTTAGGTCTATTCTATGGGTTTTGTACTCAGCCCTTCGACCGGGTTTGCATAAGGCAAATGAACATGAAATAAACCAAAATTAAGGTTCTCTTCTTTGGGTTTTGGGCTCAGCCCTCCAAACGGGTTTGCATAAGGCAAATTAACATGACAGTAACCAAAATTGAGGGTCTCTTCTTTGGGTTTTGGGCTCAGCGCTCCGAACGGGTTTGCATAAGGCAAAGGAACATGACAGTAACCAAAATTGAGGGTCTCTTCTTTGGGTTTTGGGTTCAGCCCTCTGACCGGGTTTGAATAAGGCAAAGGAAGATGACAGAAACCAAAATTTAGGGTCTCTTCTTTGGGTTTTGGGCTCAGCTTTCCGACCAGGTTTGCAAAGGCAAAGGAACACGAAATAAACCAAAATTGAGAGTCTCTTCATTGGGTTTTGGGTTCAACACTCTGAACGGGTTTGCATAAGGCAAAGGACCAAGATAAAATCCACAATTGAGGGTCTCTTCTTTGGATTTTGGGCGCAGCCCTCCGACCGGGTTTGCATATGGTAAACGGCCATGAAAGAAACCGAAATTGAGGCATCTCTAATTTGGGTTTTGGGCTCAGCCCTCCGACCGGGTCTGCATAAAGCAAAGGACCATGACAGAAACCAAAATTTAGGATCTTTTCTTTGGGTTTTGGGCTCAGCCCTCTGCACGGGTTTGCATAAGGCAAAGGAACATGACAGTAACCAAAATTGAGGGTCTCTTCTTTGGGTTTTGGGTTCAGCCCTCTGACCGCGTTTGAATAAGGCAAAGGAAGATGACAGAAACCAAAATTTAGGGTCTCTTCTTTTGGTTTTGGGCTCAGCTTTCCGACCAGGTTTGCAAAGGCAAAGGAACACGAAATAAACCAAAATTGAGAGTCTCTTCATTGGGTTTTGGGTTCAACACTCTGAACGGGTTTGCATAAGGCAAAGGACCAAGATAAAATCCACAATTGAGGGTCTCTTCTTTGGATTTTGGGCGCAGCCCTCCGACCGGGTTTGCATATGGTAAACGGCCATGAAAGAAACCGAAATTGAGGCATCTCTAATTTGGGTTTTGGGCTCAGCCCTCCGACCGGGTCTGCATAAAGCAAAGGACCATGACAGAAACCAAAATTGAGGATCTCTTCTTTGGGTTTTGGGCTCAGCCCTCTGCACGGCTTTGCATAAGGCAAAAGAACATGGCAAAATCAAAAATTGAGGGTCTCTTCTTTGGGTTTTGGGCTCAGCCCTCCGACCGGGTTTGCATAACGCAAAGGAAGATGACAGAAACCAAAATTTAGGGTCTCTTCTTTGGGTTTTTGGCTCAGCCCTCCGACCAGCTGGTCTTATTCGATAGATTTATTTGACGCGCACGCAGTGCCGTTAATTTCCGCCCCCTCCGACTCACCCCCTTAAAAGGAGAGTTATCGAAAAAACCAGCTGGTCTTATTCGATAGATTTCTTTGACGCGCACGCAATGCCGTTAATTTCCGCCCCCTCCGACTAACCCCCTTAAAAGAAGAGTGATCGAAAAAAAACAGCTGGTCTTATTCGAAAGATTTCTTTGACGCGCACGCAGTGCCGTTAATTTCCGCCCCCTCCGACTAACCCCCTTAAAAGGAGAGTGATCGAAAAAAAGCTGGTCTTATTCGATAGATTTCTTTGACGCGCACGCAGTGCCGTTAATTTCCGCCCCCTCCGACTAACCCCCTTAAAAGGAGAGTGATCGAAAAAAAGCTGGTCTTATTCGATAGATTTCTTTGACGCGCACGCAGTGCCGTTAATTTCCGCCCCCTCCGACTAACCCCCTTAAAAGGAGAGTGATCGAAAAAAACCAGCTGGTCTTATTCGATAGATTTCTTTGACGCGCACGCAGTGCCATTAATTTCCGTCCCCTCCGACTAACCCGCTTAAAAGGAGAGTTATCGAAAAAACCAGCTGGTCTTATCCGATAGATTTCTTTGACGCGCACGCAGTGCCGTTAATTTCCGCCCGCTCCGACTCACCCCCTTAAAAGGAGAGTTATCGAAAAAAACCAGCTGGTCTTATTCGATAGATTTCTTTGACGCGCACGCAGTGCCGTTAATTTCCGCCCCCAACGACTAACCCCCTTAAAAGGAGAGTTATCGAAAAAAAACTAGCTGGTCTTATTCGATAGATTTCTTTGACGCGCACGCAGTGCCGTTAATTTCCGCCCCCTCCGACTAACCCCCTTAAAAGGAGAGTGATCGAAAAAAAGCTGGTCTTATTCGATAGATTTCTTTGACGCGCACGCAGTGCCGTTAATTTCCGCCCCCTCCGACTAACCCCCTTAAAAGGAGAGTGATCGAAAAAAACCAGCTGGTCTTATTCGATAGATTTCTTTGACGCGCACGCAGTGCCGTTAATTTCCGCCCCCTCCGACTAACCCGCTTAAAAGGAGAGTTATCGAAAAAACCAGCTGGTCTTATTCGATAGATTTATTTGACGCGCACGCAGTGCCGTTAATTTCTGCCCCCTCCAACCAACCCCCTTAAAAGGAGAGTGATCGAAAAAACCAGCTGGTCTTATCCGATAGATTTCTTTGACGCGCACGCAGTGCCGTTAATTTCCGCCCCCTCCGACTCACCCCCTTAAAAGGAGAGTTATCGAAAAAAACCAGCTGGTCTTATTCGATAGATTTCTTTGACGCGCACGCAGTGCCGTTAATTTCCGCCCCCAACGACTAACCCCCTTAAAAGGAGAGTTATCGAAAAAAAGCTGGTCTTATTCGATAGATTTCTTTGACGCGCACGCAGTGCCGTTAATTTCCGCCCCCTCCGACTAACCCCCATAAAAGGAGAGTGATCGAAAAAAAAACAGCTGGTCTTATTCGATAGAACTCTTTGACGCGCACGCAGTGCCGTTAATTTCCGCCCCCTCCGACTAACCCCCATAAAAGGAGAGTGATCGAAAAAAAACAGCTGGTCTTATTCGATAGATTTCTTTGACGCGCACGCAGTGCCGTTAATTTCCGCCCCCTCCGACTAACCCCCTTAAAAGGAGAGTTATCGATGAAAACCAGCTGGTCTTATTCGATAGATTTCTTTGACACGCACGCAGTGCCGTTAATTTTCGCCCACTCCGACCAACCCCCTTAAGAGGAGAGTTATCGAAAACAACAAGCTGGTCTTATTCGATAGAACTCTTTGACGCGCACGCAGTGCCGTTAATTACCGCTCCCTCCGACTAACCCCCTTAAAAGGAGAGTGATCGAAAAAAACCAGCTGGTCTTATTCGATAGATTTCTTTGACGCGCACGCAGTGCCGTTAATTTCCGCCCACTCCGACCAACCCCCTTAAAAGGAGAGTTATCGAAAACAACAAGCTGGTCTTATTCGATAGAACTCTTTGACGCGCACGCAGTGCCGTTAATTTCCGCCCCCTCCGACTAACCCCCTTAAAAGGAGAGTGATCGAAAAAAACCAGCTGGTCTTATTCGATAGATCTCTTTCACGAGCACGCAGTGCCGTTAATTTCCGCCCACTCCGACCAACCCCCTTAAAAGGAGAGTTATCGAAAACAACAAGCTGGTCTTATTCGATAGAACTCTTTGACGCGCACGCAGTGCCGTTAATTTCCGCCCCCTCCGACTAACCCCCTTAAAAGGAGAGTGATCGAAAACAACAAGCTGGTCTTATTCGAAAGAAATCTTTGACGCGCACGCAGTGCCGTTAATTTCCGCCCCCTCTGACTAACCCCCTTAAAAGGAGAGTGGTCGAAAAAAACCAGTTGGTCTTATTCGATAGATTGCTTTGACGCGCACGCAGTGCCGTTAATTTCCGCACCCTCTTACTAACCCCCTTAAAAGGAGAGTTATCAAAAAAAGCTGGTCTTATTCGATAGATTTCTTTGACGCGCACGCAGTGCCGTTAATTTCCGCCCCCTCCGACTAACCCCCTTAAAAGGAGAGTGATCTAAAAAAACCAGCTGGTCTTATTCGATAGATTTCTTTGACGCGCACGCAGTGCCGTTAATTTCCGCCCCCTCCGACTTACCCGCTTAAAAGGAGAGTTATCGAAAAAACCAGCTGGTCTTATTCGATAGATTTATTTGACGCGCACGCAGTGCCGTTAATTTCCGCCCCCTCCAACCAACCCCCTTAAAAGGAGAGTGATCGAAAAAAACTGCTGGTCTTATCCGATAGATATCTTTGACGCGCACGCAGTGCCGTTAATTTCCGCCCCCTCCGACTCACCCCCTTAAAAGGAGAGTTATCGAAAAAAACCAGCTGGTCTTATTCGATAGATTTCTTTGACGCGCACGCAGTGCCGTTAATTTCCGCCCCCAACGACTAACCCCCTTAAAAGGAGAGTTATCGAAAAAAAGCTGGTCTTATTCGATAGATTTCTTTGACGCGCACGCAGTGCCGTTAATTTCCGCCCCCTCCGACTAACCCCCATAAAAGGAGAGTGATCGAAAAAAAAACAGCTGGTCTTATTCGATAGAACTCTTTGACGCGCACGCAGTGCCGTTAATTTCCGCCCCCTCCGACTAACCCCCATAAAAGGAGAGTTATCGATGAAAACCAGCTGGTCTTATTCTATAGATTTCTTTGACACGCACGCAGTGCCGTTAATTTTCGCCCACTCCGACCAACCCCCTTAAAAGGAGAGTTATCGAAAACAACAAGCTGGTCTTATTCGAAAGAAATCTTTGACGCGCACGCAGTGCCGTTAATTTCCGCCCCCTCTGACTAACCCCCTTAAAAGGAGAGTGGTCGAAAAAAACCAGTTGGTCTTATTCGATAGATTGCTTTGACGCGCACGCAGTGCCGTTAATTTCCGCACCCTCTTACTAACCCCCTTAAAAGGAGAGTGATCAAAAAAAAGCTGGTCTTATTCGATAGATTTCTTTGACGCCCACGCAGTGCTGTTAATATCCGCCCCCTCCGACTAACCCACTTAAAAGGAGAGTGATCGAAAAAAACCAGCTCGTCTTATTCGATAGATTTCTTTGACGCGCACGCAGTGCCGTTAATTTCCGCCCCCTCCGACTAACCCCCTTAAAAGGAGAGTGATCGAAAAAAACCAGCTGGTCTTATTCGATAGATTTCTTTGACGCGCACGCAGTTCCGTTAATTTCCGCCCCCTCCGACTAACCCCCTTAAAAGGAGAGTTATCGATGAAAACCAGCTGGTCTTATTCGATAGATTTCTTTGACACGCACGCAGTGCCGTTAATTTCCGCCCACTCCGACCAACCCCCTTAAAAGGAGAGTTATCGAAAACAACAAGCTGGTCATACTCGATAGAACTCTTTGACGCGCACGCAGTGCCGATAATTTCCGCCCCCTCCGACTAATTCCCTTAAAAGGAGAGTGATCGAAAACAACAAGCTGGTCTTATTCGAAAGAAATCTTTGACGCGCACGCAGTGCCGTTAATTTCCGCCCCCTCCGACTAACCCCCTTAAAAGGAGAGTTATCGATGAAAACCAGCTGGTCTTATTCGATAGATTTCTTTGACACGCACGCAGTGCCGTTAATTTCCGCCCACTCCGACCAACCCCCTTAAAAGGAGAGTTATCGAAAACAACAAGCTGGTCTTACTCGATAGAACTCTTTGACGCGCACGCAGTGCCGTTAATTTCCGCCCCCTCTGACTAACCCCCTTAAAAGGAGAGTGGTCGAAAAAAACCAGTTGGTCTTATTCGATAGATTTCTTTGACGCGCACGCAGTGCCGTTAATATCCGCCCCCTCCGACAAACCCCCTTAAAAGGAGAGTGATCGAAAAAAACCAGCTGGTCTTATTCGATAGATTTCTTTGACGCGCACGCAGTGCCGTTAATTTACGCCCAATCCGACTAACCCCCTTAAAAGGAGAGTGATCGAAAAAAACCAGCTGGTCTTATTCGATAGATTTCTTTGACGCGCACGCAGTGCCGTTAATTTCCGCCTCCTCCGACTAACCCCCTTAAAAGGAGAGTGATCGAAAACAACAAGCTGGTCTTATTCGAAAGAAATCTTTGACGCGCACGCAGTGCCGTTAATTTCCGCCCCCTCTGACTAACCCCCTTAAAAGGAGAGTGGTCGAAAAAAACCAGTTGGTCTTATTCGATAGATTGCTTTGACGCGCACGCAGTGCCGTTAATTTCCGCACCCTCTTACTAACCCCCTTAAAAGGAGAGTGATCAAAAAAAAGCTGGTCTTATTCGATAGATTTCTTTGACGCCCACGCAGTGCTGTTAATATCCGCCCCCTCCGACTAACCCCCTTAAAAGGAGAGTGATCGAAAAAAACCAGCTGGTCTTATTCGATAGATTTCTTTGACGCGCACGCAGTTCCGTTAATTTCCGCCCCCTCCGACTAACCCCCTTAAAAGGAGAGTTATCGATGAAAACCAGCTGGTCTTATTCGATAGATTTCTTTGACACGCACGCAGTGCCGTTAATTTCCGCCCACTCCGACCAACCCCCTTAAAAGGAGAGTTATCGAAAACAACAAGCTGGTCATACTCGATAGAACTCTTTGACGCGCACGCAGTGCCGATAATTTCCGCCCCCTCCGACTAATTCCCTTAAAAGGAGAGTGATCGAAAACAACAAGCTGGTCTTATTCGAAAGAAATCTTTGACGCGCACGCAGTGCCGTTAATTTCCGCCCCCTCCGACTAACCCCCTTAAAAGGAGAGTTATCGATGAAAACCAGCTGGTCTTATTCGATAGATTTCTTTGACACGCACGCAGTGCCGTTAATTTCCGCCCACTCCGACCAACCCCCTTAAAAGGAGAGTTATCGAAAACAACAAGCTGGTCTTACTCGATAGAACTCTTTGACGCGCACGCAGTGCCGTTAATTTCCGCCCCCTCTGACTAACCCCCTTAAAAGGAGAGTGGTCGAAAAAAACCAGTTGGTCTTATTCGATAGATTTCTTTGACGCGCACGCAGTGCCGTTAATATCCGCCCCCTCCGACAAACCCCCTTAAAAGGAGAGTGATCGAAAAAAACCAGCTGGTCTTATTCGATAGATTTCTTTGACGCGCACGCAGTGCCGTTAATTTACGCCCAATCCGACTAACCCCCTTAAAAGGAGAGTGATCGAAAAAAACCAGCTGGTCTTATTCGATAGATTTCTTTGACGCGCACGCAGTGCCGTTAATTTCCGCCTCCTCCGACTAACCCCCTTAAAAGGAGAGTGATCGAAAACAACAAGCTGGTCTTATTCGAAAGAAATCTTTGACGCGCACGCAGTGCCGTTAATTTCCGCCCCCTCTGACTAACCCCCTTAAAAGGAGAGTGGTCGAAAAAAACCAGTTGGTCTTATTCGATAGATTGCTTTGACGCGCACGCAGTGCCGTTAATTTCCGCACCCTCTTACTAACCCCCTTAAAAGGAGAGTGATCAAAAAAAAGCTGGTCTTATTCGATAGATTTCTTTGACGCCCACGCAGTGCTGTTAATATCCGCCCCCTCCGACTAACCCCCTTAAAAGGAGAGTGATCGAAAAAAACCAGCTGGTCTTATTCGATAGATTTCTTTGACGCGCACGCAGTGCCGTTAATTTCCGCCCCCTCCGACTAACCCCCTTAAAAGGAGAGTTATCGAAAAAACCAGCTGGTCTTATTCGATAGATTTCTTTGACGCGCACGCAGTGCCGTTAATTTCCGCCCCCTCCGACTAACCCCCTTAAAAGGAGAGTGATCGAAAAAAAGCTGGTCTTATTCGATAGATTTCTTTGACGCGCACGCAGTGCCGTTAATTTCCGCCCCCTCCGACTAACCCCCTTAAAAGGAGAGTTATCGATGAAAACCAGCTGGTCTTATTCGATAGATTTCTTTGACACGCACGCAGTGCCGTTAATTTCCGCCCACTCCGACCAACCCCCTTAAAAGGAGAGTTATCGAAAACATTAAGCTGGTCTTACTCGATAGAACTCTTTGACGCGCACGCAGTGCCGTTAATTTCCGCCCCCTCCGACTAACCCCCTTAAAAGGAGAGTGATCGAAAACAACAAGCTGGTCTTATTCGAAAGAAATCTTTGACGCGCACGCAGTGCCGTTAATTTCCGCCCCCTCTGACTAACCCCCTTAAAAGGAGAGTGATCGAAAACAACAAGCTGGTCTTATTCGAAAGAAATCTTTGACGCGCACGCAGTGCCGTTAATTTCCGCCCCCTCTGACTAACCCCCTTAAAAGGAGAGTGGTCGAAAACAACAAGCTGGTCTTATTCGAAAGAAATCTTTGACGCGCACGCAGTGCCGTTAATTTCCGCCCCCTCTGACTAACCCCCTTAAAAGGAGAGTGGTCGAAAAAAACCAGCTGGTCTTATTCGATAGATTTCTTTGACGCGCACGCAGTGCCGTTAATATCCGCCCCTTCCGACAAACCCCCTTAAAAGGAGAGTGATCGAAAAAAACCAGCTGGTCTTATTCGATAGATTTCTTTGACGCGCACGCAGTGCCGTTAATTTACGCCCAATCCGACTAACCCCCTTAAAAGGAGAGTGATCGAAAAAAACCAGCTGGTCTTATTCGATAGATTTCTTTGACGCGCACGCAGTGCCGTTAATTTCCGCCCCCTCCGACTAACCCCCTTAAAAGGAGAGTTATCGAAAAAAACCAGATGGTCTTATTCGATAGATTTCTTTGACGCGCACGCAGTGCCGTTAATTTCCGCCCCCTCTGACTCACCCCCTTAAAAGGAGAGTTATCGAAAAAAAACAGCTGGTCTTATTCGATAGATTTCTTTAACGCGCACGCAGTGCCGTTAATTTCCGCCCACTCCGACCAACCCCCTTAAAAGGAGAGTTATCGAAAACAACAAGCTGGTCTTATTCGATAGAACTCTTTGACGCGCACGCAGTGCCGTTAATTTCCGCCCCCTCCGACTAACCCCCTTAAAAGGAGAGTGATCGAAAAAAACCAGCTGGTCTTATTCGATAGATTTCTTTCACGAGCACGCAGTGCCGTTAATTTCCGCCCACTCCGACCAACCCCCTTAAAAGGAGAGTTATCGAAAACAACAAGCTGGTCTTATTCGATAGAACTCTTTGACGCGCACGCAGTGCCGTTAATTTCCGCCCCCTCCGACTAACCCCCTTAAAAGGAGAGTGATCGAAAACAACAAGCTGGTCTTATTCGAAAGAAATCTTTGACGCGCACGCAGTGCCGTTAATTTCCGCCCCCTCTGACTAACCCCCTTAAAAGGAGAGTGGTCGAAAAAAACCAGTTGGTCTTATTCGATAGATTGCTTTGACGCGCACGCAGTGCCGTTAATTTCCGCACCCTCTTACTAACCCCCTTAAAAGGAGAGTTATCAAAAAAAGCTGGTCTTATTCGATAGATTTCTTTGACGCGCACGCAGTGCCGTTAATTTCCGCCCCCTCCGACTAACCCCCTTAAAAGGAGAGTGATCTAAAAAAACCAGCTGGTCTTATTCGATAGATTTCTTTGACGCGCACGCAGTGCCGTTAATTTCCGCCCCCTCCGACTTACCCGCTTAAAAGGAGAGTTATCGAAAAAACCAGCTGGTCTTATTCGATAGATTTATTTGACGCGCACGCAGTGCCGTTAATTTCCGCCCCCTCCAACCAACCCCCTTAAAAGGAGAGTGATCGAAAAAAACTGCTGGTCTTATCCGATAGATATCTTTGACGCGCACGCAGTGCCGTTAATTTCCGCCCCCTCCGACTCACCCCCTTAAAAGGAGAGTTATCGAAAAAAACCAGCTGGTCTTATTCGATAGATTTCTTTGACGCGCACGCAGTGCCGTTAATTTCCGCCCCCAACGACTAACCCCCTTAAAAGGAGAGTTATCGAAAAAAAGCTGGTCTTATTCGATAGATTTCTTTGACGCGCACGCAGTGCCGTTAATTTCCGCCCCCTCCGACTAACCCCCATAAAAGGAGAGTGATCGAAAAAAAAAACAGCTGGTCTTATTCGATAGAACTCTTTGACGCGCACGCAGTGCCGTTAATTTCCGCCCCCTCCGACTAACCCCCATAAAAGGAGAGTTATCGATGAAAACCAGCTGGTCTTATTCTATAGATTTCTTTGACACGCACGCAGTGCCGTTAATTTTCGCCCACTCCGACCAACCCCCTTAAAAGGAGAGTTATCGAAAACAACAAGCTGGTCTTATTCGAAAGAAATCTTTGACGCGCACGCAGTGCCGTTAATTTCCGCCCCCTCTGACTAACCCCCTTAAAAGGAGAGTGGTCGAAAAAAACCAGTTGGTCTTATTCGATAGATTGCTTTGACGCGCACGCAGTGCCGTTAATTTCCGCACCCTCTTACTAACCCCCTTAAAAGGAGAGTGATCAAAAAAAAGCTGGTCTTATTCGATAGATTTCTTTGACGCCCACGCAGTGCTGTTAATATCCGCCCCCTCCGACTAACCCACTTAAAAGGAGAGTGATCGAAAAAAACCAGCTCGTCTTATTCGATAGATTTCTTTGACGCGCACGCAGTGCCGTTAATTTCCGCCCCCTCCGACTAACCCCCTTAAAAGGAGAGTGATCGAAAAAAACCAGCTGGTCTTATTCGATAGATTTCTTTGACGCGCACGCAGTTCCGTTAATTTCCGCCCCCTCCGACTAACCCCCTTAAAAGGAGAGTTATCGATGAAAACCAGCTGGTCTTATTCGATAGATTTCTTTGACACGCACGCAGTGCCGTTAATTTCCGCCCACTCCGACCAACCCCCTTAAAAGGAGAGTTATCGAAAACAACAAGCTGGTCATACTCGATAGAACTCTTTGACGCGCACGCAGTGCCGATAATTTCCGCCCCCTCCGACTAATTCCCTTAAAAGGAGAGTGATCGAAAACAACAAGCTGGTCTTATTCGAAAGAAATCTTTGACGCGCACGCAGTGCCGTTAATTTCCGCCCCCTCCGACTAACCCCCTTAAAAGGAGAGTTATCGATGAAAACCAGCTGGTCTTATTCGATAGATTTCTTTGACACGCACGCAGTGCCGTTAATTTCCGCCCACTCCGACCAACCCCCTTAAAAGGAGAGTTATCGAAAACAACAAGCTGGTCTTACTCGATAGAACTCTTTGACGCGCACGCAGTGCCGTTAATTTCCGCCCCCTCTGACTAACCCCCTTAAAAGGAGAGTGGTCGAAAAAAACCAGTTGGTCTTATTCGATAGATTTCTTTGACGCGCACGCAGTGCCGTTAATATCCGCCCCCTCCGACAAACCCCCTTAAAAGGAGAGTGATCGAAAAAAACCAGCTGGTCTTATTCGATAGATTTCTTTGACGCGCACGCAGTGCCGTTAATTTACGCCCAATCCGACTAACCCCCTTAAAAGGAGAGTGATCGAAAAAAACCAGCTGGTCTTATTCGATAGATTTCTTTGACGCGCACGCAGTGCCGTTAATTTCCGCCTCCTCCGACTAACCCCCTTAAAAGGAGAGTGATCGAAAACAACAAGCTGGTCTTATTCGAAAGAAATCTTTGACGCGCACGCAGTGCCGTTAATTTCCGCCCCCTCTGACTAACCCCCTTAAAAGGAGAGTGGTCGAAAAAAACCAGTTGGTCTTATTCGATAGATTGCTTTGACGCGCACGCAGTGCCGTTAATTTCCGCACCCTCTTACTAACCCCCTTAAAAGGAGAGTGATCAAAAAAAAGCTGGTCTTATTCGATAGATTTCTTTGACGCCCACGCAGTGCTGTTAATATCCGCCCCCTCCGACTAACCCCCTTAAAAGGAGAGTGATCGAAAAAAACCAGCTGGTCTTATTCGATAGATTTCTTTGACGCGCACGCAGTGCCGTTAATTTCCGCCCCCTCCGACTAACCCCCTTAAAAGGAGAGTTATCGAAAAAACCAGCTGGTCTTATTCGATAGATTTCTTTGACGCGCACGCAGTGCCGTTAATTTCCGCCCCCTCCGACTAACCCCCTTAAAAGGAGAGTGATCGAAAAAAAGCTGGTCTTATTCGATAGATTTCTTTGACGCGCACGCAGTGCCGTTAATTTCCGCCCCCTCCGACTAACCCCCTTAAAAGGAGAGTTATCGATGAAAACCAGCTGGTCTTATTCGATAGATTTCTTTGACACGCACGCAGTGCCGTTAATTTCCGCCCACTCCGACCAACCCCCTTAAAAGGAGAGTTATCGAAAACATTAAGCTGGTCTTACTCGATAGAACTCTTTGACGCGCACGCAGTGCCGTTAATTTCCGCCCCCTCCGACTAACCCCCTTAAAAGGAGAGTGATCGAAAACAACAAGCTGGTCTTATTCGAAAGAAATCTTTGACGCGCACGCAGTGCCGTTAATTTCCGCCCCCTCTGACTAACCCCCTTAAAAGGAGAGTGATCGAAAACAACAAGCTGGTCTTATTCGAAAGAAATCTTTGACGCGCACGCAGTGCCGTTAATTTCCGCCCCCTCTGACTAACCCCCTTAAAAGGAGAGTGGTCGAAAACAACAAGCTGGTCTTATTCGAAAGAAATCTTTGACGCGCACGCAGTGCCGTTAATTTCCGCCCCCTCTGACTAACCCCCTTAAAAGGAGAGTGGTCGAAAAAAACCAGCTGGTCTTATTCGATAGATTTCTTTGACGCGCACGCAGTGCCGTTAATATCCGCCCCTTCCGACAAACCCCCTTAAAAGGAGAGTGATCGAAAAAAACCAGCTGGTCTTATTCGATAGATTTCTTTGACGCGCACGCAGTGCCGTTAATTTACGCCCAATCCGACTAACCCCCTTAAAAGGAGAGTGATCGAAAAAAACCAGCTGGTCTTATTCGATAGATTTCTTTGACGCGCACGCAGTGCCGTTAATTTCCGCCCCCTCCGACTAACCCCCTTAAAAGGAGAGTTATCGAAAAAAACCAGATGGTCTTATTCGATAGATTTCTTTGACGCGCACGCAGTGCCGTTAATTTCCGCCCCCTCTGACTCACCCCCTTAAAAGGAGAGTTATCGAAAAAAAACAGCTGGTCTTATTCGATAGATTTCTTTAACGCGCACGCAGTGCCGTTAATTTCCGCCCCCTCCGACTAACCCCCTTAAAAGGAGAGTGATCGAAAAAAAGCTGGTCTTATTCGATAGATTTCTTTGACGCGCACGCAGTGCCGTTAATTTCCGCCCTCTCCGACTAACCCCCTTAAAAGGAGAGTGATCGAAAAAAACCAGCTGGTCTTATTCGATAGATTTCTTTGACGCCCACGCAGTGCCGTTAATTTCCACCCCCTCCGACTAACCCCCTTAAAAGGAGAGTTATCGAAAAAACCAGCTGGTCTTATTCGATAGATTTCTTTGACGCGCACGCAGTGCCGTTAATTTTCGCCCCCTCCGACTAACCCCCTTAAAAGAAGAGTGATCGAAAAAAAGCTGGTCTTATTCGATAGATTTCTTTGACGCGCACGCAGTGCCGTTAATTTCCGCCCCCTCCGACTAACCCCCTTAAAAGGAGAGTTATCGATGAAAACCAGCTGGTCTTATTCGATAGATTTCTTTGACACGCACGCAGTGCCGTTAATTTCCGCCCACTCCGACCAACCCCCTTAAAAGGAGAGTTATCGAAAACAACAAGCTGGTCTTATTCGATAGAACTCTTTGACGCGCACGCAGTGCCGTTAATTTCCGCCCCCTACGACTAACCCCCTTAAAAGGAGAGTGATCGAAAACAAGAAGCTGGTCTTATTCGAAAGAAATCTTTGACGCGCACGCAGTGCCGATAATTTCCGCCCCCTCCGACTAACCCCCTTAAAAGGAGAGTTATCGATGAAAACCAGCTGGTCTTATTCGATAGATTTCTTTGACACGCACGCAGTGCCGTTAATTTCCGCCCACTCCGACTTACCCCCTTAAAAGGAGAGTTATCGAAAACAACAAGCTGGTCTTATTCGATAGAACTCTTTGACGCGCACGCAGTGCCGTTAATTTCCGCCCCCTACGACTAACCCCCTTAAAAGGAGAGTGATCGAAAACAAGAAGCTGGTCTTATTCGAAAGAAATCTTTGACGCGCACGCAGTGCCGTTAATTTCCGCCCCCTCCGACTAACCCCCTTAAAAGGAGAGTTATCGATGAAAACCAGCTGGTCTTATTCGATAGATTTCTTTGACACGCACGCAGTGCCGTTAATTTCCGCCCACTCCGACTTACCCCCTTAAAAGGAGAGTTATCGAAAACAACAAGCTGGTCTTATTCGATAGAACTCTTTGACGCGCACGCAGTGCCGTTAATTTCCGCCCCCTCCGACTAACCCCCTTAAAAGGAGAGTGATCGAAAACAACAAGCTGGTCTTATTCGAAAGAAATCTTTGACGCGCACGCAGTGCCGTTAATTTCCGCCCCCTCTGACTAACCCCCTTAAAAGGAGAGTGGTCGAAAAAAACCAGTTGGTCTTATTCGATAGATTTCTTTGACGCGCACGCAGTGCCGTTAATCACCGCCCCCTCCGACAAACCCCCTTAAAAGGAGAGTGTTCGAAAAAAACCAGCTGGTCTTATTCGATAGATTTCTTTGACGCGCACGCAGTGCCGTTAATTTACGCCCCCTCCGACTAACCCCCTTAAAAGGAGAGTGATCGAAAAAAAACAGCTGGTCTTATTCGATAGATTTCTTTGACGCGCACGCAGTGCCGTTAATTTCCGCCCCCTCCGACTAACCCCCTTAAAAGGAGAGTTATCGAAAAAAACCAGATGGTCTTATTCGATAGATTTCTTTGACGCGCACGCAGTGCCGTTAATTTCCGCCCCCTCCGACTCACCCCCTTAAAAGGAGAGTTATCGAAAAAAACCAGCTGGTCTTATTCGATAGATTTCTTTAACGCGCACGCAGTGCCGTTAATTTCCGCCCCCTCCGACTAACCCCCTTAAAAGGAAAGTGATCGAAAAAAAGCTGGTCTTATTCGATAGATTTCTTTGACGCGCACGCAGTGCCGTTAATTTCCGCCCCCTCCGACTAATCCCCTTAAAAGGAGAGTTATCGATGAAAACCAGCTGGTCTTATTCGATAGATTTCTTTGACATGCACGCAGTGCCGTTAATTTCCGCCCACTCCGACCAACCCCCTTAAAAGGAGAGTTATCGAAAACAACAAGCTTTTCTTATTCGATAGAACTCTTTGACGCGCACGCTGTGCCGTTAATTTCCGCCCCCTCCGACTAATTCCCTTAAAAAGAGAGTGATCGAAAAAAACCAGCTGGTCTTTTTCGATAGATTTCTTTGACGCGCACGCAGTGCCGTTAATTTCCGCCCACTCCGACCAACCCCCTTAAAAGGAGAGTTATCGAAAACAACAAGCTGGTCTTATTCGAAAGAAATCTTTGACGCGCACGCAGTGCCGTTAATTTCCGCCCCCTCCGACTAACCCCCTTAAAAGGAGAGTGATCGAAAAAAAGCTGGTCTTATTCGATAGATTTCTTTGACGCCCACACAGTGCCGTTAATTTCCGCCACCTCCGACTAACCCCCTTAAAAGGAGAGTGTTCGAAAAAAACCAGCTGGTCTTATTCGATAGATTTCTTTGACGCGCACGCAGTGCCGTTAATTTCCGCCCCCTCCGGCTAACCCCCTTAAAAGGAGAGTGATCGAAAAAAACCAGCTGGTCTTATTCGATAGATTTCTTTGACGCGCACGCAGTTCCGATAATTTCCGCCCCCTCCGACTAACCCCCTTAAAAGGAGTGTTATCGAAAAAAACCAGCCGGTCTTATTCGATAGATTTCTTTGACGCGCACGCAGTGCCGTTAATTTCCGCCCCCTCCGACTAACCCCCTTAAAAGGAGAGTGATCGAAAAAAAGCTGGTCTTATTCGATAGATTTCTTTGACGCGCACGCAGTGCCGTTAATTTCCGCCCCCTCCGACTAACCCCCTTAAAAGGAGAGTTATCGATGAAAACCAGCTGGTCTTATTCGATAGATTTCTTTGACACGCACGCAGTGCCGTTTATTTCCGCCCACTCCGACCAACCCCCTTAAAAGGAGAGTTATCGAAAACAACAAGCTGGTCTTACTCGATAGAACTCTTTGACGCGCACGCAGTGCCGTTAATTTCCGCCCCCTCCGACTAACCCCCTTAAAAGGAGAGTGATCGAAAACAACAAGCTGGTCTTAGTCGAAAGAAATCTTTGACGCGCACGCAGTGCCGTTAATTTCCGCCCCCTCAGACTAACCCCCTTAAAAGGAGAGTGGTCGAAAAAAACCAGTTGGTCTTATTCGATAGATTTCTTTGACGCGCACGCAGTGCCGTTAATTTCCGCCCCCTCCGACTAATCCCCTTAAAAGGAGAGTGATCGAAAACAACAAGCTGGTCTTATTCGAAAGAAATCTTTGACGCGCACGCAGTGCCGTTAATTTCCGCCCCCTCTGACTAACCCCCTTAAAAGGAGAGTGGTCGAAAAAAACCAGTTGGTCTTATTCGATAGATTTCTTTGACGCGCACGCAGTGCCGTTAATATCCGCCCCCTCCGACAAACCCCCTTAAAAGGAGAGTGTTCGAAAAAAACCAGCTGGTCTTATTCGATAGATTTCTTTGACGCGCACGCAGTGCCGTTAATTCACGCCCCCTCCGACTAACCCCCTTAAAAGGAGAATGATCGAAAAAAACCAGCTGGTCTTATTCGATAGATTTCTTTGACGCGCACGCAGTGCCGTTAATTTCCGCCCCCTCCGACTAACCCCCTTAAAAGGAGAGTTATCGAAAAAAACCAGATGGTCTTATTCGATAGATTTCTTTGACGCGCACGCAGTGCCGTTAATTTCCGCCCCCTCCTACTCACCCCCTTAAAAGGAGAGTTATCGAAAAAAACCAGCTGGTCTTATTCGATAGATTTCTTTAACGCGCACGCAGTGCCGTTCATTTCCGCCCCCTCCGACTAACCCCCTTAAAAGGAGAGTGATCGAAAAAAAGCTGGTCTTATTCGATAGATTTCTTTGACGCGCACGCAGTGCCGTTAATTTCCGCCCACTCCGACTAACCCCCTTAAAAGGAGAGTGATCGAAAAAAAACAGCTGGTCTTATTCGATAGATTTCTTTGACGCGCACGCAGTGCCGTTTATTTCCGCCCCCTCCGACTAACCCCCTTAAAAGGAGAGTGATCGAAAAAAAGCTGGTCTTATTCGATAGATTTCTTTGACGCGCACGCAGTGCCGTTTATTTCCGCCCCCTCCGACTAACCCCCTTAAAAGAGAAGTGATCGAAAACAACAAGCTGGTCTTATTCGATAGAACTCTTTGACGCGCACGCAGTGCCGTTAATTTCCGCCCCCTCCGACTAACCCCCTTAAAAGGAGAGTGATCGAAAAAAAACCAGCTGGTCTTATTCGATAGATTTCTTTGACGCGTACGCAGTGCCGTTAATTTCCGCCCCCTCCGACTAACCCCCTTAAAAGGAGAGTTATCGATGAAAACCAGCTGGTCTTATTCGATAGATTTCTTTGACATGCACGCAGTGCCGTTAATTTCCGCCCACTCCGACCAACCCCCTTAAAAGGAGAGTTATCGAAAACAACAAGCTAGTCTTATTCGATAGAACTCTTTGACGCGCACGCTGTGCCGTTAATTTCCGCCCCCTCCGACTAATTCCCTTAAAAGGAGAGTGATCGAAAAAAACCAGCTGGTCTTTTTCGATAGATTTCTTTGACGCGCACGAAGTGCCGTTAATTTCCGCCCATTCCGACCAACCCCCTTAAAAGGAGAGTTACCGAAAACAACAAGCTGGTCTTATTCGAAAGAAATCTTTGACGCGCACGCAGTGCCGTTAATTTCCGCCCCCTCCGACTAACCCCCTTAAAAGGAGAGTGATCGAAAAAAAGCTGGTCTTATTCGATAGATTTCTTTGACGTCCACACAGTGCCGTTAATTTCCGCCCCCTCCGACTAACCCCCTTAAAAGGAGAGTGTTCGAAAAAAACCAGCTGGTCTTATTCGATAGATTTCTTTGACGCGCACGCAGTGCCGTTAATTTCCGCCCCCTCCGACTAACCCCCTTAAAAGGAGAGTGATCGAAAAAAACCAGCTGGTCTTATTCGATAGATTTCTTTGACGCGCACGCAGTTCCGTTAATTTCCGCCCCCTCCGACCAACCCCCTTAAAAGGAGAGTGATCGAAAAAAACCAGCTGGTCTTATTCGAAAGAAATCTTTGACGCGCACGCAGTGCCGTTAATTTCCGCCCCCTCCGACTAACCCCCTTAAAAGGAGAGTGATCGAAAAAAAGCTGGTCTTATTCGATAGATTTCTTTGACGCCCACACAGTGCCGTTAATTTCCGCCCCCTCCGACTAACCCCCTTAAAAGGAGAGTGTTCGAAAAAAACCAGCTGGTCTTATTCGATAGATTTCTTTGACGCGCACGCAGTGCCGTTAATTTCCGCCCCCTCCGACTAACCCCCTTAAAAGGAGAGTGATCGAAAAAAACCAGCTGGTCTTATTCGATAGATTTCTTTGACGCGCACGCAGTTCCGTTAATTTCCGCCCCCTCCGACCAACCCCCTTAAAAGGAGAGTGATCGAAAAAAACCAGCTGGTCTTATTCGATAGATTTCTTTGACGCGCACGCAGTGCCGTTAATTTCCGCCCCCTCCGACTAACCCTCTTAAAAGGAGTGTGATCGAAAAAAACCAGCTGGTCTTATTCGATAGATTTCTTTGACGCGCACGCAGTGGCGTTAATTTCCGCCCCCTCCGACAAACCCCCTTAAAAGGAGAGTGATCGAAAAAAACCAGCTGGTCTTATTCGATAGATTTCTTTGACGCGCACGCAGTGCCGTTAATTTCCGCCCCCTCCGACTAACCCCCTTAAAAAGAGAGTGATCGAAAAAAACCAGCTGGTCTTATTCGATATATTTCTTTGACGCGCACGCAGTGCCGTTAATTTCCGCCCCTCCGACTAACCCCCTTAAAAGGAGAGTTATCGAAAAAAAACAGATGGTCTTATTCGAAAGATTTCTTTGACGCGCACGCAGTGCCGTTAATTTCCGCCCCCTCCGACTAACCCTCTTAAAAGGAGAGTGATCGAAAAAAACCAGCTGGTCTTATTCGATAGATTTCTTTGACGCGCAAGCAGTGGCGTTAATTTCCGCCCCCTCCGACAAACCCCCTTAAAAGGAGAGTGATCGAAAAAAACCAGCTGGTCTTATTCGATAGATTTCTTTGACGCGCACGCAGTGCCGTTAATTTCCGCCCCCTCCGACAAACCCCCTTAAAAGGAGAGTGATCGAAAAAAACCAGCTGGTCTTATTCGATAGATTTCTTTGACGCGCACGCAGTGCCGTTAATTTCCGCCCCCTCCGACTAACCCCCTTAAAAAGAGAGTGATCGAAAAAAACCAGCTGGTCTTATTCGATAGATTTCTTTGACGCGCACGCAGTGCCGTTAATTTCCGCCCCTCCGACTAACCCCCTTAAAAGGAGAGTTATCGAAAAAAACCAGATGGTCTTATTCGAAAGATTTCTTTGACGCGCACGCAGTGCCGTTAATTTCCGCCCCCTCCGACTAACCCTCTTAAAAGGAGAGTGATCGAAAAAAACCAGCTGGTCTTATTAGATAGATTTCTTTGACGCGCAAGCAGTGGCGTTAATTTCCGCCCCCTCCGACAAACCCCCTTAAAAGGAGAGTGATCGAAAAAAACCAGCTGGTCTTATTCGATAGATTTCTTTGACGCGCACGCAGTGCCGTTAATTTCCGCCCACTCCGACTAACCCCCTTAAAAAGAGAGTGATCGAAAAAAACCAGCTGGTCTTATTCGATAGATTTCTTTGACGCGCACGCAGTTCCGTTAATTTCCGCCCCCTCCGACCAACCCCCTTAAAAGGAGAGTGATCGAAAAAAACCAGCTGGTCTTATTCGATAGATTTCTTTGACGCGCACGCAGTGCTGTTAATTTCCGCCCCCTCCGACTAACCCCCTTAAAAGGAGAGTGATCGAAAAAAAGCTGGTCTTATTCGATAGATTTCTTTGACGCCCACACAGTGCCGTTAATTTCCGCCCCCTCCGACTAACCCCCTTAAAAGGAGAGTGTTCGAAAAAAACCAGCTGGTCTTATTCGATAGATTTCTTTGACGCGCACGCAGTGCCGTTAATTTCCGCCCCCTCCGACTAACCCCCTTAAAAGGAGAGTGATCGAAAAAAACCAGCTGGTCTTATTCGATAGATTTCTTTGACGCGCACGCAGTGCCGTTAATTTCCGCCCCCTCCGACTAACCCCCTTAAAAAGAGAGTGATCGAAAAAAACCAGCTGGTCTTATTCGATATATTTCTTTGACGCGCACGCAGTGCCGTTAATTTCCGCCCCTCCGACTAACCCCCTTAAAAGGAGAGTTATCGAAAAAAAACAGATGGTCTTATTCGAAAGATTTCTTTGACGCGCACGCAGTGCCGTTAATTTCCGCCCCCTCCGACTAACCCTCTTAAAAGGAGAGTGATCGAAAAAAACCAGCTGGTCTTATTCGATAGATTTCTTTGACGCGCAAGCAGTGGCGTTAATTTCCGCCCCCTCCGACAAACCCCCTTAAAAGGAGAGTGATCGAAAAAAACCAGCTGGTCTTATTCGATAGATTTCTTTGACGCGCACGCAGTGCCGTTAATTTCCGCCCCCTCCGACAAACCCCCTTAAAAGGAGAGTGATCGAAAAAAACCAGCTGGTCTTATTCGATAGATTTCTTTGACGCGCACGCAGTGCCGTTAATTTCCGCCCCCTCCGACTAACCCCCTTAAAAAGAGAGTGATCGAAAAAAACCAGCTGGTCTTATTCGATAGATTTCTTTGACGCGCACGCAGTGCCGTTAATTTCCGCCCCTCCGACTAACCCCCTTAAAAGGAGAGTTATCGAAAAAAACCAGATGGTCTTATTCGAAAGATTTCTTTGACGCGCACGCAGTGCCGTTAATTTCCGCCCCCTCCGACTAACCCTCTTAAAAGGAGAGTGATCGAAAAAAACCAGCTGGTCTTATTCGATAGATTTCTTTGACGCGCAAGCAGTGGCGTTAATTTCCGCCCCCTCCGACAAACCCCCTTAAAAGGAGAGTGATCGAAAAAAACCAGCTGGTCTTATTCGATAGATTTCTTTGACGCGCACGCAGTGCCGTTAATTTCCGCCCACTCCGACTAACCCCCTTAAAAAGAGAGTGATCGAAAAAAACCAGCTGGTCTTATTCGATATATTTCTTTGACGCGCACGCAGTGCCGTTAATTTCCGCCCCTCCGACTAACCCCCTTAAAAGGAGAGTTATCGAAAAAAACCAGATGGTCTTATTCGAAAGATTTCTTTGACGCGCACGCAGTGCCGTTAATTTCCGCCCCCTCCGACTAACCCTCTTAAAAGGAGAGTGATCGAAAAAAACCAGCTGGTCTTATTCGATAGATTTCTTTGACGCGCAAGCAGTGGCGTTAATTTCCGCCCCCTCCGACAAACCCCCTTAAAAGGAGAGTGATCGAAAAAAACCAGCTGGTCTTATTCGATAGATTTCTTTGACGCGCACGCAGTGCCGTTAATTTCCGCCCCCTCCGACTAACCCCCTTAAAAAGAGAGTGATCGAAAAAAACCAGCTGGTCTTATTCGATATATTTCTTTGACGCGCACGCAGTGCCGTTAATTTCCGCCCCTCCGACTAACCCCCTTAAAAGGAGAGTTATCGAAAAAAACCAGATGGTCTTATTCGAAAGATTTCT
The DNA here is from genome assembly GCF_980474605.1 of Leiobunum rupestre. Taxonomy (NCBI): domain Eukaryota; kingdom Metazoa; phylum Arthropoda; class Arachnida; order Opiliones; family Sclerosomatidae; genus Leiobunum; species Leiobunum rupestre. The sequence continues at coordinate 67,341,591 of NC_143388.1, forward strand.
TTGACGCGCACGCAGTGCCGTTAATTTCCGCCCCCTCCGACTAACCCTCTTAAAAGGAGAGTGATCGAAAAAAACCAGCTGGTCTTATTCGATAGATTTCTTTGACGCGCAAGCAGTGGCGTTAATTTCCGCCCCCTCCGACAAACCCCCTTAAAAGGAGAGTGATCGAAAAAAACCAGCTGGTCTTATTCGATAGATTTCTTTGACGCGCACGCAGTGCCGTTAATTTCCGCCCCCTCCGACAAACCCCCTTAAAAGGAGAGTGATCGAAAAAAACCAGCTGGTCTTATTCGATAGATTTCTTTGACGCGCACGCAGTGCCGTTAATTTCCGCCCCCTCCGACTAACCCCCTTAAAAAGAGAGTGATCGAAAAAAACCAGCTGGTCTTATTCGATAGATTTCTTTGACGCGCACGCAGTGCCGTTAATTTCCGCCCCTCCGACTAATTCCCTTAAAAGGAGAGTTATCGAAAAAAACCAGATGGTCTTATTCGAAAGATTTCTTTGACGCGCACGCAGTGCCGTTAATTTCCGCCCCCTCCGACTAACCCTCTTAAAAGGAGAGTGATCGAAAAAAACCAGCTGGTCTTATTCGATAGATTTCTTTGACGCGCAAGCAGTGGCGTTAATTTCCGCCCCCTCCGACAAACCCCCTTAAAAGGAGAGTGATCGAAAAAAACCAGCTGGTCTTATTCGATAGATTTCTTTGACGCGCACGCAGTTCCGTTAATTTCCGCCCCCTCCGACCAACCCCCTTAAAAGGAGAGTGATCGAAAAAAACCAGCTGGTCTTATTCGATAGATTTCTTTGACGCGCACGCAGTGCTGTTAATTTCCGCCCCCTCCGACTAACCCTCTTAAAAGGAGTGTGATCGAAAAAACCCAGCTGGTCTTATTCGATAGATTTCTTTGACGCGCACGCAGTGGCGTTAATTTCCGCCCCCTCCGACAAACCCCCTTAAAAGGAGAGTGATCGAAAAAAACCAGCTGGTCTTATTCGATAGATTTCTTTGACGCGCACGCAGTGCCGTTAATTTCCGCCCACTCCGACTAACCCCCTTAAAAAGAGAGTGATCGAAAAAAACCAGCTGGTCTTATTCGATAGATTTCTTTGACGCGCACGCAGTTCCGTTAATTTCCGCCCCCTCCGACCAACCCCCTTAAAAGGAGAGTGATCGAAAAAAACCAGCTGGTCTTATTCGATAGATTTCTTTGACGCGCACGCAGTGCCGTTAATTTCCGCCCCCTCCGACTAACCCTCTTAAAAGGAGTGTGATCGAAAAAAACCAGCTGGTCTTATTCGATAGATTTCTTTGACGCGCACGCAGTGGCGTTAATTTCCGCCCCCTCCGACAAACCCCCTTAAAAGGAGAGTGATCGAAAAAAACCAGCTGGTCTTATTCGATAGATTTCTTTGACGCGCACGCAGTGCCGTTAATTTCCGCCCCCTCCGACTAACCCCCTTAAAAAGAGAGTGATCGAAAAAAACCAGCTGGTCTTATTAGATAGATTTCTTTGACGCGCACGCAGTGCCGTTAATTTCCGCCCCTCCGACTAACCCCCTTAAAAGGAGAGTTATCGAAAAAAACCAGATGGTCTTATTCGAAAGATTTCTTTGACGCGCACGCAGTGCCGTTAATTTCCGCCCCCTCCGACTAACCCTCTTAAAAGGAGAGTGATCGAAAAAAACCAGCTGGTCTTATTCGATAGATTTCTTTGACGCGCAAGCAGTGGCGTTAATTTCCGCCCCCTCCGACAAACCCCCTTAAAAGGAGAGTGATCGAAAAAAACCAGCTGGTCTTATTCGATAGATTTCTTTGACGCGCACGCAGTGCCGTTAATTTCCGCCCACTCCGACTAACCCCCTTAAAAAGAGAGTGATCGAAAAAAACCAGCTGGTCTTATTCGATAGATTTCTTTGACGCGCACGCAGTGCCGTTAATTTCCGCCCCTCCGACTAACCCCCTTAAAAGTAGAGTTATCGAAAAAAACCAGATGGTCTTATTCGATAGATTTCTTTGACGCGCACGCAGTGCTGTTAATTTCCGCCCACTCCGACTAACCCTCTTAAAAGGAGAGTTATCGAAAAAAAACCAGCTGGTCTTATTCGATAGATTTCTTTGACGCGCACGCAGTGACGTTAATTTCCGCCCACTCCGATCAACCCCCTTAAAAGGAGAGTTATCGAAAAAAACCAGCTGGTCTTATTCGATAGATTTCTTTGACGAGCACGCAGTGCCGTTAATTTCCGCCCCCTCCGACAAACCCCCTTAAAAGGAGAGTGATCGAAAAAAACCAGCTGGTCTTATTCGATAGATTTCTTTGACGAGCACGCAGTGCCGTTAATTTCCGCCCCCTCCGACTAACCCCCTTAAAAGGAGAGTGATCGAAAAAAACCAGCTGGTCTTATTCGATAGATTTCTTTGACGCGCACACAGTGCCGTTAATTTCCGCCCCCTCCGACTAACCCCCTTAAAAGGAGAGTGATCGAAAAAACCAGCTGGTCTTATTCGATAGATTTCTTGGACGCGCACGCAGTGCCGTTAATTTCCGCCCCCTCCGACTAACCCCCTTAAAAGGAGAGTTATCGAAAAAAACCATCTGGTCTTATTCGATAGATTTCTTTGACGCGCACGCAGTGCCGTTAATTTCCGCCCCCTCCGACTAACCCCCTTAAAAGGAGAGTGATCGAAAAAAAGCTGGTCTTATTCGATAGATTTCTCCATAACAAAACCGTCTTCAGAAAACTTCTTATTTTTATTTCCTTCTGACAATTCTTCCTAATAACTTTTGGGAAAGCTAACTTTGGGTTTGTTCTTCAATTAGCCGACTGAAAAACTAACTAATGCGGGGTGGCGGAGTGGTTAGCACTTTCGCCTCGCAGCATGAGGAGCCGGGTTCGATCCCAGCTTGTGGCACTGGGTGGAAACTCGGAACAAATCCTTCTGCGTTGAGTTTGCATGTTCTCTACCCACTTGATTTAGGGGTTTTCCCCGAGTTCTTCAGTTTCCCGTTCCATAAAGACTTGTCGAGGTTAACGGTAATAGTTAGTGTAGGTAGCTGTTGGCTCGATCGCGTGGCATGTGTAATATCATTTATAAGCTTATTAACCGATTTCTATTTTGAACTTCAAAATTCACGTTCACGTGTTTGAAACAATCAAATATTAACACGCGCTTAAGGTGGAGGAGTTTTCTTAAAAAGGAAGGAATTAATTTTAGAACCGTTATCGAGACCATACACAATAAACGTTTTCTCTGATATTCATTTCATTTTCTTTTCAACCTTCTACTATTTGAAGACTTTACAATGGCCACGGAGATGGGATTACTTATTAATAGTCCAGTATTACTCTAAAGCTCGCAGAAAATTAATATTTCTACAATCATTCAATAAGGTATGATGACTTCATTACCGTCTTTTCCTCCATTTCTGATTTCGGAATCTCGCGAAACATCGGACCCCGGTGGGAAAAGTGGACTCGCAAATTTGAAATGTTGCTAGATGCTCTCAACGTTACTGATCCTCCTCGTAAACGATCTTTACTCTTGCACTATGGCTGTGATGAAATGCCGGATTTACACGCCACGTTGCCCCTTCCCGCTCCTCAGCCTGCTGCCCAGGGAGTCGCTGCGCCCGACGAATATCACACGCTTCTACAAACTATTAACAATCATCTCCTTCCACGTCGAAATCCAAATTTCGATTTAATAAACTTTCACGATGCAACTCAATATGAAGCCGAAACCATCGATGAATATCAAACTCGACTACGAGAACTCTCTCTAACCTGCGATTTTGTAAACCCAGACCAAGAGATATTACGACATTTAATACACACGTGTCTTTCTAACGCACTACGCCGTAAAGGTCTTCGCAATCCCGCAATTACGCTAGACGAATTTTTAACATTGGCCAAGTCCTATGAAGAATCAGAGAAGCAGGCAAGTTTAATTGAAATGAAAATGAAACAATCTTCTGTCATGGATCTCAATGCTGGCACTAATCACTCGAATTCTGCAACAGCAACCTCTAATGCACACGCGATATTACCAGCCACTAACCCTCCACCTGTTCAGCAAACATACACCGGCCAAACCTACCAAATCAATCCACGATTCCCATCCTTTCAACGGACACAAAATCATACTTTCAATCCAATGCCCCGAGGTACGTTCCGGTATGCAAACCCACAAATGTATCAACGCTATCCAACTAACTCACGAATACACGTGCCGAATCAACCGCTTTCCTGTTTTAACTGCAGTGGCCCGTTTCCTCATTCAATGGGTCGTGCTCATTGTCCAGCGTGAGATGCTGTGTGTACTTATTGTGGAAAACTAGGACATTTTCGACAAGTTTGTAATTCGTTGCCACGACGACAAACCTCAGCTCACATATCTACTCAAAACAGCAACGCGCGTCCTCGTGTGGCGACACTCGTCCCCATGGAAAACATAGACCAATACAATTACGACTCCAATGACCCTTACATTGTTGAAGAACTGCCCGTTGACGAACCTTCTTTAATCGGTGTATTATTAAACAAGTTTACGAAATCACCCTACTTGCAACTAACAAAGCCCTTTTCCATCAATGGGGTACCATTAACCGCTCTCCTCGACTCCGGAGCGTGCGTCAATATACTGGATTATACGACATATTCTACACTACAACCGCAGCCTGAATTACAACCATCGACCATACAGGTGTATCCGTTTGCTTCGACAACTCCTTTATCGTTTCCTGGGAAATTACAATGTCAGCTATCTCACAACGATATCAACATCACCGCAACATTTCACGTGTTGATGAAAAACGCGATCGCTTTTAACATTGTCGGTGCCCCTACTCTTCACCATCTTGGACTATTGAAAGGCATCACCACAATATTCTTAACTACAAAACCCACAAATGACACCAGCAACTACCAGCTTATTTTAAAGAATTTTCCAGCCATCTTTAACGGCATCGGAAAATTGAAAGATGTTCAAGTTCACCTTTACACCGATCATTCGATACCTCCTGTAGCAATCAAACACCATCGTATTCCTTTTCACCTTCGTGAAAAAGTGAAAATGGAGTTGGATCACCTAATTGAAACCGATATTATTGAGCCCGCACTCGGACCAACTACGTGGCTTTCCCCTCCCGTCATAATCCCTAAACCAAATGATCAAGTACGCATTTGCGTTGACATGCGTGAACCGAACAAAGCCATCAAACGGTTACGCCACCCTGGTCCAACAACCCCTGATATTATTAACGCTATGAGCGGTATGACTGTATTCACTAAACTCGACCTAAATCGGGGATACCACCAACTCGAACTCGATGACGAATCGAGGGATATCACCACCTTCAGCACCCATTTAGGGCTTTACCGCTACAAACGATTAATCTTCGGAGTTAATTCCGCATCGGAAGTATTTCAAAAAGCTATTGAAAACGTCCTTTCAAAGGTACAAAACACTGCCAACACCTCTGACGATATCTTAATAGGCGGAAAAGACAACCAAGATCACGATCGCAAACTAGAGGTCATCTTACAAAGAATTTCAAATTCTGGCTTGACACTCAACGAAACTAAATGTGAATTTGCTAACTCCGAGGTCACATTTTTGGGATTAATTTTCTCAAAAGATGGTATAAGACCCGATCCCAAGAAAGTCGAAGCTATCGCCATGCTACCACCACCGAATAACATTCAAGAGCTCCGAAGCTTCCTGGGTTTAACAAACTATTGCGCCCGTTTCATTCCCAATTACGCGACGATCACGGAACCTCTACGTTATCTCACGAGGAAAGACATAGATTGGATTTGGACCTCAACTCACCAGGATTCAATGAATCAAATTAAACACCAGTTAACCCAATGTACTAATTTACAGTACTTCGATAGCGCAAAATCATCAACAGTGATTGTAGACGCTTCCCCGGTTGGATTAGCCGCCATGATTATTCAAACTGATAAAAATGGTAATGACACCGTAATTGAATTCGCCAGCCGAGCTCTCACCCCAACAGAATAGCGCTACTCTCAAATTGAGAGAGAAGCACTAGGTATTACCTTTGGGTGCGAAAAATTTCATATTTACCTTGCTGGATCAAATTTCAAGGTCATAACTGACGACAAACCACTCGTCCCTATCTTCAACAATCCTCGTTCTCCCGCATCAAGCCGTATTCAAAGGTGGATTTTACGCCTCCAACAATACGTTCACTGTAATATATCACCCGGGAAAAACTAATCCCAAGGATTACATGTCTCGTCATCCAATTGAAAACTCGGACGATTCTACAGAACACTTACCCATAGCATCTATCTCATCGCTCGGTGCTATAACCCTCTTCGAAGTCCAAACGGAAACAACAAAAGATCACTTATTACGTGTCATTACTGAAGCTCTAACTAACAACACCCTGTGGGATACATACACACCCGACGAATCTGACTTACGACGATGGAACGCCTACAAACTCCAAAGAAATTCAATTTCTGAAGAAGACCACATTATTTTCCGAGAAAACCAAATTATCCTACCAGAATCTTTCGTGGATCGTGCCATTGCCATAGTGCATGAAGGACATCCCGGTATAATCCGTACAAAACAAACGCTGCGGGACAAGGTGTGGTTTCCTCACCTTAACGAAAGAGTCAAGTCAGTAATCGATACTTGCATCCCGTGTCAAGCGAACACTCCCAACAAACAGTATCAACCACTCTCCATGTCCCCTCTACCAAAACATCCATGGCATTCAGTTTCAATAGACTTGTTCGGACCCACACCTACAGGAGAACACGTACTTGTAATCGCAGACTCATATAGCCGCTACCCAATAACATACAATCAAAAATTCACAGCAGCCACCCCAACAATTCAAACTTTGAAACACATTTTTTCCATGTTTGGAGTTCCTCTAACTATCAAAAGTGACAACGGTCCTCCTTTCAACAGCAGAGACTTTTCACAGTTCGCCAAAGAATTTGGTTTCGAACATCAAAAGATCACTCCCCGATGGCCACAAGCCAATGGGCTCATAGAGCGCCAGATGCCAATTCTCGGTAAAGTCATTCGGACTGCGATCATTGACCAACAATCGTGGACTACAGTTCTATCAAATAATCTACTAAACTACCACGCAACAACTCATCCCACTACCGGTCATTTACCAGCGACCTTATTTTTCAATCGACCAATAAACACTCGGTTGCCGGCAATCATTCGCATTTCCCCATTCGATTCGACAACGAGAGAAAGAGACACTCAACAGAAAGCAACGATGAAAGAACACGCTGACAATATACACCATTCACACCACCACACTCTCAAACCTGGTGACACTATTCTCCCTAAAATTATCGGGAAAACCAAGTTTCAATCATACTATGACATCAACCCTTGGACTGTTACAAAGGTCAATGGTTCAAACATAACTATTCAAAGTGCTCAAGGGAACCAATTAAACCGAAACAGCTCGATGCTAAAACCAGTTAAAACATATTTATCGCGTTATTCTTTTGGTTACAAAGACATTTACCAAACATGTACGACCGAGATTTTACATATCTGTTTAATATAAAAAAATTTAAGATACATATTAAAAAATTGTTTTAAAATTAAAATTACCTTTATCATGTTGGTTTTGTACTTTTCTAAGCCTTCTAGGGATGCGAATTTTCTCGTTATGTTGATAACAAGTTGAATGAATGGCAGGAATTCTTTTTTTGGAAACATTGGCCCCCTTTTTTCCCATAATCCCTAATTTGCAAGCATTTTGGCAGTGTAGATTTTTCATTTTTTTTGGCATATTTTTTCACCATATTGTAAATGATTCGTTGTTTGATTTTTTGCTTTAAAGTGTAACTATATTTTTATTTTAGGCACTTTGACACATTTTTAATTTGGCCTATCGAGCCTCCTGCTAACCTGTATAATGCTTGGTCTTCTTCAAGGCACATAATTTATCTGGATAATGATAAATTTTGGTCAATTTGAACTAATTGTTTATCTAATTTATCCTTAGAATGCAATTCCATAGCTTGAAATGCTAGTTGGTCTAATACGTTATGATCAAATTCAATATCGTCATCCATCATCAAGTCATCTTCGTTACTTGCTTCAGCTTCAGCTTCCATACCAAAATCAATGTTGGGCAAATCATGACATCTAAGTTTCTCAAACCCGTAATCATAGGTGGAGCGTGATAATAAATTAAAAATCTTTTCCAAATCATCCATATTTAAGTTTTCATCTAATGTCAGTTTTTTCATATCTTTATAAAAACTCTGCTTTAATAGATTTGCTTGCCTTAAATAATTTATACGAAACATAACAATAGTTCCAAATGGAATTAGTGGTTTGGGTTTTTTCTTCCTCTTTGGTGGCTCAGATTCAATGGTCTCATTTGGTTTAGTCAAAGACTTTGATGTACACCTTTCAGTAGGGTCATTGTCATTCATAAAAGGATTTTCCCTGGTTTTCATTTTTCTTTTCAAAAGATCTGTCTCCAATTTAAAAATGTTATTTAACTTAAATACTATCTCATCATACATATTATTTTGCAATATTCTTTCAAACAGCAAACTTTTGTCAGAATGTATATTTCCTTCAGTATTATTTAAATGGCACTCAGTTTTTAAAGATTCCTTTAAAAAGTCACGAAAATTCATAGCGAACCACTGTCTTGAAATAAAATAATAAATAATTTACTAACTAAATATCACAAAACTGACTATTTAACACCAAGCCAAAAATCACGCTTCTGTGTTGTTAGAATCCCGGATACAGCTGTTTTAAGCACTGACCACCTCCATTATGTTGTAGAAATATCGATAAAACATAAGTTGGCCGTAAAAAATTCCTTTGGCTCACTCTAAGCCGCTGATTGGCTTATAGGGTTGGAACTGCTTCCGGAATATCATGCATTGCGGTTTGCGAGCGAAAGTAAATCTTTTTAAAATTTCAAACCGTAGTTTTGGCGCCATCCACTAGGTTGCGCATATACGTTATTTTTTTTTAGTGGAAGAAATCGCCAAATGTATTAGGTCTATGTGTCTGTCTAACTTATAGGGAGCTAGTAATTAATTAACTTATGTTAATAGTATTTAATCCCATTATTCAATATCACTTAAGATCTCCAATTGGAAATATATTAGGTCTTTTCTGCTGCAATAATTTTCAATTTTGTAATGAGATATTTCACATCACTTTGTAAAAGTAAGTCAGTTTTATAGAAAATGTTAACGTTTTTAAATAAAATTATCAAATAAGCGTTTATTTTGATGTCACGCTTTTACTGTTATAATTCCGATCTTACTTTTATCTTGTATACCTGCGCTGTTTGCTAATTACTTTGGTATTTTTTAGACTTCAGTACGTCAGAGAAAAATATTTGAAACATGAGATTAACCCTAATGGAAAAGTTTCATGGTTTAACGCATTCGAATATGATGTAAGTTGTTCTATAAATAAGTGAAACTTACATGAACAGACGACAAATTTACGTTACACCTTTCCTATACTCATTTTCTTTGGCTGGGCATAACCTGCCCAATTAAAGTGCAACACGGTAACAACTTGTAGTACGAACCTTATCATATACATACTTAGAAAACACGTATATTGCCTTACTAAAATGTTCCTATCGTTTTTTTGACGTCTTAAATTCCGCTCTTTATACATCCCAACAATATTTATTACGTTTAAGTCACCTTTATGGAAATTGATATGATGTTCCACGGAGTAGGCTAGGCAAATTTCAACTAAACGTAACCGCCAGTCTTAAAACAATTGTTTTTATAAATTAATTTAAATCATATCAAAATCAACTGACTTGTCTATTGTTTAAACGTTTTAGATGGTTGATGCCGGATTATACGCCTTTTTGTGCTAAGAGATACTAAGAATAATACGCACTGGGGTACGCCATGTAATACCGGAAATTTCGAGCTTTTAACCGCTGTTAAAAGTGGAAAGGATAGAGGGAAGCTTCAGTTCTCGATCAGTGGACTTTCTTGGGAAATATGGATGACGACGGCGTTTTTCATGTTGATCTTGTCAATATTGCCATTTAGGAAAAAATGGCGAGCGGCGTCATCAAGGAGAGGTGTGTGGGAGATTCTGGAAGACCTTTGGTTCTATTCTTCACATTTATTGCAAAATGGTAAAATAATTTCCTAATTCTTTGTTCATCTTACGCAATGAAATTACGCATTTTACATCAAAAAATATGTAATAACCTTCAAGGTTTGGAAGATTTTTGCAATTCTCCTTCATTCAAGTTCATTTTTTGTGGGTGGCTGATGGCTACTTTCGTATTAATGAAAGCGTATTCAGGAAATTTGAAAGGAGCTTTAATATTGGAAAAGGGGAGTTTCGTCAATTCAATAGAAGACTTAGTCGACAGAAAAGACTTGGTTCTTCACATTGGGGTAATAGCGCACATAAAGGACTTAATTAAGGTAAAAATATTTGTTTTAATTTATTTTAACAGTTATTTCCATTTACGAGGCCATTGGCTATTAAGAAATAGTTTTTAAAATCTATCTCAATCTTTGTTATACTATAAGGAAGTTATCTTCCATGTGGTTCACTCTTTTACCATAGAAGGGTCATTTAAACACTTTTGTCTTATCGGAAACGGCTACCAGTGAAAAGTCGAAATCTTCTGTTCGTGCTTTGAGGGTCAACTTTTGAAATTTTTGGTAAAAACCCTAAAATGTAATATTGTTTCTGAAATGGGCCCGGCTGCATTAATTAATTAATTAATCTAATTGTCGTTTGGCGATGAAAAGTCAACATAAAGGACCACAAGCTCAAAATCGAGACCGTAAAGTGGTCCTAGTTCAAACGTGGAGGGGGAGGGGGTTTCAATGCGGATTATTGGGCAAAACGAAGCTATCGTTTGTAAAGTGCTCGTGGAAAAAATGGAAACATATCACCTGTAAACAGATCGTTGTGTTATTGCCAGGCCTTAATATGTCAAAAAAGCTACCGGCTTAAAAACGAAATGCGTGGGGAACACGTTTTGCTGGCGTATAGGTGTAAAATTATCATTATTTTAACAGGCACTTTAAAAACAGTGACTTGCAGGTCCTGGCTCTCGGAAATATCACATCTTGGCGATTTCCTCGAAGGAAGATTTATTGAAGCGTCTTTTCACTAGTTGAAAAATGATTGTTCTTTTATGAAACATGAATGTTTTCCAATTTCTAATTTGTAATTTTCTAAAATAAGTGATTGGCATAATTTTAGTTTGTAATTTATTGTAAATTTGTCAAAGCTCATATACCTTAAATAAAGAAGTTTTGTATGGTATTTTGCGCCATTGTTGTTGTTAACGGGAAGTGGTCGTGAAATCGAGGGGTTTTCCGTGGAAGGGTTATTTTACAAAGTGGTGCAATGCATTTAGGGCTTTGACGTAGTAGCTTTGGCCACTGGGCGATTTCAAATATTTTTTGTCAGACCACATTTTTTCCTTACATGGGCGTGAAATGCGTTAGATAGAGCCCCCATATCTGAACCTATTGGACCTCAGTCACCTTAAATTTGAGGGTCAAAAAGAAAAGAAATAACTTTCTGAGGACACGTTGCTTTTAGGATTTCCTCCAGTGCATGTATACGAACGGCAAGCCTTGGATCCGTTAACATACCAAGAAGAACATTTTCCGTTTTCGCAAAGAATGCGTTGGCCTGAATGGATGCATTCCCCACCATTTGGTATTTCAAAGGGAGATATAATGACCGCTTGATGGCTTCGAAGAGAGGACGGCAACCACCATCAATTAACTTGTTCTTTCTTATAGTGAACCACAAAGGCATGTACGCTGTTAGTTTGAATTTAACAATTACTAATTTACATGTACAATCTGAGAATTCTTTTTGTAGTGGTAAGCCAGCGCGCCAGGTTAATAGGACCTGGCTTCCGAGATGAAAGTTCAAACGAGCATTCCCCACAGCAAATAGATTTTGCCCTTTTGAAGAGGTAACTCTGATCCTTGCTGAGGTCTTTTGGATTCATGTCAGGTATATCACATTCTATAGATTTGTAATTAACAATTATAAGTGTCTCACAATTGAGAAGCTTTGATCCTATTGGACATGTGTACCTGTTTGGACCAGAGGAAGGGCGGTCAATAAATTTAAAAAGAGCTTTGAATGGGAGCTCATTAAATGATAAAAGGCAAACTGCCCATTGCAAAGGACGACTAATTTCTTCTTTCAGATTTCGAATAATGCCTTATTTCCACATGTGTTGGTATTTGTGCCATTGCATACAGAAACAACGACTTCATCGAATCGACGTTAAGATCTTTCGGGACGTAATTTAAAATAGCATCACAATAATCTTGGGCAGAGCCTGATGGTTTGACAAGGTGACCTAGGAATTTTGAGCCAGGCTCAGCTATTGAGGCAAGATGTTCCTCCTTTACTAACCCTAGAGTTTTCAAAATTTCATCCTTTCTGCCATCAAAGTATATAGCGCATATAGGATTTTCAAGTTGTGCTTCATCTGATTTTACGGTCTCACGCCTTATCTGGTTTTTGTCTAGCACTAGAGCGGCTGAAGTTATATTTAAAGATGTTTCCTCAGAAATAAAAACTGTCATTTTGGCTGGCTGCAGCACATACGTGCCTCATGTTCGGCGGCCCTTGATTTTAAGTCATATCTCTGAGCGATAAATGATGTTTCAGATAAATCAAGTTTCAACTGCGATGACTGTTACTGGCTCCTAGTGAATCTGAGTGGTAAAGTAAAAACATCGTCCACTACACCTCCACTATCGGCATCCGCAGAAACACCATCCTCTAATTTAGAAGCGCCTTCTTCATCACGATCCCCATCAAAGTAAGTATCGGTTTTATCTTGGGAAGTCGATGAAAATGATCTATCCTGACCCCGTTCCGGTTTTATTCTATTTTTTTGCAGCACGTTCTGCTCCCTTACGCAAATTTTCGGTTTCAGGACGATCGAATAACGAGATAAAAATCAATAACTCGAACTTTCTTCTCTTTGCCGCATGAGCAGCAAGCCAAATACTTGATTTTAAATAAGCTGATATAAAATAATTTTGAGGAATCCTCTCTGAATGGTGCAGTCTTTTGTTCTTTTGTGTTATCTGTTGTGGATTTGCTTTCAAAAGTGCTTTAATGGTTAAGTATTTTGAGTTAAAATCTAGTATTAGTTAATTAACGTGTCTCTCTGAGACTGTTGGAATAATAGAAGGTAAGAAATTGATTTTAATTTCAGAGTTACTTCATGTGCGGTATCCAGAAATGAAGGCTCCCTGTTGCCACCGGATTGACACCACATTGCCGATCTCGTTTCTTGGCAACATCTAAAAACGTCAGCCTTTGAAGATTAAACCTTTTTATCAAATTCTTTACAAAAGCCAAATATTGGACATCGGACCACGCATAGAAACAAACAACAGTCAAGAAGGCAATGACGACCACAACAAAACAGCTCGTTATACCTACTTTCCTCTTTTGTATTAACTGTTTAGTGTTTAAGTTCGTGTGGGCTCTGGGTCACTTGTTTTAGTGCTAGTAAATGAGCAAAAATCTGCACAAACAATACTTCGTTTTGCTCGAAAATCCACATAATAACCCTTCCACCTGGCATTTAAACTAGGACAACTTTTGGGTCTTGATTTTGAGTTTGTGGTCGTTCGTTTATAATGGCTATTCATCGCCGAGTGACCCTAAGAAATCAATTAGTAAATATTTGTGTTTTTACCTCAAATTTCAAAAATTGATTCTCAAAGAACGAACAGAAAATATTGAGCGATTCCAAAAAGATTTTGCAGTTGTGTTTATGGTAGGGGTGGAATACTACTCCCGTGTAGCCGTTTCCGATCAGGCAAAAAGTTTTAAAATGACCCATCCGAATATGTAGTCCAAAACAGCAACGTACCAGTGTGTCTTCTGTGCGGTGGAGAGGCGTTTGAGGACACGGTACTGTTGAGTTGCCCAGCGCTGACCGACCTCAGATATTTTAGAGTAGTTTCTTCGTCAACTCCTTTTATAAAATTAAATTTCAATTGTAATTAAATTCGAAGTCACCTCTCAAAAACACCTCTTATGACGGGAAAGATAAATTGATGAAGAAATCAATATTTTAACGTTGATCCTTACAGCTTCAGCTGCCTCAGTTTTATAATTGTATAGCTGATTTATATCAGTCCTAGAACATGAATTAAAAATAGAACAGTAACAAAAAAGGCTTTGTGGAAAAGGAATAAACTGATTGACGGGTTAGTTTACTTTGACCCCAAAGAGTGACTGAGCCTAAACAATGACTATCATCGTTAGCTGGCGATGTTGGCTTTGCAGAACCACTCCCACCTTTCTGAATTTTGACTATCTTGTTAAAAATAGATCATGGATATACTTCTTGTTAAAAGTTTAACACTGGCTTTTTCAAAATACGTCTCGATCATTGAGATCGCAAAATGCATTGTTTTTTGAATTTCTAAAACTATAACATTACAAAAATTATTTTTAATTTAAAGTAGAGAGCCCTTAGTGGCAAAGTTTTTAAGTTAATAGGTATATTTCGAGTCGTGATTCCGTGTTTGCTAAATGGGCTGGACGATTAGGTCGCGCCCATTTAATAACTGCCCCGCGCCTGCGTTTCACTTGTTTTCTTACAACTTCCTCAAGAGCTACATTTAACAATTGTGTCATTATTTTAGAGCGATGAAGGATATGACTATAGAAAAATTAGAAAGATTGGTATACAAAGAATTGTGTATTACCATTTTATGGGTGAGAATTATGACGAAATGCTAAAGTCCATCGCAAGTGGTAAGGGAGCCGTCTTCCTCTATTCATTAAACAAAAATAGCTTGATTCGGTCATTCGAAACTTAATTGAAACAGTTTGGAAATTTAATACACTTTGGAAACACATTGAGCGAATGCGTTCACGTTAATTTGCCCTTCAACAAGAAACTCTCGAGGGAAATTTTGGAACGAATTGATTCTTTGTAAGATTGTTTATTTGTTTAAAGGTTTCTTAAATTCAACTTTAGGCTACTTATATTTAACTTTGTTATAAGTCAAGCGATATTAACAAATTTAAGTTGAGTAATCCTGTTCATAAGTTAAAATTTAAAAAAACGGTTGATTTTTTCCGTGTTTGGGCCATTGGAGATTGACCAAGTGAACATTATGGTGTTCGAAATACGGTTAAGGTATTATTTAAAAGAAGAAAGCAAAACTGAACTGGACGCGGAAACGTAAGATACACCGAAAATAAAGGTGTGGAGGTTTTAAACATTGTCCTCGTAACATGTTCTGATCTTAAATTATGCCAAGATGGAGCTGCTTGTTTAAACGTTCCCGTGTAACTTAGATCTAATTAAAAAATTGCTATTACTTTCATATGAATGGCATCATGTGCAATGAGTCATTTTCAAAAACAAAACGAGGCTTTTTTAACACTAGATGAACATTGATGTTCTTAGACTGTGTATATTGTTTTGAGTTTTATATGAGTTATACTGATATCATTAGTTTCCGACGATAACTAGAATTCCTTCACAGTACTGATGCCCTCAAAAGAGTGTAACTGATGTACTTTTGGAATCTCTGGCTTGAAGTGCAACTCTGGTGTTCATTACCAAATAAATCGTTTATTTATCCTTTAAGTATTTGTAGAAATTTTTTTTTCTATAAAATTTCTGTGTTGCTCAATACGGTGTATGAACCAAAAAACACATTTCGAAACAAGAGATAGGAATGTTTAATATGTAGGAATATCAACCATTCTTATGTTTCAAGCCAGAGTATATGCACGGGAAAACATCGTTTAAATGGAAGAATAATAACATATTAGCTTTATAGCGGAAACATTTATCAGAGCAAACGGGGGTATTATTGAACCTTATTTATGAACATATACAAATGTTTGGAAAAAAATTAAAACCTAGATAGGTCGTTACTTTATACGCATATCTTTAAAATTACAAAACGCTACCTATTACAGTTCTTGAAATAATAATAATAATAATAATTAGCTAGGCTAATACCCAACGCACCACCTTAGGCCGAAGTCATCAAGCGACTTTTGAAGCCATTAATTACCCTTCGAATAAAATAAAACACCCTGTGTAAAGCTTTGACATGTTTGATGTTAAATATAAGTAATTTTAACTTTAACGGAAGGTGTTGCACACCCAAACACTTTTCGGACTTTAATATGATAAAACTTTTCTTACATTTAGGTCTTAGTTGTATTTATGAAGCACCTTAAGCCCACAGTCGATAACCGCGATATTAAAAAAATCGCCACTACTTGGAGTAAAAAGCCATTTGAAGGAAGGAATTTAAATGCCCCAACAGTCCATTTTCGTTAGTTTAGTGTTCAAATGCCTCGGTAGATCTTTACCATTATAAAGGAATGCAAATCACTAAAAAGACAATTAACGTTACAATAGTACTAAAAGGCTTATAGGACTTCTAGGCGAACTTTAATTTTTTGAGACTGAAATGTTTAACCAGTATTTCGATATTATCAGTAAGCCGCCAGTTAAAAAGCACATTCACCATCAATTTCGCGTCATGAAGACAACTAATTTTCTTTAGAGCATCACAATCAAACTCGCTTCGTCCAATGTTTGTAGTTTGGCCTGTACTATATTTAAAGCCTCACTCGTATAAGGAGTTTCTTGTTAAAACCCTAATAGATTCTCACTTAATTAAATGATCTGTTTTTAGTATCCTTTTCGCTTTGGGTATTTCTATCAATCTCTCCAGTTCTAGATTAAACCCGCTACTACTCCCACCTAATAAGATTAGAACCAACCAATAACCCTTACCTAAAAAGATATACACAAATTTCACAAAAAAATACACTTTCATAGAATTAAAAAAAACTTTATTAATTCTTTTTTTAAGTTTGAAATGGTTATTTGTATTTATTAGTTTCATAAAAAACAAAACTCATAGAAAGGTGAAATTGTAGGTAAACCTAATAATATTTTTGAGGGAAAATTTTATAAATTTATGAATACTATTTAATTTTTTAATTTGTTTTAGAACTACTCGTTTCGTGGAAACAGCGCAATCTGAGCCTCGAAAAAGGCAAACGGTGTGGTGGGCGCCTAAATTGGTATTTTCGTCCAGTGGAGAAATAGACGATGCTATACCGATGAATTTATGGTTTCTTCTCCCTGTATTCAGAATTTGGTTTCTTCCAATTTCTATTTCAGTCTTAGTCGCATTTCTTGAGATTTGTCTCGCTAGTGTGGCATGTCCGTAACAATACACTTTCAAGTTTAAGAATGTATTTAAAATGTCAATTATAGTTACGGTAATTTTAACAAAAATCTTTAAGTTATTACACTTACAATTTGTTAGTGCAGAATTTCTCTTGTCCGAGCCGAGAGAAATAAAAGCATATTTACAGAAAGATGAGCCTTCGTTTTGCTTAAAATTCATCGAAACATTCAAATATTAAAACGAAAATGCAAAGCAGTTTAGAGGCAGATATCAATATTCACAGATAATTTTATTTTCGTCAAATTTTTATCAGATGGAAATGTATATATTTGAACCTGGAAACGGCAAAAGTAAAAATACTAATTTGTTAAGGATAAATTATCTTCGTTTAGGATTTATAGTTTAGAGAGACTATTTAAATTAATTTTATATCTAACACGTTAGTAAACTTAAAACTGTCCGTTAGTGTAATTTTTGTTGATTTTGATAACAAGATAACAAGCGAATTTGCAGACGCTCGGAAAGCTTACATTTGGCCCAGATTGAAAATCGGGGAGTAAACCAAATTCAAAGCATTTCTGCGATAATGTTTGCTTTAATTTTCGTGTAAGGAGTATTAAATTTTGGTGTTATCATAATATAACTATCGTGAGTTTTTAAGTATTAAATTTCAATGGTGTATAAACATAATATTTTACACCAAGTGAATTTTAGTGTTCATTTTACAAAGCCAATTTCAAAGGTCTGGCACGTTTAATAAAAATTTAATTTTCGTGTCTACATGTACTTCGAATCTTTTTAAATCATTTTTTTTAAATACATGCTACAAATTAACTGTTTTTTTTTGGTTTTACTAGCAATCTGTAGATTTGAACTATTATTTTAAATATTCAATTTTAAGATATATTGATTTTTTTAATACTTGATGTTGCATAAAAATATTAAAATGGGAAACAATGGTTGCCTTCCTAAATGTATTTTACAAATTAACTCTTATACCAAAAATTTTGAATAAAAAACTTATATTTTGAAGAATATTATAGTAGTTTTTTCTAAATAAAGTTTTTGGTATAAGTTAAAAAAAATAACAGCCAACAAGCCCAACATATCAAAGTAAAATTTTGTTATTTTAATCTATTATTTTTCTATTAAATATTTTATCAATAGGCGCTTTATTAAATCATCCTCCAAAGAATCGCCCAGAAGTATTTTTTTAGAGACAGGACCCGAAAGGTAGTGTTTATATAGGGCTTGTGGAAATAATGGAAACCAATCACCTGTAAAAAGAACGTCCTGTTTTTGCCAAGCTATAATATGTAATAAAAAACTACCATTAAAAACGAACGGCATGTTGTTGCCGTAAAGGTGAGAAATTTCCAGTATTTAAACAGGCACTATAAAAACAGTGACTTGCAGATCCTGGCTCTCGGAAATATCACATCTTGGCGATTTCCTCGAATGAAGATTTATTGAAGCGTCTATTCCCTTGTTGAAAAATGATTGTTCTTTTATGAAACATAAATATTTTGCAATTTCTAATTTCCAATTTTCTAAAATTAGTGATTGGCTTTAATTTGAGTTTATAATTTAGTGTATTTTGGTCAACGCACATATTTCTCAACTTAAGAAGTTGCATTTTGTACCATTGTTGTTGTAAACGGGAAATGAGCGCGGTTCTCCGTGGAATGGTTATTTTCCAAAGGGGTGCCACGCTTTCAGGGTTTTGACGTAGTAGCTTTGGCCACTGGGCGATTTCAAATATTATTTGTCAGCCCACATATTTTCTTATGTGGCCGTGGAATGCGTTAGGCAGAGACCCCGTTTCTGAACTCATTGGACCCCAAATTGGAGAGTCAGAAAGCAAAGCAATTATTTTTTGAGGACGCGTTGCTTCAGTTGGATTTTCGCTTTTCACCAGAGCGGGTTACCACAAATACTCACTCGTGCCCCTTTAGCGATCGGTTGTTGGACTATAATGCGGCTCAGTCATTGTCAAACACTTCGTTCTTCAGTTTATTTAATGTTTTATTAAGCAGTAAATGACAAATTCGTTATTTAACTATACCATGAATATATTCATTTCAACCATAAATATCGAACTGAATAAGAAAGTGTGGCCTCCTTCACTAGAATGGGAGGGGCTTAATTATAATATCATTGGTTACGCGCCGCCACTCAATAATTGTATCGAAGGCAAGGTTTTGATACTTGACTTCGTTTCATTGCCAAGACTTTATTAGTCTCTAAAATTATAGTACACATCTTTTTAATTTAATGAAAATAGGTAAGAATATTTATAAGAAATTCATTGATTTAAGATTTTCTTGGTATTTTTAGGATCACGAGTCATTTTGTTCGATGGTCAAATTGCGCAATCCCCGAAATGAGCCCAGATGGTAGAAAGGGTCATGATAAAGTTCGATATTGATGGTTGAGATGAATCCATTCACGACTTTACCTGAGTGTTATCACTAAATCACCTTCAGAACGACACTTAAATTTCTCCATTTTAAGTGCGTTTTGAAAATAAGGTTTTTCTAACATATACTTTCAATCTTGACTATCGCCATTAAAGTCGCCTACCAACACACATTCACCAAATAAATAGGAAACCGAAACTAGACAAGGAAACAAAAATATCCGCAAAGCAGAACGACGAGTATTATTAACATCTGTCGAAACCAATAAAGTAAAAATGTTAATCCAAAGGCGATATTCAACCCAAAAGTGTGTCAACACTACCTTTGCGCTATTAAAAATATTTACTAGGAGCTAGTCTCACAATGAAATGCATAAGCTATTTGTAGAAACAGTACTAGCAACGATATATTTATATATACGTTCTTAAACGTCTTAATAGGCGGCGCTGGGGTTGATAAAATTTCGAATTGATAACCCCCTCTCCCCCTGCCTTTTTTTACTTCGCGACAAGCGCTCATTAAACATTATACCATACTGACAGACGTTTGGGTCTTATGTCACTTTTGGTTAAACTTCCATAAAATGACGTGTTTTAGAATCCTATGGAAATATCCTCATTTAGTATTGGAAAGAAATTGCTACACCTTTTTGGGAAAATATCCTGATCAAGCAAATTGAAATACTTTGTACGAGAAAGTTAAAACATTGTCCAATTCTACTGTCATTTCTTTCAAAAATGCACCACACTTTTGTAAGATATATCCGGTGAAGAAATGGTCAAATATGAAAAAGATCAAAGTAACTCATTCAATTGATCATGACAGCTACGGCATGGTTTCAGGCGCGACTGTCATTTCTTTACAAATGAATCATAATTTTAAGCTAAAAGGTTAAAAATTAATGATCACTCATAAAATTAATCATTCGAATCGCTTGAAATCCGTGAATGAATGTCAAAATGATTTTATTACACTAATTTCAAGGACGATAAATATATAAAAATAAACATATATATAAATATAAATACATATTTAAATATATAAATAAATAAATATACATATATATATAAATTCATATTTTATTATATAAAGGAATATATATATATATATATATATATATATATTTACATATAAATATATGTCGATCAATTAATGTCTATATATAAATATCTATCAATAATTGTCGTTAAACAAATGTCGTTAAATACATATCTTTAAATAAAAGTCTTTAGATAAACGTATTTAAATAAATGTCCATCAATAAATGTCGTTAAATAAATGTCGTTAAATAAATATCTTTAAATAAATGTCTATTAATAAATGTCTAGCAATAAATGTCGTTAAATAAATGTCATTAAATAATGTCTATCAATAAATGCGAAAGTTAAAGCACATTGTCCAATTCTACTGCCATTCCTTTCAAAAATGCACCACACTTTTGCTAGATATATCAGGTGAAGAAATGATCAAATA
Organism: Leiobunum rupestre; assembly: GCF_980474605.1. Taxonomy (NCBI): domain Eukaryota; kingdom Metazoa; phylum Arthropoda; class Arachnida; order Opiliones; family Sclerosomatidae; genus Leiobunum; species Leiobunum rupestre. The sequence goes on from NC_143388.1 coordinate 67,362,713, forward strand.
TGAAAAATATACAAACAATTATTTATTTATAAATATATACAAACAAATATATGTCGATCAATAATTGTCTATAACTAAATGTCTTTCAATAAATGTCGATTAATAAATGTCTATAAATAAATGGCTATAAAAAATATCGTTAAATACATGTCTTTCAATAAGTCTTTAAATAAATTTCGTTAAATAAATATCGTAAAATACATGTCTTTAAATAAACGTCTATTAATCAATGTCTTTAAATAAATGTCTATCAATTAATGTCGTTTAATAAATTTTATTAAATAAATGTCTGTAAATAAATGTCGTTAAATTAATGTCTGTATATAAATGTCTGTAAATAAACATCTTTAAATATACGTCTTTAAATAAACGAAATAACAAGGGACGTTCTATACAAGGGATGTGCCATACGAAGGACGTTCCTAACAATGGAAATGTCTTAAAAACGGAGTTTGGTACATGGGACGTTCGTAACAGAGAAATTTCATAACACGGGACGTTCCATACAAGGGATGTTCCAAAGAAAGTTTCCTAACAAGGGACGTTTTATACAAGATATTTTTATAACAAGGGACGTTACTACCAAAGAAACTTTCGTAACTAGGGACGTAATGCTTTACTATCATCAAAAATGTTTTTATTAATCGTGTTATTCATTTCAGCGCACAGCAACAGTAATAGTTTACTTTCATAAGGTTATTTTTAACACGGTAGACAACGAATAAATTCTGTTTAATCCTGAACTTCTAAATACGGTATTAAAACAAGTGGTTTAAACTCAAGAAATACTGGTAAGCGTATTTCACTTTCATTCTGTGTATTTACATTTAGAAAATGTATATGTTTCTATTTTTACCCATTATTGCGAAAACACGGCTAATTGGTCAGAGGAAAGAATTTTAAACCGTCAAATGTAAAAAACCGCAAATCTCCATATTTTAACCGAAGGCATTAAACTTCTTCAATATTTTTTTGATCCAATCGAAATAAAACTTGAATATATGCATTAAAATAACGTGAATAATTCTAAGCGTCACATCAACTAGTCTGTACCCAGCAAACACAAAAGTCCCGGGGATATCCATATATGATCCGAATCTCCCTGGTAGGTCATATCCAAAAATCCCAAAAGTTGATATTGTATGGATATCCATGTTTGATCCAAATATCTAATGCATATCCCTGGGACGTCCGAATATCGGAGACTGCTTATGTCCCAAATCACAAAAATGGGGAAGTCTCTTTAACATCCAAGGGATATCAATTTCAATTTCCGTTTCCTTATTATTAACATTCGCGTCGGAGCTTTCTTATTAATTCAAACTACTATAAAACTTTTCAAAATATTTAAGAACGATAAATACATATTTTACATACGCAGGACTACCGATATTATTTGCATAGATTAATACAGCAATATATATATACTAGTCTTAAATCTATAAAAAACGAAGTAAATTTTTTTTGGAAATATTTAGAAGAATTATTTCCCAAATTCCAATTAATCAAATATGATTATTTTCAAAATTAAATTAAAAAAGGAAAAAAAAGTTTCAAACTTGGCGCTCAATTCTTAAGAATATTATCCCTTTTTAATTTTATCCAATTTATAATAATATTAGAAATTTATTTTATATTTATACTAAAATAAATATATTATTCTTTAAATAATTTTAGCAATTTTAATAATTTTGAAAATTAATATTTTTTATTACGGCCAACTTCGATAGCACGTGCTATAGCGGCAGCGCGTGATCGAAGTTGCCGTGCCTCTATTTATCATCCATGCGTACTAAATTGTTTTGTTTGGTAGTTGGTAACGCCAGCATGGTAACGCTTTTACTAGACGCCAAGGCCCATTTTCAACACGTAAAACACTAATAATTCTGTCGGCAGTAATACGATAAAAACTTAATTGAACTATTAATAAGAGGTAAGCAATTTTTTAATATTCAAGTCATTAATACAAAAGTCAATATGAATTTGAAATCTTATAGTTTTCCAACCGTTCACCTATAGGCCTAGGTAATTTTTCTTAAATTTTAACCAGCTTGACTTGCACTTTGCATTAAATTTGAGTTTGACGTTGCTGCTGGCGGAAAAATGGAAATAAACCCAACTAAACTTAAAATTTTATTTAGTGTAGCTGGATTTTTCATTTTGGAGCTCGCTGCTAGTGATTCAATTGATTTACACGAGAAAAATGTATGGAAATTTTTCAATTAACTCTGAATGGGGCTTCTTGATGTTATTTTTTCACTTTTTAAAATTAGCGTAGCTGGCACTTTGCTTATAATTTGATTTTGAAGCTTACACGAGCAAAATTTTTCAATTCACTCTGATTCAGAAAAACCCTTGGTTCACATTACAGTTGGGAAGGAAGAAAATGCAAAAAAAAACGTCAAGGTCTAATCACAATGAAAATTATCCTTAGTATATTGGTCTACATTTCTTCTCATTCTACATCTATTATTCACGAGCAATAATTTATTTCTAGCGGCGGTTAAACGATCAAAATGCGCTGCCAATTCTACGATTGCTGAAATTCAAGTAATAATTAAAGACTGGTCACACCTTTGCCCAGCAGGAAGTAAAAAAGAAAAACCAAATAATTATAATATTTAAATAACTTTCACAATGATTTTGGAAAGTAGAAGGAAAGTAAGGGTATCGGGTATTTATGATATTTCTTGTTTTGGGTTATGGTTTTTCTTACATTTTGTTGTGGGTCAAAAAACTGGGTCGAAATGTCTAACCCAAAATTTGGTTATTTTTTAAACCCATTCTGGGTTGTTATTAACCAATTTTGGGTCACATGTTCTTACAACCCAAAATTGAGTTACAAAATTCGCGGGAAAATTAATTATGACGTCACTATCGTAACTATGCGTCAGTAAGTCGCGCGACGCCATATTTTTCGCGCGAAAGCAGCGTTTTTTCGAGTGAGTGAATGTTGATTTCATTCTTTTTACCTTTTCAATTATACGGTGATGATAATTAGTTTAACGACTTTATTGTGCAGCATCTTCATAATAAATATTTAGTGTAAAAGTCATCCATGAACAAGTCCATTCAAGGTTATTTCCCCAATAAACCTAAACATGCATGCTTCAAAGTGTTAGACTTAAGTGTTGCCAGAATAACAAAAAATAGTAATAATAATAAATAGACCTTTGCACAATTGCAAAAGCAGATTGCGTTCTATAATATATGTTTAAGTAAACTATTACATATACCAAATGCGCCTAGATCGTGGAATTAGATGTATGGTCTTCTTAAAATTATTGAATATGATAATCTACCATAACCAAATTAACTTAAAAATCATAGATGAAATATATTATCCAACCATTGGGAAAAATTTAATTTTTGTAAGCTCAATAGCGAACGGGGCTGAATATCTGATGGTTTTGAAGAAAGTTGGAAGTACGCTGTAAAGTACACTATATCGAAGAAAAACACTACTTGGTAAATACAAAAATATTTCATACAATATTTCTTTGTTTATGACCTCTTTGCGATAAACTGCCCAAGTGGTCAAACACAAAGAGATTTATATCCAATCTAATTACTCATAGAAGTAAAGAGAAAAAAACTTAATTAAAAGAGACTTAAACAGTTTTAAATTCACAATATATTTATTTATAACATCGAACGTTTCGGAGGAACTCTTCCACCTTCTTCAGGGATTTTTACAAGTCTGACGATATAATGGTAAAACTTCTAACTATTAAGCGCACAAATGTTTTTCGTCCCAAAGTTTTACCATTATATCGTCAGACTTGTAAAAATCCCTGAAGAGTGAGTAATATATTTATAAATAAAAATATTGTGAACTTAAAACCGTTTGTCTCTTTAATTTATTTACTCATACATATCAAAATTTTATCTATTAAACCTGATACTTTGTATATATAAATTAATTTTCAAATTTAATAGGTCTCTTAGAATATGAAGTTTAGTAAAAAAAATTCACTTTCGCATAACCGAATTTATAGCCATTGGGTTAATTAAAATAAATTACTAAATCCAAGTCATTTTACCAGTTGTACCTTTAAAGTGGAAACACTTAAAGATGTTATTTCTACTGCATAGCTTAATAGAAAAATAATCTGATTGTAATATTTCAGTTGGTTAATGGCCTCTTTGCGATGAAACTGCCCGAATCATGAAACACAGTTTATGGGTAATTCCCACGCTAACACTTTTATAATTTTTAAAAATCAAATCAGTACCATAGTATGGTACTGAATTGATTTTTTAAAAATTATTTTTCAAAAACATTTATAAAAGTGTTATTGTGGGAAATATCCATAAAAGTACCAAAACCTCAGTTACTTTTACAAGGGAAAGTAACTAAAAATCCTCATTTTTAAGAGCAGGATTTAACTAGTAATTTTACTAATAGTAAAAATCAGTTTGAAATTGGTCAGAAATATAGGTATGATATAGAAATTATTTATCAAAAACCTTTATAGAAGTGCTAGTCTGTGAAAGTTTCATAAATGTATCGTAAAACCCGTTGATTTAACAAGGGATGAAGACCAAAAACCTCCTTTTTATAAGCAGGATTTGACTAATTATTTTATAAATACCCACAATGAGTCTGAAATAGGTCAGAAATAGAGGTATGGTACTGAATTTATTTAAAAAAAAATTATAAAAGTGTTAGTGTGGACAATATCCATAAAAGTACCAAAACCTCTGTTACTTTCACAAGGGTAAGAAATCAAAATAATAACTAATATAGCCACAATGAGTCTGAGATAGGTCAGAAATAGAGGTATGGTTTCAGTCTCATTGTTGCTATTTATAAAATAATTAGTTAAATCCTGCTCTTAAATATGAGGATTTTTGGTCTTTATCCCTTGTTATACAACGGGTGATACGAAACATTTATGAAACTTTCACAGACTAGCACTTCTATAAATGTTTTTGAAAAATCATTTTTTATCATACCTATATTTCTGACCTATTTCAAACTTATTTTTACTCTTTGTAAAATTATTATTTAAATCCTGCTCTTAAAAATTAGGATTTTTTTACTTTCTATTGTAAAAGTAACTGATGTTTTGGTACTTTTATGGTTATTGCCCACACTAACACTTTTATAATTGTTTTTTAAATTAACTCAGTACTATAGCTCTATTTCTGACCTATTTCAGACTCATTGTTGCTATTTATAAAATAATTAGTTAAATCCTGCTCTTAAAAATGAGAATTTTTGGTTACTTACCCTTGTAAAGGTAACTGAGGTTTTGGTACTTTTATGGATATTTCCCACACTAACACTTTTATAAATGTTTTTGAAAATAATTTCTATATCATACCTCTATTTCTGACCTAATTCAGACTCATTGTTGCTATTTATAAAATAATTAGTCAAATCTTGCTCTCAAAAATTAGGATTTTTGGGTTCTTTCCTTTGTAAAAGTAACTGAGGTTTTGGTACTTGTTGCCCCTTGTGAACATCAGTTTATTTATGAGATTTAACTTTTAAGTAATTAAATTAACGAAAATTACTAAATTTGTCAGACTGAACTTTCGTGAATCTAAGATGTATTCAGCCAAAATGTGTAATAATTATATTTTTCACATAAGTTGAACAACTTGTTAAAATTTTTCGTAATTATAGTTTCATTTTTTTAATCCTAATTTCACTGAACTTTTAAATCTAGTCTTTCATTGTTATTTTTTAAGATAATATACTTTTATATAGCGAGGCTGAACTTTTTATAATTTGTGAAGCAAAAAGCAGTTTTAAGTCAAATTCCTTTTCATATGGTTTATATGTTTTTTAAGTTTTGTAATAAACAATTTTTAATTTGTTTTACCACAGTTTAATATTAGTATTTTGCTGACAGTTGTGGTAAAATACAGGTATCTTAAAAATTTGTAACATAATAGTTCTGTTGATTTAAAATTTTTACTTAAAAAAACCAAAGAACAATATAATTTAAGTGATTGAGTTTGGTATTTATTGATTGTATTCACAAAGGGTAGATGAACGGGCTAGGTTAAACCTGCTTAGGCTAGAAAGGATTATTTTAGGTGAATCAGAGATAGTTTCGGTGTATATAAAATAAATGAGTGGATTTTTAAGCTAAATGTCAGTAAATACAGGTCTAGTATTATGATTTTTTATACAGGGTCTTTTTTTTTGCTCGGAAAAGTGTTTTTTTTTTCAAAAACTATTTATAGTACCTATTTCAAATTTGGAAGGTCAATTCTCTATACCGGGGGACATCAGTTTGAGAAATTTGAGCGTTTTCGGTAATGTTTTTCACCAATTTTGAAAAATTATTTTTCGACCACTAGGTGCGAGATAAAAATTTTCTATTATAAAGTTGTAGGCCGTCATCGAAAACCCTTAAAAATTGTTCACTCGACGAAAAACCACTTATTTATCAGTGAAAATTCAAGCTTGAAAAATTTACAAGTTGGTGAAGCCAAATTACGATTGTTTGAAACGATAATTGAAAAGGGAACAAGTCTAATACAAACGTAGTAGAGTTTTCACACTTGAAAAAATGTACACGTTTGGTTTTTAAATGCAGATATTTTATTCACATAAATTTTTACAAAACATTTTCAATAATATCACCATTGGCTGCAACACAGGTTTGTGCGCGGACAATTAAGTTCTCAACGCTTTCTCTACCATTTCTGGTGTGACGTCTCGGCAAGCACTGATTATTCGTCCAATGAGTTCCTCCCTAGTTTCAATGGGCGTGGCGTATACCTTTGCTTTAACGAATCCCCAGAGAAAATAATCCAGCGGTGTTAGGTCAGGTGACCTTGCTGGCCAATGCACTGGACCATTTCTCCCTATCCACCTTTCAGGAAACTCGTTGTTGAGGTGCTCAGTTACTTGCCGGGAAAAATGCGGAGGGGCGCCATCTTGCTGAAACCACAACTGACGTCTTTCAGCCAATGGAAGGTCGTCGATTGCGTCACTCAGTTCGTTCTGTAGAAAATGTAAATACCTTTGGCCGTTGAGGTTCGTCGGCAGGAAAAAGGGACCAATCAAACGGTTTCCAACAAGTCCTACCCAAACATTGACCCGTTCAAATTGAACCTGGTGATGATATTCAAAACCCCAATGTGGGTTGATGTCAGACCAAAGATGGCTGTTTTGATGATTAAAGGGCCCATCTCTAGAAAATGACGCTTCGTCGGAGAACAAAACATGGCGCAAAAATTGTCTATCTTCTTGGACAGCATTTAGTAACCAGTTGCTAAATTCATAACGTCTTTGATGGTCTCCGTCAATTAGTCCTTGGTGGAGCGTAGCTCTGTATGGGTGATAGCGATTCTTACGAAGCATTTTCCACACACGATTTGCAGAAAAACCCAAATCAGCAGCGGCGTTAGCGCAACTGTGACGAGGATATGCCACAAAGTACGCGAGTACATTGTTCTCGAAGTCTAAATCCGGTTGACCCAATCCGCGAAACCTAGGTTGCAAGTTACCAAATTGATTGAAATCGTGAATTGCTCGTCTTACTGTATTTACAGATGGTGCTCCATTTGGATGTCTTTCTGCGAAGATTTCAGTCACTCTTCTAAGGTTTTGCGCTGCTTCTCCATAGTAAATGGCAACTATCTCGGTACGCTCAGCTACTGAATAACGAGGCATTGTTCGAAATATTATCAAACACCCAATGCATGTTTAGGATTGACCTATAGCCTCGTGTTTTTTAAATCCGGTCGTTTTTTTAACCAAAGTTTCAACTGGATTAGGTAATTCGGTTTCAATTATCGTTTCAAACAATCGTAATTTGGCTTCACCAACTTGTAAATTTTTCAAGCTCGAATTTTCACTGATAAATAAATTGTTTTTCGTCGAGTGAACAATTTTTATGGGTTTTCGATGACGGCCTACAACTTTATAATAGAAATTTTTTATCTCGCACCTAGTGGTCGAAAAATAATTTTTCAAAATTGGTGAAAAACATTACCGAAAACGCTCAAATTTCTCAAACTGATGTCCCCCGGTATAGAGAATTGACCTTCCAAATTTGAAATCGGTACTATAAATAGTTTTTGAAAAAAAAAACACTTTTCCGAGCAAAAAAAAGACCCTGTATATAGTCTAGAAAAAAACTATATTTGTGTCCCTTTGAAACCGAAATATGGATTCCTTCAGAGTTTTGTTTTTTAAGGGAACCAAAATTGGGCTGTTAATGTTATTGATAGGATATTAAGCCAGTTATGGATTAAAATTTAAAAAAGACCTCAAATAGGACTATTATTCTAACCAATAATGGGTGGTTTGGGTAAATAAAAGCTTAAAATGGGTTACTATTGCAACTAAAAATGGAGTGTTTCAGTTTAAAAAAGAGCCCAAATTGGGTTATTATTGCAACCCAAAATGGGGTGTTTCAGTTTAAAAAAGAGCCCAAAATGGGTTGTTTCAGTTTAAAAAAAGAGCCCAAATTGGGTTATTATTGCAACCCAAAATGGGGTGTTTCAGTTTAAAAAAGAGCCCAAAATGGGTTGTTTCAGTTTAAAAAAGAGCCCAAATTGGGTTATTATTGCAACCAAAAATGGGGTGTTTCAGTTTAAAAAAGAGCCCAAAACGGGTTATTATTGCAACCAAAAATGGGGTGTTTCAGTTTAAAAAAGAGCCCAAATTGGGGTGTTTCAGTTTAAAAAAGAGCCCAAATTGGGTTATTATTGCAACCAAAAATGGGGTGTTTCAGTTTAAAAAAGAGCCCAAATTGGGTTATTATTGCAACCAAAAATGGGGTGTTTCAGTTTAAAAAAGAGCCCAAATTGGGTTATTATTGCAACCAAAAATGGGGTGTTTCAGTTTAAAAAAGAGCCCAAAATGGGTTGTTTCAGTTTTAAAAACAGCCCAAATTGGGTTATTATTGCAACCAAAAATGGGGTGTTTCAGTTTAAAAAAGAGCCCAAAATGGGTTATTATTGCAACCAAAAATGGGGTGTTTCAGTTTAAAAAAGAGCCCAAATTGGGTTATTATTGCAACCAAAAATGGGGTGTTTCAGTTTAAAAAAGAGCCCAAATTGGGTTATTATTGCAACCAAAAATGGGGTGTTTCAGTTTAAAAAAGAGCCCAAATTGGGTTATTATTGCAACCAAAAATGGGGTGTTTCAGTTTAAAAAAGAGCCCAAAATGGGTTGTTTCAGTTTTAAAAACAGCCCAAATTGGGTTATTATTGCAACCAAAAATGGGGTGTTTCAGTTTAAAAAAGAGCCCAAAATGGGTTATTATTACAACCAAAAATGGGGTGTTTCAGTTTAAAAAAGAGCCCAAATTGGGTTATTATTGCAACCAAAAATGGGGTGTTTCAGTTTAAAAAAGAGCCCAAATTGGGTTATTATTGCAACCAAAAATGGGGTGTTTCAGTTTAAAAAAGAGCCCAAATTGGGTTATTATTGCAACCAAAAATGGGGTGTTTCAGTTTAAAAAAGAGCCCAAAATGGGTTGTTTCAGTTTTAAAAACAGCCCAAATTGGGTTATTATTGCAACCAAAAATGGGGTGTTTCAGTTTAAAAAAGAGCCCAAAATGGGTTATTATTGCAACCAAAAATGGGGTGTTTCAGTTTAAAAAAGAGCCCAAAATGGGTTGTTTCAGTTTTAAAAACAGCCCAAATTGGGTTATTATTGCAACCAAAAATGGGGTGTTTCAGTTTAAAAAAGAGCCCAAAATGGGTTATTATTGCAACCAAAAATGGGGTGTTTCAGTTTAAAAAAGAGCCCAAATTGGGTTATTATTGCAACCAAAAATGGGGTGTTTCAGTTTAAAAAAGAGCCCAAAATGGGTTATTATTGCAACCAAAAATGGGGTGTTTCAGTTTAAAAAAGAGCCCAAATTGGGTTATTATTGCAACCAAAAATGGGGTGTTTCAGTTTAAAAAAGAGCCCAAAATGGGTTGTTTCAGTTTAAAAAAGAGCCCAAATTGGGTTATTATTGCAACCCAAAATGGGTTGTTTTAGATATTAACACAGTTTTGGGTTACGGAAAATAACCCTGTTTATGTTATTCTTGTAACCCAACTGTGGGTTAAAACGTAACAACCCAACTTTGTGTTGCAAGTTCTAACCATTTCTGGGTTGAAATTTAAATAACCCAAAAAAGGGTAGGGTAAATAGTGACCCAGCGTTGGGTTACAAAAATAACCCATTTTGCGTCGATTTTAACCCAACTGTTTAAAGAGTGTATAAGGGCGTTTTCCGCGTAGTTTTTCCGCGAATGAGCACTTTTTTCAACACCGGCGCGTTTTCACGTAGTTTTCCGCATTGAGGATCTTGTTTCTTGGTATGTTGATGAAAACTGAGAAAAATTTGGGATATACTGATAAATGATTACTCCGATTGACGGGAATTATCGTCACTGCTTATCGAATGTATAACACCTTTTAAGGAAAAAAAATTTTGAGACAAGGCTGCCATCTATAGAAGCGTTTTACAGTTCATTGAAAAACCTAATTTTTTTAAATCATCCATCTCGTTCGTAATTGCCTTTCTATATCTTCAATTTTAAAAGTATATCCTAATTAATTCTATATTTTTAACATGAACAAGTCTCCAAATTATACCAACTTTTAACCAATTTTCCCCAATTGTACTAATTTTTAACAGAATTTCCTAAATTATTTTAATTTTTACCATAAGCCAACTTAATTTCAAAACTATTCTCTATTTATGAAAATTGAGTTTTGTACGTATTTTGAATCGTTTCATTTTTATCCCTAAAATGGGTGATTTGTAGGAAATTTATATTATTTTTATTGGCTTTACGATATTTCAAGTTAATTTATAAAATTTATAAATGAGTTTAATTAAATTAATAAGTAAGTATATTGAATCGGTATTTATTTATAATAATTTTTTCACCTAGATTATTTTTTTTTATCCCCCACACTCTCGATCCAGCTCCCTACTATACGTGTCCATTTATAAAATCAAAATTGAACCGTCATGAATAATCCATATAAACGTAAAAGACGCGGGCGTCTTGAAGTCACAGTTTCGTTTCCACTGATATAGAAACAACAAGACGAAAGGGTCTTTCTGGTGACCTAACTTTTAACATTGCCGGACGTTTTATATTTATTGTGTTCTGTTACTTATAGTCATATGGAATTCCATTCATTCGAGGAAGTTAGTGAAATAGTGGAAGAGTATAATAGGACGTGATTAGATATGCAAGAAATAAAAGAGCATTTGGACGAAATGGAAAAGCATTAAAAAAGTGGGAATTGAAGTTAGAAGAAGCTTGTCACAGAGAAATTGTACTGGGAAATAAATTTAAAGATATAAAACCAAATACAATTGGATTGAAAATATTGCAAGATAGTTGGGAGGAAGCAGAGAAGTAAAGGGATAATATTGTATGTCATTGATTGGCTTAAGACCTGTTAAATAAAATATAAAATAAAATATGATATAAAATAAAATAAAAAATATAAAAATATAAAAATAAAAATATTAAAATATAAAAACCAAAATATTAAAATATTAAAATTACCAATTTTTAACAGAATTTCCTAAATTATTCTAATTTTTACCATAAGCCTACTTAATTTTAAAACTATTGTCTATTTATGAAAATTGAGTTTTGTAGATATTTTGATCGTTTCATTTTTATCCCTGGTTAAAAGTAATTATAATTGGGGATATTTTGTTAAAAGTTAGTATAATTTGGGTGATTCTTTTAAAAAACTGCATAGTTTTGGTTATTTTCAAACAAAAATAGAAAATTAAAGCCTGCTTTTTGATTTTGGATACCTCGGATCTTAATAACAACGCTAATCACTTGCATCTTCTAAAAAACAGTAACCTGGGATTAGAATTAAAATTTGCAAAACCGTTACCGGAGCCGATTTCCATTGTAATTTACACTGAGTTTCAAAATTTGATTGAAATTGATAAAAATCGAACGGTGATTTTCGATTACAGTAATTAATGGATTCGCTACAGATAACTAAAATTCTTGAAAAAGATTTAAGTACTAAAAGTATATTTCGAGGAATATTCGCGGCTGACAAGCTACCTAAATATGTAAAAATATTCCCTTCTCTTTTTGTTGTAAATACCGATACGAGTGCTGGACCTGGAGAACACTGGGTTCTAATATATTTTTCTTAACATGAAAATAGTGAATTCATGGATTCCTTTAGAAACCCGCCAGATTATTTTAAATTTAATGACTTTATTGAACGAAACAGTAAACTGTTACTTTTAATTCTAATCAATTACAGAGTAATTCTAGTAATACGTGTGGAGCATTCTGTATCTATTTTGCTATAAACAGGTGTAAAGGAATAGAAATGTATAACATTGTGTCTAGGTTTAAGAAAGATAAAAATGTAAACGATAAAATGATTAAAGAGTTTATGTGCAACGCCCTTACAAACCTTTTTATGGTTTAAAATTGACTCTAAAGATTTCCCCAATCGCAACTCCTTTTCTATCTCTTCAGCGGTCTTAGACTCCCCGTACAATTTAATAGAATAAAGCTTTGGACGAAGTCCTACAAAGCTTTGAATTAACTGTAAATTTGTCTCGTCTTTAAAATAGCCGAGAGCTTTTTTATTCTGATTAGAATGAAGGAAATGCGAAGGTGGATAATCAGAGAAGTCAAAGCGGTTTTTATGAACTTTATAAACATCATCCGTCTTAATGTTGTACGTTAAACTGTCTGTAAATATTTTATATATGAGTACTATTTAAAAAATGCATATTAAATTAAATTACCAGTGTCTTTAAACAATAGTGATGCTTTGTTCCCATACGTATTTTTTATGAATCCGTAATGGAACCGATACATGAGCTCCTTGGATAAATCTAGAATGGTGAATCCGGTAAATATAGGCCGGTTAAGAACAATTTTAGCTCTCTTCTTATGAGCGCCGGCTAACTCTTCATTAAAGATGGTAAAATGTTCAAACTGCGGGGAACTTGTAACTTTTAACATTCTTTCTGGTTTATGAATCAACTCGAATTTTATATACTTCCGTAGATTTTCCACTGTTTTTCTAAAGATTTAAATGAAGTAAGGGAAAAAAAACAGCAATAAATTATTTAAATTGATTTACCCGAAAACAGAGTTAACCGTAAGTTTCCAGAAACTCTTTTCAAATGAGCTCTTGGATAATTTCCTCTGTTCAGTGTTGAATCTAACATATTTTTCCAACCATTTTCCTTGAGTGAAGGTTAGAGCTCGATGAACCTTGGTTATTTTCAAACCTAATTCTACATAATATTTTAAATTGCGGTAATGTACTATGTATTTATCTTTATTATTTAAATTATGAAGTTTTGGTAGACTTTGATTTTCCTTAATACTTAATTTTCCTAAGAGATCTTTGGAGTATGGAGATAGTATATCATGTGTAATAACTTTAGATTCCGCCGCTACTGGGAGATGGTTGTGTAAGTCATGCAACTCTTTAGGATGTTCAAGATCCACCTGCAAAGGAAACAATTCTTAAAAAATATAATTCAATAATTATAACACTTGTTATTTACCTCTAAATTGTATCCGTTTTCAACGTTATTGGGAATACTCAAAATATTTTCACAGAGTGTTTGCAAATCATCCTCCTGAACCCACTGGAAGTCGCCCAGCGGTAGTGGTTCACACATAACAGCACCGTTCAAATTATTCGCATCTTCAATTAAGTTAATTAAAATAATTAAAATTAAAATAATTAAAATTAAAATAATAAAAATTATTTTTTTTTTAAATGTAAATTACCTAAATAGCATATATAACTGCTCTCTTTGTCGGGCATATATTTGTTATTCGCTTCAGAATAACGAGTTGAGATCATTGAAACACCGCCTCGAATACCTAAAAATACAATGTAAATACAATAATATTTAAAATATCAAAAAGCGTTACCCTTTTCAATAAATAAGTGTTGATCTATATCAAGTTTGAGATTGAGGCAAACATCGGTCATCTCTAAAGCTACTTGCCAGGCTAAACCTGGTGCGGTGTAAGCGTGAGCGGGATCCAATTTATAATGAGTTATAGATAATGTTCAAAAATTTTCAAAAACGTCGGCTAAGAGCAATGCATCGCTTTTCACATAGAGGTCGGTGTATTCCCCTACGAAAACCGAGGTTAAGAGATTTGAAATATTTATACTATAGTAATTTTAACTAATGTTTGAATATTAAACGCTGTCCAAACATTTTCGGCGTGTAAATAATCAGATTCTAAAATATTCTGATTTTTCAATGAACTGAAAAACGCTTCTCTAGGTGGCAGCATCGTCTCGTCAAATTTATTTTCACTGTCCATATACTCAAAAGGGTAGACACCCTTCTGCAAAAGCAGTTGAACTTTATCACTATCAAAAATATTTCTTAATAATCTGAAATTTACTAGCTCCTTCCAAAACGAGATTAGATACGAGAGCGTCGAGGCTATCACTTAGAAATCGATAAGAGTCTAAAAACCTTAATCTCCCTAAAAACAATAAAATTAATATTATGGTTAAATTCACAATAAAATATATTTACCTGGTTTCAGAGAAATATAATTTTCGCTAGTGGAAAGAATGAAGTCGAGTGTCTGTTCCTTAAAATGAACAATCTCCTGACATATGAGATGTAAATCGTATCTATGCAGATATATTATTGATATTATTATATAAATTTTAAGGCCTTTTAATTTTTTTAAACTTTTCATCGATATAAAATATCAAATTACAGTAACCATACTACTAAACATTAATAGTGTTACAATAATAATCAGTTGAAAGCTAGTCTAGAGGTTTAGTTTTACTTTTATATTTAAAAAATTAGACGAAAATGCCGCTTTATTTAAATTTTCAAACAATTTTAGTCTAATTATGGAACGAAATTTGGTTTTTTTTTCTAAAAAATACGGAAATTTTTCCGGAAATTTAAGGCCTCGGTAATTTTCTGCAGAAACCTTTCCGGCTTCCATCACTATTCTCAATTCTAAATAATATTTTTAAAACTAACTAATTTCTTACTTTTTCCATTGGATTTACAACGAATGATATGTCATTTAAAACAACGTCTAATCCTTCACGGTAAGGAGTTGAATATTTCCGAAATATAATTTGACCTTTCTCCGGCCATTGCTTTGGGAGATGCACTTCTGGTTTATTCCAAACTGCCTGTTTGAAAAAAAAACATTTATGAAAGGATAAAGGTATTAATAAACATTTGAACGATTGTGCACAAGATTAATTCTTTTTTGAGGACTAAACCTTTGGTATTACCTTTTTGTTTTCAAACTTCAAAATTTGGCGCATTTTAATCATTCATCGTATATAAAGCAATGTTTAGTGATAAATCGTCAATATTTGTGATTTATTTTATTTCCTAGTACGAAATTTTTCCCAGACCTTTAAATTGTTCTTAATAAAGTTAAACCTAAATGTAAAAGCAATTCTAAATACAATACCCTAAATCGTTTTCGCTTTAAATATAAACAGAAATGAAGTGCTCATTGCTTAAATATTTTGTCCACTGTTCAAGAGTTCGGTTACTTCATCCAAAATTGAGCATTGTTGTACCTTTTAATTTGAGATACAAATTATGCCTTTTTCTGGATGAAAGTCAATTAATTTATTGTAGACGATGACCACCTTTTTACAATTCAAAATAATATAAAGGAATATTTGTTTTAGTATAGGAGCACAATATAACTTAATAACCTTGTACTATAATTTTATAAAAAATAAAATTGGGTCGATATAAATTAATTTTACTTCATGTTTCAAATTGAAATATTCAAATATCCTGTCCAGACTCACAAAAAGAAGCCTCAACTAATGTTCCGTTATATATTATAACCCATACTAAAGGTATAATCTGCAAAAGTTTCAAAATTGAATGGTGAAGGATTGCAAAAAGAATAACGGCAGTTTACATAATTACATTAATAGTCATTATAGGATGATCGATATCAAACTCGCGAAAAACGACCAATGGCGCAGCAAAAACGGATAATTTTAATTGTGATATTTCATTATAATCGTTAAATTTAACTATTATCGTGTAATTTAATTAACGTGGTTTAATTTATTTATTTTAATGATTTCAATGTATAAAAACAAAGCTGTTGGAATTCAAATAAATTTATAAATTAGATGACCGGGGCCTATGGTGGTGCTTTGGGTATTAGCCTAGCTGATTATTACTTTCATTATTAACTAACTCGCAAAATATAAAATACTTAAGATGCCCTTGTTTCTAATTCTACCTCGAAAATTTGCTCAATTTATCCCAACTTTCTTATGAATAAAGTTTTCATACATTGAAACAAATTAAGACGGTATGACTTCAACATTTAAGAAATAATTAAAATAAGGACCACCTTAATTATTATTTTTTTTAATATTGATTGACTTCAGATTTCCCTGGCTCAGACAATTTTGAAAACCAAACATCCGATAATAAAATTACGGGCTTTTTCGGGTACTTGAAGTACCCACCTAACCTCTTGTACAAATTTTCCTAAAAACACCAAAACTTCACCCAAGTTTTTACTTCCGTACCCCCCCCCCGTTACTCCTTTTAAAAACTTTTTGTTGTAAATATTTGTATTACGTCCTTTTATTGTTTTTTTTTGTGCAGTTGTGCACCCCTATAAGTGGCGCCGCCCTTTTCTAAAAGGGCGCGTAATGTACGCAAACTGAATAAACTCATTCATTCATTGCTGTAACTGAAAGTGTTGGTTGCACGAAATTTTAGCTATTTATAATTCATAATTTATAAGAAGGAGCAAACATTTTATAGCAAGTACAGGAAATTTCATCAAAATCGGGTAAGTGGTCTTTGAATTATTATAAAATAAAGTCCAAATGCTGGAAATCGAGGTTTTTGGCGAATTTCCTGACTTTTAAAATAATTTTCGGCACCCGTGATGTCAGAAAATGCGAAATGTATCATTATCTAATTGTCAGTAATATATTTCTTTACATCTGGCATAAAAAGAAGGTTGATTCAACAACCAGGAAAAACCTTACGCAGTAGTAATTGTAATAGGCATACACAAAGATACGTAGTAGAAAATTATATGAAACCGAAGTTTCCTCGCAAAGCGCGCGCGTGAAAAATATTTTTTTGTTATTTCGATAATAAGCCGAAAATTATGATTAAAAATTTCGGGTTTGAAAACTTCTCCAAGTAAACACAATCCCTCCAATTTAGTTCCTTCTAATTGAGGAATAAAACTACAGCTTCGATTTTCTCGTGCTACGGAGGAGAAAAATTCGCGCAAAATTTTTGGATTATGGGGAGCGAAAATAGTTTATTTATATTTATGGTAAATTATAAAATGTTTAAGTATCTAGAAAAAGTCAGGAAATTTTGGCCATTGTCAGAAATATTATACATAAAGCTCAGACATTCAAACTTATTTTGCATAAATATCACTTTGGAAAATATTGCTAGTATTAAAAATCATTTTTTCATATTTCTTAATTTACTTTTTTTATATCTAAAGTAAAGAAGAGATATGTAATTGGTATATCTGAACTAAAGATTTTCCTGCGTAGGTGTAATAGGTTCCACCGAAAAATCCTTTTACTATATTAAGCTCGAGTGAAGTCCAAAAATGTATTTCATGTACTAAGGCATTTTATATGTTCATAATGAGTAGAGAGTAACTAAATATGAACATGTAAATCCAAGATGGCCGCCAAGATGGCCGCCAAAACACCCCCCCAAAATATTTTCCAAAAATTTTTGTCCTTGGAAAAATCGAAAAAATATTTTAATTTTTAACTTTAAATTTCACCTTGAAGATGATCTTTGACCTCGACACCTGACACCTGTCCACAACCACTAAGCCTCGGTCTATCAAATCAACAAGTTTGGTCACGATCGGACAAGGTCGAACCGAGATATCGGCGGTAATATGTGACCCCACCAAATACTTATGTTAATTTACTTTTGATATCGTTTTTTCGTTTTTTTCGTTTTTTAGCCGTTTAAAATGCTAATTAGTTATTTGCGAGATGGGGAAACGAATTGGCGACCTTCGCTTTATAACCTTGGCGTTTTTGGCCCCACCCAAAATACTTTAAAGAGTTAATAAACATGTCTAAACTTGCAATAATAACTATTTCTATAAATAATAATTGTTTTTACATTTAAAAGTCAAAGGATATGTGTAAGCGTAAGACGTCTCAAAAATCGAGCTCTTTAAAGGTTAAAAAAATGAAGTTATTTATGGGGAAACCAGAAATTAAATGCAAATCGCCTACCGAGAATCCTTGTTATTATAATGAGCCATGTCGCAAACACGCTTTTAATTTCTTTGATAATTTAAACTTTAGTGTTAAATGCTGGATTTGTCAAGAACAATGTCTTGACAAGACAATTTTTAAACAACACTTAATGGATCACTTATCGAGTAGTTATAAAAATCAAATTCGTATTGATGTTTGCGATTGTCTTCATTCAAAGAAACCAGAATATACAATCAAAGAAGAAATATTAGACGATCAAATTATTGATTATTTGAACGAGTTTAACGTAAAACATCAAGAATGGTTAAACGAGTTTGTTAATGGTACTGGAACTCCAAAGAAAATTCAACGTAAAAAAAAGACAACTGTTATTAAGTCCGAAGAAACTTTAAATTCAACAATGAAATCAAATATTGTATTTCCACCGGACTTTGTCATGCCATCTGATGAGCAGATGGAAGCTATTATTTTTTTTCAAGAATATTGTAAAAATAATCAAATTTTAACTCTTAATCAAGTTGAAACACCCATTGAGGTTTTGGAAAATCTTGAACAAACTTGTCAAATGATTGAAAATATGTAAATAAAGCTGATTTTCTAATATATTGTGATTATTTTTCCTACGTAAAAATAGATATCTTAACTCTTTCATGTTAAGGTTTAGCGTGGTATATCGGTAGCGTTGCAGGACGTTAGTCAAACAGTCTCAAGTTCAAATCACAATCCTTTCGATCTATCACGCTAAATCTTTTATTAGTATAAAACGAGATGTCGCCCAACTGAAACTGTCATTATAAAGATGTCAAGTTTCGTAGTATTTCTACCTTCGAACGCATCACCCGATATTTACCCGGAAAATACACCTTCTAGCTTTAAAGTTCAATTAGCAAAACCTTTAAATTTTAATAATGAAAAATGGTCTTGCGCATTAGCAGAAATAATTCTTCCTGAAACTTATTCGAATATAACAAATGAGTATTCGCATTTCCAAGTAGGGCACGTGTCAGATGTTATTTCACCCAAAGAAAATCAATGGGATTATATTAAAATTGAAATTCCACCAAAACGTTACGAGGGTGATCTAGATCGAAATAAGAATAATATTCCAACATCTCTTCAAAATAATATACTCAACGAGTTTGCTAAAACTATTGAGGCCAATCAATCACTTAAAGGAAAAATACATATGAATACGGTAAAAGTTGACGAAAACGAAGACAGTTCAAAATTAAAAATACAGTTACAAAAAGATGTGCAAGTAAGAATACCTCAAGCATCGCCCCTAGCATCTGTTCTGGAATTTCGAGAAAATGATTTTGTCGACAGTGATTATCTTTCTAATTATCCTCTCTCGAATCACGCTAAAACTATTTCTTTAACTTACGCAACAAATTTTATCGAAGTACGAATTAAAAAAGCGTTAGTTGTGAATAAATATCAACAAAAATATTTACCACGACAAATTCCCGTGGAAGAAATACAATCACAACCCAGGAGGAAAAAACAGAAAATTAACAAGAAACCGAAACTAAAACCAGAAGTGAAACAAGAGGAAAAACCAAAACTTGAACCAAAAACAAATTTAGAAGAAAAGCCAAATTTTAAACTAGAAGAAAATATAAACAACATTTTACCAACAGAACCTTTAATTCCAAATATTAACGGAGACGTCAACCAACCAGAAGTTTTAAATCCTTCCGAAGAAAATAATCTACCAAGTTCTCTCCCAATACCCATTAAGCCACCATCTCAGCCTGTTATTAAACAAATACAATGGAATAATTACGCGATTGTTTTTGAAGCGGGCAGATATGAGGGAGAAAGACAATATAATAATGAAATTCAACCGTTCACATTACACTTAATTATACGTGATTTATTAGAACGATGTAAACCAAGACAGTTTGACGGATTAAAAACAGCGATATCTTCCGATGATGAAGATAATTTATATTTCAATTTAGAAATACCGGTAGGGATGGAAATTAAATTTCAAAATCCATTAGCAGATCTTTTTAAAATTCCACCAGACACTTATTTTACGGGTATTCAAAAATTTGGCCCGCTAAATAATTTAAATAATATTACTTTTAATTCGCGTACTAATTTTATCGACATACGTATTGAGACTACAAAAATACCGCAATTTGAGCAGGAAGATTGGGCTTTCTATTCCGTATCAATTATCCAACCTTTTTTATTTGAAGGTCAGAGAGATGATTTTGGAATCTTTGCATAGGCAATTAAAAAACGAGATTCAACAGGCGACTAACTTCCCCCCTTTAAATCGGTACGAAATTAGTTACGCAATAGAAGAAATAAATCGAGGTCATTACTTGAGAATTTCATTTCCTAGAGATCTACAAATTGCCTTCACTGGGAGATTAGCAAATATTTTTAATATAAACGCGCCAGAATTTCAAAATGGTGTAATTAGCAGTAAAAATCCTTTAAAAGTGTATGAGGAAAAATTTATGTCAGATGAAGAATCGGTTATAGATTTTAGGTACAATAAAAATATTCCAATCGAACACCCTAACTGGGAAAATGACAGTTATACGTTTGAACGAAACTATTACGAGTCTGATAAAGATTTAGGCGGGAATTTAATACCGTTATCTCTTCATTTCAAAATTTTGAATGAACTTCAAAAATATTTTGATTCTCATATCTCACTTAAGGCGGGTTTTTTTATTTTCAAAGAAAATGGAAATTATTATTTTCAAATTGAATTAATGAGTGGGTTGGAAATTAAAATATTCGGTCCTCTAGCAGACCTCTTACAAATTGAGTACAAAGTAGATTATATATCCTCAGTTTATAAAAGCAAAGCATTAGACCCTCTTCAAATTAGATTAGAATTAGATAATACGGCTAATTTTATAATTTTTTGAAATGATTTAAACAGAGTTGAGAATAGTCGACGACAAAAACGTGATATTGATTTCCACAATTACGAACATGGTAAAAATAATAAACTAAATATTGTAGACAAATTCCATTGTCGAATTCCAACTGGTGTGTACCACACTATTGATGATATTTTATTAGCAATGAAACAATCATTGCCACATCAGAGTTGGGCTAAATTCGAGTTTAATTTTAATTCAGATTCGACAGTTTCAGTTAAAGGTTTGGGTGGAAACAGTTTTTTAACCTTTCCAATAGATAACCCCAAACTCGGGCGAATGTTAGGTTTTTCAAACAATCAAATTGAAAGGCCTCTTTTTAACGAAATAGGTATGTACCCCGCAGATCTCAACCACGGAATATCCGGAATTTATGTCTATACAAATATTATACAACCTATAATAACAGGACACACTAATACCCCCCTGCTGAGAATTATCAAATTAAACGAAAATAAAAATCGAGCACAGGTTGAAAGATTTCATTTTTTAGACCATTTTCCAGTTCTCTACGATCAAATACAGACTATAGAAATTTCTTTAAGGTCGGATTACGGTGAACTCCTGCCATATAAAACAGGCAAGACTATTATTAAATTAATATTTAAAAGACTGGATGCTTAGTCTAAAGTACACTTAAAACAAGCTCATCATGGAAAGATATTATCATCATTATGTTCAAACAGGACGCGGATATAACATCTTTCGAGGAAGCCAATATCAGACTGGGCGTGGATTTGGCTCAATTTTTAAAAGTTTAGCAAGATTCGTAACACCTCTTTTTCGACCCGTAGCTAAATCACTCGGTATTCAAGGGTTGGTTATGGGGAAAAGGATAATGGACGATGTTGTTGCTGGTCAAAATTTTAAGGAGTCGTTAAAAAAAAATAGTAAAATTGCTGGAACAAATCTTTTAAATAGTCTCGGTGATACCATATTAAATACACAGAAAGGTTCTGGAGCTCGAAGAGTAAAGAAGCGCAAATCAAAATTACGCAATAAGCAAAGAAAACGCAAGAGAACAAAAACCGATTTTCTTGACTAAAGCATTATGCCTCAATTTGAATCTATGTGTTCGGAGTTGGAGCTTTTTAACGAACCCCTGATTAATGGTAATATTGAGGGAAATAAATTTGTAGACTATTTCCCTATAGCTCCCTTGTCTAATGCTACACAGATTGATTTTTCTATCCCCGGGGGAGATTATTATATTGACATGTCAAACTTGATGCTTAAAATTCGAATTCGGGTTAAAAAAGAACAAAACGGTGTTTTAATATATATACCTGCAGCCGAAAAAAAAGTATCATTATGCAATCTTCCATTGCATTCTATTTTTAGCCAAATAGACGTGTTTATGAATGAGACTTTAGTACAATCTAGCAACAACTGCTACCCATATTTAGCATATTTAGCAACAGTTTTAAATTTTGATAAAGGCGCCAAACAATCTTACAAAACCGCCGAGGGCTATTACGAAGACGGGTTTTGCGACCCAACGCTAGCGTTTAACGATGCTAATAAAGATATGAAAAATAATGGAATTTTAAAAAGAAGTAAAGATATTGCTGGATCGAAACTTTGTGAATATATGGGAAGACTTCATGTAGATTCTTGTAAAATAGACAAATTTCTTTTAAACAAAGTGAATTTAAGAATTCGACTCTTGAAAAATTCCGATGAATTTATAATTATATCACAAGAAGATGTTAATATCAAATATAGATTGATTATCGAAGAAGCGGTTCTTACTGCTAAACATATTCTCGTAAATCCAGATCTCCAGCTGGCACATAATGCTATATTGCACAAACAGAGGGCTTTGTACGATCTAACACAAACTGTTGTTAAAACTCTGACAATTTCAGCAGGCGCGAGCGATTTCGTGAAGTCAAATATTTTTTTAGGTAAAATTCCAAATCGTGTAATAATCGGAATGGTAAACAATTCAGCTTACAATGGATCTAGTAGAGAAAATCCCTTTCAATTTAACCATAATAATCTCTCGTTCTTACAACTTTCATTAGACGACCAGAATATACCAGAAACTGCTCTAACTCCAGATTTTAATAAAAACCTTTACACTAGGTCGTATTATTCACTATTCTCGGCAATGGATTTAATTGGAAATAACTCTGGTAATTGTATTGATTACGAAAATTATAAAAACGGTAATACATTATTCGCGTTTGATTTAACTTACGATTCCTCGGCAAACTCTAACAACCTCTCAATTCAACGAAATGGTAGTTTACGTATGGTAATGAAGTTTTCTTCCCCCTTAACTAATATTCAAAACATAATTATTATTGGAGAATACGAAAACCGATTTGTCATTAACCAAGAGCGTCAAGTTACGTATATTACGGAATAAAATCAATCAACGAGGGCAAAGATTGGTTAGTTGTTTCGCGAAATCGTAGTGGTAAAGATGTCTCGAACTCACAGTCTCTCACCTTAACAAGAAGTAACGGTGCTAGGTTATGTAAATCCATCCATCAAAATTTACCGACTAGACACTTGCGCCGAATTTGAACTGAATTTGGAAGCCTGGCAATCTCTATTCACATTTGAAAAGGAAATAACTGATTTTTTTGAAGACCAAGTTGCTAGTTTTCACACCTGGCTTCCGCTTGAAGGTTCAAAGATAAAAATCGACTGTTTCAAGGGACAAAAGGAAAAACTCGTGGATGTACGCGCTTGTGCCAGAGGAAAAAACCATTTGTATCATCTTTTTTATTCAACAAATTATGGTTTTAATCTCAACCAAGCAGGGTGGAAAAGATTAAAACATTGTAAACATACAATCGATCAGGAAATTAATTTAATTTTGTCGGCAAAAAATATTATACGTGACATAATTGTACATGAGCTCACGGATAAAATGTTTGAAATTACCGAAAATTGTGAGAATCCGCATTGTAAATCTTCGATTGCTCACGATGTCTCTTGTAAACTAGGATTTAGCACAAATTTTGAAGACCGAGTGGAAAATATGATATTAATAGCTATCCCCCAATTAAACTACGATCATATTGTTGTAAGATTCCAAAAGGAATTTGGTCTTGACCCCTTAATAGTAGAAAGTCAATTATATTTTGATATTGTACAAAATGTTTCAAACTTAAAATGCGATTTAATTTATTAAAATAAAAACTTTTACTATAATCTGTTTTTATTATTTCTATTCACACATTTAAAGATGTTGTTGTCAAAAACAGACAAACAATTAAGTAAAGTTTATTACGATGTTGAAAACCCATACAGTTATTCTGACAGTGTTACTTTAAGAAAAAAATTTCCCAAAATTTCGGAAAAAGAAATTAAAAATTTTCTCAGTAAACAACCAACCTACACACAACACAAAGCTAGGAGGTTAAATTTTAAACGTAACAAATTATATGTAACGACGATTGATGAGACATTTATGGCCGATTTATTAGACCTCCCTATTTTACAAACTTATAATAAAAAGTACCGCTATACGTTATTAGTTTAGGATATATTAAGCAAATTCGCTTTTATTCTACCAATTAAAAATAAAACCTCGAGCGAGATTGTGAAGGCTTTTAGAGAGATTTTCAAAAAACGGGTACCCCTTAATTTATGTACCGACGCAGGGACAGAATTTCGAAACGCCCCATTTCGCGCTCTCTTAAAGCGTTATAACATCCACCATTACCTCACGTACTCCGAGAAAAAAGCTTCTATGATCGAGAGACTCGTTCGCACGGTAAAATCTAAAATTTTTAAAATAATTACCAAGACCGGCGATTTTCACTATCTTAATAAACTACCATTAATTGCAAAAGCTTATAACGCTCGAAAACATTCAACAACGGGAATCGCCCCTAAAGATGTCAATAAAAACAATGAATCGGCAATTTGGGGAAAAAACTATGGCAATCTTAGTATGATTGGAAAGGCAAGTTTAAAAATTGGGGATAAAGTTCGATTAGCCGTTGCAAAAACAACATTTGATAAAGCATACAAGGGAACGTTTACAGCCGAAATATTTGAAATTCATAGAGTAATTACGAGAGATCCCTGTATGTATATTGTGAAAGATTTGACCGGCAATATAATTAAAGGAGCTTTTTACGCTCAAGAAATAGTTAAAATTCAAGTGTAGAGCGCTACAGTCTTTATTCAACATATTGTTATCCATGGGTAAAGTACACATTCTCCTGGGTCTCGCGATTGTAATATTTGGAGTGAGCGCAACAATAGTTTCCTCCGCGATGAAATTTAAAAAAAGAAGTCCAGAATACAGCTTAGATATTGGAATTTGCGACAAAGCCTTCAATTTAGGAAGAGACACGTACCTTGTAAAATGTAACGAAACTTTTGACGTGCGACATTTTAAAAAAGAAGATGGTAGTTTAAAACCATCTATCAGAGGAATCAACTTAACAAAAGATCAATATGAGAAATTATGCATTTTGACAGTGACGTGAAAGATGAATACTAATCAAATCCAAGCTATACTTAAGTGTGACCCCCGTTCGAGAGATAAATTTATCGGAGTGTTTCCCGCTAATAGATTACCAAAAGTTCCAATTAAAAAAAAATCATATTGTTTCGTAATCAACACCGATCCTGATACGCTTCCAGGGTCTCATTGGACGGCTGTTTACAAATCGGGCGACACTTTTTTTGTTCTCTAGGAAGATCACATCGTGACTATGGATTTTTGCTAGAGCGATATAGCAAGCGTATTCGACACAATACTCATAAATTTCAATCAAATAAAAGCCAAAACTGCGGACCACATGTGATTTATTTTCTAACCTCGAGATGTATGGGGATTTCTTACAGTAAAATAATTAACGAATTGTATAATTTCGATTTAAAAAGAAATGATAGTTTAGCGTTGTTGAATATATGTATTCATTTGATGAAAGAGTGGAAACAAAATAAATCGATTTGTTTAAAATAAAAAAATGTTTATTTATTTCACACATAATTATTTTTTACACATTTTTTATTATTCTTGCCAACGAGAAGGAGGGCGGGTCTGTCTTTTAGGCCTCGGCGATTTTTTTGGGGGGGATGGTAATTTTAATTTTTTTTGCGGCGATATTGGAACGCCACCGACAGCACCCTCCTCCTCCAAAGACAGCTCTCGATCCCAATCATCTTCCTGACTTAATTGACTTCCAATATCGGTATTTTCTAAGTATTCTTCAAATATTTCATTTTCTCGACTTAATCGTTTACGCATTCTATCATCGGTAATTGTCTTTTGTTGCTTAACAATCGGCGTAGATGCTTTCCTCTTCCAAGATTCTACATTTTTTAAGAGACTCGGGAATTTTCTACTTTGCTCGTTTTCTCTCTCACTGAGATATTCTTTCATTTTGCGTGTCATAGTATTTAAACGCACCTCCGCAGCGTCGCCAGCGTTAACTCCCTCGGGCGTTTTGAAAGGTGAATAAATTTGCGAGGTGAACGGGGAATTTAATGGAGCAACAAGTCCGGGGGCTTGAAAGTTTGTAATTTCAACTTTAGGTACCGGAATCGCTTTTCTCATTTCCCGGGCCTCGCTCAGTATTTTTAGAAATTCTCGTAATTTAGAGCGGCTGTTTAAATTAGAAGTTAATATATTTTGCAACTCATTATCTAATAAGTTATAATACGTTTCCTGGGGAGAAACAAGCTGATTATTTTCTTGAGATATTTGTCCGACACTCGAGGCGGGAACTAAAATCATTTTTTTCATTTTATCTTTTATTGAATAAATTGGCAATTAAAGGAACAATAGAGCCTAATAAAGCCGGTATGAAGAATCCCGTACCTTTCTGAATTATTAGAGCACGCTTCTTTTTTTGCGAAATTTTCGGACTGGCTAAGAAGCGTATTGTTTTTTTATATTTAGAAAGTTGTTTTTTTTTTGGCTTTAGATAATATAATTCCACCACCTTTCAAGTTTTTGCAAACGCTTTGTAAGGCTTTTAATTGCTTTGGAGAACTGTTAGCTAATAAATTTTTACGTACCCCTCCTTTAGATTTATACAATAAATTTAAATATGGATAGTGTGTTTTAAACCTGTCAGAGGGATTTGCAATAGGAGTAGTTTTTTTACGTACTGTCTTTTTTGGTGTCATTTTCTTTAATGAACTTGATAATAATATAGTAAATTATTTATTATTGGAAAAAACTACCATTTGTGGTCCATTTTGATTAAATGTGTACGATCTTAATCGTAAGCTATCTGGAGTGGTTACAGATGTGTCTATAAATAGTGAATTGTAAGGTTCTCCAGTAGCCATATCGTAGGCCATTTTAATTATTTTTGTGTTATTTGGAGATATTTGATTGGCCAGATATTGGATTTGACTTAGATCTCGAGGAGATTTAAACAGATTTAGATATGACATATTAAGAGAGATTAAACGAGATTGTTTGCCTCGAGGAAATAGGGTTTGTGAGATTAATACAACTGAAATTTCATAATGATGACTGTCTACGGTAACTAATTTCGCAATTTGATCATTTTTGTAAAGTTCGTCTGCTAAATCGTCAATAATAAGTAAAGAATTTCTATTTGATTCCCAGAACTCGCTGTCCATTGGAGGAAGTCCTTGAATAAACTCTATATCGGTTAAAAACTGAGATAAATCATGGTAACCTGATTGCCAAACAGAATAACAATAAATAATTTTAATAGGAGGTTTATCAATTAATTCATTCCTCCATCTAATTAGTGAGTTCGTCCATGCTGACTTGCCCGACATGGTAGGTCCTGTCACCATCATTCGAAACGGTGAAAGAAATTTTATATAAGACATTACTGTTTAAACAAAAACAACATACTACGTATTTTGTTAGTACATTGCCTGTTTTATAGAATATATGAAAAAATAAACAAACACATTTTTAAAATTTAAAAAATTATTTTATTAAAGATTAATGTTTCTTATCAAAACTATCCCTTCACCAGTTATATAAAGTTTCAAAATAACATACAAAAATAACATTTTGAATAAAAAAATAAAATCATAATATCTCCTTCACCAAAAAAAAACTATTAATTCCCGTTTTTTAGTAAAAATTCAATTTTGGAAGTTAAAAGTTTAAATCTTAGGTTATTTAAAAATAAAGTATTTACTCGATTTTCGGAAGAGATTTCATTTACTATAACTATGTGGTTAAATGACACCTGTTTTGCAAGTTTTTTTGTTACATGTTTTTTAGATTTATAATTAAAAGACAACTTTATTTTACAATTCGCCATTTTCACATTCTAAATAACCATAGGGGACACTGGAAATATTATCTTGTAGCACACGTTTACAAAAAGTCTTTTTGAAAGTTTTACTTAAGTTGCCAACACGTAAAAGCATTTTGTACTTATCTTTTATTACGTTAAAGGGAATTTTCACCTTAAACTCGGTATTTGGCACAAAAATCATTTGTTTGAAGGCGTCGAAATGTATGATGTCTGAGTTTTCCCTGGTAAGAGTTATTCCTTTAAGTTTTATAATTGTCCGATTATTTTCAAGTTTATAGCTGTAGCTTTTTGGTCCAGTTGATACGAATTTTGTGATATATGAATTCGGAGTCTCGCACGTAAGTTCACCTAAATTACCACCGAGGGGGGGTAGCCACTCGTGTGGTTAATGTGTAAATTTTATTCCGTCCGTGTCATAATAAATTACACGCTTCCCCAGCCTATTAATTAGCTTATGCAGATGAATACGACCGTAACTGGTGACAAAGGAAGCCACAATAACGTTACCTTTGCGAAAAGTTGGTGCAAGCTCACTTTTTTTTTATAGCTTACCATGGCAACATCGTTGTTGATTAAATGAAAGTCTGTTAATTTATTCGATGTGTCTGCTATAATCTCTGTTAATTGGGAGTATCTATGTATAATTTTAGTTGATGATTTGTCCATTCTTAACGCCATTCTGCCATATAACGAATTTTGCGCCAATTTCGCGGAAGTTCTTAAGGATGGGTTATCAACAATTTCCTCAGGCTCTAACCGTACTCCATCAGCTTCGTATATCGCGTCTAAATACTCTTTTTGCTCTTGATATGTTTTAATATTGGGTGGAAATCCTGAATTTTTAACTTTTGCTTTAAAAAAAATATCAATATATGATTTGAAAAAATTGGTTGTAATACTATAGTGGTATACTTCGAAAATTTCTAATAGTTTGTAGTTACATTCTTTTATTGAATAGTAGATTTCCACCGAGGGTAAGACTACCGTTATAGCGCGTTCGTCAATACTATGGGCACATTTGTCGTCATTATTTATTACACAACTTCCGCATAAAGGATAATACAGTTTTTTATTAAATCGGTATGGAAGAACGGGTAAGTAGAGGTCTCTGGGGGGGAGGATTCGACAACTAATTATTCCAAAATACGCGTCTGGGGCATAATCAAAATTGTGTGTGATAACTTTAACATTTTTACAACCGTACTCCATTTTTTGTAAACAATAGGCATACAGGCTACAAAAGTCAAAATATCTGATTTGTTCTCCAAGTAAGGGCTCTACTTCATGATACAGCTTGATTGTTTCTACACGCCCACCCACTAGCGAATCTCTAGGATTAATTTTAGGAATAATTTTAATTGTATTAAAAAAGGCTTTCGCCTCGACATTCTTTCTCAACAGTTCTAATATCTCACATTCAAAAATTTGAATATATGTGTGGTTTGGTAAACTTTGTTCAATAAATTCTTTTCGATCTAATTCTCTTTCTCTAATTTCTTTGAATGATTTTCCGACAATTGAATTAAAGCTCGAGCCAGAAAAATGTTTTGGACAACCGTGCCAGAAATCACCCATTACATCAATTACTATGGGTGGATTTTCACAGTAGCCATCTACAAAATACGGACCTACAGCCTGTTCCCCTGCCGCGGATCTGACAGTTTGCAAAATTAAATTATTTTCCTTCTCGTACCAAGATAAATATTTTAATGCAATCTCGCTTTGATTCTGTCTACTTGCCAAACCGATAGCCGGTATAGTACATAGTGTATATGGTTCTAAAAACTTGTCGATAAATACATTATTAAGTGCCCCAGAAAGAGAAATACCCCCATAATTACTGATATCAATTTCAATTAGTTCTTTATATAAGATGCGAAATTTCTGCATAGCTAAGCGTAATAAATTACAATCTAAAAGACAATACGCTCTGGATTCTGATTTAATACAATAGACCGGTTCGAGCTGTTTGTGTGAATACCAATTTTTAAATTCTCGGTATTCAAATTCTTTCAT
Source organism: Leiobunum rupestre (assembly GCF_980474605.1). NCBI lineage: Eukaryota > Metazoa > Arthropoda > Arachnida > Opiliones > Sclerosomatidae > Leiobunum > Leiobunum rupestre. The sequence continues at coordinate 67,393,087 of NC_143388.1, forward strand.
TTTATGGGGTTCAAAGTATTTTTCGTCCGGAATTTTACCTGAATAGTTCAAAGTGTCTTTCGTCCAAAAAATATAGGGAAAATATCCTTTAGATTGAGGCAAAGAAAACATTTTAGGAAAATGTCTTAAAGGAGCACTAACATAGTTCAAAGAATCTACAAAACGAATGTCTACCCCTTTAATATAAATAGTGAGTATCTTGGCTCCATCGTAAATAACCTCGGGAATGACATGATTAATTAATTTAGAAATAATAAACATTCCGTCGAAAGATCTTAGATTATGGGCCATTACGATGAGGTTGGTAAATTTTGGCCTAATAGTTTTTCGCTTTCGTTTCCCATCAGTAAGTAAAATAGTTTCATGTTGAAACAAAAAATTGAGAAAGTTATTTACACAATATTGTCCTTCAAAAACCGTGGTTTCCACAGGCTGATTTAAAATTTCACTTTGGGCCACTAAGAGCATGGGTTTATGCACATTATTCTCGATTATGGTTTCAATATCGAAATATACATAGGATCGTGGTTCTTTTTTAAATGTCGACTGTTTAACATAATGTTGGTTTGGAGGATGATCGATTTTACAAGATTCGCAAGCTGTTTCACATTTGTGAGTTTTTGAAGTTTCAAATTGAACACAGCATTTTTCGCATCTGTGGAAAAGCTTGCAAGTTTCATTTTTTAGGTGAAAACTATAACATTCCCCTTGTTTTAAATATCTATTGCAAAGTTTACATCGAATTAAAGGAATTTCTAAAATTTCGTGAAATTCTCGACCTAAACACCTTTTACATTTTATATTTGAAGCAGAAAAACAGTGGTGTTTGTTCCTATGTGTGGTGGAATAAAAAAATTTTTCACAATTTAAACATGAAGCTACACCGCCCCAAATGGAATGAAGATTTTTAGCTAAATGAACGTGCGTGCCAATTTTTACAAGTAGAATTTTGTGTTCGGCAGGGGGAAAACCCTTGAAATAAATTTGAAAATTTTCCGTGGCGTTAAATATTATTATCTGATACTTTGGGGCTAAATATGATTGAAATTTAGCTATATCACCAATTTCTACAGCGCCTCGAGCAATTCCTACATCATCGTGCAATTTCTTATCGGCTTTAGTTTGTAATTTACTACGAAAGAATGTTAAGGTTCGATATTCTTTAAGAACGGTTGTTAACGAAAGTCTTTTCTTTTTGTACTCGGCAATTTCACAGAGTTTTATTCCTACTGTAAGGGCTCTTGCTACGCACAAATTATCGATATTATTGATATAGTAAAAATTGGTTTTAGTTTTTAAAAAAGCATCAAGATCGATAATATCTCTATTTTTTAGAGATAAAAATTTTTTTCCCATTTTCTGTGGGGATTTCAAAAGAATTATACTAAATTTAATTTCTCCATCTAGTAAGAAATCTTTTTTTGATTGAGCAACGCGAGCTATATGGTTAAATATTCGAGAAACAGTTAACTGATCAATTTTAATAAATTTAATGTTAATTGGATGTTCTAAATTTTCCGATTGAATTGCAAATCTGAGGAAATCGAAACCGGGTGCTTCTTGTCTTACGTATTTGATAATTTTGGACAGAATCTTTTCAAATACTGTAAAAAATAAATGTGTGGGGATTTCGTTTAAGTATATTAGTTCTAGGTCAATGTCCAGTTGTTTACATTTCCACTTTTTTGAATTTCTAGGGCTTAATTTTTTAATTTTATAAAACTTTTTATAATTAAAACTATTTAACGATGAAAAGTCTAATTGAGAGTCCGAATCGTATTCGTCGGAGTCTTCCATGTTCTAATTTCGTTTCCAGGTCTAAAATATTATTCTAATTACTATTACGAATAATTAATTAATGAGTTTAACTTGCCTTCGTGGGTGGAACAACAATTTTTCCTTCCGTCTGCTCAATTAATTTTTTCAGCCTGTTTGTTGAGTTTATGATTCGAATAACATCCATGGATAGGGTGTTAGCTAAGAATTTCACCCTCTTATAATCACCCTTCCAGAGTTCATCTTGGGGAAGATGTTTGATGTTTTTATATGAATATATCTGGATATCTAGATATAATCCCTTGTCACTCGCTTTTTTTCTCGGAGTTTTAGTTTCGTAAGACACTCCCCCTTTCTTGACTTTCACTGATTGTTCGATTCCAACTTGTTCGATGTTTGACATGCGACGAATCTCTTGAATATAGTCCCCATCCGATTCGTCCGACTCTATTAACATCTCCTGTTCAGGACTATCGAAAACTGAAACTACCTGACTCTCGGAGATTTGACTATTACTTGTGGAAGCCATTTTAGCCTGTTATGATTCAATAGAAAATTTTGCCCTTTTATACCAAATGTATTTTTCATTAATTTTTTTTCAAAATATAAAACCTTGAATATTAAAGTGCTTAATACTACAAGGATAGAACCTAGTTATAATTTATCAGTATTTCAACGGTATTTAAAATTGTTTGTGAATAACAATTTAAATATGTAGACATGTATAAAAATATAAAATTATTAATTATTTTTTTGAAGGACTTTATATTTAATTTTCGTGACAAAAAAGACAACGCCCTAAGAGTTTTAATATTATTTTGCTTTAAAAATCGATTATGGATGTAAGAATTTTGGTAATTACAGGGTTAGATGTTTTAAAATTCTATGGGAAGAAATATATTTCTGCGAGGTATAAAATTTAAACGAATGGATAAAATTATATTTCTGCAGGGTGTATTTGATAAAAAATTGTCTTTTGACTTGATTTTAAAACAGGTTAAAATCAGGATGTAAAAATTAAATATTCTGAAATCTTTCTTATAAAAGCGTGATTTTCAACGTATTCCTTTTATAAACCATGGGCTCTCGCGAAGTTTTGACTGTTTCTGGTAAGATTACTCATCCTCTCGCTATTAACCCTTTTTCACTAAAATATTTAGCTTTACGTAAAGTTAGGAATTATAACCTTTTTAAAATTAACGATATTTCAATTAGAGTTGAAAATTACTGTATGAGAACTGTCTTTCTTGAGTGTAAAGCATTAATAGAACCCTTTAAAAAATTGTTTTTGCCTGTCCCTTTATAAAAAATTCTTTCAAATTATCACCAGCTGTTTTCGCTTCGGTTTTTTCTAGAAGAATCAATAACAATTCTTGTCTATTTGACGTTCATTCTGTTAATTTTGTCTGTCCCCACGAGGCTTTTGAGTTTGACGGCTTATTGTTCCACACTCAATCCTCTCTTGAAGGCTGGTTTTCTAACGAAATTTTACGCCTAATTGGAAAACATATGCGCCTATATAAAAATTTAAATAAGATCCCATGGTTCCGTCAACACAAAAATCGTAGGAGCCTTCAACGTGACCTTTTATTACTCTTTCAATTACAACAAGTTTCCTTTTTCCGAAAAAAACATTTATCTATTACAACTGACTTTCGCCTAACGAGATATACCATCCGTTTGGAATTAGGCATGATCGTTCTATTTTTTATTAATGATTTGGATCGACAAGAAGTTAAAATAGTTACAACTTTAGAGTAAGGAATACTAATTTTAAAAAAATAATTACAATAATTAAAATTAAATTTTTATTTAGTTGCAAATTATCTCGACCAAATTCGAATTTAAACGATCGTCAGCAACTTTTCCAACTGCGACTCAAGGTATTTAAAATAATTTATTCATTTTTTTAAAAAACTAAAACTATTTATTTTTTGAAATAGGACTCAAACCCGATAAAATTTTAATTTTTTTATTTAAAGACTTTTTTGTGTTTTTATTTTTTAATTTGTTTATTTTGGTGAAAGGTTTTAATTTTTAAAATGTTTTATATTTTTTATTTTAAATGTTTTTATTTTAGAAAGTTTAAGCGTTTAAATATGTTTTCCAAATCAACTAGCTTTATTAATTTAATTCAGGCGGTGGAGGTTGTTTTTAATATTTCATAATCTACTTTTTCTTTTTTAACTAGCTTTATTAATTTAATGTTGGGATTGGTGTAAAGTTCTTTTTTTCTCTATATTAAATTTTGCTTTCATCTTTTTATCCAACGCATTTTCAAGCAATTTTATTAGTACGCTTTGTACTAGATTTAATGTTTTTCTATTATTATTATTATTATCTTTTTTGTTTCTTCATCTCTTTCGCTATATACACTTGATCCTACCGCTCATAACAAACGACCCATTGATTATTTATTATTCTTTCTGGTTTTTTTTCGGTTCTTTTTCATGTATTCTATGTACTTTTTTATACTAATATCTGTTAAACTTTAATGTTTTATGTTTGTTTTTGTAATTGATTAGTATATTAACTGAAAAATGTCTAAGTACATTTTGTACTAGGTTGTTTTTTTAAAAATTGAATATAATTGTTTTTATTAATTTATAAAAACATGTTTAAGAAGGATAGTGATAATTAGTTAACCTTCGTTGTATTAAAAATTAATAATTATTCCCAAAGACAATATTTTTAAATTTTTAAATAAAAGTCGGGCTTAAACTATAAAATCTCAATGTAAAGGATTTTACCAGGAGAAATCTAGACTCAAGATGTCTGGTGAATTACATCTAAAGCCTGTACTTTCTTTTGCCGCGATCTTTAAAATTTTTCTCTTCGAGTAGTAAGAATGTTTATTCTTTGTAATACTCGTCAAATTTCGCGATGGAATCACAAGAATTTAAAGTCTGAACTTCGTATGTTAGATCAAATTCAACATGTTGGCATTGAACAACATTCGATCTGTTTTAATTCAGACATTCTCGAACTGTATACTTCCGAAGCGATTAAGACCAAAACCAGTGTTTTATTCGTGCGATGATAGAGCAACAAAAAGAATTCTTGTGGTAAATATTTTTTAGATATATTCATTTTTAATAGGTTAATTTATTTATATTTATAAATTCTAGCCTGAATTTCCAACCCGACATCTCGTTTTGTACCGAAGAGGAAAAATACCTTCTACGAATTGATGTAATTATAATTATTTTTAATTATACACTTAAAATATTTTTAACATTTGTGTTTTATATTTTTCAGCCTTCAAATTATTTATACAACCTTCTTTAATTCTTTATTATTAATTTAATTTGTTAGCTTTTAGTTTTATTGTTAGTGTTTCATATGTTGTTAAGTGTATAAAAAATATATTGAAATATCATAGTTATTAAATATTATAATAACTAATTGTGTTTTTTTGATTACTTAAAATAGCATTGTTTTTTAAAATAATAAAATATTTGCGAAAAATGAAAAACTTATTTATATTAGTTTAATTATTTAAAGTATTTTGGGTGGGGCCAAAAACGCCAAGGGTATAAAGCGAAGGTCGCGAATTCGTTTCCCCATCTCGCAAATAACTAATTAGCATTTTAAACGGCTAAAAAACGAAAAAAACGATAAAACGATATCAAAAGTAAATTAACATAAGTATTTGGTGGGGTCACATATTACCGCCGATATCTCGGTTCGACCTTGTCCGATCGTGACCAAACTTGTTGATTTGATAGACCGAGGCTTAGTGGTTGTGGACAGGTGTCAGGTGTCGAGGTCAAAGATCATCTTCAAGGTGAAATTTAAAGTTAAAAATTAAAATATTTTTTTCGATTTTTCCAAGGACAAAAATTTTTGGAAAATATTTTGGGGGGGTGTTTTGGCGGCCATCTTGGCGGCCATCTTGGATTTACATGTTCATATTTAGTTACTCTCTACTATAATGGTATTCAATACTTTTCCTTTTAATTAGTGTAATAAATTCTATAAAGGAGCCAGGAGAAAAATGAACTGAAAACATTTTAATGTGGTGATGATGAAATTAGGTATAAATGTTTTAAATATCACAAACCGTGTTCACGTTGTTAAAAATATATCCAACAATTCCAGGTGAGAGGAATTCTTTTGACAGAATTGCCCATAGAGAAGCAATGAGTAACAGCACACTTAGTAACAAATTTACCGGGAAGGACCTCCATCTGAAGAAAAGTTTTTGTAGTTTCAGAGTTGTTATTCGACAAATAAATCATTATCTCTAAAACGTTAGTGGGATACTTGTAGAATGTAGACGTAGATTTATTGTGTACGATCTACTCTGCTACAAGAGGGCTGCCGTATCATGTTATTGATACGTTTGGTTTGAAAGATTAATTAATATAACAGTGAAATTGCAAAATATAGGCCAAGATAAGGATACATTAGGCTTTATATCAAATTGATGTAATTAGAAATATGGATAGTCCGGATTTTTTCAATCATTAAATTAACGGATTTCAATTGAATACCAAATATCTTTGAGGAGTTAAGAAAAATTCTAGTGATACTTTTATTTATAGCGAGGAAAAAATTATTAAGAAGATCACTCGTACGTCCACGTCTTACCGCCTAAAAATAATGATATCAGTGTTTTTAAATGTAACAGATTTCAAAACCATGACATCTAACTAATATCAAACTGGATATATTTCCTTGAAAACCATTTCCTATTTGCGTTTCCTTGTTGAGTAAGCGGAGAGATAAATATAAATATTATTGGTATCTTTACAACAGAATAGCAAGAACTTTAACTAGCTGGGCATTGCGCAAACACGACAACAATTTAAATAATATACTTTAATCTACTGTTGTCCGAAATATAGCACAAAATTAATATTAAAATTACTCAAAACACCAAAAACATTCGTAATAAAAAAATGTAAAGATATTTAAAGTAAAATATAAATTATATAAGAAAAATAAATAAAACGAATTGTACACAACACGTGATTGCACTTTGTTTAAGTTAAATCAAGAACCCATAGACGTACTAAGAACACGTAATCATAGCTTTAGCCCGTCGTGGAGCCTCCTAATCTATATTTTCAAAATAAGCCCCGCCTATTTATATTTTTCACCTGTATTAACTTAAGTAACCAAAAAAATAAGCGGTCTAAGAACAAAATAAACTAACTAAAAACCTACTTAAAACCAACTCTAATTTCGCTTAATGGGGGACACTTGAAACCAACTTAAAAATAATTTGTAATTTTCTGTATATGTAAGGGTTCGCGTGTTCTTCTTAGAAGTAACAATATTGGAAGAAGACTCAATAGTTCCGCCTCTTTAAAAAAAATCGATTAGGAGGCGATCCAGCAAAATTTTCTTTCCTCTGTTCTTGGTACGTCTATGGGTTCTTGGTTAAATAAATGAAAGTTTCTAACCTCACGCTCATTGCCCATGAAATGTATTTAGCTTCGTTATCTTCAATGAGTGAAAATGCTTTCTCGGTGAATATGTCGGTCGCTTTCAGAGATCTAATGACGCTAGCACCGGCCAAAGTATCAGAAAAATGAGTGAACAGAGGAGAATTTGAGTTGACGAATAGGTTCTTCAACTGTCGATTAGCTTTCGAGTAATACACCTATAAGTATTTTGTTTCCCTGAATGTTAGTTTTGCAATAAAATATATTTTGAAATAAGAATGCTTTTGATAAGTTTCAGATGATTTATATTCGTTATAATTCTACGATGTTTCAAGAATAAAATAAAAATAAGCTAGGCTAAAGCCTAAGGCACAACCCGAGGTCTAAGTCATCTAGTGACCCTAAATTCCATAATCCAAGGTGTCCGGGAAGGCGGAGGAAGCACCCAAATATTTATACGCGCCGCATTGCCTTTTGTAATGTTTTTGAAAATTTTACTCTTTGAAATGTATAGACGATAGAACTTTCGCCCTAAATTTAATTTTTTACACGTGATGCTATACAACATAAATATCATCTAGTCCTATTTTTCCAAGTATTTCGTTTTCTTATTATTACTTCAAATTTGTTAATGTTTAGCTATTTCTTGCTGCATTTTTACCCCTCCGATGGAACTATTCCCTAGGAGGGGTTTTACAATGACCGTGTCAGTGTGTCAGAATTTATAGCCTGGTATTCCTAGTAACAGAAACCATACCACCGGAGTCCTATCATCATAGTGCCCTACGCTAGCGTCCACCTAGCACGGACAGGTGACAAATCCAGCATGGGTAGCAGAACCCTACTACTTATCGTCGCACCTTTGACTTAAGCCACTCAACCCAGCAGAAGGTGCAGCAATGGGTGGACCAATTCCCACTTCAATGACCATGTCAGTCGGGGTGTCCATGTATCTCTGTCTGTCTGGGCCGCGAACGCTTTCTCAGTCTCGTGGCAAAGTGTTATCACTGCGTTCGCAGTTTCTCGAAATTTGGAAACATTCGCCCAAATGTTCACGGTATACGTCCTATTATCAAAATGCGAAAGCGTCGGATAGCTTTTGAAACTGGGCCGCTGAGTATTCTACCACAGAACCACCGACTCATACTAAAAACAATTGAAAATTAGAAATTCAGCTTAAGCGGACGCGTACACTCTTAAAAATGAAGAGTTAAAAAAATTGGGTTGTCTCACTGCAACCCCAATTTGGGTTAATAACAACCCAACCTTAGTTAATTTTTAAAAATTGGGTAATTTTTTGTGGGTTGTTTTATTAAACCAAAATTAGGTTAAGAATTTGGGTTGAAATCCATATAGAAACTTTTCAACTCTCATTTGGTTTCAAAAAATTTAACAATGGTTAGCTTATTCCTACCGATTCTCATATTTGTTGAAAAGTACATATTTTAATACTATAATAATTAAAAAAATATGTTGAAAATACAAAAAAAAATCATAAAAATAATGCAATGAAACGGACATAGAAATTGTCAGTATGTACTCTCTGGGGGGAAATCGTTATTATTTGTAAATATCAGAAAAATCCTGAAATTTTTCACGGTGTTAGAAATGTTAGTTTTTGAACGCTATACGTGGTAGACGAAAATTTTCAATAATCAAGTTGTAGAGCATACTCGAAAACCTTTAATGGAATTGGTCTGGTGGTAATCGGACGTTTCGTGACTGAAATAATTGGTCGTGAAAAACAAACACGCTGGTACTACCACGTAGCGTTCAAAACCTAACACTTCTAAAGTCGTGAAAAATTTCATGATATTTCTGAATTTTACAAAAAAAATAACGATCTCCCCCGAGACCGTACATAGTGAATATTTCAAATTTCTAGAAAGCATAGATCTTGAGAAAAATTCCTGGGCCGATCAAATTAAGACACCCTGTATAATAAAAATTAAACGACCTTCTTAGATATGAATGTTCTTTAATGGAGAAATTGTAGGAGTAAAAGTTAAATGGAGGACACACATGGATTATTATTTATCAAGGTAAAAACTGTCTTGAGTTTTCGACCCGCGGGTCTTTGGCGGACTAACTTGAACGAAACCAATTTTCTTATATATATATATATATATATATATATCGTATCGTAAAAAATCTACAAAGTTATCAATCGTTAAAAAAAATGTATTTTTATTTTTAACAATTGATAACTTTGTAGGTTTTTTACGAATCGATATATATATAAGAAAATTGGTTTCGTTCAATTTAGTGTGACAAAGACCTGCGGGTCGAAAGCTCAAAACAGTGATTACCTTGAGAAAGAGTAATCCATGTGTGTCCTCCATTTGAATTGGATTCCTATAATATCTCCATGGATCCTTTAAATGATTCATCTTTAAGAGGGACATTAATTTGGTCTTATATAGGTAGACGAAAGTTTCAGGTCAAAAATTTACCTACCTAGCTGCAATCACGCGATTAAAATTCAACCCAAAATGGGGTAGTTTTCAACCCAAAATGGGGTAGTTTTCAACCCAAGGCTGGGTAGTTATCAACCCAAGGCGGGGTAGTTTTCAGCCCAAGGCGGGGTAGTTTTCAGCCCAAGGCGGGGTAGTTTTCAGCCCAAGGCGGGGTAGTTTTCAGCCCAAGGCGGGGTAGTTTTCAGCCCAAGGCGGGGTAGTTTTCAGCCCAAGGCGGGGTAGTTTTCAGCCCAAGGCGGGGTAGTTTTCAGGCCAAGGCGGGGTAGTTTTCAGGCCAAGGCGGGGTAGTTTTCAGCCCAAGGCGGGGTAGATTTCAACCAGAGGCGGGGTAGTTTTCAACCCAAAATCAAGTTGAATTTTTAACCTTCAATGGGTTGAATCTAAACAACCCAAAATCAAGTTGAATTTTTAACCTTTAATGGGTTGAGTCTATACAACCCAATTTTTGGGCTGGGTAAATACGGACCCAGGTTTGGGCTGAATTTTAACCCATTTTGGTTTGAAAACAACCCAACCTTATTAAGAGTGTATATTAATAGTTTAAATAGTTTTACATTGTTATTTCATGTTCGATTTAAATTATTTCATAGCTAGGCTTTCAAATGTTTCCACTTGTCTATTGAAGAAAAAAAACACCAACATGGTGACCCAGATTTAAACTCCGCCCTCCTGCTTCACAAGTTAGTACTCTACCTATGAACCACCGACACATATTATAGTACAACGATATTTAGTGAAACACCGTCTTCCTTTACGTATTTTTCAACTTATTAACGTTAATTTATTCTGTAATAAATTTACGTTAAGTTTATAAAAGTCAATCTATCCTAAAAGATTTCTATTATTTATAGATTAAATAAAATTAATTGATTTAATTTTAAACACCGTCGTGGCCAGGAATTGAACACGGGCCATATTCTTAGCAGTTAAATTGTGTACCACTGAGCCATTGACTCCCACGTCTTCCAAATGAAAATAAATAATATCATAAACAAACCATGGAGTAATAACAGGAGAAGTTTAAATTTGCCGCGCTATTTACGACAGCCGGGTGACGCTAGCATCCCTTTTCAAAATGAACTTACCTAGCCCAAAGACTGACAAGGAGACGACCTGAGGTGTTACACACCGATTTCGTTCAAACTCGGGTGATTGGTAGACCTTCATGTAACTTGAAATATGCTTAAGGGATTTTATTCAATGGGCAACGGTTTTGCCATGGCAACGAAAAATGTTTTTGACAACTAACTTTGAATTTTTCTCTACGGGATTTAACATGTAAAAATCGTGAAAACCTGTGAAATATTTAAAAAAATTTAACATTGTATTTGAACAATTATTTTACTCATATGAAGTGTATTTTTTATTTTTGGGGTAATTCGGGTCATTTTGAAGAAATGAACGAAAAATTCGGTAAATGCAAATAAAATTTAGTAAATTGGAACAAAATTGGGTAAATGCGAACTAAATAGGTTACATGAAACAAAATTTGGGTAGATGCCAATAAAATTGGGTAAATTCGAACGTAATTGGGTAAATTGAAACAAAATTGGGTTAATGAAATTAAAATTGAGTAAACGCAAAAAATTGGGCAAACTAAAAAAAATTGGATACATTCGATTAAGTTGGGGTAAGTGGAAATAAAATGGGGTAAATGGTAACAGAATTGGGTAAATGTGATTAAGTTTGAATAAATTCAAGTCAAATTGGGTAAATACGAACTAATTAGGTTACAACCAAATTGGGTAAATTCGAATAAATATGGGTAAATTAGAACGTAATTGGGTAAATGGAAACTAAATTGCGTAAATGCGAATACATTTAGGTAAATACAATTAAATATGAGTAAATTAGAACGAAATTGGATATATGAAAACCAAATTTGTTAAATGTCAATACATTTGGGTAAATACGAATAAGTTTGGGGAAATCGAGGAAATTTCAGTAAATGCAAATAAAGTTGGGTAAATTCGAACGAAATTAGGTAGGTGGAAACAAAATTGGGTAAATGCGATTAAGTTTGAGTAAATGCAAATAAAAGTAGTTGAGGTTTATTCAAAAGTCGAATTACCAATAAAATACAAGCGCGCTGACGTCAGCTCACGTGGTCGATGAAAGTAGATCTTGCTTACAGGGAAATCACGCCCCCTCTTTCACGAGGCTTGAAAGGACGCAAAAACTCGTCTTGGCCGACTTGACATATATTCATTATCCCCAAGTATAAATAAATAATCATTGTTAATATAAAACCCCCTTCTGATGTGTGACCTGTGGACATAATATGTAAGCCTGCTTTGAACTCTAATCATAGTTAAATAAGTATTTGTTTTCTTATTTAATTCTAAAATCTAAAGAACCACGTACTATAATACTATTACACATTGTCTAAGCCTTGTCTAGTACCAACAGCATAAGCAGACTAAAATTAATAAATAAAATAAAATCGCTTACAAAATTTAGAGATGAAATTAATAGATGTACCTCGATTAAATTTTGATCAATTTAAAAAAAGTTAGATTCGTTTTATTAGAGTAGTTGTTCACAACGCGCTCAAGGCTTTGATACGTTTAAATTTCAACGAAAATCGACTAGCGTTGTAGCGCACGCGTTTCGCCTGGTTTGAATTTCGTTCTGCTAAAACATGAAACATAATCAGTAATTTCAGTAGTTTTGAGCATATAAGATGGAGATCAATCCCGTTAACGTCGCGCAGTGTTTCAAAGAATTAGTAGAGTTGGAATTCCCATCGTATATTGCTACCACATTTTGCAATGAGAAAGTAAAACTTTTTGCCAAGGAAATTTTCAAGAACATGTGCAATATATTTTCAGAGTGCATTATACTAGAAGAAGAAGAACTTGTAGGTAAATATATATTCTTTATGTAAGAAAGTGTAGTAGAAACCGTATTGTTCTTATAAAACCCGAACTAAACGTGAAAATAAGATTTAAATATTTTTTTAAATATTATAATACATTAAATATGATTTTAATACTGTGATATTATATTTTAATATTAATATTACTCATAACATAAGTAACATAATACATATAAGTATTTATTTTTTATTATTTTAAACTGGTTTTTATTTTCTTTTGACATTAACCAGCTAAAATTGGGAATGTTACCTGCTGTTACTATAGTATTTTGCGGTTTTTGAGTATGTATACGACTCAACTTATTTAGACATTATCTGTGATAAGATAATAATTCATTGCGCTATAGATTCGAACATCAGTTTTAATATATTTTTGTTAATTGCCTTAAATAAGCATTAATTTCTAAAAAATGTATATTTCTAATTCAATTTTTATATTTTTATACATTTATTTTAAAACCTGACAATTATCTTTACTTTTGATCTTAATACCGCCTGTAGAAGTGTTTCAACCACAGCCAACCTTTGCGAAGGCTATCAACATTTTCTTTCTCTTTTAAACTAACGGTATAGAATACCACTCAACTGAATCGCCTGGATGTTCTCAAACCAGCAGTGAATGTTCCTGGACTAGCCAATTTCCATTAGTAAATGACGAGGTCGTTGACTGATAATTTTTCAATAGAGAGAGAGAAGAGGAGATTTTGAAAATTATAGACAAACATCCAAACTGGACCCTTAAAACTCTTCAAGCAAATGGCTGCAAAGAGCTGAAAAAAAGATGAGAAAATCAAGTAGCCTCTGGTGGCACCAAATATGAGAAATTTGTCTTTATTGATAAAATAACATTCGAAAGGTTCCAAGAAGCCCGAGCAGATTATATATGTATCAGAGACCGGCATTTACAACAATGGGCTATCCAAGCTGCACATACGATCAAAGATCCAAATTTCAATTTTAAAGGAAGTGCGCATTGGATTTTAAACTTTAATAACAGACATCGAGCCGAAGAGTTACCAAACTCGTAAACAAACGGCAAATAAGGGACATTAATGTTATTTCGGAATCTGCAAAAGAATTTCGAAATATCATAAAAGCCGCAACACCGAAATACAACCAAGAATGTATTTTAAATACTGATCAAGCCCAATTTTTTTATGAGCTTACGGCCGGACGCACGCTTACTAACAAGGGAGAGAAGTTAACCTTGGGATACGCTAGATCCCCAACGACCCTTGTGACGCACTCTTACACAGTTCAGTACGTCATAACATGGCTGGAAATATTGTAGGGGATGTTTATTTGTGTCTGCAAGAACGATCAGGGCGATTGGGTCCTGTAGTTCTGGAAGGTTTGTATGTCGCGAGAGATAAGTGAGGCGATCTACCGATAGGGGGGCACCTGCTGGCGGGGGAAATGGGGGTGAAACAGGCCCCTGTGGGGGTAAGCATTCCCCATTTTGCGTACATTTTCGGTAGGTCAAAAGGTTAGCTGATTTACGAGGTTAGATGATTTACTAACACGATGTTATGCAAACAGCTATAAACCGATCCGTCATAGTTAATGTCTGGCCCCTGTCTTTCGAGTTGGTAATAAATAGGGTTTCCGCCGACAAACACTTTCAAACACTTTCGGGCCCCCAAGGGTACCGTAAAATAGCGTATGGTCATTGGTGAAAGTGTTTTGGAAAAAAAGAGCAGAGTGTCCCACTTTCAAAAACTTTCGGGCCCCTAAGGGTTGTAAAAGGGTACCGTAAAATAGCGGGGCGTTCATCGCTAAAAGGGTTTTGGAAAAAAAGAGCAGAGTGTATACAAATTATATGGTTTTATTTATACATTCAAAGTTACAGTACATTAAGCGGATGAAAAAAAACGCTTAAAGATAAAACAATTTATTTTTAATATATTTATGGTTTGTAGCGAACAAATTGTAAAAGTTAAATACACAAAACATATTTTGGTTGGCAACTGTTTCTTTAAAATCTTCAATAATTTTAAATGCTGTTACGTCATTGGACGCGTAGCGTACAAGGGTATCATACCTTTCATGTTCATCCGATAGAAATAAATTGTGTGGTGCACATGGTTCTTTATACAATATTTCGTAAATTTTACGATAATTATCGGTTATAACGTAACCCATTAATTCAAAGAGTTTTTGGTTCACTTTAAGGAGTTGAATGTGCGAATTAATGAAATATTTGAGTCTGTCCAATTCTCAAGTTTCAGGCGCTTTGATTACGACCGACGCTTCGGATATCGTACTTTGCAAGGTTAATTCTTTTTGTCAGACATGGCGGCGGTCACTAGCGCGTCTGATAGCGGGAACGGTGATTGAAAGGGCAGCCTTTGGGGATCATTTATTTGTACCCAGTGCCCGTATAAATCGTCCCAGGCGCGCGAAGACATCTCAAAGACCTGGTGTGTGATTTTATTGCATAGAGCTACAGATATATCGAGCTCAGACGTAAAACCCGTAGTAACGAAAAGCTCAGATGAAAGTGAATACCGAGGGTTAATGTTACGCTGAGTCGGATCAAATTTAGACATTTTAGTAGGCCCAGGAACGTTATCTACACAGCTTCGTTTAGACATGATGCTCGAGAAACGGTTTGTAGTGTACTGCCGATGGATGACGGGGGTGAATGCCTTGTATATATAGACCCCATTTGCGTTCATTTTCGGTAGGTCAATAGGGTCATATGATTTATCGATAGTTGGAGGATCTCCCCTTTAGCATCCCTATTTGGCAGGGGTGGTGGAATCATCTGACATGATAAAAAAATAATATGTAAATGATATAGGGTAGATACAAAAAAAATCTTATTTAAAAGCTGAAGTAATTTTCTTTTAAATTGAACACTACAAATATAGTTTTCGCATTTTAACTTTAAATATAGACTGTTTTACCATTCTCGAGTATCTTGCATATTGAAATTGATACGCATACGGGGGGGGGGTACCATTTAATTTTGGAATAGGTCACCGAAATGTTTTAATTAAAATATCTTTATTTTCTACAATAATTACCCTTTATTACCATAAATACTCTGTACGTTCAATACGTTTAAATAGCTTTCCAAAATGTAAATATAGGTAGTAAAATACTATGAACACCCCGGACTCTACGTTCAATACGTTAAAATAGCTTTCAATACGCCAAATATAGGTGGAAAAATAATAGAAAACACACATACTATTATTATTTTTTAATTTTTGGAAATACACAATATCCACCAGTTACTTCGCAATATGACAAATTGGCTGCTCTCTTAGTCCCTAACATATCGCAATTTAAACAAATATATGCGTGGTAACGCTTTTAATACACCGGGTGGAATTCTTGTACTTAGAATTCTTTTAGATTGGAAATAAACAGCTTTACGGTACTTCAAACAGATTGAGTATCCGTCACAGTACCATGCTAGCCCTCCGACAGTTGGATAATGAAAAACTGAACCGTCACAATATATACAGAAGTAGTCACCAGTTCCTATTAATGACGTGATTACGTCTTTCTTCAATTCTTCGACTGATATTGCATTCACTAGTGGTAAATACACGCTTGGTTATAAAATCATATATAATTCTTATAATAGTTTCTAGTGAAGGCTACCAGTAAGTAAGAATTAACATTACAACAAAATAATTATATATAAAAATAATGTGATTTCTTAGGTAGCTTTAAAAAAATAACCTTAAACAATCTTACTTTTGAAAAATAACTCTTTAATATCAAAAATCGTCTGTCATACTCGGAAACAATTAATTGATCACTGATGTCGTTTCTAATATTTCTTCAGCTTTTAAAGAAAAGAAAGAGTTACTCGAGAAGGGCAAAATAGTCTATATTTAAATTTAAAGTGATTCTTATTTTGGATTCCACTTTCACAATGGGAAAATTGTCTATCTCAAATGTTGTAATTGCACTAATAGATATAATTGTTAGAACTATTTTAATCCTTAAGATAGAATCGTTCAGTACTTTGCGGATATAAAAAGAGGGACTCGATTAAATGGAAATATTTTTAAACTTCATTTTAATATCATTAGCGTGTAAGTGGTGCATATACCCAAATTTGAACCGCAAGTTCAGATATGCAAATACATAGAAAATACTATAAAAACATCTTATCTCTACTTTTAATACATCAAAAAAATTCCGATATTTAAATATTTCAAAATACTCAATTAATGTATTAAGTTACGTTTAAAAATAACCTTTCGTAAAAATGAATTCATCCAATTGTTAAACATAGATTCCAGATTAGTTGGTGTATGATGGGTAAGACTCTTGTCAGAAAGATGACTTCTGCTTTTAAAATGTTAAAATACATTTCGACTATACAAATTTAGTTTTCGCACTTTAAATTTAAATATAGACTATTTTACCATTCTCGAGTATCTTGCATATTGAAATTGTTACGCATACAGGGTTACCATTTAATTTTGGAATAGATCACCAAGCTAAAAATATAAAAATTGATAAAAACTTACATGGCTACGTCCTCATCCGAGAACAGCGGAGATGGATTTCTAGTGGACTTGGTTGGATACAAAAAAAGCACAGAGTTGTGATGTCTTAGGGCCCAAACCCCTGGGTTTTTATACCCAAAAGGAGCCGCATACACACTAGGACCCCCATACACACTTTGCCCCCCATACGTAGGGCCATTTGGGATGTAAAAACAAAAATCTATGAGAATCCCTCGTAGTTTAAACTGAAATAGTTAAGAGGTTCTATTCCCGCTACTAGTTTATGGGCCTCCATAAAATTCTACGCGCAAAAAAACATTTTTGGTGTTAACACTCGTTTGTTATAACCATTTTAGCGCTAAGAATCCACACCTGATGTAAAAAGTTGGGGGCCACTTTTTCAATTTATTCGCCATGGTCTCTACAAATCATAGAATGTCGTAGAAAAATAAACCGTTTTTATAATACACTCGGCTCTTTTTTACCAAAACGACACTTTTAGCTAGCGAGAGGGGACACCCGCTGTGTCTATTTCACGCGCTGGGGGTAAGGGTCATTCTCTAGCTACCCTTTACCCCTTAGGGCCGATATTCCGTAAGACGGATAGCTTTGCGCATCGTGAAAGTGTTTGAAAATAATGTTACACGGGGAAAGTGTTTAACGGCGAAAACACAAAAAGCTCGACCCATTGAACTATTTGGATTTATTACATAACACCACTCGCACGTGGAGAAAAGTGTTTGACAGATGCCGTAGGGGGACATTCCCTAAGACGGATAGGTTTTTGACAAGTGGTTGAGAAATAATGATGGACCTATTGACCTATGGGTAAATAGGCCCATTACTCGGGTTTATAGCTACTGGCTGTTTGCATAACATCATGTCAGATGATTCCACCACCCCTACCAAATAGGGACGCTAAAGGGGAGATCCTCCAACTATCTATAAATCATATGACCCTATTGACCTACCGAAAATGAACGCAAATGGGGTCTATATATATAAGGCAGTCACCCCCGTCATCCATCGGCAGTACACTACAAACCGTTTCTCGAGCATCATGTCTAAACGAAGCTGTGTAGATAACGTTCCTGGGCCTACTAAAATGTCTAAATTTGATCCGACTCAGCGTAACATTAACCCTCGGTATTCACTTTCATCCGACCTTTTCGTTACTACGGGATTTACGTCTGAGCTCCAATGACGTAACAGCATTTAAAATTATTGAAGATTTTAAAGAAACAGTTGCCAACCAAAATATGTTTTGTGTATTTAACTTTTACAATTTGTTCGCTATGGTGTCTACAAACCATAAATATATTAAAAATAAATTGTTTTATCTTTAAGCGTTTTTTTTCATCCGCTTAATGTACTGTAACTTTGAATGTATAAATAAAACCATTTAATTTGTATACACTCTGCTCTTTTTTTCCAAAACACTTTTAGCGATGACCGCCCCGCTATTTTACGGTACCCTTTTACAACCCTTAGGGGCCCGAAAGTGGGACACTCTGCTCTTTTTTTCCAAAACACTTTCACCGATGACCACCCGCTATTTTACGGTACCCTTGGGGGCCCGAAAGTGTTTGAAAGTGTTTGTCGGCGGAAACCCTATTTATTACCAACTCGAAAGACAGGGGCCAGACATTAACTAAGACGGATCGGTTTATAGCTGTTTGCATAACATCGTGTCAGTCCACACCACCTGCGGAATAGGGGCAGATAACCTATTGACCCACAATGAGGGTAACATCGTTAATCAGCTAACCTTTTGACCTACCGAAAATGTACGCAAAATGGGGAATGCTTACCCCCACAGGGTACTGTTTCACCCCCATTTCCCCCGCCCGCAGGTGCCCCCTATCGCCTCACTTATCTCTGTCGCGCCTAATGTCTCGGTGACCTGTAGTGTTTCGGGAAAACTGTCCACTTCCCACGTGGAATATTTTCTAGACAAAATTGTCCTAAAAAGTGTAAGCGATGATTTGTTATTGATTTTGGACACTTGGTCAGGACAGACAAACTAATCCATATACGATAAACGATTCGGTGTAAACGGTAGTCCAAAATGCGAGTTAAAGATTATCCCAGAAAAGACAACATCTATTTGTCAGCCACTAGACACCATTTTTCACGGGCAATTAAAATATTTTGCGAAAAAAAATTTTTCCCCAGCGACCCTGAATTTTTCAAATGAAAACCCAGTAGACGAGATCACTTCGAGAAATAATATAATTAGACTTCACTCACTGCTTGATAACAAATTTTCGGCACCTATTTTCAAACATATGATCAAATATTCCTGGTTTTCTTCGGGTCTTTGTGGTGAAAAACCTTTATTTTTCTCCGTTAAAGAGGCTTGTTTTACTTTTGAAAACAATGATTCGCCTTCCTGTGAGCAGCCCCTTTGTTTAAATTGTCGATTTTTAAAGTGTGCCCATTGTAGGCAAATTTTATGTTTTACCTGTTTCTATTACGACTATCATATTCATTTTTAGAATATTTTTCTATTGATGTATGTAATCAAATTTTCCTTTGTATGTATTAACATTTAACCACATTTTATCGCATTTACCCAATTATTTTAATTTACCCAATTTTATTTGCATTTACTCAAATTTCCTCGATTTCCACAAACTTATTCGCATTTACCCCTTTTTGTTTTCATTTAACCTATTTAGTTTGTATTTACCCAAATATATTGACATTTAGCAAATTGGGTTTTCATATACCCAATTTCGTTCGAATTTACTCATATTTAATCGTATTTACCCAAATGTATTCGCATTTACCCAATTACCTTCGTATTTACCCAATTTGGTTGTAACCTAATTAGTTCGTATTTACCCAAACGTATTCGCATTTACCCAATTTGACTTGAATTTACTCAAACTTAATCACATTTACCCAATTCTGTTTCCATTTACCCCATTTTATTTCCACTTACCCCAACTTAATCGAATGTATCCAATTTTTTTTGAGTTTGCCCAATTTTTTGCGTTTACTCCATTTTAATTTCATTAACCCAATTTACCCAATTACGTTCGAATTAACCCAATTTTATTTGCATTTACTCAAACTTAATCGAATTTACCCAATTTTGTTTCATGTAACCTATTTAGTTCGTATTTACCCAAACGTGTTCATATTTACCCAATTTTATTTGCATTTACTCAAACTTAATCGCATTTACCCAATTTTGTTCGAATATACTAAATTTTATTTGCATTTACCGAATTTTTCGTTCATTTCTTCAAAATGACCCGAAGTACCCCAAATATAAAAAAATTTATATGAGTAAAATAATTGTTCAAACACAATGTTAATTTTTTTTAAATATTTCACAGGGTTTCACGATTTTTACATGTTAAATCCCGTAGAGAAAAATTCAAAGTGAGTTGTCATAAACATTTTCCGTTGCCATGGCAAAACCGTTGCCCATTGAATAAAATCCCTTAAGCATATTTCAAGTTACATGAAGGTCTACCAATCACCCGAGTTTGTGAGTCGGCCCTCCTGTAATTTCTCCATGGAAAAACATAGTATAACAAATATTCGGAAAGATATCGATTTTCTATAATGCAAGTGCTTAAACTATCCCATATTCATTTAAATATTTAAAACAATGTTTATCAATATAACTGCAATTATTTTATTTCGTTTTAATTAATCAAAAAGGTGTTTCTGTAAAATAAAACATAAAAATTGAAGTATAAAATGTTTCTTTTCGCGTCACGAGCGCCTCTTATTTAAGTGAAATACTCGCACCCGGAATTCAGATTAAAAAGCGTCTCATGACCGCAGCGCGTTTTCTCTACTTTCCAGAGCTACAGCTAAGTGACGAAACATTGTCACGTGACCTCCCGTATTATATAGAAACACCTAATCGTTTAACAACAGGGGCTGCACGAGCTCGAAATCCAAACCGTCCTTTCCTTAGTTTGGACTTATCTAACGAAATTATTTTTTTCTAGATTCCTTTTGAAATTTTAAGAAGTCTGCAGTTCTTTGACGAACTTCTGACTTATTATTTTTTTAAATATTTTCAGAGGATACCCATCAAGCTGGTTAAGAAAACCAACTTTTTTACACACATATCTCACTAGAAAAAGTTTACTTTGGTCTCCTTTGGTAGCCCTTGTTTAAAAAATATAAACTGGAAAAATATACCAAATATAGGAATGTAGAAAAATGGGGTTAGGAAGACAACGATGAAGTAATTATTATACAGTTATTTGACCATTCCATCAATTTAAATAAGCGTCAACCATAATTACAATCGAATAGAAGTGTTTAATCACAATCCCACGATAAATAAAAAATAAATGTAAATGGTAAAACAGCCAAATTATAAAAATAGTTTCCAATTTTTTTTCTCTTTCAACTCCAAATCGGAAAAATAAGCTTCATTTTGTATTCTAAGAACCAATGATACCGTACAAAAAGACAACCCGACGTGTTTCTCACAGATTTGATTTCAACTCAAGGATTGAGTAGACTTTAATGTATAAAATTACTGTTTAAGTAATTTAAACGTAAAATTCAGAAAACTGCTTAAAGTTAAAAAAATCAGGTTAAGCTAATGTAGGGCTCGGCGTTCGGATACGAAATTTCCCGTCCATTACTTTCATATCCATATTTGAAAATTATCAGAATATGAACTTATTTGTTGCATATTAAATCGTATAATAGTCGCGAATAATATCCACAAATGAACAGTTAATCGATTTTTTATGTGTAATTGAAATTTTGGCGGTTAATTTATCCGTTTCCCCAAGCTCTAATCGAATGAGTGAAGTAAATGGAAGTTAGAAGTTACATTTCAATCAAGGAATACCTCTGCGCATTGTTCCATACCAGAGTGACTGAGAAAAATCATATCACCTCGGGCAGGAATCGAACCTACGAACTTTGGGTTAATGTCCCAACGCCACTACCATTGGACCACCGAGGCCACGAATATTCAGACCTCGGACATCCAATATAAGAATGACTCGATCTGGTTCACATTATTGACGGGATACATTTAACCCGTTGTTGACCGTTCCGTAGCATTTTACGTCAACTAAATTATAACAGGACCTTGATAGCCTGTAGTCATAACATAGATAATTTATTTTTATATTTCGATTCCTGCCCGAGGTGATATAATTTTTCTCAGTCACTCTGGTATGGAACAATACGCAGAGGTATTCCTTGATTGAAATGAAACTTATATTTATATTAATTCCTGCGTAATTATATAAAAAATTCTCAAATGGAAGTTATTTGGAATTTTTTTTGATTAAGATAGATGATTATTAAATAAAGTATAGAAACCGCGACTGTTTTCAAGACTTCATTTAATTATTAGATTTAACCGTGGTAACAACTTTTTATTTATATGATAAGATAGATGAATTTATTGAAATTTCCTTATCCAGTGAAACAGAATAAATTAATTTGATAAAAAGTTTGAATCTTAATTTTGATTTCAGCGAAACAAAACACGTGCTAAATATTCAACTTGTTTGTTACCATGGTATAATATAAATATAAAATTTAAACTGGAGAAACTTTCATGGTATAATCATATTTGTTTTGTAATTGGAGACGTTTCGAGCCGATTCCCTATAGAATAATGGCAGTGCTACGTCACAAAACGTCACCCATGCTTTTTCCTATACATAAAAAATGAACTTGGATTAATTTAATTTTAATTTTTGTACATTCACTCGAATTAACGCTAATATATTGTCATTTTCCCTAATTTGGTCGCGTTTACCAATTACTAGGTTAATCCACCCAAAAATAGTCTAACCTACCAAATAAATAATTCCATTTAATTTTTAATTTAATTTGTTTATGTTTAGTTCCCTTGAAGTTGCTAATTTCCCTTGTTAAATCACGTAGAGAAAGGTTTGCATGTTTCAAAATATTGTCCGTTTCACCGGAAAGCTATACAGGGTGTTTTTTTTTGCTCGAACAAATAACTTAACGTTGGAATACAACGGAAGCCCGAACTTAAAAGATGTCTGCTGTATAGCGACCACCGTGCAATAATTGGTGAAGAATTTCACTATAAACTGCAATGGACTGTATAACACGTTCGTTAGCCGGCGAGTGTCTTTATTTGTGCTCCGCGTTTTTAAGGTACTTTTGATTGTTAAACGTGCCTCCGGGTGGCAAAATTTATATTAAATTTAAAGCTTGAACTATCTAGCAGTCGAACTTGATATTTATTTTCCCAATTTCACCGATATTTTTGGTTTTTTGGCCGTTTTTTCGGTTCACCAAAAACACTTTTTTCGGGTTTTTTTAGTCCCGATCGCGTTTTGAATCTTTTCTATTCATTCACGTGTTCTCGTCGGCGGGATGATATTTCGGAAGTATCTTCACCACCATTTATACGTTCGAAGAAGAACCTCGATTTCTTTACTGCAGGAGATACTGGAACTTTGGTGGAACCCACGGTGGAGGAAACCATTCTTGGTGTCGCAGAGGTAATTCCTATTGATCCCTTATGTTGCCAATGTGGAATTTATGTGCTCAATTGCAAGGAGGTTATCGAATGTGGGGATTGTGGAATGTCGTTTCATTTCTTGTGCCTTGGCTTACCCTGTGATGTTTCGGAGTATCTTGTTCATAACAAAAATTTCCATTGGTTTTGCTCCTTATGTAACCCGTTGATTGAGCTGAAACTTTGTGAAACGGTTGCAATTCGTTCATTTACGAAACGAATTGAGACTTTGGAACGGACTATTCAGTCAAATATAGTAGATACCGTCTCCTTCAATAAGAAGCACATTGAATACATCGATTCAAGTTTAAGTTCTTTGAACACAGCCTATTTAGAAGACCATAAAAATTTATCGTTTCTTCAAACCAAATGTTCTCAGCTAGATCAACAATTTAATGACAATTTTAAGACTTTGTCAAAAGTTCAAGACCATCTCTACCAGGTATTTTCTGAGAATATGACATCAATTTCTCACCGCCAACCACTTTCTCACCGCCTTCCACGTCCTCGCCGCCAACCACGTCATCGCCGCCAACCACGTTCTCAATGAATTCGTTTTCTGCTACGTCAATTTTAAATCCTACCGCTGGTGAATTTATACCTGTCCATACAACACATCGTGTATGTCTGTTGCCTAAATCTGGAAGATCATTAACACTTTTAACAAACATCCAAGGTCTGCTCAGCCCCTATAAATTCATGGAACTTCAAAATTCTATCCTCAGTAACAAAGCTCTCTTTGTCGGCATTACTGAAACTTGGCTCAAGCCTGACATTTTGGACAGTGAACGTTCCATAGAAAATTTTTGCCTATTTCGCAAATATTGGGACCCATTAAAGGACAGAGGAGGTGTTGCTCTCTATGTTTCAAGTCTCTACGCTAGTTCAACTGTTGAACTGTTTGACGAGGTTATGTTATCAGACTGGTCTTTAAATTTGGGACTTGAGTTTTTATCTGTTTTATGCTATAATGATAATTCTTCTATCCTTGTCTGTTTGTTATATCGTTCTTCGCCCTTCTCAAGTCATGAAGAAATTAAACTTATTATAAAAGTCGTCAATGATTATTGTGCTGCTCGGAATCTTGGGATTTTATTTCTTGGAGATTTCAACTACCCAAAATTAGATTGGAATACCTTTCAACCCGAAAAGAACGCTACCAAAAGTGCTAGAGAATTTTTGGAACTTGTATCTAATACTAATTGCATCAAATGGTCACTACACTTACTCGCATTGGCACATTCAATAAACGAGCGAATACTCTTGATCTCGTCATTATTCTGATTTTAATCTTGTTTATGATGTCCGTACCTTTCATCCTATTGGCTCTAGTGATCATGCTACTGTGGTGTTTGAACTCGCTTTTCCTCCATCGTTACATGATGTTTATAATAGAGAAGCTCGTGCTTATTTTAAAGGTGACTACGAAGGCTTTAGAACGTTTTAGGCACGATTGATTGGAGTGGTCTGCTTTCCTCTGATTCTATTGACGTCAATTGGAACAATTTCTGTAGGGTAATTAGTGAAGGTACTTCAAGATTTGTACCGTTTAGAAAACAGAAACAAGATTGTAAGCCTGTTTTTGTTCGTTCTGTGAGGTCTATAAAATTGAGGCAGATATCCTGGGAGCGTCATGTTCAACTAAAACGCCGGCATGCCTCCCAAAAATTAGTAGATCAAGCTTATGAAATTTATAAAAAGGCTCGGAATGCTCTAACGAATGCCTCGAGGAAGTGTCAAAGAAAAAATGAGAATCAGCTAGCTGATTTAATTTTCAAGAACCCGAAAGCTTTCTATGCTCACATTAATAGTAAGAGAATTAGTCGTTTTAAAATGTCTCATCTCAAGGATGATCACTTCGCTAGTGTGGCGTCAAATGTCTCTGGAATACCGTCTACAACTCGAACTGTTTACTCTACTGATTTTTCCAAGAGTTCCAATCTCTCTACTTTTACTTGTACACCCGAAGATATCATGCGTCAACTTACGTTATTGGATCACTCAAATCAGCGGGCCCTGATGACATTCATCCGTACCTTCTCAAGACGCTCTCTATTGAACTTTGTGGTCCTCTTAGCATACTCTTTAATCAAAGCTTTTCTTTGGGTATTGTTCCTGAATCTTGGAAAATGGCTAATATTACACCTTTTCATAAAAAGGGAAACAGAACAAACAAAGCCAACTTCCGACCAATTAGCCTAACTAGTCAGGTTTGTAAGTTGTGTGAGAGAGTGGTGAAAATTTTGCTTGACCAATATCTTAACGACGTCAATTTCTTTCATCCGGCCCAACATGGGTTTCTTCGCGCTAAATCTTTTAATACTAATCTTCTTCATGCTACCTCTGATTGGACTGGTTGGTTAGACTCCGGCCAGTCTGTTGATGTCTTATATCTTGACTTCGCAAAAGCATTTGATACTTTCCCTTCTGCTGGACTTAACAAAGCTATTCGTGATGCTGCTATCAGTGGTGCGGCGGCTGACTGGCTTCAAAGTTTTTTCACCGATCGATGCCAACGTGTAGTATTTAAAGGCTCTTTTTCGGACATAAAACCACTACTGAGTGGTGTTCCGCAAGGTTCTGTTTTAGGACCATTACTGTTTAATATCTTTATAAATAACTTGCCAGAAGTCGTTCGAGACGCTATCATATTACTATTCGCTGATGACAGTAAACTGTATATGACAATTTCGTCTCAAAATGATTGCGAGCGTTTACAAGCTGATCTGGAAGAGGTTTTAAAATGGTCCAAAATTCACGGAATGAATTTTAACGTTTCTAAATGCGAAGTCCTTCATCTTGGATCTAAAAATCCGAAATTTATGTACTCTATTGATGGTTGCGCGATTCCATCTGTAACGGAAGTCAGAGATCTGGGAGTTACTATAGATGATAAACTAAAATTCCAAGATCACTCTACAAAAGTTGTTAATCGTCTAAACTCTATTACCGGCCTCGTACGAAGGAATTTTTGTTTCTACAGCAAAATTTTAATGAGAACAATTTATTCGTCTTTAGTTCTTCCAGTTATCGACTATGGTTCTATTATTTGGTCACCGCCTTTCTCCACTTCAATGACTAAAATCACAAAAGCGCACAATCGTTTTACCAAGCTGACACGTAATTTTCAAAAACTTAATCCCCCACAACGCGACGAAAGCTTAAATATCTCAACTCCGTCTTTACGCCACAAGATTGATTATTTGTTTTTTTTTGCATGATACATATCATGGGCAAATAGATCCGTCTCTTAAAGAACTTATTACACCTTCTTCTGTCACTTTGACTCGTTGACATCGGGCCAAGCTTACTTAACCACTTGTCAAAACGTCCGTAAAACAAATTCAGTTTTGTACACGCGTTGTGGATGACTGGAACAAACTACCAGCTGAACTTCTGGAATTGAACACTTCTAATTCGTTTCGAGGCAATGTTACGAACTGGTTGAAGACCAACTCTACTTAATTTGGTTTTTTATTGTTATTTCCCTTTCCCTCTTGTCAAATTATTATTTTTTAATTTAATGAATCTATGTAGTAGAATTTACTCTTTTTATCTTCGTCTTTCTTTGTGTGTAGTGGAGGTTACACATAAGTCTCTAGGGACTTCGTAGCTTTGTACACTGTGTGATTCAATTAATAAATATAGAGCACCCTGGATGTCTATTAGTTTATTTTATATCTTATTATAAAACTTATTAGGGAAATATAAAGTAATTCTTAAGCAACTATTGAAATATGTTAAAAGACGATAGTCACGAGTAATTAACATATGACATAAAAGGCGTGTTTTATTGTTTACAAAAACTATGTTTTCTAGAAAATTGAAATTCGTAC
Organism: Leiobunum rupestre; assembly: GCF_980474605.1. Taxonomy (NCBI): domain Eukaryota; kingdom Metazoa; phylum Arthropoda; class Arachnida; order Opiliones; family Sclerosomatidae; genus Leiobunum; species Leiobunum rupestre. Next base: position 67,420,421 of record NC_143388.1, read on the forward strand.
TGTGCATTATACGTACCGGGGGACACTTTCTACAAAAATTGCATCTAAATCGAAAAATATTTTCACGTTTTTTGAAAATTTAAATTTTAACCGCTAGGTGCTAAAAGAAAATTTTCAATAAGAAAATTGTAGAGCGTCACCGAAAACGTACAAATAGCGTTGGCGCAAAAAAATAGACGTCTTTTTCACTGACAAAATACGACTTGGAAAAGGGACAAGTTGGACAAGCTAAAATAACTTTATTTTGAATTTCATTGGCAGAGTAGTGTAACTTTATGAAAGTCAGAAATCTGTTAAGCTGGTGTTCATTGCAATTTGGCTTGCGGTAAAACTCGCATTTGGGAAATTTTACAATGGCATAAGCACCATCCTTACAAAGCAACGCTTCACCAGGGTTTACGAGATGGAGACGCTCAGCAACGGCTGGATTTTGGCAACTGGCTGCTAAATTCCGTGCACGACGACCCACAATTCCTCCGCAACATGCTCTTCTCGGATGATTCCTCGTTTGCAAGAGACGGCCCTTACTATCACCAAAATAATCATGTTTTGTAAGACACAAATCCACACTGGGCGCTTGAATGTTTGGATTGGTCTTGTTGGAAACCGATTAATTAGTCCAGTATTATTTAGATTTCTTGTGAAATGAGCAAGAACAAGAACTTGCGCAACGAGCAAGACTGGTTTCAGCAAGACGGTGCTCCGCCTCATTACCACAGAGCCGTGAGAGATTACCTAAACAATGAATTTCCACAACGATGGATAGAGAAAAACGGTCCCTTACACTGGCCAGCAAGGTCGTCCGATCTGACTCCGTTGGATTTCTTTCTTTGGGGCTTCTACAAGGACAAGGTGTATGCCACTCCGGTTGAGACACCTGAAGAGCTGCGTTAACGAATTGTAAGCGCTTGCCGGGAAGTAACCCTGGAAATTATTTAAGCCGCCTTCGACAATATGATAGTTCGCGCCCAAACCTGCAAGGCAGCCGAAGGTGGTATTTTCGAAACGTACTCATAAGTTTTGTTTGTAAGTAGATCAATAAAATGTCTCCTTGTTTTTTCAAAAAATTCGCATTCTACGTAATTAAATCATGTAATACCTTCTTCGCCATTGTCTCCTCGATTTCTTAGCGGTGTTTGTTGCATTAAACACCAGATTAACAAATTTCTGACTTTCATAAAGTTACTCTCCCAATAGAATTCAAAAACGTTATTTTAGCTTGCCCAACTTGTCACTTTTTCAAGTCGTATTTTGTCAGTGAAAAAGACGTCCATTTTTTTCGCGCTATCGCTATTTGTACGTTTTCGGTGACGCTCTACAATTTTCTCATTGACAATTGTCTTATAGCACCTAGCGATTAAAATTTAAATTTTCAAAAAACGTGAAATTATTTTTCGATTTAGATGCAATTTTGGTAGAAAGTGTCCCCCAGAACGTTTAATGTACAGTACAAATTTCAACTTTCTAGACTACATAGTTTTTGATAAAAATCACTTTTTCGGGCTAAAAAAAACACTCTGTATATTTGAATGTTATCATTTTGCATTTGAATCCTTAAAATTTTATCAAATTGGTGAGAAACACCTCAGCTGGTCATATATTGTTTGCGTTTGGCATTTATCAATAAAGACACGTATACCAAAATCGAGTCTTTGTCAGGAGATATCGTTACGCTGTTCTAACTGTCCTTTGTTAGTACTAAGAAGTAACATTAAAGTTGATTTTACGTAAATTCTTTTCGTAAGAGTCGTTGAGCGAAATTAGTAAACACAACCTGTTTATAACCAAAGAACTGGTTTAAAATAGTAACTATTATGCAACTAATACGGGTTCTACTTTTCTTGTAATCTTCATTGCCAACAACTACCCTTTTAATGGGGTGAAGGATACTGGTCAAATGATTTGTACTAATAATAATTAAATTGTTTCTTACTTTAATAAAAATGAAAGTCACTAGGCAAAACATAATCGCCAACGCAAAGAATGGAATTTCAACCATTACAGCTATTAATAAAGATACCGACTGAAATGCAAATGTGATACTAATCAGCAAATAATGGTTCATTCCTCGATCAGCTTCCTGGATGTCGGATGTAAAGCGATTGAGGATACGTCCAACAGGAGTTGTGTCGAAGAAGGCTAGCGGCGATCGAAGAACTGACTCTAGTAGTTTTCGATTCATTTTAACCGCGGCGTTTAACATACAAATCAGTAAAAAGATTCCGGAAACTAAGGTTATACTAATATGTGCCAGATTAACTGCTCCAAATATTGACAGTCTCTTAATTTTTGACATAGTGGCATTGCTTTGATTCGCGTATGATGACTGAATATCTGCAGTCCAACGCACCAACCAGTAATTTGAAAACACGGATAAAGCATAAGCGCAAGAAAAGCCAAAGAAAATGGCAAAACAGTTCTTTAAACCAATTAGGTTGAAATATTGCCACGCAACTGAAACAACTCCCTGAAAAACAAATGAAAAAAATAGTTAATACTTGAAAACCTTGAGATAACGTCGTAATTTTTTAAACATAGGACATCTGTTAGATGATTAGAAAAGCACTGTTGCACAGTTGAAAACTTCATTAACAACGCTACCTAGGTTTTCACAGATCACTCATTTGAGTTGAAACGTTCAAAGCCTTGTAAATAAAGATTTATCTTGGACACGGTGGTCTTATTTTCATCTAATTTAGGTTTATGCAAAATCTTCGGAAAAATTATATTTATGGATATATTAAATTTCCTAATAATTTAATATATTTTTAATAGTTGTTTAACATTAACAATAATACAAAATTTGAGTACAGGAAAAGTTGAAATATCTTATGAAATAACTTTTAATATATTCAAAAACAAATGAATGACATTGAAAGATCGACTTAGATTTTGTTACAATTGCGACTAGAACATAAAGTTAGTACTTTCCTCGCTTTTTCACTACGCTAGGTTGATTTCCAAAGCCAGCAGGTGGTTACCTCCAATATCAATAGGTTTTGTTATAAAAATGTGCATACGCTAGTTTTAACGTGTTAACCACAACGCCAAAATCAGTAATATACCGGATGTCTACATTTGATCGGCCCAGGCATGTTTCTCACAACCTATACCTTCTAGAAATTTGTGAATTTCAGAGAAATCGTTAGTTTCAATGAGTAAGTTGTAGAGCATACTCGAAAACCTACAATGGTCAAAATCGTACATTTTGTCACTGAAATAATAGGTCATGAAAAATAAAAAGTTGGTACTACCCAAATGTTTTACGCCTCATGTTATTGTAATTATTGTTTGTAAAAAATGAACATGTTCTGATTCGTTTAAAATGTGGGCCCGTTTTAGTACTTAAATTTCCACAGCTTTGATTGAAAAACATTATCTCTACGTAATCCGGTAAAAAAGTATGAATCGTTATACTCGTGAACAGCGGTCCAGGATGATTGAGTTATAGTACGGTTATGGTCATTGAATCGCACGATTAACAAGCTGGTTGTTTCAAATGTTATATACTGACAGTCAACCAAATCACCACACTAATCTCCGAGATGTTGCTGACTTCGAAGGAGACGGCAATGTGAATCCCAGATTCCGCGGACCTGGACGTCTTAACACTAAAATGGAAAACACAGTCATCGCCTACTTTGTCGCTTACCCTCGAGCAAGTAAATGAACGGCAGGCTCCGATTTGGACTTGTTAAAATATTATGTCTGGAGTGCCCTTAACCACCATAAATTTAACCCATTTCGTGCCACGCTCCACCAAGCACTACACGATGGTGATCAGCGCCTAAGGTTGGATTTCCGTAACTGGTTAAGTACCATGGCGGATGCCAACGAAAATTTCCTCTGTTTGATCCTGGCGTCCGACGAGTTTTCCTTTGGAAGGGACGGCCCATTTAATTTAAAAAAACTATAAAATCAGGTCACTTTGTCTTTATACAGATCTCACTTAAGCCAGTATTTGAATTACCGCCCGAATAACCATATGTGAAGCGTTGTAATTCCGCACTAGGTATTTTCACATCACAATCAAGTACAATTCCGCTTAAACGTCTGGGAAGGTCTACTGGCAGATCACGTCGTTAGTCCATTTTTTCTTCCGATTCGGCTTAATGGGGTGATCTACTTTGCCTTTCTACAAAATGAAGTAGCAGAAGCATTGGAAGATGTCCCTTTAGTCGACTTGCCACGCGTGTGGTTATTGCATGACGGTGTATCTCCTCACCAGGAACGATATGTGGTGCAATACCTAAACACAGAGTTCCCTAAACGTTGGATTGGGAAGAATGGTCCAGTGTGCGATGGCCTCTTAGGTCCACAGATTTGACACCGCTGGACTTTTACCTGTGGGGATTCATTAAGGAGGAAGTATACAAAACGCCAGTCACTAGCGAAGACGGCTTGCGCCAGAGAATCATTGCAGCGTTTCAACCCGTTACTACAGATACAGTATGGTCCGTGGCTCGTTCCAGAATATGCTTCATCGTGTACGGATTTGTATAGCAACGGGCGGTGGCATTATTGAACCGTATTTGTAAAAAAAGTTTATCTAATTCCTAATTATAATATTTACACTTGTTCTAACACTTAATTGGTAGAAGTAAAACAATGATTTGGCTCAAAACATGTTCATTTTTCACAGACAATCATTACAATAACATGAGGCGTAAAACATTTGGGTAGTACCAACTTGTTATTTTTCATGACCTAGTATTTCAGTGTAAAAATGTACGATTTGGACCATACCAACTCCATTAAATGTTTTCGAGTATGCTTTACAACTTACTCATTGACATTTTTCATCTACCACCTAGCGTTCAAAAACAACAAATTCAAAAACCGTGAAAAATTGCCCGATTTTTCTGAAATTCACAAATAAAAAGGATCTCTACCGAGAGAATACATACTGAAAATAATACATTTCTAGAAGGTATAGTTTTAGAGAAAAATGCCTAGGTTAATCAAATAAAGACACCCTGTATATTCTTGCGCAACGTCGAACCTCGTTTACGCCACTGTCGCCACATCTTGTGCAATACACTATACATTTTACTATGAAAATGTTTTTGTAATACTTTTTCATAATTTTGTAATTTTAATGTTTAAGAACAGTGAACGGTTGTGACTTGTGGGTGATAGATAAACGTAACAAACAAGAACTGAATATAGTTAGTTTTTAAGCAGATAAAAACCTGAAAAACCACCAATGGTCAAAGAAATATAAATAAATAAGCTAGACTGGGTAGATATAACCGTTAATTTAATAGAAAATAATAGCTATTAAATTATTCCAAAAACTTTTAAACATCAATAACCATTGCGTAAATATCCCAACCACGTACGTAGTGTTTACTTTTGAATTAGTGTCTAGTAGAAATTATAGCTATGAGCCTACGAGCTTATAAGAAAACCTTTGTCTATTTTCCATTAGCAACGCGAGTACTGTGTTATTTAGAGTTTATATTTAAGAGTAGATGCGACAATTAGCGTGGGATTTATTTTTAGCCTCGCTGAAGGCAGGGATTATTTATAATTTGTTGTAACAGAAGGGTTTAATTAATTAGCTAAATTTTATATTTTATAGCGATGATAATTCAAATGATATTATCTGTATAAATTACATTTTTTTAATTAGATCTTTAAATTCTAAGATAATAGATATATGGGGCTTTACGAATATTTAAAATAAACTATCGATAAAAAGCTAAATTAGTATCAATAACGGTCAAGAGTGCGAGGGAAAATCTATTAGCAAAAGTAAATGAAACACAAAAATAAAACACACAAAAATATTTTTTTTAACTAGGTGGGGGGAGATGAACCTGAGGGGTTACATTTGGTAGAGTAAATGGGACAATTCAGTCCAGCGATTGATTAAGGGTGAGATATGTGTGAAGGCCACTGGTCAACGGGGATATACTTGGGGAGAGAGACAGGACACCCGTGGTGGAAGTATGACAACCAACCATTGTGGGTCGTCCTCACAAGGTTGTCCACATTTTCTACCTCCCAGGACTACGCCGCTAGTACCGGCTGTACTGAGTTGTTGCAAATGTTTGTTTAGAAGCTTCTAAGTTCTAGGATAATAAAAGGAGGCGACCCTCAATGTAATTTCCTAATAGACTGAATTTCATTGCTGCCCTCTGAGTTTAAGCAGGTAAACTAAATTGCGTTTGCTAATTTAATGCAACAACTGGTTTACCTAGTTTACCATAGTGAATAGAAGTTTTTTCGTAAAAAATTCTCTTGTTTATAAGTTATTCCTCAATTTTCTCTATATATATTTTCTGGGGAGACTCTCCCCCCTCCCGGCCAAATGGCCAACTACCCACTCGCGCCGAACACCACCCTTCCCGTCGAAATTCCAAACGCTTTAGCTCCATAGTTAACAGTGTGACCAGCTTTTGAAAGAGCTTTACAGCAACCGATGGAGCCTAGTTTTTCGGACGTCTCATGTCGGAAGTGGATAATAACTATGTTACAAAAACGTGAGTAAGAAAATTAAAGATTGACGAATTGATCTGCACAATAAGAAAGCTATCAAGTTTATTGTCGCAAAGGGGCTATAAAAGATTTGCTTCCAGCAAAAATGGCCACCACCTAACCTAATTGATTCGTCTACATTTGTCACATATTCAGCTCAAATATGTTTCAAGATTATTTAAATGTAGCAGAGAACTTCTGAAGTCAAAAATATTTAAGAAATAAATGATGGATGTTTACAAAATACTTACCCTACTTTGAAGATTTTTTTCCCCAGAAATTATATTTTTTCCAACGATTTCGTCACTGATTTTTTCTAAATTTTCTTCCCTGAATTTGCAAAAAAAAATATTTTTTGAAATCAGGTTAGTATAAAATAAATATAGAGCAATTAAATTATGTGTCAGAGTGGATATCAGCGTGTAATGGTCTACGGATCAATATCCTTGATAAATCCTATTTATCACCTGACGTTACAATGGCGACTAATAAGCCAGTGCCAATGCACTGGCTCTTTAGAACTTGTGTTCCCCAAATATACGTCAATGGCTCTGTCGGTTTTTCCCCCGATTAGTCCTTCCTTCAAAAACGAAATTGACAGGCACGTCTCTAAGGATTGTGACATTCGGTGCCACCACGATCTCCAGGTAAAAAAGCCGGGGTCAAGCGAAGAATGGGTGAGACAGTTGAAAACTCCGGAACTGAAAAGACTCCGCCGTTATGTCGTCGCTAGTGTTATTAATTTAATTATTTGCTTAGTTACCAATTTGTTAGTCTACCAATTATGGTTATCATTTGCGTGTAGTTATATATTTTGAGGGCGATATTGACTAAGTTGGCTGTGGCGTAAATATTGGGTCCCAACCATAAAATCGTCACAATAGGGTATGTGCATTTCTTGGTCATCTAAGCTTAGTTCGGTGTTTTTAACAGCAAAGAAGCAAATAATTCCTTGAAAAATGTAGCAGAACGCCTACTTTTAAGGGAGTTGCTGGAAAACGATAAAGATTACCATACTCTTTTAACTATAGAATATAACATTTGAATTACCTTTTTGAAGAATATTTCGTTCTGTCAGCTTTCAATTTTCCTTTCTGAACTACCCCTTTGTTTTTAATTCCTTCTTTGTTTAACTCATTTAAGAGATCTTTGAATGTACCTCCTTTCTCTAGCAATTCTTCGTATGTCCCTTTGCTTTCAATTTTACCATTATCCATCACGTAAACAACATCGAAATGCGGAAGCAGAGACAAATTGTGGGTTACCACTATTCTAGTCTAAAACAAGTTATAAATATTAACTTATTACATGGAAGTTGAAACACTCATGTTATTATTGATACATTAATCAAAGTGAAATTTTATACAAGAAATTGTCTCTTTACTTAAGTGCTGATAATCTTAAAACTTAATTCAAAATAATGCTTAGTTTTGGAAGTAGGCTATAGGGCTAATTTGATAAAAATATCAATTGAAAATGTTGCTTATTAATTGAAAAAACCGAGCGTCGACTGCACTATGAAAAATATTTTTATAGAGCTTACAAAATTTAATCATTGTGGAATTGCAGTTTTAGTATTATACTTTTTTCTCGGGTCTATCCGGAATTAAAAGTAATTCAATGCGTGAACGATGTCTGCAATATAAGCCTAAACGAGGCATAAAAAATGAAAAATTGGAAACTTTCTTTATTTTTAAGTAGTCCATGAGGTCCAATAACCATCTCGAATAAATGGTTGGCGGTGTGAGTGTCTACCGCACCTAAAGGATCATCCGACAAGTAGCTGTCTCGATCCAAGTAAACGGCTCTGGCTAAGCTCACTCGTTGCTTTTGCCCCCCACTAAGGTTAATTCCCTGCAAAAATATTTCAAGATTAACAAACATTTCAAGCGATTTCTGTAAAGTTAAGCTTTTAGGTTTTGAACATTGATATTATACAGATATTACCAAAATGCACATGCTTTAAATTAAAATCATTCTGCGTTATTCTTAGTATGGTTAGTTATATAATGGATTTTTATAAGGTAAATTGACAGAATATTTCAAAAGTTAATACAAAATTTACACTTAATTTTTTCGGCACTAAATTTTAAAGGATTTGGCGGTCGCCGTGAATTACAAGGTGTTCAACCTATTAGATTTCTTTTTGTTTTAAAGATTTATATTTATACATATACGATTCCATTTTCCACCTACCAGCTCCAAATTCCCACCCTATAATGATACCAATTCGCACATTTCATCTACGATATTAGCAAATAATATATTGATATCACTGGCGTATATTCACAGTTTAATTACGCGCTGATATAATAGGAGCAACTTCATGAATGCTAGCTCATTTAAATGTTATAGAGTTGGATAAAAAATGTATCCGGAAATTATAACATTGAAAATTTGTAGGGATTGTTATATTTCACAAATATGTGTCGTCTTTTGACAGATATAGTTTATTTATTATTGATTTGACTTAACGCGAACTGTCGAGTTTACACCGCACAATTGGATGCATAACAAATATAGAATATAAACAAATTGTTTCTGTTATACGGTTCTATTCAAAAGCCGTGGTCAAAAATGTATTACACACTGTCTGATATGATTAAATGATATTTCAACTCTCTCCAAATTCCGATTTAAAGAATTCCCTAACCTCAAAAACTAACTTCGAGCTTTTTTGTATTTTCAAAATATTATCCATTAATGTATTAAATTTGCTGAAACATCTCTGAAATCTAAGGGCCTGGTGCAGAGACGTTTTGCGATTCCTGTTAATTTGAACAGGATCGCAATTTAGCGATTCGGATTTAGCGAGCTGTTTATTTTGCGATCCTCGCAATCGAAATCGTGGTGCAGAGACATTTTAGCGATGCCTGTTAATCGGCGACGCTGTTATTTTGGGATTTTTCCATCGCAAAGTCAAGGGCCAATGAGAGAGCTCGATTTTTGACGCGAAAAGCCGTCTGCTTTTCTTTCGAATCGTTTGGCGCAAATTCAGCGAGGAACGCGATTTTCCTCTCCTTTGGTCTTGATAGTTTTCTTATATATATATTTATTGATTTCTTTAAGTTTTACATATTTAAATTGATATCGTTAAGTACATTTTTTTATTATATATTCATTTACAAAATGGGAAAGCCTAAAGCAGGAGATGACCGTCAAACAAAATACTCTCCAAGCGAGCTTGAAGCCCTTGTTAGCGGCTTAGAGGCGAGACAAGAGAAATGGACATTGGTAAATTGTACCAAACCAACGCGGACGTTGATGCTGCATGGAACGAAATAGCGGAGGGGGTCACGGCAGTTGGGAAAGGGGCTACCAGAACAGGCCAACAGGTTCGAAAAAAGTGGGTGGACCTCAAAAGTAGGGTGAAAAAAATGCCCAGGCCCTGGAAAGAGAGAAAAAGAAAACTGGAAGAGGAAAATCCCAAATACCAGAACTATCAGATCTTGAAATGAGAGTAGTTTGTTTAATTGGAGAGGTTTCGTTGTATGGGATTTCTGGAGGAGCTGGCGGAATTGACTCCTTTGACATTAGGAAGCAGGTTAGTTTTTATAAATACACCAAAATATTTTTCAATACATAGCAAAATAAATAACAATGACTAATATTTAAAGACAAATAAGAGAAATTTGACTCTTGCTTCTGCCCCACAAACATCAAATGTATTTGTGAGTACCCCTCCGCCTGGGCCAAGTAACAGAAACTTTGTTGGAACACCCAACACTGGCCGGTTTTTAGTTAGTCCCCTACCCCTAGATGTAGTAGATTTAACTATAAAGAGCGAAGGTAAATTAATCTGCAATTTACTATTGGTGCATACCTCGTAATCTTAACCTCTAGTCTCAAATAAATACCTCATTAAGCTTCAAATTTTGACGAAGAACCACTGAAGAAAAAACAGTATTTTTCTTCTCCTCCTGCGTGTTCTTCGAATAATCTATCAAGTAGAGTTTATAAAAATATGATAGTTTAAAATGCTTGACAACTGCTTACTATGAATTATTAGATGAGTATATATTACCTCACAGCAACGAAGTGGTTGAATTTCAACCTCCAATTTCTGAAAGCGGTGACAGTATGAGGCCTAAACTTAAACCAACTAAACGAAGGCATAGGCGAGAAACTTCAAAGGAGACAACTTTAGTTTAAGCTGACCAAACAGATAATTTTGACCAGACAGCACAATCTGTGGTCTCTAACCAAGAAAAATTAAATGATTTATTGCAAGGCATACTTCATCAAATGCAATTAGATCATTTGCAACAGGCCAGCCTTGCTCAGTCGTTCTCGGATCATTTCCAGAATATTAGTGGCATTTTATTGTCCGTGCACAATATGATGGTTACAGACCCCAAACATCAGAGTGGTCTCCTGCACAAAATGATATATAAGTTAGTATATATCTGATATGTAATATTATATATGTAAACTATTACCTTTTTACTTTCAGCCTCGGTCTTCAGCTTGCATTTTTCCAAAACCAACTTTTTCGATCACATAAAATCACATAATATTCATTACCATTTATTGTATTAAACCTCATTTTCCTAGTACTAAAATACCATATTATCCATATATTATCCTTTCATAAAGCTGTTGTAAAGTTAGTAATCTCAGCTTGGATACAAGAGAGTTAAAACATTTATTAACTGCATTGAGTTACATCATATATTGAACTGTTTTTTCCCACTCCCTCACTTCAGTGCGCTCTCTTCCCTGCCGGTGGCGACCTCTACTTTCTTATTTACCTATTAAATTGCGCGCCTGCGTGTGAAGGCCCCCGCTATATACACCTAAAACTTGTAAATCTTTATTCCGGCCCCCCTACCTATTACATCACTAGCCTTACTTATTGTTCCTCTTTCATGCATTTCTTAACTGACCAATGTCTCCACCTTTGTAACAAATTTTAAACCTACTCTACACTTAGAAAAATGAACCATATATTGTGTTGGTAATTTTTTTTATTTAAACCTTGCAAAGAGCCATTTGACATAAATTGAGGAATAGAACATTGAACAATAAGTAAAAGGAAAAAGAGTATTATCAGGAAAGAACATTTTTTTCTTGGAATTATATAAAAGTGAGTTTCCAGCTTATTATCGGACCTTGATCACATAACACTGGTCCCGTTATTAAATCGTAGGCAATTAGATATATAAGTATCCCCATTCAAGGTTTAATTTTATAATAGGGATGGATTAAATTTTTAAATCACCAAATGGAATTAAATTTTAAAATAAGAAAATTGATTTTTGAAACAAAAATTGGATTAAATTTAAAATAGGGTCAGTGCAAATCACATTAAATCAATTGGTAGAAAACTTATTGACTAATTTCTTTGTCGACTCAAGTTTTCAACCAATTGATTCAAAACGTGATTTGCACGAGCTGGCAACTGAGGGTTAGGGGGTTCACGAATGAGTTCAACTTCGCTTGTGTCATCTTGTTCTACTACCTCAGGCTCGGGAATTTCCACACCCTCGTTGAGGTAGAAATTATATAAGATGGCACAAGCGTGCACAAATTTACAAACCTTTTCAGGGGAATACAATAAATTGCCTCCGTAATCACTCAATGCGCGCCACAGAGACTTGAAAAGTCAATTACATCTTTCAATGCTACTTCGACTTCTCCTGAGGCAGCGATAGAACCTCTCTTGAGATTGATCTTCAGGATGAGGTATGGGTCGCATCAGCCAAGGCTCAAGGGGGTAGCCACTATCACCTATAAGCCACGACCCATCCAAATTCGCAGAAGAGAGGTGGGACCTGAGGCCGCAGTTTACCCAGATGCTTGCATCGTGTGTGCTCCCCGGCCAGTCTGCAACCACGTTCAGGATACGGGTGTTGGAATCGCATACCCGAATAATCATTTCAGCATTTCAAAAAAATTATACCAATAAATATTTGGCAATTCTAAAAACTTACTAACTGGACGTTGATTGAGTATCTATTTTTTCGGTTCAAATAGACATCGGCTCGGGGACCAGATGGTTTCTGGATAGGTATGTGGGTGCAGTCGATACAACCGATTACCCCAGGAAGATTAGATTTCTTGTAGAAATCTACAGTAATTTGGTTCAGTTCTTCCTGTGTAGATGGAAATTGAATAAATCGGTGCATACGCTGGTTGATGGAATTTAAAACACGGCTAATGATTCTAGAAACTGTTGATCTGTCAACCATGTGGCGATGATCATTAGCCGTCACCCACTGAATACTTCCAGTAGCAAAAAAATGCAAGCGTATGAGTATCTATAAAACAAAGCGTTAAAATCTAGGAAAAACAATTGATTACTTATGATAATTTATTCCTACCTGAGATGCTGCAGATACAGGCCGGCCTCGTAGTGTTTCATGGTCAAGGTCCGGCCTTAGCTCTTCCAAAAGTTTAAAAAACACTGTTCTTGGAAGGCGATAATGAGCTAAAAACTCACGTTCAGATAATTCCAAAGGATCTGGTCTTTCATGATATACTCTTTCTCTATTTAAATCGCGTTCAATGTCTATTCCTCGATTTATTTCTTGGGCTCTCTGCAAGGCAATTAGAGCAACAAACTCTTCCATTTTTGCGTCTTTTCGCGCTTAGCGAGTGCCAAAGACCACTAGCAAAATAAACAGAGCGACTTTCTGTTATTTTTGGAGCGAGATGTCTCTGCACACCGACTTGGCGCGAAGTTCGATAGCACGCGCGTTTTCTGTTAATTTGGCGATGAATCGCAATTTGGCGATTCTTAAAAACGTCTCTGCACCGGGCCCTAAACCATTTTGAGAAGAATTCTATTATAAAACAAGTTTTCTGATAGTTTTAAGGTCCTTATGCATAATTAAGGGAGTTCTATTCTGTAATCACAATTTTATGTACGCTATCAAATTGTTTTGTTAGTTATTTTACTATTTCATAATTATTAATATCGACACTGAGTAGGCACTTATATACATAACAAAATCACTTATGAAGCACACCTACATTTACAATATTTACGAAAAATTTAAAAATTGTGTTTTAAGTAAAAAAAAACAACCCTGCAGTATTATCACATAGCATTTAAAGATATTTTTCGATCGCACCCAAAAAAACATATTTAAGTGACCCATAGTTCTTCCAAAATGTTTTGCATTTGTTCATCTCAACAACTTCTTTAAATAGTATTATTTCATTTTCACTTTGATATTAGTGTTTCCACTATTCATTGCTTCATGATACAAGTAATACACAATTATTTTAGCAATGTTTACCATTAAGGTGACAGTTTTGTAGAAGTTCAATCCTTCTTATCATTATGCCAATACCGAAATAAATAGTCTTTCAAGTCAAAGTTCGGAATAAATGTTGCGATCATTTGTGTTATTTCTATTAAAGAAATTTGCGTTATGAGGAATTCGAAGTAAATATGTTTTATATGTAACTGAACACAGAGGGCAAAAAAAACGATAGATCAAAAAAAAAATAAAAAGTGACTTTGGGCGTTATAACATTCCCTTTCGTAAGACGATACAATATATTATTTTCTTTACTAGTATAATGGTTTAGCCAGAGCTAGCCAGATACCTTTATAATTTATTTTCACCTCGTCTTCATTAAAATTAAAAATATCAAGAGTTTATCTATTCATTTTTGACCTTAATCAAATTTGACCCATCTAATTTATTGCAGTCTACCACCATTTTAGTTCAGAGGCATTTTTTACTCTCAATATATCATTTGTTTGTTTTTCTGGGTTCCCTTATTACCACAAATGAATTTCATTTGGTGGAAAAACTTAAAAAATTTAACTGACTAGATGATTAAATTATCTTGTTAATGGTCTTAATGTTGGGGTACTCATATCATCTTCGCAATTGGTAAAAGGGTTTACAATTTTTTTAGGAGCGACATCAAAAATTTGGTTGTCGTATAAAATCCTTAAGTCAATCCATTTCGGGGCAGGTCACTTCCTCGAAAAATGAAATCCGATTTAGTCGTGATTATTATGATTAAATTCAATTTAATCACGATTATGTTGATTAAATCACGTTTAATCATAATTACAATGTTTAAATCTGATTTAATCATGATTATAATGTTAAAATCTGATTAAAACATAATTCAATTATTTAATCTGATTAAAATAATTAAATCCTGATAAGTATGATTAAATCGTGATTATAAATTAGAACGAGAATCAGAATGATTATATTGGTGATTGGAATGATTATAATTGTGCGTGATTAGAACGAGCGGATTAGAATAATTTAACATGAAAAAAGTAGTTCCCATTACAATGTTACCTTAATTACTAAGCTGAGATAACTCGTGCTATAAAATTGTGATATCTTGTTACAAAGCTGTTATGTTTTCGGATGTTTTAAATTAAATGTGATAAGTAATTTTTTCAATCATTATATCAATTGCGATATAACCATCACTATAAAAAAGTAATACTAAATTATCGTACTTAATTTTTAATTTTAAATCGTGATTAAAAGAGGAAATAAGATTAAAATGATTAAATCCTGGTTAAAATGATTAGATCATGAAAAGAGTAATTAAATATCGTTTAATTCGTGATTAGATTGATTAAATCATGGTTAGATTTTCTAATATTGATTAGATTTTCAAATATTGATGAGATTTTTCTATCTTGATTACCCTGATGTAATTATGATTACCCTGAGTTAATCATTTTACTGTGATTAAGACGCACACAAAATGGAAGTGACCTGCTCCTCGATCCATTTATTCTGGAAAGAAAAATTAACTTAAAACTGCTATATGCTGTTCAGAAAGGTTAATAAAATTCTGTAAATCATTTGGTTTCTCAGGAGCGAAAATTAAACCATTTAAAAACTTGAACAAATGAATATAAAAACCAGGTAAAAATACAAAATTTAAAAAGATATTTTTTACGATAAGACTCGAGAATTCATCTTATAAACCTAATTTTCAGAAATATAATGGTTAAAAAAACCAATTCAGTGCTGCGCCCTTCATTTGACCCCAAACATTTAAATTTACTCAGAAATGTTTTTCCAGTGATCGTCGAGGGTTAATAATAATAATAAACAGCTAGGCTAATCAACCAAGGCAGCACCTGAGTCATCAAGTGACTTTTGAAGCCATCAATTTAGATGGCCGGGTTACAATGCGTAGGAGGTTGGTGGCAAGCTCTTCATGCCACGCGAGCCAACAGCTCCCTACACTATAGCTATTACCATATGTTACATAATAACTCATAAGTATGCCATAAAATATGTTAAATCACTCAATGCAATGTTTGAAAAGAATTGTAAATATACCCAAATGGAATTAAATTACTTTTTCGCCAATTTCTGTTTCGTCGAAAGCTGATAGAATGTTAATGTCTTCTTTTAAAGCGCACGCCTCAATAATTATCTCGTACTTTTCTCGGTCCATTTCATGGTGAAACAAAAATGTTGTTCTTCAAAGATGCATTCTGAATCCAAGCTTGTTGAGGGCAATAAGCAACAGTTCCCTTCGGTGATTAAATTCAACCAGTAAATATACGATGGACAAAGAAACCCAGTATAATAACAAATTTTCACTATTTTAAAGCATTTCTATACTATTATGTAATAGATAGGGTCACAGGGAACTCTACGTGATGAGTTAAAGGAGAAATTTTAGGGTTGACTGAATTAAAATGTCCAATGGATTTAATAATCAGCTATGAACCACCTTCGGCCCAAGTCACCTAGCGACTTTTAAAATCATTAATTCAGGTGGTCGGGTTACAATGCGTAGGACGGTGGTGTCAAGCCCTTCAAGCCACGCGAGCCAACAGCGCCCTACACTTAATATTACCGTTAACCTTAACAAGTTCTAATGGAAAGGGGACACCGATAAGCTCGGGGGGAAAACCCCTAAAACCAGTGGGGATAAATCATAAAAAGTAAACGCAGGAGTGGTTTCGAATGAATTTTCTCCTATGTTGGGATCGAACCTGACTCCTTTGCGGCGAGGCGAAAGTGCTTACCACTCCTTCACTACACCAATTAGCTGGTTCCGTTCGGGAGCTCCACACAAAGTGTTTTAACTTAAATAGCTGAATAACTAAAGCCTTCGTCGTGGTTTACCGGCTTAGAAACCATAATTTGATTTTATTCGAGTTCAACTCCATTTTAAATTGCAAAAATTTAATTGGTTAAATAAACATCCGAAACGTAGGCTTTTTTAAATAAATAAATTGGGAATTTTACAACCATTTTAAGTCTATTTTCATTTAGTTGTTCACAATGTTCACTTCTACACCCTAATAAATAATAAACAGTTTAATGATAATCACGATTTTCCAAACTAATCAATTTAGAAATAGAGCAAATAGGCAGTGGCCGTTTTCTTTTAAATAATCTTAAAAAAAAAATTGTTAGAAGTTATGCTTAAATTTAGGACTAATTTCAATTCATTAAGAAAAATTTCAGCTCCTTTAAATGCAAGCATATAAATTTGCTGAATTTCACTTATTTTTGTACAAACCGTGAAAAATTAAATATCTGTGGGATAATAAGAATATTATTTTAAGCTTTAGCATATATTAGTATAGGTACCATATTATCATTTAGTTTCTTTTTCCGAATCGCAGTCCTCGTTTTGAATGAAGAAGTGATTTGCAGGGACTCCAGCGCTTTCCTAAACAGCATTTGATAATTCAGCATTTTTAAAATCAGCGTTTGTCATAACAGCGTTTTGTCGAAATAGCGCTTTTTCATCAAAGCGTTGCTTTACATAGCATTTCCCTACGGCTAACCTAACCATTGCGCGCTCCGCGCCCTAGCCTTGAGATAACTTTCCCCGTAGCCGAAATAACCCCGTTAAAAACTCGTGAACCGCTGGTCGCTCAAAGTCGAGGCTTGGCTGATAGAATTTTTCATCGTCAATTCACATTCCAAGAATACACTAGAATTTAGGAAATAAATTGTAATTATTGAACCATATATATTTGAACTTACCTTCCCCAACGGAGATTCGAACTCAGATTTCCTGAGCAGCAAAATGCTCTACCTTGAGACCACGGATGGTTGAAATCCGCTCTTAATTTTCTTTGGTTTATTTTAATTCATTTTTGTGTAAATAAAGTTTTACGAGACAAAAATCACTTTTTCTTAAAACAAGCTCTCTTGACAAAAAGCGCTAAGAAACCGCTGTTTCAAATTAGCTAATTTGAGAAACGCTATATTCAGAAACGCTGTTTATGGAAAAACCGGTTTTGACAAACCGCTCTACTGAGAAACGCTTAACCAAAAAAACCCTGATTAAACAAAACGCTCTTTCGACAAACCGCGGTATTGAGAAACGCTATTTCAACAACCGCTGTTTTAACAAAGCGCCGTTGCAACAAAATGCTGTTTTGAAAAACCCACTTTTGAAAACGCTATTTTAACAAATGCTATTTTAGTTAAGCGCTCTATTCCCTACATACCGAAGATGTCGATGCTTTGGACTTGGAACTATCCTACTCTATTGTCAGAAATCAGTCGCAAAGGACCTGACGATTTGCATGGATCCCTGACTAATAATAGAAAGTGTAACCACACTTGCTAGCCCCTTTCTGATTATTTACTTTTTGCAGTAAATTATGATAGTCCAGCGGCATAGCTCCGGAAATTAAATGGATTGTGCGCTTTATTATAAAAGCATGAAATTGTCCATGATGGCTAGGAATGCCATAAAAAAATATAACAAGTCGAGCCACTTCCAATTTTACCCATGAACCCCTATAACCCAAGATGGCGGCCAAAACTAACTATTTTCTCTTTTTGTTGTCCGATTTGATTGATTATCATATTAGACATGTATTTTTGGGTGCTGAGTACGAATAACAAGTTTGAAATAACACGAATTTTCACTTTGGTTAAGAATTTTGGGGCGCTGAGGACGAATTGGAAGTTAAAAAATACAAATTTCATTTTTAAACCAATTATTATCCAGAATAGCAGTAGGATCTGCCAGCATCTTTGCCAGTTTTCCATGTAGAGGTAGAAAGGGCGTCGGCACCGGAAGTCCCCGCTTCCTTCCCCCTTCCGGCAGGTGGCGCGGGGGGTCGACATTTTCATCCCCCTGGGGAACTCGAGGTCATTGACCCCGCCGAGTGTCGCGTGTACTGCGCGCTGATTGGCTGGCACGAAATTATTAAAAATGGCGCTGATTGGTTGGTGTTTAGGCGCTAAATGGGGTCAGTGCTCCTTTAAAGGAATTCCCAGGCTCGCTATACTCGGTCCCCGTTTTCCATTGTTAACGTTGTGACAGGTTTTGATTGAGCAGATGTTATTCGGTATAGAAATAACTTAGCGGTGCAAATACCTTAAGTGACATTACCGAGAGAATCGCAAACACCTATTAATTATATCATTTTTCTCGAATTATTACGTCAAATTGAGGTCACGCGATTTTACTCGCTGGAAAAATGGCCGCGTTAGTGAACAATCCTTTCGCATAGTCATGGTAGAAACCGGTTCATTCCCCTTTCGTTAAGTAATTAATCATTTTGACAGCTCAAATTGAAAACACTTGTTAAAATGACTCATTCGTTAACCGTCACGCGATTATTTTGTTCCTACCCCCCCTTACCTTGCCAGTATAAAAGAAATCGCGCAACGGTCAATTTCGCAGAAGCGACGAACACCGCACTCACTCTCCCCAACGACTCAAGAAGATCAGCAAGATGGTAATTATGTTTTTGAAATTTTTTTTAAGCGAGATTAGTTTTTAATCTCTATATGTCTTAGGCAGCCCGAGACGACCTTAAGCTCGATTATGACACTCCTCCAATAGCACCAGTGCAGTTGCCCGAAGTATACGCTAGAAAATCAAAAGTCGGCGAAGTAATTAAAAAAATTAAACCTCGACAATTATGGAACGCAAAAAGCGACGCTGGGAAACGGGCTCAACAAGACCAAGAAAAATTAACAAAGAATACCACTTGCCACGATGTTGTATTAGAATTCTCCGAGCTCGGAGATTTGGGCGTTAAAATAACGACCTTTGACCAAAACATATATATATATATAAGGCGTTACGCCACGCACGTAGCATCCAGTCGTAGGCAACCGACTAAACAGGGTGTATGCGTTAAACTAGAATCAGGACCCCAGCTGTTCCACCGAAAGGCAGCGGAATTACGTATATTTCTTGTCATTATTTTGGGATTACGGATATTACTTGGGATTATCTTGGTATTATCTTAGGATTACGGATATTACTTGGGATTATCTTGGGATTACGAATATTACTTGAGATTACACAAATTACCTGGTTTTAACTATTTTCTCCTGGGATTATCAAACAAGTTTTCACCAGATTACTCAAGTTATTTCCCCTTCGATTAGAAGTTTCGTTATTTTTAGGTATCCAACTTGGAGAGATCGATGTTTAAAATAGCAGTGGCCCAAAAGTTAACATTTTGCAGAATATTGAAACCGCACAATATCACCGATGTTATGCCTCAAGGTTGGTAAAATACTCGGGGTCTGTAGAGAAGCGCTTCAGCGGGTACGTTGGGGGACTTGGCAACAACCGGCCCACCTTCAGTGACGTCGCTGGTTGACAGGAAAACCGAAACAAGCCGCGGTGAGGGTAGTAGAGCGCGAAGAGAGGAGAGACTAGAGAAATCAGTCGAATTCCTAATAAAATAAACAAAAAAAAATGCGGTATAGAAAATAAATACGTGCGGTCGTTTTCCCTTCTTTTTTACACTTGTTTTGGACACTTTTTATAAATTTCTGTAAGTATTATATTCTCTAAATTATTAAAAATTCCAGTATTAGCTGACATTAAATCCAGAACTTTTATAAGCTTATATCATAGGGCCGAGGCCTAATATTATTATAAATTAATAGTGAAATGAACGTATGCCTTTATTTTCAAAATATCCAAGAGTGATTTTTGTTATTTAAGAATGAGAACTAGAATTAAATATTTTAATTCAAAAATTATTACTGAGGCCCAAGACAGGAAAAAAGATGAGATTAGTGTAAAAAATAAGCTGCCTTTTTGTTCAGTTGACAGATTTAAACGGAACAATATAATCATTTTTTGATGAATTTGAAAATGTGCCTTTTCAATATTAAAATGTTTCTATTTTTTATTAAATAAAATTATTAAAAAATATAGTTCTTTCTTCTGACCACGTCCGACCACAATAATTGAAAAACCCAAAAATAATTCCAACGTATTTATATTCTTTCACATTCTCCCATGATTATGCAATTTCACCACATTTTTGCACAGATTTTTTTACCCATGACAGACAAACTACGCGGTACTTATAAGAAACCATACTCTCCGTGTCTACGGGAAAACCGTCAACCAGCTACGTCACTCGCGCGGTAGAAAGAGAGCTAGCGAGTTTTCTCAAAAGGAACACCAGGCAAAAACGCGAATGCGCTCCCCTTGGTTATGCCTGGTATGTTTCAACTACAAAATGAACAAAGTACTCTTAAATAGTAACCTAGTCCATTGTTTGTTCAGTTGTTAATGCGCTACGTTTCTGTACTAATGTACGATGCCTGCAGTAAAATATATTAAAATCAACCGTTTCTATTAGAATTGTTATTATTCTATGGTTGTATGGAAATTCTAATTGCTTTATTGGGACTCTTTGTCCAAAACCTAAAGAACGTTTTATTAATTATTTATGTTGTTAAAAATACATTTCCTTCTTAAGTGATACAGATTCTGTAAAAGCCTCCAATAATTATTTAGCTACTTCTGCGGGAAGCTTCTTTTGAATCTTGAATACTCGGGTAAATTCGTCGACATTAATAATAGTAATTATATTTACCATGTATGTTTTGTTTGACATTGAGGCTCTTTCAAAAGTAATGCGTGGCAGACAGTTCCATTCAGGAACATGAAATAGAGAGCGCATTAAATTATAATTGGGATCAGATGATTGATATGTATTGCTTCAGCCTATAAGAAAAATATAAAAAGTTAATAGCTTACCTTATAATTAATCGGGGTTCCTGTGATTTTGAGTTTTTCTATCTCGATGTTCATAATAAACCACCTACGCATTTGCTTGTATGAACTTAAGCAGATAGGGACAATGCATTACTGTGAAAATAGCAAAGTGAATCATAAACAATTTGGGTAATTTTTGGTTTTAATCGATCATGTCACGAAAATGTCTATACAGACTATCTTCGGTGTATACAGGGTCTTTTTGTTTGCTCGGAAAAGTGTTTTTTTTCAAAAACTTTTTATAGTACCGATTTCAAATTTGGAAGGTCAATTCTCTATACCGGGGGACATCAGTTTGAGAAATTTGAGCGTTTTCGGTAATGTTTTTCACCAATTTTGAAAAATTATTTTTCGACCACTAGGTGCGAGATAAAAAATTTCTATTATAAAGTTGTAGGCCGTCATCGAAAACCCTTAAAAATTGTTCACTCGACGAAAAACAATTTATTTATCAGTGAAAATTCGAGCTTGAAAAATTTACAAGTTGGTGAAGCCAAATTACGATTGTTTGAAACGATAATTGAAACCGAATTACCTAATCCAGTTGAAACTTTGGTTAAAAAAACGACCGGATTTAAAAAACACGAGGCTATAGGTCAATCCTAAACATGCATTGGGTATTTAAAGGAAAACTTTGGGAGATTATTATCAGTGTTTGATAATATTTCGAACAATGCCTCGTTATTCAGTAGCTGAGCGTACCGAGATAGTTGCCATTTACTATGGAGAAGCAGCGCAAAACCTTAGAAGAGTGACTGAAATCTTCGCAGAAAGACATCCAAATGGAGCACCATCTGTAAATACAGTAAGACGAGCAATTCACGATTTCAATCAATTTGGTAACTTGCAACCTAGGTTTCGCGGATTGGGTCAACCGGATTTAGACTTCGAGAACAATGTACTCGCGTACTTTGTGGCATATCCTCGTCACAGTTGCGCTAACGCCGCTGCTGATTTGGATTGTTCTGCAAATCGTGTGTGGAAAATTCTTCGTAAGAATCGCTATCACCCATACAGAGCTACGCTCCACCAAGGACTAATTGACGGAGACCATCAAAGACGTTATGAATTTAGCAACTGGTTACTAAATGCTGTCCAAGAAGATAGACAATTTTTGCGCCATGTTTTGTTCTCCGACGAAGCGTCATTTTCTAGAGATGGGCCCTTTAATCATCAAACAGCCATCTTTGGTCTGACATCAACCCACATTGGGGTTTTGAATATCATCACCAGGTTCAATTTGAACGGGTCAATGTTTGGGTTGGACTTGTTGGAAACCGTTTGATTGGTCCCTTTTTCCTGCCGACGAACCTCAACGGCCAAAGGTATTTACATTTTCTACAGAACGAACTGAGTGACGCAATCGACGACCTTCCATTGGCTGAAAGACGTCAGTTGTGGTTTCAGCAAGATGGCGCCCCTCCGCATTTTTCCCGGCAAGTAACTGATTACCTCAACAACGAGTTTCCTGAAAGGTGGATAGGGAGAAATGGTCCAGTGCATTGGCCAGCAAGGTCACCTGACCTAACACCGCTGTATTATTTTCTCTGGGGATTCGTTAAAGCAAAGGTATACGCCACGCCCATTGAAACTAGGGAGGAACTCATTAGACGAATAATCAGTGCTTGCCGAGACGTCACACCAGAAATGGTAGAGAAAGCGTTTGAGAACTTAATTGTCCGCGCACAAACCTGTGTTGCAGCCAATGGTGATATTATTGAAAATGTTTTGTAAAAATGTATGTGAATAAAATATCTGCATTTAAAAACCAAACGTGTACATTTTTTCAAGTGTGAAAACTCTACTACGTTTGTATTAGACTTGTTCCCTTTTCAATTATCGTTTCAAACAATCGTAATTTGGCTTCACCAACTTGTAAATTTTTCAAGCTCGAATTTTCACTGATAAATAAATTGTTTTTCGTCGAGTGAACAATTTTTAAGGGTTTTCGATGACGGCCTACAACTTTATAATAGAAATTTTTTATTTCGCACCTAGTGGTCGAAAAATAATTTTTCAAAATTGGTGAAAAACATTACCGAAAACGCTCAAATTTCTCAAACTGATGTCCCCCGGTATAGAGAATTGACCTTTCAAATTTGAAATCGGTAATATAAATAGTTTTTGAAAAAAAAAACACTTTTCCGAGCAAAAAAAAAAGACCCTGTATATCATTATCGGACATGAAACACCCTAATTATGAAAAATTTTAGTTTCATATCTTGTGTACAATGCTCGAATGCCGTAAATAACTAAGCGTTTTCTGAGAGTTGACCTGTGTCTATCAAAGCGATCCAAGCAAGTCTTCTAAGTTCATTTAAATCTTAAATAAAATATTTTTTAAATGTATGTTTACTGGTTCACTTCAAAAATTCCGATGAACTGTTAGTTCGTTCTTCTCTTTAATATTCAAATAATCTCGTTTATCTTAATTTTCAGTTTCAAGATCTATTTACAATTTGAAATATTAAGAAAAGAAATGCTACTGCGTGTAAACCGTTCGGTAAAGAGTTTGGCTGACAAAGGACCATGCGCGATAGTCGAAAGTTTCCCTCCTATTAATAAGTGAATAATTATCTATAAAGTATAAGTTATTTTATTAATATTATTAAAAAAAACTAAAATAATTTAAAAACACCTATAAAGTGTCTGTTGTATAGCCGCTGCTGAAGCTCGAAATCACAAAATTTATTCCGTTAAATAAGTGATGGAAACATTTCCCCTGTAGCACATTAAGTTGTTTTAGGGTTAAGGTACGGTTGTTAAGTAATTTTTTTCGACAACCCAAAACCAACTGCAAACATTTATCGACATGAAAGCCGTAAATGATTTTAGAAACTATTTCTTGTCGTTATGCCGCCCATTATCCGACTTTAATTAGCCCTCACACTTAATTATTGGATTCCAGATTTAGTTTATTAAACTAAACTGTAGATTTTCAAAATCATAAATGCGCGAGAAAATCAAATCTGCTTCGCTAACTTCCGTTTCCCATATTTAGAGCTCATGACACCTTTTTCGTCACCGAGTTGGAAGTGACCTAAAAATGTCATATCCCGTAAACAAAGTTTTATTGAAGAAAATGTTTTCATGGCATTCTTATAAGGCATAATGTTTCACATGCTTTTGTCACATGAATACACGATTCCTGTAATTTTAATTTTCTTTAAGATAAAGCAGTAGAAAATTGCAAATTTGTATAACTGTATATTGTATATTTAATGTATAATCGATTTTCAGTCTTTTTTTGTATTGTATTGAGTGTGTAACAATACTTTGTAAACGAAACCAACGTAAAAACCCCTGGTTTCAAAATAAAATTGTAGAGGCCTTGGGACGTTTCTGGAAAATATCCTTCAGAGAGGAATTTCGAAACCTGCATAGGCGAGCTTTCTCTGGTCATTTTCTAGGAATTTCCCCAAAGGTCGATGCCTTTTGTAAGCCCCAAAAGCTATGAAAAGAGTTGGAAAACTCTCCTGGGAGTCCTCACCGAGGCAACCCTCAAAATATTCTCCAGAACAAGATGAGAAACCAGCGAAATTGGTAACGAAAGTGTAGCGGCTGACGAAAACAGCCAAATAGTAGTGAATAAATAAAATGTAGTTTTTTTGTTAAATTGACGAATCCAGTTTAATTTAGTTATAGAAATAGATAATAATAATAATAATAATAATCAGCTAGGCTAATACCCAAGGCAGCACCTTAGGCCTAAGATTGCGACCGATAATTAATAATTCCCAATCAGTCTAATAGCGAGCAAAACAAACCTTTCTCCCAGTTTTGTTGTCCCTGGAAAACGCAAAAATTCTACAAAAGCGTATATCATTTACAGAGTAAACCTCAGTTTAAAACATCGTTATTCAAGCGACATCTTAAATCAGATCGAAAACAATTCTTAGATATAAATAGGCGTAATCTATCCTTAAAACAACAAGGTTTCATAACTTAAATTTAGCAATTAGGAAATTAAAAGTGCTTTTCTTAAATAAAATTATATTTTATGATTATGCTGAGGTATTTATAGTTCAGTTTCATATACCAATATTTTGAATTGCTTAGTAGAGGTTCGCTGTAGTAAATTTTCTAGTGCGTGATTCGGTGTCATAAGTGCTAGTATCTCGGTGTATTAAAGATTAACTATGTTTTGCATAATCAATTAAAGTTTTCTGAAGCATCTAAATTTGTTAAAAAAAACGACTGAAGTGGCCCAAATTGAAAATTAAATTGCTGAACCTAACACCAACGACACAAAGATAAAATATAATAATGATACAGTGCCTGTGGTGAAAGTGACAAAGGAGATGGGGAAATTTAACGGAATAATATTGCAGAAATCAGCGAAAGTTACAACTCTGATGGTCTGTTTTGTTAAATACAATAATTTAAGATAAAAGAGGAAGTAATCAAATAATATCCTGGTCTTAGAACCATTAATTACAAAAAACAACTGGCGAAAAACAGATCTCGTGGTATTTGTGTAGATTTGTTTCTAAAATATATTAAGAAATAAGGAAATTAACTTAAAATATCTTGGAAAAATATACTTTGATGCCAGATCCCTCTCCTTCCTTTTTCAATAAAGGATTCTGACAAATTTATAATGACTTCTTTGTCGTAGGTGTTCATCAAGATATAAATTCAAACTCCAGTATATTCATCACTCTATTCGTGGAAAGGACCAACTACTACTGGTATTAAAATTGATCATGCCCATTTGTATAAAATGAAGAAAATAAATATAGATTTTAAAAAGTTTACAATGGAAAACCAAAGACCGCTAAAAGTCAAAAGAAAAGATAAATAATACCTACAATTTCAAAAGTGATGGATCAAGGTACTAGTGTAAATGTTTTGGATCAGGGCTCAAGATCTAGTAGAAATGTGAAAATTCAAATAAGTTGGAGTTAGGTTCTATTACGGAACGACGCTCGAAATCGAGAAGTTTTGTAGTAGACAGAATCTCAAATAAGCTGCAACGACGCTCTTGTACGGAACGAGGGTCAAGATCGAGTATATAAGTGGTGAATCCAAGCTGAAAATAGTTGTAGCTAATCTATTACGGAACGAGGCTAAAAAATCTAGAACTTCTGTAGTTGTCCGAATCTCAAATGAGTAGGAGTGAGGCTATAGAACGGAAAGAGGGTCAAGATCAAGTATAAATGTAGGGTTTCAAATCTCAAATAAACTGGAGTGAGCCTTTAGTTTGGAATGAGGCTCCCAATCAAGTATAAATGTGGTGGATCAAATCTCAAATAAGCTGGAGTGAGGCTCTAGTATGAAACACAACTCAAGATCTAGTATAATTGTGGTTGATCGAAGCTGAAATAAGTTGGAGCTTTGTTCTATTCTGGAACGAGGCTCCAGATCTATAAATTCTGTAGTTGTTCGAATCTCAATGAGTGGGAGCGAGGCTATAGAACATAACGAAGGTCAAAATCAATTGTAAATGTGGTGGATCGAAGCTCAAATAAGTTGGAGTGAGGCTCTAGTATGAAACGAGGCTAAAGGTCTTGTATACATTTGGTGGATCGAACCTGGAAGTAGTTGTAAATTCACTCTATTACGGAACCACGCTCGAAATCTTGAAGTTTCGTAGTGGACTGAATCTCTAATAAGCAGAAGCGATGCTCTAGTATAGAACGATGGTCAAGATAGAGCATAAAAGTGGTGGATAAAGCTATAATGAGTAGTAACTAGGCTCTATTACGGAACGAGGCTCCGAATCTAGAATTCTGTTATTGACCGAATCTCAAATGAGCAGGAACAAGAGTCCAGATCAAGTATATTTATTTATATGTGGATCTTTCTTAAATAAAATTTTTGGTGCTAAAATTTAAGTTGAAAAACCATTGGTCATCCCAAGTAACCTTTTTTAACTTAAACACATTCGCCTTGAAAAGAAGGTAGAGATTATAGAGATTTCCTCCATTTTGCGTTCTTCGTTGCGGTCCCCGTAACTGTTGTTTAACAATAGAGTTAACACACACACGATTAAAAACCATTATACATATTTTTTATTAGATTTTTAATTTTTTTTACAGCACAACCTCGTTGAATATCTAATTCAAATGTGAAAAAGCAAATAAGACATGAAAGAATTAACGGTTAATTTTTCATTTAAAAATTTCAATTAATAAAAAAATGTTAGAAACTTACGTGTGTCTCGAAAGAAATTATAGACATGGGGAACTTTTCTTTGGTTTTCCTATTGTCTGTTATACTTTCATTTAAAGGACTTTGTGAGAACCTTACGTGGGTTTCGAATTTTTTTTAGAAATAAGGAACTTTTCTTTGGTTTTCCTATTGTCTGTTATACTTTCATTTAGAGGACGGTGTGACAAATTTAAGTAAGTCTCGAATGAAATTTTAGAAATGAGGACCTTTTCTTTGGTTTTCCTATAGAGAGAAGTATTATAACCCGGCGATCGATATAATCAGTCTGATATCTTATCTCATTCGCCAGATTACAATAACCAAGATTCCCTCTGCTTACCCCTCCCCCCTTTCCCCCCTCCACATTCTCCAGAAAGCAATCCCTAGAATCTCTCTCTGCTTCCCCCCTTTGCTTTTCCCCAATCGCCAGAATTTCTTATCGTTTCCAATCGCTATAATATTAATTTTCCGGAATTAGTTTTCCTAGCGCAGATTTTTGGAGATTGGATTTTACTCCTTTGCTTTTCCCCAATCGCAAGAATTTCTTATCGTTTCCAATCCCTATCCTGTAAGACTTCCTGTGGAGTGATGGGTAAAATATCTCTAATTTTTTGTTTTTAACGTTCTATTAAACCTTTCTACGATAGAGGCTTTTATCTCGTAATTTTCGGTACTAAAAATTTAAGTTTATTCTTTTTGAAATATCATTGTAGTTCTTTATTCCTAAATTCCGTGCCTTTGTCCGATTGAAATTTCTCCGCAATTCCGTTTTTTTTTTAAAAACAATTTTTAAATTTTCCAAAACCTCTTACCCCGATTTAGTTTTAAGAGGAAATCCTACACTTTTCTACTAAAACTGTCTATAATTGTTAAAATATATTTGAATCCGTCATAATCCGCCTCTAATGAACGCATATCGTTAATATCCACCTGGTATTGTTCCCTTATATTACTAATTACTATTTTATTTCGTTTAAACTTTTTATATTTAGGCCTATGCATCGTAAAAGCATCGATTCCACTTAACCATTTTTCTACATGTTCCCTACTAAGGCCGTGAGACACTGTGGACTGGAATAACCTTTCAACGCCTCCGAAAGATGCCGGATGCTTTGGGTCAAAATATTTTTTTTTTCTAAAATACTTTCAACTTTCGCGAGCGACTCCTTGTTTGTTTATACGAGTGAGGAGAAGAGTCCCCGTCTGACGCGGAGTGATCTCAGTCGAGGCTACGAGTGAAGAGGGGCTTATCTGTCCTACGTGCGCCCACTTTCCGTAGGAGGATACTTGTGCTTTACCTTACGCTTAACGGGAAAACTTCTAGTTTGTTGTCGGGCGCTGGGAGCTAGCGGGACGGGAAAGCCGGGGATTGCCGGTGAAGAGTTCAATTGGGTTAAATTGGAAATAAACTCGAAATATCCGATAGGTTTTGGGTAGGTTTTAGGATTTTAATACGCTTTGGCAATTTCGCTAATATTGGAACCTTTAATATGTCGACCGTTTATTACGCGCTCCCCGTCTTCATCCCACCGTATTCTATCGGGTTCAGTTTCCAACTGATCCACCATGTTTTGCGCTTTATGGAAATATATCAAAGGCAAATCGTCTATCCAGTCCCTACTAAGCGAGTCGAGCGCGGGAGCAATTTCGATTTCTTTAGGAGCCAAGGCCTGTTTACGAAGATTTCCGTGTCTCATTAAAGCTTGTTCGTATAAAATCCATTTCGAGGATTCGTCTAAATCTTTCAAATTTAATATTTGGTCCATCTTAGCGTCTAATTCAGAGACGGTCAGGGCGAGGGGGTGCGGGAACGGGTCGGGCTTTAAAACGTCGCTAGGGACGAGAACCATTTTTCTGGAGTGTTTCATTGTTTACTTCCGAATATAGAACCAAGTAAGGCTACGGAGCATCTATGGGTCCCCTGTGACCTGATGCTTTTATCGACTATAACAAAAAAAATATATATATATATATATATAGAACCAAGTAGAGTTGAAACGAAGGGTAGAAGAAACGAAAAAAATCCGCCACCAGACTACTAATAATTTCTTTCTACTTTTCCAAGCTACGCGTTTACTGTCTAATTTTCTAAGGGTATTTTTATGACGAGATAACCTGGTTTTTTGGGTATTTGATAGTTTAACGTTACCAATTAAAGTATTATGAATACACTCTGATAAAGCGTCTATGAGGCATTTGTAGGCTTTAGCTAAAACAGCTTTTCGTTGAACGGGTTTGCAACGACCGAGATATCGGAGAGCGTCTCTCTCGATACGTACTCTACGAGACATGATTCATAACTGACCGAGATTACGAAATGTTAGTTCTATTTATTTGGGCAGATAGGCGTAGCACGTTTCTCCCGGTAAAATATTAGTTAAGACTCTTTGAACTTCGGGACACGTTTGAGTTAAATTGAATACTAGATAACCGTGAGGTCTGGAAGTAGCGTCTTCGTAGGCGTCTACTACAAAACGCAATTTATCCGGGAACATTTGTCTAGCGAGATAAGCCACTTGTTGACGGTCTCAGGGACTTCTCAATAAAATAATATAATGCGAGTTCAAGGAAACTGTCCTGCTATCTTTAGATTGATAGAATAAGTTCCGAGTTATAAAAATAACGTTAGAGAACGATCATGCGTCCCTTTCACGAACAAATCGCCAATTTGACCTTTACTCTCGCTCATCTAGTTGTCGATAACTAATAATATAGGATCTTTTCCGTCATAGTCCGGTAAAACAGGCAATTCTTATTTAAAAACTACGCGATGTTTCATTTTATCGTATAAAGGCTGCCACTCTCCGTAATACCAATGTATTTCTTTGAAAACCGGAACAAACATTACCTCTTCGTGATTAATTATAGATTCAATTAAATAGCTTTTGCCACTCTGACTCGGGCTTGCGGTTACGCAATTAAATGGATGCATAAATTGCATGGTTATCTCCCTTCGAGTACTAACGTACAAATGAAAATGTAAATTATAATTCGGTAAAATTTATGGGACTCTTCAGCGGGGGAAAAATATAATCGAATAACCTATTTCGTCCCTTACCCCGTGTAGGTTTTATATTCACTTTAGAGTCGTGAGACTACAGAGGCTTAATTTTTAGCGATAATTAGCGATTGGCAGCCGCTATGTCCCCTTCCTCGGGACCAATTAGATTCGCCTTATATCCGTAGGGTACCGTAGTGAAGTCGTCCAGTAATCGTACCTTGTCTACGACGGGTCTATAGATTTTAGTACGGTCGACGGAAACGACCGTATGGTCGGGGAGACGTAAAATCTGCCGCGGTTGGGGTACGGTTACTGGCTCGTTCGTTTCTCCGTCGACGCCTATCAATCTTTTAAGCGTGTCCATATTAACTAAATCTTTAATACCTTGATTTATACGGAACCCTTTGACCTTCATCTCGTAGGAGACTTTACCAGTCGTAGGGTTCAG
This sequence comes from Leiobunum rupestre, assembly GCF_980474605.1. Lineage (NCBI taxonomy): Eukaryota > Metazoa > Arthropoda > Arachnida > Opiliones > Sclerosomatidae > Leiobunum > Leiobunum rupestre. The sequence goes on from NC_143388.1 coordinate 67,451,473, forward strand.
TACTTTAAAGGCGTAATTTTTGCACCACCTGTAGCCAATTCTTGTATATACGAGCCTTTTCCGTACTTTTCCAGCTCATCTGTCATTTCTCCGAGACAGTTGCCCGTCTCAATCTCTATCCCATTACGTTCTTTTAGATAAATGCAACTGTTAGTATCAAAATAATACGAAAGCGGGCCTAATCCCCTTAAATAAGAGTATAACTTGATCCTAGCCATTGCGGTAGTATAGGCGGCAATTACTACGTTCGTGTTTGGGTAATCAGGTCGATATCTTTCAAAAACGCCCACCTGACCACGCAATTAGTTTGACTTAGGGGGATAACCGATTAAGAAGAGATCAAAAAACTTTATGGGTTCGCTAATAATAGCCGATTGGTCTTTGCGCGGGTTAAGACCGAACCGTCCCCAAAAAGAGTTAAGGCAAAGCTTCGTGATGGTACGAAGTCCGGGGTTCTTTTAAATATTGCTCTGATCAAGTTTTACTCCTTCTTTATCGTAATATTCGTCAACGTATTTCATTATCTCTTCATCGGTCTCTGGATTCCTGTTTGAGTTGAAGAAAAGCGTTGACGTATTCGGAGAAAAGACCACCATCTTTCGATAACGGATCGTATTGTACTATCTCGTATTCCCAAACTTCGTGAATAGAAATGACCTTGTAACCCATTTCGATTGCCAACTGTACCTCGTCAGCGACCCAAGTACCAGTTATTTCTTGTTCAGAGTCTTCGTGGGGACAATCCTGCTGGTTTCAAGATTCTCTACATTTTTGGCAGTTGGCAAACACTAGTTTCGATCCTATTCTTTGGGGTAAAACGGGATGATAGAGAGATTGAGGCGGTAGCGTTGTCGCTTGTATTAAATAGTTTACGGTAGAAATGTCGGGGAAAGGAGCTTTTACGTGTATTTTAAGGTGTCCGACGGGTAACTTGCAATACTTGTTACACCACGGATAGAGTTAACAAATCTCAATGTACTTAATTTCCTCCCCCTCTTTACACTTGTGATGCAATTTCAAGGCTGACGTACGTCCTCCGAAAAGGGCTTCGCGGGGTCGGATTGGCTCTTTGATTTTTAATTTTTAATTTTGTGTAGACAGATAGGCGTCAATGGCAGAGTTTTTAAGCCTCTCGGCTTTGAACGTACATTCCCATTTCTCATAGACAGTGTATCCCAATTGCTTTAAGCGGTTTGTGGTAGCAACGGTTGACGCGTATCGAGAATTATGGTTCTGTGTGTGGCCGCCATATTACGCTAAGTTTCTATTGATAGGAAAACACTTTTTACAGCCGTGATAATAACAACCGTGTTATTGAAAGACTTTGTTATCGAGAAGTCCATCCACGTTAATTTTAAGAATTCGAGATTCAAATCCATTAAAAGTGGACGTTATTTCCTTCCCTCATAAGTGAGACAACCATTCAAGCCATTTGATCGCTCCAAAACTTTGGTTGCAGTTGATACGATAGCTGAAATAGGGCACTACACCAATCGTATTCGGCTGTAAAAAGTGTTTCCGAAAGATAAAACTGCATACTCCCGCAATCGTTATCGCGGGTAAAACGGGTCTATTTGGAACTTATCCATGAAAATAGAACGATAATATATACATACTCGCAAAAGAATGTTTACGTCCTGGCGGCAGTACCGGATTAAATCTCTTTTATAATCAAAATAATTAAAGTTGGGGCCCAAATTACTGCGAGCTTCGGACAGGGAATCGTTATACCACTGGATAAATTCATCGTAGGCGTTACCGCTTAAACGATTAGGGTCGTACGCTTCGATCGGAGGTAAGCCATTATGTAGTACGTAATTGGTTTCGTTCGACAGGGCAGGATCAAATTCATGGTCTACGGTATTAAACAATAAATGCGGGAAATGTACCTTATTCAAATTATTATCTAAACCGAATTGAGGAAGCGCGAAAGGCATAAAATTTAGGGAATTTAAGAATTTTAATTTTTTTATACTGTACATTCATGAATTTGGTCCCGTAAGTCAGGACTTTAGGAGTCCACTTTAAATCGACCATTTTACGTACAATAAATTGCGCATCGTAACCTTAAGCGTTATGGGCGATACATATTATCTTATCTGCCACTCTGTAAAGCGTACGAAGATACTCCAGAAAGTCGCCGACGGGGTCTTTTGAGAGGACCACCACCGCATTCAGCGGACGCGTACCGATTATCTTTTTCTTCGAAACAGAATTTACACGTTTTTTGGGAGAGGCATAAAATTGGTTCGTGAATCAAAGCATCGGCATCAGTACGTTTTGTTTGTATGCATTCAAAGCCATAAAAAAAAGACTTCCGTTTTTGGAGTACTCTTTTGGTTGGTGGGGATTGTTCATTGTCAGAGTCGTGGACCCGTTTATCATTGCTATTTATTCGAGAACGAGTAGTTTTATCGGCAGAATCTTTACGGAGGTCTTTAAAGGGTGCATATAACATATTAAACTCACTACACGATAGACAATAGGTCTCTCCGCAAACGTGTTCTGCCTTACGCTAAAACATACTGACAAATTTTCCTCAAAGATTACAAATGTAAATTTTATTACATAAGGGATCGGGTCCTGATATATGGTTATCGTAACAATTTTGATTAGGGAAAACTCTGAAACTTGTTTGGCAAGTTATCTTATCTACGTCCATCCTGCAATCTTGTTTTCTACAACAAGCGTTACAGAAAAGAGAGCATTTGTGATCTGTAAGATTATTATAACCTACCAAACATTCCTCGCAAAATCTATTAAACCCGAAAAGGGGCTTTGGATTAGTAATTATGTTGAAATGAATTTGAATATTTAAAATATAAAGCCGTTTGCGGAGAGGACCTTCTGGTTCCCTCTCTTCGTCTACGTCACCGAAAACAATTACAGGAGCCAGATTGCGTAATCGAAAAACGATAATGCTGTATTTGGTTAAGATTTCTTGGAACTGAGTTAAAGCGTCCGGCCCCATGCAATCGACATATGATAACGCAGCGTAAGCTAACAGTTCTCTAGCTTTCAAGGTCTGTAACTGTGCTACAATGTTTTTACCCCTTCAAAGTGTTATAGTGTTATATTTCCTTTTTAGTTCAGGGTCGTTCTTATTATTTATATGCTCTCGGTGAGCCATTGCTACAACAAGAGCGCGTGCTAAACAAATTTTACCCGGGTTATTTATTGTTATTGTCCATTTTTTATAAAAAGAAAATTATTTTTCCAAATAAATTCCAAAATCTACTCTTCTTCTTACACCACCCTGGGGTAGCGTGACTCTGTTAAAAGTGACTGTAACGATTCCTTAAAAAAATGCCGTCGTTCTCGGATCTATAGCTTTTTTCAACAAAATACGTCATCAACCATTGCAAATCTAATTGATCCCTTCGCCGGAAACTGACGTGAATTTGAAAGCCGGGTTTGTTGACGTTCACGAAAGAAACAGGAACCATATCGTGAGGCAAACAGTCTTCCAATGGGGTTTCCATTAATGTATAAATACCGTTTTCGATATTATTTTCTAGTCTGACATTTAAAGTCCGCCCCAATAGTCCAAAATTTGGGAAATTTTGGACATAATTATTCAATATTTTTACAGAACCTGGTCAATAAGGAAAATACGGAGGCGTTATTGGAACGTCAACTAGCCCACCTCCAACTTGAGGAGGTGAAGTGGGGGCTGCCAAATTCACGTTCTCGGGGTTAGCGTTTTTCTCAACAGCTATTGCCTGAGACGGTGGAAGTGAATACGGCGGAGCTCGTGAGGGGCCAGCGACCGCTATGGGGTCGTTATTATGCGGAGGGGAAATATTACGGGGGGCTACTACTACTAGCCGAACGGGCAGCTACGAACGCTTAAGCTTCCTCGAACATTCCGGCTGCCCTAGTGGCAGCGGCGGCAAGTTCCTTAGCTTCCCATCAGGTAACTTCTACGTTATCCGCTAAGCGCTGAAGGCTGTCCGTACTGGGCGAAGACATGATACCCAAATCGTCTTCGTAAGACTTCAGTGATTCTAAAAAGGGTGACGGAACATCCATAGGCGAATTACGAACTGCGTCAGGTGGGATAGAACTAGGTTTTAAAAGAGGTGAAGGTAAATTCACGATAGGAGGCGCACTGATTTGACGGGTGAGTTGATATTCGCTAAGATAATCTCGTTCCATTGTCATTTCATTTAAACGTTCCAATTGCGAATCAGTTACTGTATCTAAGGGAAGGGTAGGATCTTGGGTATCAGTTAAATCTATTATTTTCATTTCTGAAGAATCGGGTAAAGTAACTATAGGTACTTCCGGTGTCTCGTTATCAGTTATATCAATTATTTCAGGGGATTGGATTGAAATCATTTCCGGGGGGTCAATTTAAATCATTTAAGGGGTGTCAACTAAATAAATTTCTGGGTATTGTAAACCTTTCATTTTAATGCCAATTTACTTTGAAACTGAAACCTAATTCCAAAAATTATAAAAAATAATCAAAATAAACTTACGGAGAGAGAGCGAAAGAGAGAAAAAGAGAGAAAGAGAGAAAGAGAGATAGAGAGAGAGCGCGCTTCAAAAATCCTAGTACTAGACGCACAAAGAACAACAATAGAGTGACATTCCCCGGTTCAAGCTCCCCTTTATATAGGGCCGAGGGGAGGATAGTAAGATTATCACTTATTCCCAAAGAACTTGTATATTTATCGAGAATATATTAGGGTTAGGCAAAAATTTATAATTACAAACATCGGCCATAATCGTCGTCCTAAAACAACCATCTAAAATTATAGCCGTAGTGATAACATTAATTACAATTTTCTTATTTGAGTTCATTTAATGGTATTTTGAAAACGTTTCTACCGCAAAATTGTAACATTTTTTCACTGTATTTCACAAAATGGCATTAATAGTATACTAATTTAATGTAAATTTCTATTAATTGTATAGTTTTCTAGGATATGATTGCATCAAAAGCTCTCGAGAGGAATCTAAATTGGGTTTTTTTTCTAGTGGGTAAATTATGTGACGTCAACAATGGGTTCCACTTTAGATATTAAACTGGGTTAAATATGTGACGTCAAACAATACGTTTTTTCAAGTGAGTTAATTATAAGACGTCAATGGGAATCATTAGATGCAGTTTCGAGCACGAGACGGTTTAATCTCGAGTGTCTAGAAATGTTATCTCTGAGAGAGACAGCCAATAGAATTTGAGGGTTATTTGTAGTTTAGCTCACGTAATGAATTAATCTCGACAAGATAGGAACTGATTAATCTCCCACGCGTCATTTCTCTCCGAGACGCTGATCTGAAAAGAAGTGCATCCGCTTTGCTCTCTTCGTCTAACTTAAACATGGGAGAACGTTCTATTGGTAAGCATTATTTTTAACACTAAATTAACTCTACTTCAATAGACCGAGGCGTAATAGTTTCATTTTCTATAGCCGAGACGCATACCGTATCCAAACGCAGGGCCCAAGAAAGACGTATCAACATAAAAATCACGTAAGGAGGATTAGTGTACATCTCTTTTGGTTTCGACGGATCAAAGTTACATGTTCTTTCCTACGCAAACCGGAGCCTCGTCACTTATCCACAACATCATCGACTATCACGGCAACAACGTATCCATCGTCGCCACGTCGAACACCATCAAATTGAACTCATCCTACGGCCATGTTCTGGATCTGGGATCTCACGAATCGGTGAGTTCCAAATAAAATTGATATTATTCGGTTTCAAATAGTTTTTTTAAACGAGCATAAAAATGTTTTAGAATGCATGTACTTAGCTATTGTTAAAAACTTTAAACAAATTCACGAATTATTATGAAGTAAACCTTTCGAGGGTTTATTTTTGTACCCCGATCAATTTAACTCTCACCATAAAGTAAAATCTTATTTTGGCTGTTTTAAATCGCCCTCGGAAGTACTACAAGATTTTACTTACTTACTCGTAGATAATCAATTAACCTGTAAACTTAGCTACTTTAATTTGTTTTCAATGTGTAATGTACAGGATAAACATTTAATGGAATATCTGATAGTACCTACTAACATGTAAACCAAGTTCTAAAATAAAAATAAATGAAATGTAAATAACTTGTTATTATTGAGCATATTCTTGAAATTATAAATTATGGCGATACGAAATTATGGGGGAGGGGGAAAAGGGGAAGAATATTGCTGTTACAGTCTGTTTAACAAAGATAGTAGCGCTGGGTAGTACAGATTCTGGAGAATGAAAAATTCTGGCGATTGGGGAGAGGGGAAAGGGGGAGGGGTAAGCAGAGAGAGAATCTTGGTGATTGCAATCTGGTTAACAAAGATAGTAGCGCGGGTAGTACAGATTCTGGAGAATGAAAAATTCTGGCGATTGGGGAGAGGTAAGCAGAGAGAATCTTGGTTATTGTAATCTGGCGAATGAGATAAGATATCAGACTGATTATCTTAATCGCCCGGTTATAATACTTCTCTCTTCCTATTGTCTGTTATACTTTTCTCTAATGTTAGATAGTAAATCAAAATGGCGCCTTCGAATCGATGCACAATCTCGATTTTTAGCTAAGCCTTGGACAACATTGTAATTACTGTAGAAGAAATTGAAATAATAATAATAATAATAATAATAATAATAATAATAATAATAATAATAATAATAATAATAATAATAATAATAATAAATCAGAAAAAAAATTGTCCTTATTCTTGCTAGCAAAATGCCCTTAGTTTATGATGAGGTTGAGGCTAAGGCTATTAAAAGGTTAGGTGCAGCCATTTAAGACGTTATCACCCCTATTCTAGCTGCTAACAATATCCCTTACAATAAGCCCAAAGACCACGATGGAAAAGCAAAGGCTGTTCTATCAACTAGTGGTAATGAAGAGTGGTGCACTATCATCCAGATGCTCCTGGGGCAGTGCACTCACTTATCGCTTTCGGTGTTCTACTATTACCTTGACGAGGTTTGCACCAAGGACGTGAAATTGTTTCCTGGTGATGTTCCGAACCCTCCTCAAGGAAGTGAATTGTTGGAACTACCTCGCGCTAAAGTGCCAGTTGAATTCGAAGATAAGAGCCCCATTAGTGAGACAGTTAAGAAGATCTTTTCATGGGTTAATCTTGAGAAGGCAACACGCCCTAAATTGCATGATTTCTTGACCTTACCCGAGGCAGTACATAACTCAGGGGACCAGTAAGAGAAAAGCAAACGAAGAAGTTGTAGAAATAACTCCAGATAAGAGGGCTCGAACAGATGTCACACATTAAACAGCATTTAACGAGAGGATTAATCAGATGAGAGTGATTTGCTTTAATGCAAGGGCCAAAACTATAGCTAACCAAAATGTGGTCGAAGTTGTTACTAACGAGCTAGGTGCTATAGAAAAGTTTACTCGATTCCCACAAAGCGAGAATTTCGATAAAGATGAGTTGTCTAAGGTTAAAGATGCATTGGCAGACAATGGGAGAGTCTCAGGGGAATACAAAGATAAGTTGTTGAAGGATGAGGCCAATGCAGCTGCAGAATCTGACATATTCAAACTTACTGCCTTGTCAGATGCAGATAAAGCTAACCCAGGCATGCTTGAGACTCATAAGATATCCACTCAGATAGTTAATAATAGATGGATTGAAGCCGGTTTCGAAGCAAACACAGAACAGGGAGATGGCAGACATAACTTCATAAAGCTTCACAAGGACCTTATGTCAAAATCAGAATGGGTAGTCACTATCGAGGGCTCAGAAGTCACCTTTGAGTCACATAAGACTGATGACAAGCTTATTTACCACACTAGAGACAATTTCTATGCGATCCTTGGCAAGAGACTCTATGTTGTTAAACCCAAGCAAAGAGAACCTCCTACGGCTCAAAAGATAATGAACTTTATAGCATTGACTCATGACTGGGCTAGCCTCATGGCGGGTGACTTAGGATTCCCAACAGAGTTTGTAGAGCCAGCTTACTGTTTCCATCTAGGATGTAGGTACTATAGCCTCTATTGGGGTGCATTGGTAGTGCAGCATGAATTGGAATACTAAGTGGAAAGTATAATCCCAGCCATGCCCAATAATACCATTAAGACTGCATTAGAGATACTAAGAAACAAGGAGAACTACTGCACTGCACTATGTGCAAGAGCCTTATCGTATAGAAGAACTAACCATGCAATGGGTCCCCCGAAGCTCAGGGGGTGGTTAATAAGCTTATGCAAGTCCAGGAATTCAAAGCATTGATCCAGAGACACAAGGCATCAGTTGAGAAGTTGTATTATCAGGCAACTCACCCAGCATCACCCCACGTGCTTCTGACTGTCTTGTGCAAGGATGATTTATACTGCTGGTCTGCTTTCGATCCCAGATGGGGCCTACCAATAGGACTGAAACCCTCTAGCTCGCTAGATCTTCGATCTACAAAATTTGGTAGCGTATCAGGCACCGCCTGGATAGTTGACAGCTTCGCAGTATTGATTAACCTAGCTGAGGAGAGTTTAACTGCCCTCTTGCGTAACATCCCTAGATTAGATTCCTTTGTTAAAGCACGATTAAGTGTAATGGCATTCGGAATGGCTGTCCATCAAGGAGCTAGATGGTGGATGAACGGTAACCCTTTTGGCTATATGGTGTAACGCAAGAAATCATACTTCGCATCGCTACTACTGGACTAGTAAGTGTAAAGGGGAAATAGTGGCTTATAAATAATTTAATTTTACAGTGATAGGATGCTTCGCTACATTGGTCGTAAAGAATACTACTGGCCCGGGACTCGCGTCACCTTCACTATTAGAGTGAGCGAGGGTAAACATTTCAAAGTGTCTAGGGGAAATGGTTGTATGCTTAAATTTAGAAATTAGAAATTAGGTTTGAGGTTTGCCATTTAATAGTTAACAAAACAAAAAGAAATGTAACTGCCATTATTATTTCTTTGAAACTCTCTTTAACAAATGTCTCAGACTATGGATATTCTACGTACGTAGTGGGGCAGTGGTTGCGGAATTAAAACAACAAATTACAACATAAACAAAATAATCAAATAAACCAAAAATATAATAAAATAATTGTTTTACGGATTAGTCCCAAGCTTGAGTGCCTTGTCCATGAGTGCCAAAGACGCTGGTTATGAAAACGAATACGGCGCGCAAGATGCAAGCATCGAAAACCGCACACGCGGATCTCCGCGATTACGTTGACCGAATATCGTCACGTGAACATTTAATATTCGCATAGGGTCTATTTAAAAATTAGAGCCCGGCTAAGACGAAAGGGAAAACCGCACAGAGCGTAACTTTCACTTATCTTTTCGGCGCGATATATTGCTGTCGCATTCTCGTTTTAGACTCTCGTCCAGATCTGTCTAAGAAACGACAAAGTCCTGTTTTTAAAGTAGCATAGGTCACGTGGGTTTTTCGTACGTCAGATTGCTCTGACCAATCTCGACCTGGGTACTAGAAGTCCTGGTGAGGTCACTCTCCAATTAGAGACCGTGGGACCAAGATCGCGGGTCCGGTAACTTGAAAAGAGAGACCGCGCATCTCGCAGATACTATAATGTCAAAGTAGGGTTGGCGGGGGCCACCAATGTAGCTACCACCATAAATTAAACCGAAGTTCAGCACACACGAACAATACAACCAGAATATTTTGACAGGGCAAAACTCATTTAGGAATTGCCCTGGTTTGAAACTTTCAACCATTCCCACGAAAATATGGTTCGTGGAAATGCACGTTAATTACAAAAGATATGGCATTGGAAATATATTGGCAAACCTCAATGCTGGGGAGAAAGGTATTTACAACGGGGCTTTTACTTTTTAGGAATAAGGGGAGAGAAAAGGGTTCAACGCTAAGCCCAATAAAAGACGGTGCCTCGAGTCGGCATGTAAAAGAAAGCGAGAGGAGACCCTGGCCAGTAGTCCCAAAACGACTTTCAATAAAGCACGGGGGCAGAAAGGGGGTAAACCCATCAGTTGTCATCGAGCGACCAGCGCCGAGGTAGGTAAATGGGTTTCGAAGAACGTTTTCTGGGAAATTTCGGAAAGCCCGAAACGGCTATCTAAAGTTGTAAATTATATAGGCTTACTTATGTCAAGAAATTATTTAAATAATACGGAGGGAATTCGGGTGTTTTTATAATATAATATTGAAAGATAATTTAAATTGGCTAGGCCTATATCAAAGCTGATTTTAGCGTTACACTCTCCCCGGACTAATGTCGCACGTCCTCGTGTGACCTAAACGAATAAGTAATAATAAAAAAAACAACAATCCCACGCAATAATTAAAATACAGGGTGAATGAAACGAATCAGTACAAAAAAAGAAGTCGATAAATTTAATAAAGGAAATTGTGTCAAAAAACAAATTGTTTAAATGCGCGCTGCAGACAAAGTATGGAATGAGAAGTCTCAATATATCCCGGTGCACTGTGGGGTACATACATAAGGGCGACAAAAAAAACGTATGCATACAAGGAAAAAAAAAGTCAATCTCACAAGGATGAAACTTTAACTTTGCCAGTTGTTGGATCACGTGGTCGTAAAATTCGACCACCCACTGGTTGTGGTACCACCTGATCCACCCGGTCATTGATTACAGAATTATTGGGGGACTAATCAAAATCGCTTTTAGTTAAGGTTAACCCTTCACGCTCCGTATGTAGCTTTAATTGTGATATATTGTAAGTTCCAAATAAAGGCTTATTAGTTTGTACATCACCTAGCTTATATGTACGGGCGCTAAACTTTTTAAGTATTACATAGGGGCCTTCAAATTTTTGCGATAAACCAGCCGAATAATTGTCGGCTGCACTTGACAAGTAATGAGTGCGTTTGTAGACGAGATCGCCTTCAAAAACCTCGAAGTCGCGGTGGCGCTTATCATAATTCGCCTTCTGTTTGGCTTGAGCCTGCTTAAGGTTGTGGTAAGCCTCCTCTAAAGCTTTTTGGACTTTAGGTAGGGTCCTGAAACCATAGGCTGTTTCCGCCGCGCTGTCTACATAATTATCAATATTTTTATTTAAAATTAGATGCGAGGGGGTTCGTAACTCGCGTCCAAACATTAGCTCGGCCGCACTGAAACCGGTTGCATCGTTAATCATAGTTCTGAGAGCCATTGCATGTTGTTGCAAGTGAATGTCCCAATCCTGGTGGTTGTCAGTCACGTAAGAAGCAACCATAGTGCCAATAATTTGATTAAATCTTTCTGTTAAATTTTCTTGTGGATGATATAAACTAGTGAAATTTTGTTTTACACCTAATTGGTTAAAAATTGATTGAAATAATTTTGAGACGAATTGCTTCCCATTGTCGCTGACAACCACCGAAGGGAGACCATACCTCGTAAAAACATCGTTTATGAGATGCTTAATAATGGGCTTTGTGGTCGCATTGCGCAATGGAAATATTTCCACCCACGGTCTGTAACGACCAAGATGAATTTAAATCCTCGTTTACTACGGGGATAAGGACCCTTTAAATCGATGGAAATAACGTCAAAAGGCTCCGCGACGTCACTACTCCTCATCAGTCCCGCGGGTAATTGCCGGGGGGTTTTGTGTTTTTGGCACACTGTACATGAAGATCAATATTTAAGGACGTCACGCGTAAGACCCTCCCAAGTAAATTGACTTTGGAGCCGTTTCAAAGTTTTTCGGGTGCCCAAGTGGCCTGCCGAAGGGATATCGTGGGTCATGAATAAAATGCGCGCTCTTAGGGCCTCTGGTACTAATATTTTGTAGGTGTCCCAACCTGTTCTTTCGATTTTTCCAATATCTTTATAAATAATGTCCTCGCGCAATTCACAGTGAGGGTAAATTTTCTTAATCCAGTCGGCGACGGTACGGTCTTTCGGCACATGCCCATCCTTCATGTAGGATTTTAGTGGACCTAATTTGGGGTCATTAGCTTGAGCAGTAATCAACTCATTCGGATCATAGAGGACGTTATGGTTTTCGGGATTAACGGTAGATATAGCCGAAATATGGCCGTCGACAACTGGGTCACCCTCTGACATTCGGGATAACGCGTCTGCGACAGGATTGTCTTTACCGGGGACATGATGAAGGGTAAAGTCGAAAGCCTGGAGCCGGGAATTCCATCTGGCAAATTTACCTGTAGGGTCGGGAGCACGATGGAGCCATTTAAGGGAACTATGGTCTGTAAACACTTCAAATTTAGTGCCTTCAATGTAAGGGCGGAACTTCTCCACACCAAATAGAACGCCTAGGCACTCTCGCTCTGTAGTCGAATATTTTCGCTCGGTAGTACTAAGGGATCTGCTAGCATACTGAATAACGTGTTTACGACCATTAATACGTTGTTGTAAAACTGCTCCGACACCTACGTTTGAAGCATCGCAATAGATGGTGAACGGATGATTATAGTCCGGCGAACTTAAAACTGGGGCCGACGATAAATTTATTTTTAATTTTTGGAAAGCAGATTCTTGTAATCCACCCCAACTCCAAACGGCGTCATTTTTCAATAAGCTGTTAAGGGGGCTTGCAATTTTGGAAAAATCTTGCATAAATCTTCTATAATAAGAGGCCATCCCTAAAAATCTACGTAGTTGCCGAATATTTTTGGGAGTTGGGTAGGTTTGCATTAAATCCGTTTTCGCGGGGTCGACTTTAACACCATCATAGTTGACGATATGCCGTAGAATACCACATTCCTGGCGACAAAATTGTGTTTTAGAGGCTTTGATGGTAAGGCCTGCTTTCATCAGCCGGTTAAAAACCGTCTCAAGGGTTTTTAAATGAGTTTCGAAATCAGCGGAGGCAATAATCAAGTCATCTAGGTACGCGCAAACGCCAGAGCTAGACATATCAATAAATAAATTGTTTACCATCCGCTGAAAGGTGGCAGGAGCGTTCTTTAATCCGAACATTAAGACCTTTGGCTTAAAAAGACCTCTATGGGTAACAAAAACAGCTAAATCTCTATGAGCCTCATGTATCGGAACTTGCCAATAACCGGCGCGCATGTCTAATGTGGTAATATAACGGGGTTTATGGATGGATTCCAAGATATCGTCGATACGAGGAAGGGGGAAAGCATCGCCGCGAGTGGCGGAATTAAATTTTCGGTAATCTATGACTAAACGCCAAGAACCATCCTTTTTGGAAACCAATAAAGTGGGAGCGGCCCAAGGGCTGCTGGAAGGTTCGACGATATCTTGTTGAATCATTTCGTTTATTATGTCACCCATAATTTGCCGTTTGGCAGGCGAAGATCGGTATGGAGCGCTAGCGATGGGAAGGCTATCACCTATATCAATGTAGTGCTCGATTATATTCGTCCTGCCAGGTACTGTAGAGAAAATGGATTTATATCTACCAACTAAATACTTTAATTTATTTTTTTCACCAGTGGCTAATGGGGCGTCAGCAATTGCATTATTGATACCCTCTACATCCACGAAGTCGTCTAACGCAGCTAAATTAAAACAAAGGCCATTTTTACGGCCTAGATCTCTAAGAAAAGGAATTTTACTCGTAATGTCTTCGGGAAAACAAAAGTTCCCCATGCCATAATCAAGTATCATACCGACGTGACCTAATAGGTCCCTACCTAGAATACACTCATAAGGTATATTCGCAATATATACTGCGTCAAATTCTACTTGTTTCCGTGGTAGACAGAAAGGAAGGGTAACCCCTCCTTCCGTAGATAATAAGGTACCGTCCGGCTGGGTTAAAGCTAGACAGCCAGGAGAGGTGTTATAGCCCTGATTTTCGAGAATAGGTTAAAGTTTACTGTTTACAATGGTGTGGGTCAAACCAGGATCTATTAAAGCTAGGCACGGAGTAGACCCTAAAAAGATACGTAGAAAATCTTGGCCGCCATCAATAGCGGGGACCCCTGGTGTTTCATTCTCCGTGCCCATTTCGCTTCTTAAGCTCGAGACGGTGGATTTTGGGGAGGGCGACCCCCTACGCCTCTGGCGCCGTGTTTGCCGTCCCCTCCTCCGTTTCCCGAGGCGGCGTTACTGCTACGCCGTCTTCCTTTTTGCGGACAATAGGGTCTTATATGACCGATGATTCCACACTCGTCACAAGTGACGTTAGGATTAAAATAAGGGGTACTATTTGTTGGGGAATTATTTGAAGGGTTGGAATTATTTCCACTGCTATTATTATTAACCTGATTATTTGAACCACTTGTGAAATTTGTAGCACCGTTAGAACGATTGTTAAAATTGGGCCTACCACTATGAAAGTGGTTAGGACGATTATTATTATTATTAGGGCGATAATTGGCATTATTTCCAGTACGGGAATTTTGGCTATTATTGTTTTTACTAGATTGGGGGTTAGAATTGCGTTTCTGGTCGTTGGCAAGTCGTTCAACCGCCAGAGCATCATCAATCAAGTCACGAATATTCTCGTAAGCCTTGGTGGCCAGATGAATTTTAATTTCTGATCGTAGGTTTCGCATCACGAGGCGAACTTTCTCTCTTTCACCTAAGGGGGCGTTCAACTGGCTAAAATGTTTTTGGAGCGCTTCGGGATACTCGCACACAGTTTCCTGTGGTCTTTGTATTCTTTCGCTAATTTTGTCCTTAAGTTGCTCGTCATTGGCCTTTCTTTCGAAGCGAGCCTTTATCCCACTTTCAAATATTTCCCATGTAGAGAAGGGCTGCTCCTCGAAATACCAATCGAGAGCGGGACCTCCCAAAAGGGTAGGGACCCATTCCTGTAGGAAAACTTCGTCCGACACCCGATTTGATAACCTCATTTGCCGCGTACGGCGCAAAAAATCTTTGGGGCCAGGGTTGGTTGGATTACCGCAGTAGGCACTTGTTGGTAACGGCGCTGAATATAAAAATGGGGTCGGAGTTGAATTCAAAACTGGCGCAGCACTTGCTTGAGGGGAAAGCATTGCCGAATTTACAGGGGGATTAATAATGTTTTGCAATTGATTTGTAGAGGCAGAATTACTCTGATTCCCAAAGCTACCTATTGCAGCTATACTTGGAGACCCATTAACAGGCAATTGAGTCTGGCCAGCACCCATGTACTGGTTTTGAAAACTTTGGACCTTATCTAAGGCGGTCTGAAATTGTTGTTGCTGGCTGGCAATAGCGGATAGTTGCGTTAAGATTGCTGTTAAAGCATCCGGAGGCATACCTACACTACCCTGATTATTACCAGCGGTGACTGAGGGCGTAGAATTACTAACACCACTAGTCGTAATAGTATTCGTAAATATGGTTGCAGCATTTATGGAACTGATAGGGGGGGGGCGACACCTAAATTAATTGAATTACTTGAGAGGCCAGAGCTACCGCCGGTTGAGTTCAGATCGGCAGCCTGGGTGACTATTAACGTCGGATCGGGAATATTCATATTTCCGCTCTGATTATTAGGATCATTAGGAATTGGGGATGAACTACGGGAACTCGGACTGCTGCCTGTTACTACCATGTTTCTATTTTCGCGATTAATATAACGCTGCTGGCGGGACAGTCGGCAAAGAAATATATCTTCGTCGTCAAAACGACAGTAATTATTCATAAAAGCAAATTCAAAGAAAACCTACTGTAACTCACAAGGTTAACGCAGATATAAGAACGTCTTGATTTGTATAGAAATAAAAATAAAAATTGGGTACTAAACTACTCTATATACTCCTGGCAAAACTAATATATGTTCCACAAAAAAAAAGGAAAGAGGGAAAACAAACACGCAAAAGGTGTAAAAAAAAACCCTAAGAGTTTAAAAATCAAAGCCAAAATAAGGCATAAGTATTTCAGGAGATATTGAGACAGTTATGTAGAAATTAAAAGAAAAACGTTATACATTGATTCCAACTGCTTGGAATTCGCATTCTAAGTCGTCGATTTGCAAAATTTAATGAAAGTGTCATTAAAACAAATTAATGTTTAATTTAATTTAATTTTTAATGTTAATGTCAAATTAACTATCCCGGACGGGCCCCCAAAATGTAACGCAAGAAATCATACTTCGCATCGCTACTACTGGACTAGTAAGTGTAAAGGGGAAATAGTGGCTTATAAATAATTTAATTTTACAGTGATAGGATGCTTCGCTACATTGGTCGTAAAGAATACTACTGGCCCGGGACTCGCGTCACCTTCACTATTGGAGTGAGCGAGGGTAAACATTTCAAAGTGTCTAGGGGAAATGGTTGTATGCTTAAATTTAGAAATTAGAAATTAGGTTTGAGGTTTGCCATTTAATAGTTAACAAAACAAAAAGAAATGAAACTGTCATTATTATTTCTTTGAAACTCTCTTTAACATGTGTCTCAGACTATGGATATTCTACGTACGTAGTGGGGCAGTGGTTGCGAAATTAAAACAACAAATTACAACATAATCAAAATAATCAAATAAACCAAAAATATAATAAAATAATTGTTTTACGGATTAGTCCCAAGCTTGAGTGCCTTGTCCATGAGTGCCAAAGACGCTGGTTATGAAAACAAATACGGCGCGCAAGATGCAAGCATCGAAAATTGCGCACACGGATCTCCGCGATTACGTTGACCGAATATCGTCACGTGAACATTTAATATTCGCATAGGGTCTATTTAAAAATTAGAGCCCGGCTAAGACGAAAGGGAAAACCGCACAGAGCGTAACTTTCACTTATCTTTTCGGCGCGATATATTGCTGTCGCATTCTCGTTTTAGACTCTCGTCCAGATCTGTTTAAGAAACGACAAAGTCCTGTTTTTAAAGTAGCATAGGTCACGTGGGTTTTTCGTACGTCAGATTGCTCTGACCAATCTCGACCTGGGTACTAGAAGTCCTGGTGAGGTCACTCTCCAATTAGAGACCGTGGGACCAAGATCGCGGGTCCGGTAACTTGAAAAGAGAGACCGCGCATCTCGCAGATACTATAATGTCAAAGTAGGGTTGGCGGGGGCCGCCAATGTAGCTACCACCATAAATTAAACCGAAGTTCAGCACACACGAACAATACAACCAGAATATTTTGACAGGGCAAAACTCATTTAGGAATTGCCCTGGTTTGAAACTTTCAACCATTCCCACGAAAATGTGGTTCGTGGAAATGCACGTTAATTACAAAAGATATGGCATTGGAAATATATTGGCAAACCTCAATGCTGGGGAGAAAGGTATTTACAACAGGGCCTTTACTTTTTAGGAATAAGGGGAGAGAAAAGGGTTCAACGCTAAGCCCAATAAAAGACGGTGCCTCGAGTCGGCATGTAAAAGAAAGCGAGAGGAGACCCTGGCCAGTAGTCCCAAAACGACTTTCAATAAAGCACGGGGGCAGAAAGGGGGTAAACCCATCAGTTGTCATCGAGCGACCAGCGCCGAGGTAGGTAAATGGGTTTCGAAGAACGTTTTCTGGGAAATTTCGGAAAGCCCGAAACGGCTATCTAAAGTTGTAAATTATATAGGCTTACTTATGTCAAGAAATTATTTAAATAATACGGAGGGAATTCGGGTGTTTTTATAATATAATATTGAAAGATAATTTAAATTGGCTAGGCCTATATCAAAGCTGATTTTAGCGTTACAATGGACAACAAATTCCAACAGAAAGATGCCGCCTTTCTACCACTCATCCACGAGCTAGCATACATTAGCCAGTCATATTACTCACAAAACTCGATAGCTGATGCCCCAGCATTAAAACAAGCGGCGAAGGACTTATCGGATTCAACAGTCAGGACGACTTGGGACCAAATAGCACAGTTGAGTAACCAGACAAGCTCAAAGGATATCGCAGTATTCTTCATGGCACTAAAAGGCATTTCTGCGACATCTGCGGTAACTGACCTGGTATCGGATATCGTGTTTGAACAGGAGCAAGGATACAAGGCCCTAGTGGCAGGACGAGACAGGATCAATCAAATTCTAAACGTGACATCGGACCCTCTCCCTTCGTTGGCCAAGTTTCAAGATGCCGCTATCGCTGCGAAGGCTACGTATGAACAGTTAAAATCCAGAAAGAACATCAATAAAGGCTATTGCTGCATCGATCTAAGACTTTTTTGTTTAACTCCTATTTTCTTATTTTTGTTTATTTTAACTTCCTAGTATTGTAATAAACTAGTCAATATCATTTGTAAAGCAACAAGTGAAAAAAAATGTATCTCATTTTAAAAAAATAATAATAATAATAATAAATATAAATAGTAATATAATGAATCCTAATTTATTTTTTTTTAAATATAATGAATCCTAATTTATTTTATTAAAATATAATGAATCCTAATTTAATTTATTATTATAATCACGATACGTCTTATAAATAACCTGTCTTTTATAAGACGTACAGATTTGGAGGTTATAGATGAGTGTGTTTTTGTACAAATCCGTACGATCGATAACGCCAGTCTAATTGTAGGAACTCTGTATCTTTCACCTCGACTATCTCCCGATAATGTTAAGAAGACACTATCTCTTCTGTCATCTAAACTTATAACCGTAGGTGATTTCAAAGTACCTGGTATAGATTGGAACATACATTCCCACATCGACTGCAAACCAAACGTCCGTACGAAGGCTAAAACAGATATTGACTTTTGTGACGAATGTAACTTTTTGCAGCTAAATGGTTCCCGTAACTTAAAAGGCAACATCTTAGATCTGGTTTTAGTTTACAACAATTTAGTCACCACTGAGACTGTAGACTTACCATTGGTTAAAGAATATCCTGCGCACCCTACATTGTTACTCACCAATCACAAAACAATTCTAGCTTCTAACGCCGTCGAGGACCCCAAGTATTGCTATCCTCGTGTTGACTACTTGGGCCTCTATAGAGACTTATGCACTTCAAATTGAACGGAATTTCTCACAGTTCAAGATGTAAACGAATGCGTTGACATTCTTACAAATCAGATGCGTCGGGTGATGTCTGAGCATATTCCTAAAATAAAGCGTTCTTAAAACTTCAGCTACCCTATTTGGTACTCGAAAGAGCTGATTAAGGCCCTGAAACGTAAGGACTACTTCCACCGGAAATATAAAAGACGGAACCAGATAACCGACCGTGCTACGTATGAGTCGATTCGAAAAGATGTCAAACGACTTTTATCACGAGACAAACTTGAGCATGCTAGCGGAATATATACCAACTCGCTACAAAACCCAAAACATCTTTGGAATTTAGTCAACGAAAGGATAAAAAACAAGTCACACCCCATTACGCTACAATTACCTTCGGGATTAACATCCGATCCTACGAATCTCGCCCAGGAGTTTGCGCGAAATTTCGCCAACGTTGCTACCGATACCTTATTATTAGAAGACACTATGGACTATTCTGTCGGCGACTTCCACCCAGCCGATAGCGTGCTTTCTGATATAACTATACATGAAGTTGACGTTCGACATACCATTAAGAAGCTCAAACTAACTAATTCAACTGGAATAGACGATATACCGATATTCATTATAAAAGGCTGTATGGACATTCTTGTACCGCTCCTATGTTATATTTTTAATTTATCGCTCAAATCTGGATCATTCCCGTCCCTGTGGAAAATGGTCATTATTACGCCAATATTTAAATCTGGTTTCGTGGGCGACGTAAAGAACTTTCGGCCCATATCGCTACTTTGTTGTTTCGCGAAAATATTTTACTCAATTATGCACGACAAATTATACAACTGGTTTAAGCCCAATTTCGCCGATTCACAACATGGCTTCATTAGATCACGGTCTGTGGAAACCAACCACGTCTCGTTCTTAAATGACGTTATGCCAGCAGTGTTGCGACAACGTCAGGTTGATGTAGTATCAATTGACCTGTCAAAGACCTTTGACAGGGTCTCGCATAGACTGTTGATAACAAAACTAAAATTATATGGACTGGTTGGCCCAGCTTGTGAATGGGTAGCGGACTATCTACGAAAGAGAAGTAACGTGCTAAAATGCAATAGAACTTTAATGGACGTTTCTTTTCCAACTACTTGCGGCGTACCCCAAGGCAGTTCGCTTGGTACACTACTCTATAATATTTACGCTAACGACATGCACACTGCTGTGAAACACTCTAAACTTAAACAGTTCGCTGACGATACAAAAATTTTCAACCCTATCAGGAATATTGAAGACTGCCAACTTCTACAAGATGACCTCTTTCGAATCGCTAACTGGTGCGGTTTGAATAATTTACTCGTGAACGACTCCAAAAGTTTAGTTATCACGTTCACGAGAAAAGTAAACAGTACACTTTACTCTTACCAACTAAACGACAATACTATACCATGAACTACTATTTTAGAAGACCTTGGCGTTTTATTTGAAGAAAAGCTATATTTCCGTGAGCAGATTTCAAATATTGTTGGACGATCTAGACGTTTACTTTTCGAAATTATCACGTGACCTTAAGTCTGTCAGATGTTTTAAAACGCTGTATATGACTTTGATAAAGTTGACTTACGGAATGCTACCTATTTCAGGATGTCAAAAATGTGCAACGCAAATTCGTGGAGCTTTCCCACACCCACTTCCTAAAAAAACAGCCATACATTCCCACATACTTACTTAATTATTTGGGAATGGATACGATAAAACTCTATTGTAATAAACGTGAAATCGTGTTTTTCAAAAAAAACCATAGTAAATTCTCAATGTGCGGGCCTAACAAGCTCACTCATGTTTCAAGTACCTAGTTACAGTACTAGACAGAACTTAACTTTTTGTAACAACCCTGTTATACCCCCAATTTCACATATGCAAATAACTTATAATAAGTATTCTGATTGTTTAGATATTTTTTTCTGTAAATTCTCGCAGATATTCAAACATGTCGAAAATGAATGACTTTTCCCACATACATGTAAATAGTTATAAAAATTCTACATATTCATTATATTAAATATCCCTAATTTCATTTATGGAAAAACTTATAATAAATTTCTGATTGTTAAGATATATTTACGGTTATTTCTGGGAACTTTTCAGCATTGTAAATAATATATAAATTTATAGTACTAAATTTGTAATACATTGATAAATTTTCTTATTGTGTACAACCTCGAAGGTTCGATTTGTAACTGTTGTTGTGCACATTAAACACACCATTTCATATCACGACTCTAGGTTGCCGGTACCCCGTAGTCGTCTATCGATTGTGTATAGGCCCTAATAATATGTTTTGGGGAAATTTGATGTGAATATTTTATGAATTTCTTTATTCGCGAGTCAACTCTATCATTAACCACGGTATAGTCAGAGAGAACGCGAGGCGGGGTCTATTTGCATGGCAACTTTCTAAAGCCAATAAGAAAGAATTAAGAAATGATGTTATTTTAGGTCAAGATAATGTTATGTTAGGTCATGATAATTTACGACAGTTACCGCGAAGTGATTTCTTACGTCACTATAGATTGCTTCAGCCCCACACGTTGCCTGAGGTTATTTACGATATTACAGTTGAATATCCATGGGTTAAAAAGATGCATGTATGTATTTATATATATGTATGCATTATTATCAGCGCAAGTGAATACTAGACTATAATAAATATATTGCACCTATAGTGTTATATAATAAATTTTATCTATATCTGTAACAAAAAGGTCATCTGTGATAGCGGCGTCTGTTATTTGGTACAATGTGATTATATAGCTATCTGAGAGCAAAAGTCAAGCAAGTCGAGATACGTTACTATTGAAAGAAATTCTAACTAAGAATCGTTGAGTGTTTTCAAATTAAGTTGACTCATTACTGATTTTTTAAATATTTATTTCAATTTATTTTTATCAATTTTAATTGTTAGATTATCATTGTTATTATGGTAGAATTTGAACTTAAAACTGGTTTTTTCTTAATAATTATCGTTATTATTATGCTTGATTTCGATCCTAACACTGGTTTTCTTAAATAAGGGTTTTCAGACTTACTTGACTCTTGCTCCTTTGCTTTTCCCCTGAGGCTGTGGCGTAGCCAGGAGGAAGGCACCGGGGGCATGTGCGCCTTACTAAACGTATAATTGTATGTACATTTTTTGTTTATTATTTTATTTTATTTCATTGTGTGCCCCCTCCGAAACCAAATCCTGGCTACGCCACTGCCCTAAAGCTCAAATGTCGTGGTCGCGAATTGAACGTAATTAGGCCTATCTTCAAGTGAAAAGGTTTTTAACCATTTAAGCCTTTGAATTAATTATTTATTAGGTACATTTCGACAAAAATGCAAATGTTACAAATCATAGTAATAATATATATTTTTTTTTCATGATTGCACACGGCGGAAGATGACAGAAATTGAGTTCAGTGTGATTGCAACGTCCATAGTGCCTTGGTCTGTTCCAAAGAACTCTAAAGCTGATATGTGGAATTCAACATTGTTGTTGTTGGCGTAAGTCTCCATTAGCAGTTCGAGCAAATGGAGGGTTGCCCGAGCTTGCTCAGCGGCATTATCTCGCCAATTACCCATTGGAAGCACTGACGACGAAAATGGTAGTGGAAGTGGCGATGGTGGTGGTAGTCGCGAAGGCGAGTTAGATGTGGATGGAAACCAGGTTTGAGGAGGCGTCGTTAGCGCTTACTGAACGCTTGGCGGGGTGTTGGTATTTGGAGGATTCATTATGGACACCTTTCGATAACGAACGATGGTTGCACAGTGATATTTTGACAGAATGAATCTTTCTTTCATACTGGGCCGTCGAGTTTGGCGAGTACCATGGTTTTTATTAGCCTTTACACTTACCATAGGTGTATAATATTCTTCAATAAGTGGGTCTTTTTGGGATATATTTTACTGTGAGCTATTCTAAAGGGGTGCTGGTAAAAGCTTTGCGAGACAAGAGAGCGAGTAGCTGTGAAACGGAGCTGAAGTCCATGGAGGTCCCTCTCTTGTGACTAACTCGTAATCGTTTTACGTGTAAAGAATAAGTGTCATACTTATAACTCGAAGATCTATTTGATCCGAGTTTGCACGAAGACCTATTGGTACGAGTTATTAGTAAGTTTTTTAATTTTTTCAAATTTGTTTAGGATTTAGCTTTATTATCCCTTTTAATTATGGACTAATCTACTTTTTCGCGTATTTTATCATCCTTCTCACAGTCCATAGGTGGTTTCTTCTAACTTAACTTATCGTTTATACTCCTCTCCACCACACTCCCCCCTTTTCGGCTTTCCGTTGCTATATGCAACGCGTTTTGAAATTTTTAATGTTTAGGCTTAGTTTCTCCTTAAGATTTGACAGTCGCCCGCCAGATTTCCCGCACGGTACTGGGGCGCTATTCTGATGCGTTCGGTGTAAAAACCGATCAAAATTTTACGAACGGTCTACCGATCGGCTCATAACGACAATTTTCCAACGATAGAAAAAGGTGCTATTCTGAGACGCAATTTTCCTTCGTTTGTTAACCCTTCGTTAGGAAAAACGGCGAAACCACTTTTCGGTGTTGTTTTATAGGATATTTTTTTCACCCTATTCCCTCCACTTATTTTGGGTCACGTGAAAGATCATACGAACCAATAGTGATCGTTTATATATTAAGGCAGACGCTTTTTTATTTTCACTTCTGTTTTTCCACCGATATGCTGAAAACGATTCAATGTTTTAATTACTTTTAATTTTATTTTACAAATAAATTAATACGGATTTTAGAGTAAGTGATTAAATATATATAATATAAATAAGGCTTTCTTTCTTTAACGTATATATTTATTTAAATAGGTATATTTTGGAGAACAAGTATTTGCCAATTTGGCAATATATTTCTAAGCCTTGTCAAACTTTGCAACCGTTCTTCTTAAGGTTTTAATATGGCTCCACGTGGTGCGAAAGTTACCCAGAATCAACGAATAAGTATGCTCGACTTTATGGATTCACACCCTGAATTAGTCTCGGGAAAATTGGATGGTGAATTTACCAGAGCCGTGCAAGAAAGGGTAAAATTGTCCTATTGGGGATCCACCGCAATTTTGTTTTTATTTCTTTTTTTTAAACATTCCTTGGAGAATACAATTATATTAAATATTAACCCCCGCTTTTTGAGAATCATTGAGAATTTAAGTTATATTTCCAAATTCATACATTCCGTTATATTTCCTAATATATGTAGAATATACAGCGCAATTTTGGTCCTAATTATAAATTTTGATATATCGTAGGGTGCATGACGTTAGTATTACTGCTTTTGAACTTTACTACGATTTGATATCTTTGTTGTAATATAGAGTGATATAATAATAATGATAATATATTGAACCCAACCTAACCTAACCTAACCAATTTAATCGTATCATTGGTTAGGTTAGGTTAGACTATTTTACCAAGTTTTCGTATTGTCTGTACACCACTAACCTAACCTAACCTAACTTAACCTAACCAATTTAATCGTATCATAGGTTAGGTTAGGTTAGGATAGACTATTTTACCAAGTTTTCGTATTGTCTGTACACCACTAGTGTGTTTTGCGTGTTCAACTAGACCTATCTCAAAGTAAAAGTTAGCAGAAAAGTAAAGCGGAATTTATGAAATTAGAGTATAACTGAAATTGGAAATATAACGTAAATACTCAATGTTTCTCGAAAAGCGGGGGTTTACTTTTAATAAAATTGTATTATCCATTGAATGTTCAAAAATAAATGAAAAAAAAACAAAATTGCGGCGGATCCCTAATAGTACAATTCTACCCAAGAAAGGTTGTGGACAAGTTTAACTGATACGCTAAATGCTGATGGAGGGGGTCCTGCGAAGGATCTTAAGAAAAGGAAAAAGGTAAAACAAAATAAAGTTTATAGGTTTTAAGATTCATGAAGGCTATTTATTATAAATTTCTACCAAATTAGTCATGGGCTGATTGGTAATCAGAGACTAAAGGGAAGGCGGCTGCTATTAAAAAATCCCAGGGTGGCACCGGTGGCGGTAAAAAGTTATCTTTGGAATTGACAGACTTAGAGAAGCGCTTGCTAGATATCTTTGGTCCATTGTGTGTTGAGGGTGACACTGAAGTACCTGAATTAGGTTTACAAAATGAGAACTTCAATTCAAATGTTTTGGTAACTTGATTAAGGTGTTTTACCACTGTTATTGATAAAATATAAAATTGTAATTTAATTAAAAAGTCACAGGTAGTGGTACCCTCGGATGATAAAGAAGAAGAGAGGCCTATGTCGTTTCCCCCTGTACTCAATGAGACTGGAAATGAATTTCAGAATTCAACTAATGAGTCTATAATTAGATTTGAAACATTCGATATTGTTGAACCATATGACCCAGACCCAAGTTTAGGTGAATGTAGTGCTAATTTAAATGGTAGCAAACCAGTACAAAGTGGTAAGATAATAAATAGGTCAAGGGTCATGGATGAAATTAAGTATTAATATTTGAAATTGTGTTATTACAGGAATCAGCGCACAGCAGACAACCCCTATGCAAAGTGATGACCAGCATTGCACTCCTTACAAAAGAAAAGGTTATTTTCAATTTTTACAAGTATTTTTCAGGGCGGGATTAAGGGGGGGGGGGCGTGGCACTTGAGGACTTTTTCTAAGAAACCCATAATAAAAAATATTTTTAAGTGGACACAAAGTGATGAGTGCCCTGGGCGTTGATTTTAAGAAAAATCGTGATTTAAATAGGATGAAAAATAAAATGTATTACAAAAGTAATGCGAAAGCTCTGAAAAATAAAATAATTCTTCAGTATGCTGTGGGTTGTACTTTAAATAAATCACAGGGTTATAGTATTCTTAACTCTAATTCTCGTAAAAAGACAAAAAAGACTACATTGAAAATTCAAGAAACTTTGTTGGTAGCTAGAATTCTGAAAATGAGTTTCGGTGGCGGTTCAGATAGATTTTTTTTCTAAACTTTGCCAAAAGTTCATCGAATTACAAATTGTGTGCCAATTACTCGCCAAGAAAGTTTTCAATTTGAAAACACAAGTAAATAAAAGTTTTAAAGATATGGCTAGACGTTGTACACTTAAGTGTAAAAAAATCTTTGATCGTTTTACAGACGTTGTTAGTACTGATAATTTAACATTCGCGCTGGATAGTTTAAGATATCATAATTCTAAGAGTTAAGCATATTTCGGGGAAAGTACATATCAACCTTACTGGGATATTTCTAATGATACACCATTGGTCATTGATGTAAAAGGGAGAGTTCACAATTTATTACCCATTATTGAACTTTTTACGAAAAATAAGTAAATAAAAAGAGGAATATTTTGGAAATGTAGTGCTCTTTGCAATATTAGGCCTAGGTCGATAGAAAGAATTGTTGATTTTTTAGGACAATGGCGAATGTGACTGGAATGAAATGTTTAGCACCATTGATAAATGTTATCTTTGCCTTAAAATTAGATCAGACACTTTCTTGCATAGATTCCTCGAAATGTCTTAGTTATATGAGGATTCTGAGAGAACTAGCTCCACATTTTGTAACTCTACGGACTATATTAAAATTATTTATTTGGTGAAATCTGAGTGCGATAAGTACGATAAAATTTGTAATGTTATTGAGATTGGGATCTTAAATATGCTACCGAATACATTAAAAAAATTGAGAAAAGTAGTCTAAAATTTAAAGTACCTGAAATTTTGAACACCCACAATAATCGAAATGTAGTTGGATTCTAAAGGACTCTGGCCGATGAGTCAGAATTACTACGAAAGTTGAGTGGTCAGTTAGTCGCGTGTTATTAGGTCATGTACGAGTTCCACGGCACACCGCGTGACAGTTGTGAAAAACTATTTAAAAAAAGTCAGCTGAAACCGGCAGTCAACATTATTAAAAAACAAAATGTAGTATGGTAATATAGCCTTTATGCTTTTAATAGCTGCCTGGGAATTTAGAGAACCTGATTTTGTAGAGTTTGATATTCTACAGTTCGATTATGAAAAAATTGATGTTTTGAAGTCGGAAAATAAGATCGCAGTACTTTCTATGATTGAGAAAAGGTTTTTATTCAATTTATGCACGCAATATCTTAAGTCGGAAAAAGATCCACCGCAGTGTTTTCTTAATGGTTTACAAATTGACCCTTTGTGTGAAGAGATTAGCAGTTTAAATTTCGTTGAGAAAATGCTCATCCAGAAAACGAAAATATTCCAAACCATTATTCAATTGCAAACAATGTGGAAAAAACAATTTATTAATCATTCTGGCTTAACAAGGGCTGCCAAAAGTTGTGCAGCCTATTTACCTCTTCCATTATCTGAGAATATAGATATGATACCAAAACATTTGCCTACTGACCACGAATTAATTATTTTAGTCAATGGGTTGCCTACAAAACAAAAATCGGTGTGGCAATCACTGGTGAATATAAATTTAGTTAAGAAAGCTCTACTTAAGTTAAAGGAAATTAATCCTCTATATAATGATATTGATATTAATAAGTTTACTGAAGAATTTGATTTTCTTGTTGATGAAGATATAAAAATGGTGTCAAATGACAATGCTTTACTTCGTAGAATTTCTGCTTCTGAGTAAAAGGAATTATTTGACCATTATAATATTCTGCTTCAATTTTCTGAGTCTTCGCTGGTTTTTAAGCTTGTTTAATATATACTAATGCATGTTATGATTATTACCTTAGTCAATCGTAAGCTTTGTTTAACGATTTGTATTTGAAGTTTTGAATTATGTAACGCTTCAGTTTCATTTTTCCCCGCATACTTACATTTTTTTTATTTTTCTGTGTTATTTACTTTTGCTATTACATTTTTCCCTCCATTTTTAGACATCTATAGTAATTGTTAAGTATTCGTAAAACCCCATATGTCGAACTTCTAAAGGCTGTCGCACACTATGTAGTTTCCCGTACCGGCAACAGTTGCTGGTACCAAAACCGGCGCTGCTATCGGCGATGTATATCGTACAATATGCGAGTAAAATATAAGGCTGATACCGGCGATCACGCGCTCGGACGAAATCCGTCACCCGTACCGAGTTCAACTAGGCTCAACTTTTTGTCGCTCCACTCGGAGAACCGCTTTGACGTCTCGGCATACCTTATCTCTTCAACCAATTGGGAGCAAGAAAACATTGCACATATTTTGAAACACCGCAGCGAGGTGGAATATTTCTTTCTTTCGAAAGGGTTTATTTGTTATTCGTATTCAGCCCGTAAAAACATGGTAGAAAATGCTATAATGTCCATTTTATTAGAAAACGGTAGGGATGTGACCGATGATTCGACGTAATATTTGGATATCCATCGCAAATAATTAAGTATTTTTCTTACCGTAGGAAATTCTAACTACGCAGCTTTATCAAATAAGAATGTTTCACTAAATTATATAAAAGTTATACATCTAGAAAATCAAATTAAAACGTTATATCTACAATACAAAAAGTGAAAAATTGTAATACTAGAAATCAAAACCAACGGATGCGCGCGCACTCCCGGTCTCGTGTATTTTGTAGGAGTGCTTCCTCCTAGTGTGCGACTGCACGAAAAAAATCATCGGTATCGGCAACAAAATTCCCCGACGCCGATAACGTAAACATATCCCCCCCCCCCCCAAAGAAGTTTTGATGCCAGTACCAATTTAAAGATTGTTTTTCAATAGTGTGCGAAAATCTTTATAATTGAAAGACCTATTTAATAATAATTAATTCCAATGTTAAATATAATTAAAATCAATTTTAAACTAAAAACCTAAACAACTTTTGAACGCTACATACAAATTAAATATAGTTTTTAAATCTTATAGAACTTAATCAACCGCCGCTTTAAAATATAAAATTAAAATAATTAATTAAACAGTGTACCTAATATTAATAATAAACTAAATCCCTGTCTTAAGCAATGTTACAATTAAGTGCCTCGACTTATGGAAATAATTGGCGTATTTTTTCTCGTTTTATTACCATGGTACAATACTTTGAGCCGTCGCCACCCACGTTTTTCTCAGAAATTTGCAGAACTAAACCAGTAATATTCCCTCAACTCACAGCGATCCCATGGAACCTTTGTCATGCTAGCGGACGTCTAGCCCACTATCAGGTTACCCGGATCCAACAAATGCGCACGATTTCCAAGGAAGTGTGAGTAAAGACGCGTCAACAAGCAGCCCCCAAAGACGTCCCGTTCTGTGAAGTGCGTGTATCGGGCATCTTACGTAAGCCGCGGAAAAAGAAAACGCGTAAACGGAGAGACGACAACGTAGCGGAGGACACCGAAACCAAGTGATGAATAGAATTTCCATCATAACCCCCCCCCCCGAAATTGTAGAGTACCCATGATCGAAATACGCAATAGTCAGTGAAACGTAGAGAAAAAGTCTTAGAAAGAAAGTTTAACCCCAAGCTATTGTTCGAGAAAAAGGTTTAAAGCAGATCCCCTCCAGGTTGAGAGTTCATTCCGATTCGCGTATTTATACCGTTCGGATTACTTTTCGTTCGCACTGTGCTCTCGTTGTTATATTTTTTTGAGTTCAGATTGCCATTGTTCAAGATCCCTGAGCTTAGGGATACCGGAACCGATCCCATAGAAAATAGTAAGCGATAGTTTCATTAAGAAATATATGGTCAAAGAGTGTATATTTTCCTGTTTTAATCCCCCCTCTTATGTTGGAAAAAGCTAAAAGAACCGTAGTGGAGATGGCCTAACCATCACTAGAAGCTAAGTAAGATTATCGCCTCAGATCCCTCCGAATTTTGTTCATTTTTGTATTTTAGTGTTTTTATAAAATTAAGTGTTAAATAAAGATTTTGTGATTGATTAACGACAAAGGGTTTCCATTCTGAATTCGAATCTTCCCCATTTTTCTTTTATTTCCTTTCCCTGTATGTAACCCCCTCTCTCAGATTTAATTAACGCCACGAAAGGCCTTGACTCGCATTTTGTCGCCATCTTCCCCCGCCTTGGTGAATTAATATCTTTGAGCAAGGGCTAGGAATATTTCGGTGAACAATCAATCGCCACGATTCAGAATTTGCTCAAAAATTTGGTAATTATTTGCAATCCAATTTGTTGTATAAAACCAACAGAAGGAAACGAAGTACGATTGGGCACACTTTTGCCAACAGGCAAACCGTAAAAGAAAATAATATTAAAAGAAGTACATTATCCTATTATGTCTGTATGCATGACCAGTGTATGTATCGTTCAAAAAACGACAATGCGAACAAAACCAACTAAATGCTTACGTAAGCTCGGAAATATAACATTTGAAAAGTGATACAAATACAAAGTAAGAAATCTTTATAGACGACCCCTAATTGATCATTTAATTAACAAAAACCTTGAAGAGGCTATAATTTATAGCGTTTATTAATTGAAAAGTATTTGAAAAATATATTTATATAGTAACATTTCATTATATAAGAACAACCCCTATATTTCTAGATAAATTCTCGTACGCCAAATGTTTTTTTTAATCGACTGACGAAGCCATGATGAAACGTTTACCTAAAATGACAAACAGGAAGACAATTAAAGAAAATAATGTTAGAATGGTACATTTTACCTTTTCGGTTTGTATGAAAAACCCCTGTGTTTATCGTGAAATAAGACGGTAATCCGAACAAAGCCAAATAAACGCTTATGTAAACTCGGAAACATAATATTTCGAATACAAGTACAAAGTAAGAAATCTTTATATACGACCCGTAATTGATCATTTAGTTAAGCGCCCAAATCTTATAGTTCAAGATACATTTGAATAAGCTACAATAAATAATGTTAATTCATTGCTAATTGATTAAAAATAATACATATAGTAACATTTCGTTCTATATGAACAACCCCTGCATTTCTAAATAAATACTCGTACGCAAAATGTGTGTGGTTTTTTCAATCGACGAACTAATTCAAGTTTTATAGGAAGAAGAAGCGAAAGTAGTGTACGACTTAAAACTCCTTCGCAATGGAAGAAAAATCCGTCGAACTAGATACACGTCTGGTCTAGTTAAAGAAAAGGGTAGATAAATCATGGATAGACGCAACAAGTCATCTTATCAAACACTGCGAATTATAAATTATGAAATGTATATAATTTTTTTAATAAAAATTTTTATTGCTAAATTGAATCTTTAATTAATTAATGAAAAACGGCGAAACGGGACGAGACCGTTCAATTGGTCCTACCTTGTTAAATTGGAAACGAACCCAAGCGACCACCATCTTTCGCAATTAAACTGATCAAAAACTTCCGAGAACCTCGAGATAAACTGAAGAAACAATAACAAACTCAGCTAAACTCGCGGACTATGATGACAACGGGCTCCTACGCTTATTATATAGGAGTACATCGCCAACATTATTTGTATTAGGAAGCTCCGATTTCGATTTTCAAATGTAAAATGGAATCAAATAGCTAGATTTCGGAAATTTCAATGGAACTAGTGACGACTAGAGTCATCGGTTCTACTATCTCGTTGAAAATTGAGTATAGAACCCAGTGGCGTTGCTTCGCCCTTTTGGAGAAAACCCCTTCTAAATCTCATCGTACAAATGTAGTTTACAATAAATAGTTATTTTCATCTCTGTAGAAGGAAAATTCAAATCTCTGCTACGATGCATTGCTATTTTTATCGAAATAAACTTGAATTATTAGTATAAGTTCAACTGTCCCATGTTTTCAAAAAATATATTCGCGACGTGCTTTCTCCAACCAGTGGTAATTGTTGAAAATTAATTATTCGGATTTTTGGTTTCAAGTCTTTGAAAATTAGGTTCCTTCGAGTATCGATTACAGAAAAACTGTTTTCAATTCTTTCTCAAACCCTGAATTTAAGGAAATCTGTCGAATAAAATTTAAAATTATTAACTATTAATTCAATTGCTAACTTTAAAAATAATTAGTTAAGCTCTATCCAGGAAACCTTCATCTCTTAGCTTAAGTAAATTCTAGGTCGAGTACTCTTACTCGCACACCTTTTGAAATTTTACTGCCACAAGAATAGTCCTATTTGAAAATTTGTACGCGTTGATTGGTAATAATGATTATCAGCTATGCAAATACCCTTTGCACCACCTTAGGCCCAAGTCATCGAGCGACTTTTGATGCCATTTATTTAGGTGGAGTGGTTACAATGCGTAGGAGGGTGGTGGCAAGCCCATTAAGCCAAGTGAGCCAACAGCTCCCTATACTTACTATTTATTTTCAACCTTAACAAGTTTTTATGGAAAGGGGAAACTGAAAAACTTGAGGGAAACAACTTAACCAGTGTTGAGAGAGCTTGCAAACTCAACGTGGAAGGAGTGGTTCCAAATTTGCACCAAGTGGTACAAGCTGGGATTGACCCGGCTCCACTTGCAGCGAGGGGAAAGGAAACCAATTAAAAATTGTTACGGAAGTAAATCCACAATAGTAAATCTAAACCTTATAAAGGTATAAAGGAATACGTTTCCCGTCATGAATATGTTTTCTAAAATACCCCTAAATAAAATCCAAGTGACGAATTTGATAAACGTACAATTCCAAACTTATTAGTATTATGTGTTGCCATATTTTGCACTTCTTTGTATAGCTTTTTGTATGCCTGGGCAAACACTTTTAAAATGATAAAAAATTGCATTATAGTTAACATCTTATTAAAGCCGAGGGAATTTTAGAAAATGTTAAGAATAAACGGGTCACTTATTATTTATTCAGCGTTACCACTATCGATTTGTGCAGTTAATGATTATTTTCTTACTATAGCATAAAATTATTCCAAACAAGACAATATCCCTTATAAAAACATTCTTACGAAAAGTTCAGAAAATTCTTTGGAATTTTAAGGTAAATTGGGATTTTGGTCGAATGGCACTAAAGCCTCGAGGCCATAAAGTCCTTCGTAAAAATTAAGGAACCAATTTACAACATTTTGTTTTAGAAACAAACTATCAATAGCCACGCTTTCTACTAAAAGAGCGCTTACAATCTTAATAAATAATACCCAATTTTCATAATATTGGCGACGATGGAAGCCTTCTTAACCAATTGGGCTATAAAACACCGCCCATGCACGCCATTATTATGCCTTCCAAAAGGCTGTTTGCGTTAATGTACTTTGTTTTCGTGAAAACTCTATTGGAACTTTAATTTTAAGAAGATTTTGATCAATGTCTTTAAGTTCTTTCCCTAAGTAATATATTTTTGCGTGGTTTTTGTAGTCAAACCATAGATTTGTTGTTGTTTTTATTACACCCTGGCATAAGCAATGCATATAGTCAACTACTATATATCTTCATGCATATCAAATTAATTTAACCCGTTAACATATGTAAGACTTTCGGTAGCATCGCGAGAGTCATTTAAAATGCTTAAGTGACTTCTTTTTTCGAATCCTTCTTTTGCTGTGAACGAACGCATGCGACCATAACCTCTTTCTATTTCAGTTCCTGGGTGTAGACACCAAAGACAAGGACGTTCCCCATTAAATTGAACCATGTGTCCCACTTTGCATCTCGCTGGAGCATCTACGGTACAAGGTCCTGGATAAACCCCACAAGGTCCTGGATAAACCCCACAGAAAAAGGAGCCGGGTTCGATCCCAGCTTGTGGCACTGGGTGAAAACTCGGAACAACTCCTTCTGCGTTGAGTTTGCAAGTTCTCTCCCCACTGGTTTAAGGGGTTTTCCACCGAGCTCTTCGGTTTCCCCTTTCATAAAAACTTGTAGAGGTTAACGGTAATAGTTAGTGTAGGGGGCTGTTGGCTCGATCACGTGGCATGCAGGGCTTGCCACCACCCTCCTACGCATGGTAACCCGGCCACCTGAATTAAAGGCTTCGAAAGTCGCTTGATGACTTAGGCCTAAGGTGGTGCCTTGGGTATTAGCCTAGCTGATTATTATTAAAAAAAATATTGTTTATTCTTTCTTGTTTTCCCATTTGATTCCATCGGTTAATAATTGGTTCATTTTATATATCAATGGCCTTAAAAAGCAGTTCATATTAGGAGATCCCTCTCCGAACCAGAGTGCTGATAGTTGGGTGTTACGCGATCTAATGGCAAAGGCTAACTCATTTACTGTAAGCTGTAATGGTCATATACCGTACTTCGATGACTCAAAAACTTGCACACCATCGGTGTTCCAGGTTATAGTTAAATCATTCGGTGACATCCGTTTCTTTTTATAGCAGGAAGACCCCGTTATATCAGATACGTCAAAGTCGAAACCTTTCTTTAGCATTTCTAGATCTAACATCTCCAAGAGATTTTTAATTTGTTCGGCAAAGTTGAACACCAATAAGTAATGGCCATTTTTAATTAAATCGTTCAATTCGTTTTACAAATATTGCAAATGAAATCTGCATTTGTTGGTTCCATTAACTCTGGTAAGGGAAAAATGTGGTGAAACTAAACTATTAATTCCGGTAAAGTATTTGAAGAAACTGTATTTCGTTTTTGGAAAGGTGGAACCCATGGG
Organism: Leiobunum rupestre; assembly: GCF_980474605.1. Classification (NCBI taxonomy): domain Eukaryota; kingdom Metazoa; phylum Arthropoda; class Arachnida; order Opiliones; family Sclerosomatidae; genus Leiobunum; species Leiobunum rupestre. The sequence continues at coordinate 67,485,729 of NC_143388.1, forward strand.
TAAATGCCAGTAAATTAATTCTAGTAAACTTTTAGTAAAATATGCCCCATTACAAGAAGCAAACTTTCTTTTTCAAATCTAACAATTGTTAGATTTGAGTTTTCGTATTGCGGTTTATCCTGTAAAAAGCGAAAAATTAATTGAAAAATATGAATATACTTTAAAAATATGCGCGTTTTTTTTACCAATTCATCGGTTTTAGTTTCTACTGATTCTTCAGGCGAAACTTCCATTTCTATAGAACTTCGCGAAGAACAAGAACTTGTGTCGTCAATTGTGTAATTTCATCTTCATACATCACATCTTCGATTTCAGTCTGTGCATCTCTCCTATCTTCAAGTTCCTCTAAAATAACATCGCTTTCTAATAAGGAATCATTAGAATCTGGTTGTTTCGAATTGGCCGATCGTTTTTCCGATTTCTTTATTTATCGCGCACGACTACTTTTTGGAATACAAATAAACTTTATAGGTTTTCATCCCATCCTTTTAGAAAAACACTGCTAGCTATTTGTAGCGATAGGGTAAAGTCATCTAAACTTTCATTTCCATAACATCAGGTGATAAACGTACACGAAATAACTGAAAAAATACTTTTCACTTGGTAAAAATCCATTACCCAAAGAGTTTTTTAAAACAGTAAAAAAATGGGTAAAGTCTCCGTAGAAATATCATTATAAAGCTGTCAAGTGACAAAGAAAATGAAGGAAATTATCTCTTCTCGCTGCCAAATAAGGACCGGTTTTAGGGAAGGTTCTCTCCTAGCTAGAGACTGACCTACTTTTTATCTCTAGAGAGACAATAGTTGGAACAAATAATAATAATAATAATCAGCTAGGCTAATACCCAAGGCACCACCTTAGGCCTAAGTCATCATGCGACTTTTGAAGCCCTTAAATCAGGTGGCCGGGTTACAATGCGTAGGAGGGTGGTGGCAAGCGCTGCATGCCACGAGATCGAGCCAACAGCTCCCTACACTAACTATCACCGTTAACCTAGACAAGTTCCCACCCATTTCCAAATAAAACTCGTCCTCTTTTGCCCGTAGAGTTCGAAAGTTAGGATAACCGATGAAACAACTACACAGCCATGAAAATTACAGAAATCGGGTGAGTTTTCGCGTAGCCGAGTGCGCGACCCATTTATTTTTCGTGTAATAAGTTCGGAAAATGTCGAAGGACGGACTACATATTTTTATTAAGTGGTGGGCTGTAGATAATTTGTATGATGTGTACTCGACTAGGAAATTGCTTGACAGAAAGTTAGGAAAAGAAATTGCTGGCTCAAAAGATCTGTCGTGCTCTATCGTTAAAGTAGTAGTGATAGATTGGGACGGTGCCAATAAGGAAACGCACGCACCCGAGGTGATTCTATCTCTTGGTAAGATACAAATATTAGAATTATATTATGATATAATAGAAAAAAAACCTTATAGTTATTTCGATTATTATAGGATCTAGTATAGATATGGAGAAGCAATTTAAAAAGGTAGAAAAACAAAGGCCCCAAAAAAAACCAACAAACATAATTGGCGATCACTAAAGTACGTTTTTGTTTGAAGGTTTATTATTGCGCTTTCTTATAATTTTCGTTCCATTTAAATTGGTAGCAAAACAAGCAAATTCTGGATAATTTAAACAACAGCTGCACTTCAAACCATGGATTGAGGGAGAAGAACAAAACTTAAAGAAAAGTTAAATAGAGCAAGATAAGAAATTGAAAGACTTAATGAAATGAATCGTAATTATATTTTTTGTTGAATATAGCAGAAGTCTATACTAAACCTACTTTGAGGAGAAGAATCTAACTCCCAATTTTGCCTAGGTTAAAAAATGAAACATTCTTTTTGTGGCAATAACTAAATCACGAGAACGGATTGAAAAATACGCGCGCGCGTTTTTAAAGACCTTGAAAACAGAGACATGGGTTGACTGCTCATTAAGATATGTTCAATATAACCACAAAAATTAAAAATGACTTTCAATTTCAATTTTGAAAAAGAGCTATTTAAAATCGCTGCCTATGAGCAATGTATCGATCAAATGAAATTGTAGGTCAATTTTGTTGCAATTAAAGATGGTTCCATGTCCAATAATGATCTATATAAGGCTAAGAAAGTATTTATAACACATTTTCCTACTCTTTTCATACACTTATATAATAAATTTATCAATAATATTTAAATAAATAAAATAATTATCACTTATAAACTAATATAAATTTGGTAGTTATTTTATTAATTAAAAAATACTAACCACATAGAGAATTTATCTTAGGGGTCGGATAAGTGAAGTTTTTATTTATTCGAAAATGTGAAAAGGTTAAAAACCATCATACATATTTGTATTAGTGTTAGAATCAAAATTCTAGTACACAATATTTTCCAAGTAATGTTCATACATTTTTTTAAATTGATTTCATTCAATCATTTTGGCAATTAAATTTTTTTAAGGGAATGGTCCTCCTGTCAAAAAGTAACTTAAACGTTTTTAATTGGTTTACTATAAAGATTTTGCTATAAACATAACTTTGGTTATCGTAGATCAGCTAGGCTAATACCCAAGGCACCACCTTAGGCTCAAGTTATCTAGCGACTTATTATGCTATTGAATATGTTCGTGATTAGAAGGGCTTTCGTCGAGAATTGACGTGAGGGTAGAGAGAAGGTTACGGTTTGGTTAATGAGATTATAAGTCTGATATCTTATCTCATCTCATTAACCAAACCGCAACCAGTTGACTCTCTCTGCTTCCCCCCTTCCCTCCCACTCCCCATTTGCCAGAATCTCTGATTCCCTCCCCCCTTTCCGACCCCATTAACCATAATCTCCAGAAAGTTTTTTCTAGCACTGTTATCTTCGTTAACCAGACTGTAACAGCAAGATTATCCCCCTCCCCCCATTAACCATAATTTCCAGAATCTGTATTCCCCAGGCTACCTCATTAACCAGATTATAATCGCTATATTATCTCTGCACGCCCCCTCGCCCCGCCCCGTTAACCACAATTGCTATCTCTCAATCCTAAGTCCGTAATCAGTAGACTCTTTCTCTCTGCTCCCCCTTTTCTCCCGTTAACCATAATATAATCTCCTTTGGTTTTGCTTAAAATCGCCATAATTTCCACTAGCACTTCCATTAACCATAATTTTCATTATCTAGAATTTCTCCCCCTGCCCTCTTTGTTCACCCCATTAACCATAATTTCTAGGCAATAAAAACAAGATATTTAAATTCAATTTACTTTTTATTTTAGAACTTTGTTTACATGATTACGTAAAATTGGTTCTATGACTAATCCGATATTATATATAATCGGTTTAAATCGTAATTTATCTATATAATTGTAATTAATTCGATCTTCATAAGGGATATAAACAATTGCATTTAAAAGGTTGAAACGAACTACCTTCTGCAAGTGCAAGTTGTAAAAATAATTTAATTAAAAGTTCCACCTCACGAGGCCTGACCGGAATAGGGATGAAGTCCTCCTCCTCCAGTGCCGCTGAACTTGGTGGGGCCGGGATGTCCCATTCTTGAGTGATGTACTTTTCCGATGGTGAATTATCCCTCGAGGGACAGTGTGGAAAGAATCTGGCGTGGTACGTCTCCTGATTCCCAGTCTCCTAAGATTCCATGGCATTTGCAACATCGTACTTCAGCGCCCCGTTGAATTAAGTAGAATCCGGCCTTCGCTAGTTTTTCTTTGGCAACATGTGGATTTTTCCAGTGGTGAAACGTTTCAAGTCGATACGCTTCGATGTCCATAACTGATCTAGACCAAATATTTTTCTATAGTTTCAAATGATACATTCTCTAAGCCTAAATTTATCACTAAGCCTACTAAACCTAATTTTATCAATCTGGTTAAATTTCTACGCTAAAATTCTCAATATAAAACGCTTTTTTCAATATGCAAATTGTTTTAAATATGTCTAAAAATATAGTCTATTAAAAAGAAAAAAATAGTTACTTACTTTACGGTAGGAAATCCTTTGTCGAGCTGTAAAAAAAGGCGGAACGATCCGACAGCAGGTCTTTACTCGTCAATGCGTCGAAGAGAAATGACGCATGGGAGATTAATCAGTTCCTATCTTGTCGAGATTAATTCATCACGTGATCTAAACTTCAAATAACCCTAAAATTCTATTGGCTGTCTCTCTCTCTGAGAGTTTAAACTGCCTCTAATGATTGACGTCACATATTAATCCACTTAAGTATTTGGAAAAAACCCTTTGCTACTCGAAGGAAATACCACGTTGACGATATCAAAGGGCCACATTCTGCATGACCCCGCAAGTAAGAAGGGAAACGCCTACTTGCTTCGGCCCTACCATTCGACGAGAGCTCTCTGATTTCCTTCTTCTTTCCCCTCTTGCTTGGCCAATTGAAGGGCTGCTTTAGTGTGACGTATTTCTTGTTTAGAATTCCCAACTTCCGGTGAAAATTTTCCCACATTTTTAATATTATTTGTAAAGTGAAGTTTGCCGAAACTGCAAGGGGAGTTATTGCTGCTGTCGTGGGAATTGAAGCGATAGGCTTAGCGGAAGAAGTAGAAATTTATAACGAAGGTAGCATGGAATTGAGAATGTTGAGCTAAGCGCATTATTGGAGAAGCAGGTATTTAATATATACGTTACAATCGTTTAACAAAGGTTTTAATTGGCGTTATTTTTTACAGATAAGGCTCTTTTCAACGTGTTTTGTCTAATAACCACGAAACTGGGCTACGTTCAGTAACGCTCATCAACACATGCGGCTCTCCGGTTCAAAATGATAAAATTTAAGAGCCAATGGTACAATACTCTTTGTAAATTAAGATTAAATTATTAATTTGGAAATACAAATATTTTTATTTGCAGATGCATACTACCGAATGAACTCTGCGCACATCAATAATACACATTCGCATGCATATTTTGCTGAAATCTTTGCACGTTGGCTTAGTGTCCTAACCCACAAGGGCTGGGGCTTAAATATACGTAAACACGAATGATATTTACTGTTATGATTTTTAATTTGATGTAAGGGCCGATGTGTCGATGGAATATAATTTTATCCTGCTGTCTCTTGCATAATTTTCCGAACTTTGAAAAATTTCCCCCGTCCTGTTACAATTGGCAAGAATATTTTTCAATCAAGAGCACTAAACTCAGTTAATTCATTAGCATTATACTTAAAGGTAATATTTATTTTATCACAATTGCTTTTTACTTAAAATTTTTTCCCTACTCCAGAAGCTTCATTTATCTTCCGAATGTCTCATTCTCTCTGGATGCAGTCAGATTGAAAAGGCTCAATGTAACAATTAACAATTATCTCCTCGCATCATTACCACTCTTTATATATTGCAGATTTTTCACAGAAAGCCCGTATTCAGATGCAAATACTAGCAGGTACTCCTCCGTACGACAATTATGCAATAATATGTACAAGTGTTTTCTTTTAAGTGGTTCATTTTTAAGTATGTCTGGATATTATTCGCCACCAGTATTGTTATTTCTTGCATCAGATTTTAGGTTGTTCCACTGTTGTAAAATCAGATGAGGAAATTTTGGGGTCTAGCAAAGCTGATTAACCACGAGTGCAACTGTTTCCCATTCTGCTTATAGTTATGAGCACTGCTTTTATGCCGCTGAAGCTTTTCACATTTTTGTTCCTTAAGATGGGGAATAGAGGCTTCCACTTCCTCCGCAGTATATGAAGGGTCTTCATCACCCATTTTTAAACAAATGCTTAGTGCTTACGAAAATATTTCACAAAACCGAACTGAGTCAAATATTTATTTCACAAATTTCTACACATTTTCCAAACAATACTAAAAATCTCTATTTATTTTTGTGATTGGGAGAAAAGCCTGTAGGGATGGCGAATGGGTGAGCAGTTATTTCCATAAGTGGATTTAAGAGCCATCCCTATTTGAATACAGCCAATTATAGCAACATAAATAGTGTAATTATCACCACCACCTACATTTGGCTCTTGGAAAAGAGCTCCAGCCACTAAGTAACTACTGATAATACAATCACTAGTTCGCTACTCCTACAGGTTCCTATTCCGATATGGCTTATAGGTGCATAATTTTATATGGCGTACAGGTTCATAATTCTTGCTAGAATATAATTCCATAAAGTAAACGAACTTAAGAATATTCGTCACTTGTTGGTAACTTCACGAAATTCTTCTTCCGTTTTTCCCGCGCAACTGAGTGGTCAAAGTTGGCTGTAGTTTTATATAAATTTTATTCAATAAATTGTACACTAAAGCTGAATATGTAATAAAATATTGTAAAATCAGTATTTTTTCTGTATTAATTTCAAACTAGATTACCATGGAAGCAGAAATGCATGTATTTCTGATGAAAGGCTATTTTTAATTATTGTTATTATTCTAAAAGATGTGTTTCTAAAGTTAATGAAATTTAAAATAGATGGCATTGTTTTAGGGCTATTACTTTTTGGTTTGTAAGAAGATGGCATTACAAAAGTTTGGAATAAAAAATGAAAAATAGATGGCATTGCAAATTTTCTTCAATAAAATAACACTAGATGACACTGTACGCTTAATTTTGGAGTAGGGGGCGTTTTAACGTTAATTCCGGAACAGGGGTCATCAAGAGTCATGTCACACTAGTGACGTCGCTGCAGCCCTTCAATTGGCCAAGCAAGAGGGGAAGAAGAGATAAATCAGTGACCTCTCGTCGAATGGTAGGGCCGAAGCAAGTAGGCGTTTCCCTTCTTACTTGCGGGGTCATGCAGAATACGGCCGAAAATCGAGCTCTCACTTGAAAATGTTTACGGAAAACAATCCTCTTGGAAAATTGAGTTACGTAGAAGATTGCTTAAACAATGGGTAAGTGTAATGTTTTTTTTTTTCAATAATGAGTATTTTTTTTACATTTTAAAGTATTTATTAAGAGTGAAAAAAGTTACATAGGAAAAATTGTTTAGAATTATTTTTTCGCGTACATAAGTTTACATTATTAAATAAAATGGCCGAGTCAAATTTCAATCTTTTTTATCATTACAAATCCCAAAGCTAACTAAATCTCAGTGAAATTATCTAAGGCAATGTTTTTTTCGCCAATCCTATTTTGCGTGTACTGAAGATATTTTGTTAATGCAGTAGGCACAAGTAGGCACGTGCCTATGTTCAAAATTTTAGGCCTATTTTAGGGGCCTCTAAAAGTTGAAAAAATTGCCTCTGGGGCCTCCAAATGTGATTTTTAAATTTTATTTATTTTTAAAAATTGATCATCTAGCCCCCTAAAAAAAGAACTCCCATTCAATTCCAATTTCCAAGAGTCCTAAATGGCCTTAACAAAACGTTCCCTTTTGAACCACCTAAACTCGAAATCAATATTACTTGAGTACACAAACAAAGGCAGCGAACTCTGTGGTTTCTGCTTTGGTAGTGTAATCTGTTAACATTGATAAAGAGTATATGACAAAAGACTGGCCCGGGACGGGGAAGTCCGTCTTGCAAGGAAAGCAGCAAAAAAACCACCTGTTCGCCTCAGTGATAACTTAGCTCCAACCAACACAATAAACATAAGCTTAGTTTCTAGGAATTCTACAAAAGGGGGCATAAAGTTAGAAACTGGATTTCTTTAATACGACTTAAACCATTGCAAGGCTTAAACGAAGGGAAACCCAGCGGAGCTGAAGTCGAAGCGTAAAGCATCGTACCAGTCAGTACTTTGAATAGAGAGCGTCCTGGGGATTAGGGTTTTTTCTTTTTAACTCCTTGTCCCTTTTGCGAAATCACGTGATATCAGTGACCACTGATCGTAGAGAAAGGACCTAGACCTTCGGTGGTCGGACTTGTCCCAGATAACGCGCGTTTCTTCATTTCGTTTTTTGCTCCTGAACCAACAGGTAGTTCTCAATTTCGATTCTCTCCCAGTCAAATTTTTTCTAAGTCTTTTCCGAGACTAACTTTGCCAATACAGCCTTTTTAAAGGCTATTTAGCTGTTTTAAGCTAATTTTCAAAACAGCATTTTTCAAGGCTAATTAGCTATTCTATCTAAATTATTCAAAAAGCCCTTTTCAAGGCTAATAAGATATTCTAGCTAAATTATTCAAAAAGCCTTTTTCAAGGCTAATTAGCTATTCTATCTAAATTATTCAAAAAGCCTTTTTCAAGGCTAATTAGCTATTCTAGAAAAAATATTCAAACCGCTTTTTTCAGGGCTTTGATATAGCTGGTATTATTAAAAAGTCTGTTTGAAGACTACATAGCTTTAACTAAGCTTTATTTTTTTAAACATTTTTAAGGTTATTTCGCTATTAGTATATAATAGCAGCATTTTCAAATATGAGTACCAGCTAATTTTTATCTGGGTCCCAAAAATGTGAAAAATGGAAAAGGGAAGATAGTTTCGTTAGTAATCAGAAAGGTGCAATGGCACGTTTTTTGAAGTCGTCGGCGCAAAGCCATAACAATAGTTCTGAGAAAAACCTAGTCAAAGAATTGGGATAGGGTTTAGAATCCTTGGAGACTGATAACAGTCACTGTTTTAGTAATACTGCTGAAGTTCTTCCAAACGTCAGTACTGATATGGAAATGGAACTGACTCATGAAGGAGAAATTGCAGAAGTAATTGCAAACCCCAACTCTTACCATGCACAAAATACATCAAACAAGGTGTCCAATTCAAAATATATGGGCTTACACGCGTTGAATAATTTGGATATTAGTCTAGATAAAGATTGCCTACCAGTTCAGCCTAAGCTAAATCCTTTTCCTAAAAGATTAATTGGCGGTAAAAATCGAGGTTTCAATTCTTCTTGGTATGACAAATATCAAATGATTGAATATACCGTTGCAAAGGATGCAGTGTATTGTTTTTGTTGCCGTCATTTTTAGGCAGTAGAAACACTGCATTTCTAAAGGGATTTTCGGATTGGAAAAACATGGGGACACAATTCGAAGAACACTTCACTTCCAACAAATCTTCTCACCAACTAGCCTAAAAAATGTACTTAGACTAATTGGAATCCAAATCCCGTGGATCAATAGTTTGCCAGGTTAACGACGACCATAGACTAGACGTTATTAGAAACAGAGAGGTCCTATCTACACACGTGGAAGTGATTATTTTATGTGCCCAACAAGATTTAGCACTTCATGGGAACACTTACACATCCGCCGACAATATTGGGAATAGGGGAAACTTTATTGAAATATTAGATATTTAAAAAAAATGTCATGATTTAAAAGCAAGTTTAGTGAGAAAACTTATCGTTCAAGAGGTCAACTACTATAGGGTAGTTTGGGTGCTTGTCCAACGTGTTTAGCTCCGGGGGTCCGAATTAAAACGTAATAATTAGATTACTTTGAAATTTAAAATTGTCAAAATTATTTTAAGCACTAAACAAGAGGCTGTTTTACACATCAATATTAATTTAATAAGTTAAAACACAACAATAAAACAGTTCAGCTTGAAATAGCGCGAAACTAGACAATGGCCGAGACAAGCCTAAATAAGTAGTTGATGAATTTGGTAAAGAGGTAATCGTAGGGTGGAATTCTTCGATTAAAAGTAAAGTTGATAATATTTATTTGTAAATAATATACTTAATAATAAAAAATTTATTAATTTAATTATAACAAAAGTTTATTAATTTAATAATAATAACTTTTTTTAAATAATTATATACAATTTGGCTAGTTAAAGAACAACAAAAATTACAAAGGAGTTTTTTATGGGGGCCTCTTAATCACGCAGTGCCTCGCGAAAAAATCCTGGTGGGGCTACTGGTAGAAAACATCTTTCAATGGTTCAAGACGGTAACAGATTTCAATGACTTTCAGAAAGTACTTTAAATAGAACGTGTGGGAATAATGCAATGATATATTTCTTCGATTGATTTGTTTTCATGCTAGATTGCGTAAAGCAACCCGTTGTCCTAACTATTATACCAATACTTTCTGATTCTATTTTAATTTTTTTGTTTTTGGATGGTTTATTTTATTCGAAAGTAAATAGTTTGGCGCTCATAGAAGCGCGCGCATGTTTTCGAGAGAGGTCGGGTCTTATCTCTAAAAGATACCAGATAGCGTGGGAATATATTGTTTTATCCTCTGGAACCGGATTTTTTCCAGTCAGTCACCATACCTCTCTCTCTAGCTAACGGATTCGCCAAATTCAATGTGATGATTTTTCTAGCATGATTTGCGAAAGATAAAAATATCTTGCTGTCGTTTTTTTCCCAATTTTTGGAAAACTTTTGGTAGTACGTTTTTGTACTCTGTCCTTTAGTTCTATGCAAAATATACATTACGCAATATTCGCCGCAAACGTTACTAGTTAGTCCTTGCAATCGTCTTTTGCTAAATGTCCACGTCTTACACATTGAATTTAAATATTTTCTGATTGTGGGTAAAAATGGGGGAAGCCCCATTGAATCAAAATAGAATCCCCGTTTTCGGCCATCGACGTAGACGCAAATCCAATGAGAACCTGTTTCGCCCCCTTTTATCAAAATTAATGATAAGCGATTGTGGGTATTTCACCATGGGTTTTAAATTATCTGTAGAAAAAACGCCTAAAAAGTTCGGTGTTTTATACAGTGCCTGAGATAAGTCCACGTTTGTCATAGTCATTTTAATAGTCTCGAATAATGTTCCTATTTTTATCTCTCTGTAAACGAGATTGAAATTCGGCGTACACGATAACGACCGTAGAATCTTTTAAAGGGGTACCAAATCCTAAATCTAAGCGTAGTTGCCCTCTTTTTACGGGGTTCCAAAACGTGACGTCACTGGCCGAATTATCGGGGGTTAAATCAAAAGCGTATAAGGCAAAGCCTAGAGGAAAGTCTGCCAACGCGACGTGATATCCCTCGTCTTTGTAGTGAATCCCAATTCCCGAGAATAGCGAATGATAGGCTAGCGTTAATTGTTGACTATTAAAATTAGGGGTCAACGCTTTCGAAGGGATTTGTTCGTTATCGACGTATAGAGCCAAATAATTTAGATCGAAATTTTCAAAATTATAAGGATTAGACTTAACGGAGCCCTTATACGCTTTGTTGGTGGCTAAACCAATAATGGCTCTGTTTGGCATTGGACCTAAGAATATATTGTCAAAACTATCGTTCTGAATCGAACTAGTCAATGTTTTTGCTTTAATTTCGGTACGAGTAAGGGTTCTTTGACATTGCTACGTAATAATCCTTCCTGATGGGCTAATAAAATTTTAGGCATAATTTTAACTTTACGTACAATTAGAGCTGCGTCTATTAATTCGACTTTATACGCGTCGACAGTGTCGCTAAAAAGGGTAAAATTATCGCTATTTCTAGTTAGTGAAACCTTAAGTTGTACGCCATTATTTAAATATTTGTTAAAATTAAAAATGTCCCAAAAAATGTTCCCGTAAAGTTCAATTTCTTTCGAATCCGCGGCAAGGGTTTGACGCTTCGTGAATCCGGTGTTCGTCAGGAGGTTCATACTTCCGGCCGTGTCATTGTACCATCCAGAAGTCGCTAGGTGAGTGTTTTTCGCATCGTTCCCAAAGTTGAGCAAGGTTTCGATATACGCCCGATAGGGGTAATTCGCGGCCGATGGTGAAACCGTCGTATCATTGAGTTTCACTTCGCATTGTTTGAAGTTAGACCCGGCATCCAAGTTGTCACCGTTGGGCTTGACGATTTTGACTTTACAATAAATCATTGTCATGGCCAAATCGGTGTAAGAGTCTCCCGTACCCGTTACCGCAAATTCGATGATAGAACTGCTGTCGATAGAGGAGATTGGTTTGCACCATACCCTTGGTCCCTTTTCAACGCTGAGTTGAGTCGGTAGTTCGTTGAAAATATTTATTTCGCATTTAAGTACTTCCATTTTAGAGAGCAAAAATATCGCGAACCATACGCGTGAACTTGCGGCGTTTAACTAAACTCTTTTTCTTAGCGCGGGGCTTCTTCAATGCTTTCTTAGTAGTTTTTCTTCTCTTGCGACGACCAGAACCTTCTTGCGCAGCCATTTCGTCCACAGTTTCTTTCATTCGTTTATTGGCTGACGTTTTTAAGTCCTGACCTTGCAAGACGTCTCCGAGTACTTTCTTTCCTGTAGAAAGAGCCCTTTTCCCACGTATTTGGCAGAGTGTTTTAGGAATGGGAATACAAACCTAGCTAGCCCTGAAAAAAAGCTACCAATTCCGTGACCCTTTTGTCCCGCAAACCCATAGAAATAAGGTAAATCTACTTCTCCCCCTGCCTGATTTAAATAATATTGCATGTAGGGACAATTTCTATCAACGTACTGATAAGCCATTTTTTACGGAGCTCGTTGTAAATGTACTTTACACGTGACTGTACCAAACTGAAATGGCACGAATTCACCTAAACTAGTTGTTATATTAATGTCGATACTGTCAAAATAATTTCTACTCAGTTTAAGGTAATGCGGAGAATCGAAAGTTTTTGAAACGGTTGATCCATGGGGCGCGTTTTGGTCTACAACAATTGTTCGCAAAAGGGGGGCTAATGTAACCCCCACCATTTCATTTCCAACCGAATCGGAATACACGAACATAAGATCGGGGACGAATAAGTTTAATTGCATGGGGGTATCTGACCTGATTGCTTGCTTAGGTGAAATATTAGTAAATTTATCTCTAAATCCTAAAATTTTCTTCAACTCCGACGTTAACTCGAGTTTGCAATAATGTTTACTATAGGAAGTGTATTGTACGTGTCCACTTTCTAAACTATATTTAAATTTTCCTAATGAATCATTATCGAACTCTGAATTAGCGCTTTCCTTTAAACTAAGGTTCAAACTTTTAATACTTTCATTACGTACGGCCAAAAGTTCATGAGGATTTTTGTAGTAGCCCTGAGGTATCTCGCGGAAGTCGTACGTATATATGTTATCTACTATGTGGGCTTGAGGGTTCGATAGTAATTCCTTAATTTCTATTCCGCATCCCATTGGTTCGCTAACTTTATAAAAAGATAAAGGATAAATAATTTCTACCAGGGCAATTTCCCAATCTCCGCGTAAACTAATGGGTTTGGCCAACGTTGTAGAATACGGGGCTAGAGTATTTTCTGGTTTTTTTTATTCTTATCTCTAGTATTACTAGGAAGAGTTATGTAAATCCCAGACGTCATCTTGATTAACCCAACTATTAAACAATGGAGGATATCCTAGCCAATTAACGTACAATTGTTTTACTCAGTTTTTAGTTCTCTGTCGTAAAACCTTGTTTAACTTGTACGAACGAGGCACGCTGAGCTTTTGAAGCTCTCGCGAATAGAACGTCCCTTTTATATCAATTTTTGATAGGTCTTTTATTTTATAGACGGGAGGATGTCTTTTAACTATAGCTACGACTTTAAATATTTCTTCGGTATAATTAGCTTTGAATCCCTTTTGAAATATCATTTTAGTATTTATTCTAACCAACTCCCCTACTTGGAATTGCGTTTTCATTTTCAGTTTATCAGCATAATATTTAGAGTAAATATTATTGTAAACACGTAATACGTTAGTTTCCGAAACGTCATTAGGGGCCAATTTAATTCAGCTATGATAAGAGGAATTGTACGCTTCGACCAAGTCCTGTAAGACTTCCAAATATCTATTTGTGGAGCGATGGGTAAAATATCTATACATTTTTGTTTTTAACGTTCTATTAAACCTTTCTACGATAGAGGCTTTTATCTCGTCATTTTCGGTACTAAAAAATTTAACTTTATTCTTTTTGAAATATCCTTGTACTTCTTTATTCCTAAATTCCGTTACCTTGTCCGATTGGAATTTATCTGGAATTTCGTCTTTAAAAACCATTTTTATATTTTCCAAATCCTCTTTCCCCGATTTAGTTATAAGATGTAACCCCACGCTTTTCTACTAAAACAGTCTATAATTGTTAAAATATATTCAAGGAAACTGTTTCGCTATCTTTCGATTGATGGAATAAGTTCTGAGTAATAAAAAAACGCTTAGAGAATGGTGATGCGTGCCTTTCACGAATAAATCTCCAATTTGACCTTTACTCTCGCTCATCTGGTCGTCGATACCTAATAATATAGGATCTTTTCCGTCATAATCAGAAAAAAACGGCAATCCTTCTTTAAAAACTACCTTATGCTTCATTTTATCGTATAAAGGCTGCCATTCTCCGTAATACCAATATATTTATTTGAAACCCGGAACAAACATTTCCTCTTCGTGATTAATTATAGATTCAATTAAATAGCTTTTGCCACTCTGACTCGGGCCTGCCGTTACGCAATTAAACGGATGAATAAATTGCATGGTTATCTCCCTTCGAGTACTAGCGTACAAATGAAAATGTAAATTAAAATTCGGTAAAATTTACGGGACTCTTCAGCGGAGGAAAAATATAATCGAATAACCTATTTCGTCCCTTACTCCGTGTAGGTTTTATATTCACTTTAAAGTCGCAAGACTATATTCACTTTAGAGTCGCAAGACTGAACCCTATATTCACTTTAGAATGGTGAGACTAAAGCTTAATTTTTAACGAGAATGAGCGATTGGCGGTCGCTACGTCCCCTTCCTCGGGACGAATTAGATCCACTTTTTATAGCCGTAGGGTATCGTAGTGAAGTCGTCCAGTAATCGTACCTTGTCTACGACGGGTCTATAGTTTTTAGTACGGACGACGGAAACGACCGTATGGTCGGGAAGCCGCAAAATCTGCCGCGGCTGGGGCACGATTACTGGTTCGTTCGTTTCTCCGTCGACGCCTATCAAACTTTTAAGCGTGTCCATATTAACTTAATCTTTAATGCCTTGATTTATACGGAACCCTTTGACCTTCATCTCGTAGGAGACTTTACCGGTCGTAGGGTTCAGTACTTTAAAGGCGTAATTTTTTGCGCCACCTGTAGCCAATTCTTGGATGTACGAGCCTTTTCCGTACTTTTCCAGCTCATCTGTCATTTCTCCGAGATAGTTGCCCGTCTGAATCTCTATCCCATTACGTTCTTTTAGATAAATGGAACTGTTAGTATCAAAATAATGCGAAAGAGGGCCTAATCTCCTTATATAAGAGTATAACTTGATCCTAGCCATTGCGGTAGTATAGGCGGCTATTACTACGTTCGTGTTTGGGTAAACAAGGTCGATATCTTTCAAAAACGCCCACTTGACCACGCAATGCGTTTATCTTAAGGGATTAACCGATTTAACTTCTATATCCGGGTCTAAGAATAAATCGAAAAACTTTTTGGGTTCGCTAATAAAAGCCGATTGGTCTTTGCGCGGGTTTAAACCAAAACGGCCCCAAAAAGAGTTAAGACAAAGCTTCGCGATGGTACGAAGTCCGGGTTTTTTTTTATATTGCTAGGATCAAGTTTTACTCCTTCCTTATCGTAATATTCGTCAACGTATTTCTTATTCTATTCAACGGTCTCTATTCCCGAGAGGAAGCCGCTGGATTCCTATTTGAATTTAAGAAAAGCGTTGACGTATTCGGAGAAAAGACCGCCCTCTTTCGATATCGGATCGTATTTTAATATCTCGTATTCCCAAATTTCGTGAATAGAAATGACCTTGTAAACCATTTCGATTGCCAACTGTACCTCGTCAGCGACCCAAGTACCAGTTATTTCTCGTTCAGAGTCTTCGTGGGGACAATCCTGCTGGTTACGAGACTCGCTACATTTTTGGCAGTTGGCAAACACTAGTTTCGAACCTATTCTTTGGGGTACAACGGGATGATAAAGAGATTGAGACGGTAGCATTGTCGTTTTTATTAAACCGTTTACGGTAGAAATGTCGGGGAAAGGAGCTTTTACGTGTATTTTAGGGTGTCCCACGGGTAACTTGCAATACTTGTTACAACACGGATAGAGTGAACAAATACAAATGTATTTAATTTCCTCCCCCTCTTTAAACTTGTGATGTAATTTCAAGGCTGACGTACGTCCTCCGAAAAAGGCTTCGCGGGGTCGGATTGGCTCTTTAATTTTTAATTTTTTGTAGACAGATAGGCGTCGATCGACAGTGTATCCCAATTGCTTCAAGCGGTTTGTAGTAGCAACGGTTGACGCGTATCGCAAATTATGGGTCTGTGTGTGGTCGCCGTATAACGCTAAGTTTATATTGATAGGAAAACAGTTTTTACAGCCGTGATATTGAAACACTTCGTTATCAAGAAGTCCGTCCACGTAATTGTTAAGAATTCTTGGTTCAAATCCATTAAAAGCGGACTGTATTTCCTTCCCTCGTAAGTGAGACACCCATTCAAGCCATTCGATCGCTCCAAAGGGGGCATAACACCAATCGTATCAGGCTGTAAAAAGTGTTTCCTAAAGATAAAACTGCATACTCCCGCAATCGTTATCGCGGTTAAGAATGGGTCTATTTCGAATTTATCCATGAAAATAGAACGATAAGATAAACAGCCTTGCAAAAGAATATTGACGTCCTGGCGGCAGTACCGGATTAAGTCCCTTTTATAATGAAAATAATTAAAGTTGGGGTCCGAATTACTGCAAGCTTCCGACAGGGAATCGTTATACCACTGGATAAATTCATCGTAGGCCTTACCACTTAAACGATTAGGGTCTTACGCTTCGATTGGAGGCATGTCATTATGTAGTACGTTATTTGTTTCGTCTGAACGGGCAGGATCAAATTCATGGTCTACGGCATTAAACAATAATGATTAATGAACCACAAAATATTAATTTTATTAAGAATATTATTATTTAAATTTACGAGTTTATTTAACGTGAATTAATGAAATTACGTGTTAAATCAAAACTACTTAATTATTTAATTAAATTTTCTGTTCTTAATTTTTATATTTTTTTATATTATTATATTCTTCATTTTTATTTCTATTATTTTCATTTGATGAATTATTTCTACAATCACAGCCAATTACTGCGAAAAATCTGATCTAAGCTGGCCGAGCTAAAGTCCTTTTAAAATATCTGGTAGCCCAGTTTGTAGTTTCTTTTGTACGACGCCATTACTCGATAGTTTGGAATCGGTCACCATAAAGTACATGATACGTTCTACACAAACGTTAAAGATTATAACATAGTAATCTCTAGTATTGCTGATAATATATCATAAGAGTAAGTATTTTATTAAAAAACTGTTTGATTTTTTTAATGATTTTAACTCGATTTTTTTAATGTGTCTTTTACAGAGGTAGGAAGAAAATATGTTTGATCACAGTCTATTCATTTTGGACCTGTACATGTTTCAATTTAACTTTTTAAGTTTATTATTCATTACTCTCACTGAGTGGTTCGCCTAAAGCTTTATTTAATTTTGTTATATTTTATATATTGGATTTGGAATTCCAAAAGTAAGATTTGCGTGTAATTCTCCGAATGTTAGGGAAGGTTCGCTGTTTTTAAAGTTCGTTTTTGACCTGTACATGTTTCAATTTAACTTTTTAAGGTTATTATTCATTACTCTCACTGAGTGGTTCGCCTAAAGCTTTATTTAATTTTGTTATATTTTATATATTGGATTTGGAATTCCAAAAGTAAGATTTGCGTTGAATTCTCCGAATGTTAGGGAAGGTTCGCAGTTTTTAAAGTTCATTTTGGAGCTGTACATGTTTCAATTTAACTTTTTAAGTTAAATATTCATTACTCTCACTGAACGGTTCGCCTAAAGCTTTATTTTATACTGTGATAATTTATATAGTTAAATTGTAATTCCAAAAGTAAGATTTGGATAAATATTAAAATTAAGCTTCGCGAAACAGTAATTTCTAGAGTACATTTTTCATCCGATAGTCTTAATTTTTTTAAGGAATAGTATTTAATGGCTTAGTTTTATTTTGCATCTGATTAAAAAATTAATTTTATTGGTTTTTCTACATTTGTATAAGGAAGGTTATTTAATTTTTTAATTGTTAATTCGAAATTTATTTTGTTATATAAAAATTAAATAACTATATAAGTTTTGTAATTTATATGTTAACTGCTAATGCTTGCAGAGTTCTTGTTATTACAATTAAATTGTATACTTGTTGCTCAATTTTTTCCATTATCTTGTATTTTAATGTTTTGAATAAAATTTTAATATCAAGTTTGGCTTTTTAAATTATTTGTTCAGAATACGATATCCAATGAACGTCCTAGTTCCATCCCTATTGAGCCATGATTGAACCAAATTAAAGGCCTAAAGACATCTCTGGGTTTTATAGAAAGACATCCAGGGGACGACCGCCGTAATCGCCGTTGGATGTCCGAAAACTCGTCCCCGGGACGTACTACGGCTATAGACAAACTGGACATTTGGACGTCCTTTAACGTCCAACCGACGTCAACCCCGTATTTTGGGATGTCCTACGGACGAAGGCAAGATCCGAGTGTGACTTCTATCGGATGTCCATAGGACGTGTTTGTGTTTGCTGGGCTCCAACGCGTCATTTCTCTCCCAGACGGTGAACTGAAAAGAAGTGCACCCGCTTTGCTCTCTTCGTCTACGGTAAACATGGAAAAACGTTCTATTGGTAAGCATTATTTTTAACACTAAATTAACTCTATTTAAATAGGCAAAGGCTTAACATTTTCATTTTCTATAGCCGAGACCCATACCGTATCCAAACGCCGGGCCCAAGAAAGACGTATCAACATAAAAATCACGTTAGGAGGATCAGTGTACATTTCTTTTGGTTTCGACGGTTCCAAGTTACAAGTTCTTTTCTTCAAAAAAATCGAACGAAAATATTCTGTTCGTGACATCCGACGCTTTCACCAATCTACTCTCTCTTTGGGAAGAACTTTTCGCCGCTACGCAAACCGGAGCACCGTCGCTTACCCATAACATCATCGACTATCACGGCAACAACGTATCCATTGTTACCACGTTGAACACTATCAAATTGAACTCAGCCTACGGCCATGTTCTGGATCTGGGAGCTCGCGAAATCGGTGAGTTCGAAAAAAAATTGATTTTATTCGGTTTCAAATAGATCTTTTAAACGAGCATAAAAATGTAATCGAATGCATGTATTTAGCTATTGTTAAAAACCTTAAACAAATTCAGGAATTATTATATGGTAAACCTTTCGAGTGTTTATTTTTGTACCCCGATCAATTTAATTCGTACCATAATGTAAAATCTTATTTTGGCTGTTTTAAATCACCCTCGGAAGTACTAGAAGATTTTACTAATTTACTCGTAGATAATCAATTAACCTGTAAACTTAGCTACTTACATTTGTTTTCATTGTGTAATGTACAAGATTACCATCTAATGGAATATCTTATAGTTCCTACAAACATGTCAGCAAAGTTCTAAAATAAAAAATTAAATTTAAGTAACTTGTTCTTTATTGCCTAGAGATTAGAAGCGCTTAAGAAATTATGGTTAACGGGGGAGGCGGAAAGGGGGAGAATCTTGCTGTTACAGTCTGGTTAACGAAGATAGTAGCAAGGGTAGTACAAATTCTGGAGATTATGGTTAATGGGGGGGAAGGGTTAGAATCTTGCTGTTATAGTCTGGTTAACGAAGATAACAGCGCTGGGGAAAACATTCTGGAGATTATGGTTAATGGGGGGAAGGGGGAGAATCTTGCTGTTACAGTCTGGTTAACGAAGATAGTAGCACTGGTAGTACAGATTCTGGAGATTATGGTTAATGGGGGGAAGGGGGATAATCTTGCTGTTTCAGTCTGGTTAACGAAGATAACAGTGCTGGAAAAAACGTTCTGGAGATTATGTTTAATGGGGGCGGAAAGGGGGAAGGGAATCAGAGATTCTGGCGAATGGGGATTGGGAGGGAAGGGGGGAAAGCAGAGAAAGTCTACTGGTTGCGGTTTGGTTAATGAGATAAGATATCAGACTGATAATCTCATTAACCAAACCGTAACCTTCTCTCTGAGGGTTTTAAACGCCTTGCTAACCAGAACAAGAACGGAAAGTTACGTATATTTTTCGAGTGGTTCGGACCAAAATTAGGGTCAAGATGGAAGAAATCAAAGAAATTGTAGAAATAGTTCGACAACTAAAGGTCGTAATCGAGTGGCATTTATCGTTTCTTTAAAGATTAACGAAGCTAAGTCATCACGTCGTGTGAATAGCGGGTCGTTAATCGAAACTCACGTGCGCGTGACCTGGAAATATGGAATTTGATTAAATTTTAAGAACTGCCACCAAAATTATACTCTTGAAACGGAGAAGCTTTCAAAGTACGAAGAGATATACGGAAGTGGAATTCGAATTTGGAGAAAGTAACAATCTGATTAAATAGTCAATAACTAAATGAAAAGAGACTTAAAACCGTTTTAAGTCTTTTTTCATTTAGTTTTTCACAATGTGCCTCTCTTCACTTCTAGTCAATAACTAGGTTATCGGAAATGATATACTCGAGAACTTACAAGCTGTTCTTAAGAACAATGAAAATTTAATAGCAATTGGTGATACTAGTCTGCCTCTGATTCGATTGCGGCACTCACGTGATCCCATTGTGTTTCGCGTAACATTGGATGAAAATGTTAAAATACCCGTACAAATTGATCATACGTGGAAAATACCAGGTGGAATTATTCCCAAAAACTCAATCGGCTTTATCAGAATTAGATTAGAGGAAGTTGACTTACCAGAGAGAGAGAGCGGGATGACAATTTTGGCCCCCCTATCAAGGGAAAAAGACCGAGATCGGTACCTGGTAGAAATTTATAGAAATACGGGGAAATGGCAGCCGATATAACCGCTGAAACGTCTTTGCGATCTATTATGGATATTAACAGCTTAGAAAGTGAGACAGAGACATCTAGGAATATGAATTTCCATCCTCCTAGGATGCATCCACTCAATTAAGTGATTATTTAATTAGAAAATCTGAAATAAAAAATTAGTCGGTAGCACGTAATTTCGATAAAAAATTGGCAAATTACCAAAAAACGGCAAATAATACTAAGCCTTCGCAAAGTTTTAAATCGGTTTCTTAAGCCGGAAATTAAAAAGAAAAAAATATTCAAAAGCTAACAAATTTACCAATGTTGACTTCAAAACGAAGAGTTTGTCCGCCTTTACAGAAATTTGGAATAACTTAGTGTTGGTTGCACGAAATTTTTGCTATGGCTAATTAATGATTCATTAGCAAGAACAAACATTTTATACCAAGTACAGAAAATTTAATCAAAATCGGTTAAGTGGTCTTTGAATTATTATAAAAAGAAGTCTAAATGGTAGAAATCGAGTTTTTCGGCGAATTTCCAGACTTCTAAAATTCTTGACGTCAGAAAATGCGAAGCGTATCATTGGCTAATTGTCTGTAACACATTTCTTTACATCTGAGATTAAAAGCAAGTTGATTTAATACCCATGAAAAAGTCCTACGCGGTAGTAATTGAAATAGGCATAAACAAGCCTACGTAGTAAAAAACGACATGAATCCGAAGGCTATTTGTAAATTCTTCTTAAAACGTCGGGTCGCGCGCGCCGCGTAATTTTTATTTATTTCGATAATAAGCCTTATATTATGATTAAAACCTCTAGTTTGAAAAATTCTACAAGTAAACGGAATCCCTCCACTTCAGTTCCTTCTATTTTAGGAATAAAACTACAGCTTTGATTTGCCAAAAATTGCTCGTGCTACGGAGGAGAAAAATTCGCCGAAAATTTCAGTTAATTCACTTAGGCTGGGAAATCTGTTTCGACAATGACATTTTTGGAAAAAAAACGACTTGGGCTTCAAAACAAGCCCGCATTCATTCGTTTTTATTACTATCGATTTTTCGTGCAACCAACATTTTAACACTACATTAGTCGAACAAAGACACTGGCCCGGGGAACCGCGTCACTTTCTCTATTGGGGTGAGCGATATAATTTTTAAGGTTGTCTAGGGGATTTATTGATGAAAAATTAAGGTCAGTTTGTTTGAGGTTTGCCAATACAAACTAGATTACAATAGACATTGAATTTTAGATTAGTCGACTACCTACGTCATAGACAGATAAAGGAAAGCTCCCATTTACGGGTAACTTAAGATGAACCAATAAACACATGACAAGATTAATAACATAAATAAATTGGAAAATAAAAATATAAAGAAGATTTTACGACATTGTCCAACTGATGGCGTGTAGCGCCGGCTGCAACGATCCAAAGACTCGATTTTGGTAACGATGGTTTCACATTAGTGTTGTTTGCTGAGGGGGTCCAATATGGAGTCGCACATTGCGCGTTGATACTCGGTGTCCCCGATCTCACGAACACATTTTCCGATCACGGCCCTTGGTTCTAGGTTACCGTTCTCGAAGTCATTTTTCTGTCTCTCTCTACTAAACAAAATCAAATTCCTGGTTATAAGGTAGGAGGTCACGTGGTATTTTTTGAACGTTATTCGTTCGGACCAATCGAGACCATTCACAGGAATCCCGCTTCTCTTCACAACCACAGTGTCGCGAACCATCAAAGAGTGACCCGTAAATCACTCACAAAATATAAATCATGGCAAAAGGAATGTATGGACAACAATATAGGCAAACCTCAACGGGAAAATACGAAGCACTGTGTCTTCACGTTTTAACACTAACGAAGGCGGGGACACTATGAGCTAAATGAAGTCGGTGCCGCGGCTCGGGATAGATAAGGAAAGCGAAAGGGGACAATGGCCAGTAGTCCCAAAACGATTTTTAATAAGAAGGGGATTTAGAAAGGAAGGAGGTAGGCTTATTAGACTGTCACCTGGACGGCCAGGAATGTAGATGAGTTCGCGGAAGGTTATTCGTAAACAGAGCTATAAATTTAAGAATTTTTCGGAAATGGTAAGTCAAAAACATCTGACTATGTGAAAAAGACCACATAATAATTTTTAGTGTTACAAACTGTTAAAAATAACAAATAAAAACCCTTATAAAAACGTTATTTTTAATATTTTTACATTTGATATTTAGATTGCATAATTTATTTCCCTCCAAATTGTATTTTTATCATACCTGCTCTACATGATGGTCTTTTAGTCTATTCTCCAAAAATTAAAGAAAATCAAATACTTTCAATATTGAAATATAAATTTTTTTGATGTACTTCTTACATTTTCAATGAAATTTTATATTCAATTAATTTACAAACAAATTAATTAAATATCTTTAAATGATAGGAAACAATTTCCAGACGTTCAATCAGGGAGTAGTAGGGGAGTAGAAATGTGAAGAAACTCGACGTTCTAGCCCATGGTCAGAGAAAGGCGCGAACCAGGCTTGGAAAAATACGGGCCAGTATGACTATTTTATCACCATCTATTGGGGGGAAAAGGTTTTGAAACAGAGCGGTTCTATACAACGCCCACGATCGAAGTGGTCTGTTCAGCGCGACAAACAAAACCAGTTAAAGATGGAACATCATTACTAAGCTAAGGTATCGATTAAAACTAAACGAAAGAAGAAAAATAATGGTAATTAGTGTAAAGTATTTGTAAATATTAATACATGTTGACGCGTGTTTATTTTGTTAGAAATGGTTTTCGACCGTGAAACTTTACAAAAGGAAATAAAGATTTTGCTAAAAGCTTCAGATGTAAATTCTTTAATGATGACTGGAAGAACTGTAAACGTTAAATAAAGAGTTTATTTTATAATAATCAGTATATTTATATATCTCTAATATGTTACCATTTAATACTAGAATTGCTTCGAAGATATTAAAAAAATAAAAAATTTCACCATATCAGAAGTTACATTTAATTTTCTCGGCGAATTCTGCGAACTAGATCAACCTTGTTTTGACAGAAATAGTTTTTTAAGAAACATGGTAGAACTTAGCTGTAACACAGATTTTCTGGATTCATTGAGTGGATCGTTTAATTTCTTAGATTAATTTGTGAGCCTTAACACTCAAGAGAAAAACACCGTTCTTCAAGAATGTTCACTGAGATTTTTAAGGAATTCATATTGAAAGGAAGAGAAATTCAGCCTGATTATAAAATTTTAAAGCAAGACACGAAAATTATCCATCAAGTGGCTGGCTACACAATAAATCAGCTACATGTAGTTAGGTTTTATGGTCCCCACGCTGAAAAAATTGTAGAAGAAAGAAAACAATTTCAAAAATGGTCTGAGAAACAAGATCGAGGTGGTTTATTATTTTTTAATGAAAAGGGAATGAAATTTTTCCTCCAAATTGACAAGACATTAGCACCCCATTACCAAGCGGGAAATTTTTTTAGCTGAAAACAACAACGAAATGAGGTAATTTTAAAGGAACTGTATTCTAATATTGAAATTATTACGAAGTAGAGAGAATTATGGAGTAATGAAATTCATTCAAAAGAAGCATTAGCCAAAACAAAATTAGACTTAAAATACAAGAAGTAAAAAAATCGGATCTAAACAAAACTGGCATACGCAATGAACTAAAAGTGCTTAGTAATAAAAGATAAATAAATTAATATTTAAAAAATTATTTATTAACTTTCAAAGTGATTAAAATGGTT
This sequence comes from Leiobunum rupestre, assembly GCF_980474605.1. NCBI lineage: Eukaryota > Metazoa > Arthropoda > Arachnida > Opiliones > Sclerosomatidae > Leiobunum > Leiobunum rupestre. Next base: position 67,510,127 of record NC_143388.1, read on the forward strand.
TTTGTTCCTAGTATAAAATGGTTTTATAAATTCAATTTCCTTCTCATTTCTGTTAGCTGAGCTTTTCTTTTCTTTTTGGTATCACTAATACAGTTTCCGTTCTTTCCACTTAGAGCTGAACCCATAAGTTTTATTCGTTTTTCATTGTGGTGATATTTCTCAATCGTAGGATTTTCTCCAGAGCCTGATGCAGCTCTTTGCTTACCAAAATAATGCTCTAGAGGGTCTTGATTGAACTTTATAGCTGATATGGTTGAATACACTAAAAATTAAACCCATTTTAGATTCAAGGAAATTATATTTTTGCACTGGTCAATCTCGGGTGCTCCTAAATCGCTAGATTTTTGTATTTTAAACAATGATGTTGCAGAATTAGGAAAAGAAACCCTTTTGGAAGTTCCGAGATTTATGCGATATAGCATTCTATTTACCAGTGATGCGAATTCCACACAGAGTGTCTTTACTGAGGAGCCTTTTAGATTTCTCCAAATCATCTTTCTCCTCCATTGAATTCACCCCTTCCCATTCATCTAAGTATTTAATAAATTCTTTTTCCAGCCACTACTAGTAAAATATAAATTAGATAATTACCCTTAGTTTACCTTGTTTACTACATACTTATAATCTTATATCACTGCTACTTTGAAAAGGCTCTAATGCAGGCTTCAGTAATCTTACTCCGTCAGTTGAATTTGAAATGTTCAGGATGTCAAAGAATTTATAAATTTTACAGTTTCTTCAGCACGTTCCCCAACTATATCTTCCATGGCATTGGCCACGGAAGAACTTAATGCTTCAGTGGCAAGCTTTACTCTCCTGCGAGAGAATGGAGTTAAATGAATGTGGTTATAGTTTTGGTACCTTTCGTAGGGATGCAACAGTTCCACTTTTTTGAACTATCTCGGTTCCGGATCCGGTTCCGTTTCCTAAATTTTTTCTTTATCGGTTCGGGTTACGTTTCCGGTTCTTCAAATTTTAATTTATCGGTTCCGGTTTCAGTTCCAGTTCTCAAAATTTAGAACCGATCGGTTCCGGTTCCTAAATGGTTCCTATACGGTTCCAGTGTGTTTAGTATTAATTAACGTTAAATACACAAGCAATTCAAAAAAAGTTAAAGAGAAATAAAATAATGCTTGCCCATTGCCCCACTAAAAAATTGCTCGGAAGGCACACTAGTAGCAGTGGACGACGAATATTTTTTGTGGCCTTTGCTACATTTGTGAAATTGTGTCGAGTTTTCCGACTGAATAATATTAAACTAAAACTATCGCGGATTTCCAGTTGATGTCAGTTTTGAAAGCAAACATTTGGAGGACGAGCCCATTTTCAATTGAGAATACGTAAGGGTGTGTCATTTGACAGTTACGTAGAAACCCACATAGAGTTATCTGATATAGGATAAAGATGAGCTTTTATGAAAAACTAATAGTAAATTAGGAAGTTTAATTACTTAATTTAAACATGCGCTAAATATTGGTAAATAAAGTTATAGAACCGTTTAAAAACCGTTTAAAACAATGAAAAACTCTGTTCCGGTTTCGGTTATCATTTTTTTACAAATATCGGTTCCGGTTCGGGATACGGTTACCAAATTTTTATATTAATAAAAATAATAATCAGCTAGGCTAATACCCAAGGCCACACCTTAGGCCTAAGTCATCAAGCGACTTTTGAAGCCTTTAATTCAGGTGGCCGGGTTACAATGCAGGGAGGGTGGTGGCAAGCCCTGCATGCCACACGATCGCGCCAACAGCTCCCTACACTAACTATCACCGTTAACCTTGACAAGTTTTTATGGAAGGGGAAACCGAAGAGCTCGGGGGAAAACCCCTTAAACCAGTGAGGAGAGAACTTGCAAACTCAACGCAGAAGGAGTTGTTCCGAGTTTTCACCCAGTGCCACAAGCTGGGATCGAACCCGGCTCCTCTTGCTGCGAGGCGAAAGTGCTAACCATTCCGCCACCTCACTTTTTCCGGTTCCGCTTATGCGTTGCATCCCTAACCTTTCGTAAAGTTGCCTTATTGTCTGCTTAGAAAGTTTCGTTAAAATGATCCCATATAATCAGTTTTCCACTTTTTTTCAATTGTCTTATTAATTTAAAAGAACCAGCTTTCTGCTTACTTAACTTTCCATTATTTTCCAAGCAATTACGAGCCGTTTTGATCAAATGGCATATATCGTATACAAAAAACAATGGCTCAAAATTGTTGTACGTGTTAACTGTTCGGTAACCAATTTCATCACCATAAAGTTCCTTGTGATATGCTGTGCTGTCTCGAATTAGTTTCTGATTGACAGAGGCCTTAACGCATACTACTACAAATATTTTGAAACCCGCTCCAGATAGATGCTCTTTTGTTTCCAATATGATGGAACAAATGTTCTCGGAATTCAATTTTGAACAATGGTAAGGCTGGTAAATCATCGTTTTTCACTACTTTCTGCTTCAGCTGCTTCAATTTGGTTACTGAAATCATTAAGATTTGCGAACCAACTAATTCACCTGTGTGACTATGAAACACTGTATCATCCTAAATCATAATTTCTTCTATTATCAACGTGAAATTTTGCTCGAGTTCCGGCATTTCCTAAGGTTTAATTTTCAGCTTCATTTCGTGAAGAGATTTTTCGTTGAATCCGGATTTTGCTCGTATATCTTTGGAATGGTAAAATAATGTTCTTTGCGATGGTAGAGTAAATAAATTTTTAAAAGCCTCATAAGTTGATGGAGATTTGGCTCTTACATAAAGACACCACTGTATAATTGAAGGGTGCCATTTCTTAGGCCTAGATTTTTTGGATTTTATTAGTTTCAACTGTCCCTTCATTAATAATTTTTGAAGTTTATTTGGATTCTCAATAGGATTTTCTTTTAAAATATTTTCAAATTCTAAACTATCATCTTCTGATAACAGGATACCATCGGAGTTAATTTTTGCTTTTAATCTTCATGGTTGTTATTCTCTTTTGTATTTCATCTTTGTTCATGTATTTTAAATTTCTCCTTTTTTCTATGTTTATCGTATCTCCTGCCACAGTTTGTTTCTTCCGTTTCATCCTTCTCTGCAAATAAATTTTGGTTGTTCGGCATGGTTGACAGAGATTCGTAAGCTGGCTTTTATATAGCTGCTGACAGTTTTTAGATCTCATAGAATCAGTTTGTTGACAATAATATGCTGATTTTTAAAAAAACGTGTTAACATATTGAAATAATTTCGCCTCTAACTCCATTACAATTATTATAAGTAAATCTTCAACTGAGGAAATAGGTTCATCCATTGTTACAGTGCTACTTGAAAAAAGAAAATATTATTTTGGTAATTATTTTCCGAAGGGGTGTACAGTTACTAGCAAGGATGATGATACACTAATTCTTATAAATAAGCTTTCATTGAACTTTTTTTAAAACCAATAGGTGTATTAAAATCTTCAAAATCTACGTTATTCATTAGCTCTAGGCACCATTTCATTTTTCTCAAATTTGCTGTTTGAAACATCACGTAATCTTGAATTAACTTTTCAAGTTGGTTTTTGGTCTCAGATCGCCTCGAAAAACAAAACGTCTCCCATTGGAGACAAAGCAAAATATTCAGATCGCCAATGGAATACGAACTTCATACCATTTTTCTTGACTAACGGATGATAGCAGATGATATGCCACTCTCTTAAATATTTGAATTTCATCAGGAACAATTTGGAATGGTCCTCCGAGCACCTCCGATGATGAGCGATAACGTAAAAAACAAAATCGGGTCACTCGGAGTGGTTTCAATGAAAACACTATATAAGTCTCGCTTCTCGCGCTTTTATTTAAATATTTTAACTTTTGAAATTGTTTTCAAATGTCGTTATTCAAAAGTTTTGTATTCGCCCAGAATAAAAGTACCGCGCTTGTTTCCCCAACAAAGCTTAATTTCCCAGAAATGTTGGTCTCCTATTCCTTTTTCGTGGTTAACGTAGAACTCATTCCCGCTCCAACAATGGTTTCGGTCTTTTATCTGTTTCTGAAATCTAGTTTATCCGTGGGTAAGTAGAGATGTCGTTGAAGTTCATCAGTTCAAACTAGTAAGCTAAGATTAATATATCCATTACGGTAAACATTTATTTGGATGTAGATTTTTTTAAACTAACAAATAAATGTTTCACCGGCTAAGAGCACGATTTAATTTTTGTTCACAAGCTTCACGATAGTTGGTCAAGTTTTATCTCATGAACTGATGAAATAATTTGTTTATCTTCCCAGAGCAAAATGGTGGGCAACTCGTATCGGATATGCAATAAATATAGCACGCAAGGTTACAACTACAATAATACTCTCAAAAAATGACACTCACCACGAGAGCTCTTTCTTCTTCTATGGTTTTGTGGGCACACAAGGAGACACCTACGGAAGAATTCTGAGGAACAAATGGTCACCTTTGTTACGAGCTACTTTCTCTCAACGAGCTCCCGCCGTGGACAAAACGTCACAAAGAAAAAGCAGAAATTCCCGCAAAAAAAAATCAGTGATTAAGCACCGGTTGCCAATTAAAAAATATGAAAAAACTTTATATGAAATCATCAAGATATACAAATTGATGAATAAATTGATAATTATTAATTGCTTAAAAAATAAAATTTAGATTTTAATAAACTGAGTTTTAACAACACGTTAATTTATAGAACTACCCATTTAATATATTTAATGCAAATACGTTTTTTCTTGATACGTTTACTCTTGACGTTAAACTTGTGCAGCGTTTGAAATTAAATCGAATTTCTTATACAATTAGCAGAATCCAAAATGCAGGATCTTATCTGCGAACTGAAATCCGAAAGTTCTGGTAAGCTCAATTTTTGATAATACAACTTCTATTTTTATTTCCAAATATTTAAAAGAAAACATTTAAATTAATCGACATTTTTGTTTTTTAAAATAATTGCCTTTATACATATGTGCAGTGGAGGCGAAGTAGTTATCGCTTTCATCTCGCAGAAAAATGAGCCGGGTTCGATCCCTGATTTGGGCAATGTTTTCCCCCACTGATTCGAAATGTTTTACTCCAATTCATTCGGTTTCCTCTTTAGAATTAAACGTGGATAGGTTTTAAAGCTTACAAAAGTCTAGCGACGCTAGTGGTTATCTGTGCCAGAGCTAGCCACAACCCTGGCAAGCTGTTAACATAACCCTGTATCGCTCTCAAAGAGCCTCAGGTTTATATCCTGCATTACAACTGGCCTAACTATTTTTTTTATTATTTTTTGTTAACAGGGTGTCTCAGGGCCAGGAATTTTCGTGAAATCTTTTTATTTAGAAGTTTGAAATTTTCACGGTATAGAAAGATATTTTTTAATTTGTAAATTTTAGAAAAATTGGAAGAGATTTCGTAGTTTCTAAAAATATTTACCAACAGGCGTTGGACAACACATTACACTATGAAAATAATATAGCTAAAATTTTATTCATTGAAATATATAAAATACGACGTCATATATAACCTAAAATGCTCTTGCGGAGCCACTTCTAAATTAATTTAAAGGCATTACACCATTCAGTGTACCAAATAGTATTTATTATTCTTTCAATTAAATACACAATGATTACTATATAGATTCAAAACCCGGGAAATTAGTTGAAGTAGTTTTCTGGATTTTACGTGAAAAAGGTTTAAATAAACTTTAAAATATTAAGTTCAGTAATGAGCAATTCAGCGACCCTCTTCAAGTTAACCCAATAGTTCAAACTGTTTAGATATTTAAAAAAAATCATCCTCCCATTTAACTAAGGGTGCAACTGTAGTATGTTTCTTACATGTGATAGAAGGTAGAGTTTTTGCTACCTAGGACAGTAGGAGTGTCCACAATCATCAAGGGGTTTTTCAATGTACAGGTAGAAAGGGGGTCGGCACCGGAAGTCCCCGCTTCCTTCCCCCTTCCGGCAGGTGGCGCGGGGGGTCGACATGTTCCTCCCCCCTCGGGGTGAGTCACCGAAGGTCATTGACCTCCGCATAGTGGCGCGCGCTGATTGGCTGGCGCGGTAACTGCGCGCTGATTGGCTGGCGCGGCCCGTGTACTGCGCGCTTATTGGCTGACTCTAAATTATTCAAAATGGCGCTGATTCGTTGGTGTTTTGGCGCGAAAAGGGGTCAGTACTCCTTTAAAGGAATTCCCAGGCTCGCTATACTCGGGCATTGTTAAAGTGGTGACAGGTTTGATTGATTGAGCAGGTGTTTATCGAGGAATGCGCCGTTGCTAGGTTACCCAGTACGCTGTTAGAGGAAACTCTAGATTTTTATTCGGGACGATTTCGTTGTATACGTAAATTTCGAAAGAAAAATGGCTGCGTTAAATAGCTAGAGAGCGAGCGATATATTAGCGGCTTTCAAAAAAATCCACAAACAACATAAGCCTTTGAAAATAAATACTGATCAAGGCTCTGAATTTTTAAATCGTACCGTGCAACGCTATTTCAAGGACCAGGGGATTAAGCATTTCGTTTGTTACGGCGATAAAAAAGCAGCGTATGCGAGAGAGTGAATAGGACGCTTAAAAATAAAATTTACAGATTTCTTACCAAAAGTAAAGGAAAAAAATTTATAAATGAACTACCAAAAATTGTAAAGTCCTATAACGACAGCGTTCATCGCACGACGGGATTTAGAACTAGCGAAGTAACCTTAGCCAATGAGCATCTTGTTTGGCAAAAACTATTTGGAAAGAAAGCGAAACGAGATGAACCGAAATTCAAGATTGGCGATCACGTGCGCATATCAAAAACCAGCAAAGTAGTTCGTAAGGGATTTAATGGATATTGGGGTAAAGAGGTTTTCACCATATCGAAGGTGATAAATAAACCCCGCCCACTCTACCATATCAAAGACAAGAATAACGAGAAAATATTGGGGTCATTTTACCCCGAAGAAATTCAAAGGGTTTTGCCATGAATACTTTTCAATTGGACGCCTTTTTAAAATGCGACCCGAGAACCAAACCTTTTTTTCTGGGCACATTTTCCAAAGATACTTTACCTCGAGATTGTCCGAAAAAAAAGCCCTTTTGTTTGGTGGGCAATGTACAAGACTCATCAATGCTGGGAAGCCATTGGATAGGAATCTTCGTCAGTGCTAAAAATAAGAAAGGACAACGCGTGTGAGATTTTTTTGTTCTTTCGGTCAACATTTTGATGTCTACGGTTTTAAATTGGATCATTTAGCTCAGAAATGGTTTTATAATAAAAATATAATTCAAGATATGAACCAAGAAACTTGCGGTTTGCACGTTGCTTCGTTTCTGTTAAATAGGTCGGCTGGATTAAGCTTTAAGAAAATTTTAAAAATGTATAATAATGAAATATATATGAACGAAGTAATTTCGCTATTGGGATTGTGTATACATTTATTTAATCACGAAAACAGATTTTGTAATCAATAGTGTTTAATAAACATGGTTTTACAAAAAAACATTAATTTTCCCATTCATTAATTTCCCAATAATTAATTTCACGATCTTTAGAATACGCCCGGCGTCTTTCTTTGCGACCTTGGCGGGTTGGCAATTCCTTTCTTGTCAAGAGCGGTCCTACGAAAGGCAAGGAAACAGGTTCGGTCGTATTACGAAGGGTGGATTCCGAAGGCTTATAGCTGCTGTCTTTGAAAGTTGGCGTGCTATATTCATCGAGACTCGTTTCGCTTCGAGATTTACGTAGCTCAGCTCGAGCGGGCGAAGTGAAACCGTTGCTAGCGCCGTTCTTCCATCTTCCCTTTTTGTAGCCTGGAGTACTCGCAAACTCAGGCTTGAATGGAATATTTCGTGACGTCACGAGATGCGGTGGGGCTGCAATTAAAGTTTTATGGGCGTAATCGGGCGATTGACTTTCGTCCAACCCCGAAATGCCGGAGACACTCTGCCATGGTGTAGAAATTCCAGGATTTATCGGTGATGCTGGGAGGGGCCTGTTAATAGCCATTGCTGTACGGCTCTTTGCACCTGTTGTACGGGCGGCGCGGCGAATAGTTGATGGAACTGATTTGGCGTTTGGGGAGGCGAAAAAACACTCGGCGAGGCGAGCGGCGGGTTACCGAATGAAACGTTAGGTACAGCGGGAGGCTGGTAGATCGCACCGTGTGCTAACTGTATCGGCGCTAACGTACTCGAAGAAGGAGGTAAAGGGGGCGGTTTTATTTGAACGGCTGGAGCGCCGTCGTAGTCTTTAATTCTGAGATACCGCCCCAACATTGCCAGATATTCTCGTAGTTTTTCTTCTTCACTTCCGTCTCGAACGGATTTGTTAAGAATACTATTCATGTGTTCTTGTATTAAATTTAGCAATTTTTCGGTATCGGATAAATAGGTATCAGCGGGTAGCAAGACAAATTTCTTCATCGCGCCGGATTAATTATACGACCCAAGATTGGCGGGATGAGCGAATCGAGAATCGCTCCCCAAAAACCGCCCGTTTGCGAGACTAGAATTCTTCATCGATAACGATCACTGAGATCTCTTTGACCTAGTTTTCTAATAGATTTTTAATACGTTGTAATTGCCGTCGTTTATTCTCGCCAACGGGTAAAGCTCCGCGGCAAATATTATGACAGATATTCGCGATTGAGCCAACCTGATCTCGCGTGGCGTTCTTCAGTAAAAATCGTCTTTGATTTCGGGAAGCCTTTTTCAATAAAGTTAGATACGGGCGGCTTTCTATAATTGACCTAGGCAAAGGCATTTTACAGAATGACGTAAAATTCGAATAAACACTTTGTTGATCAGAATATATATTTTCCTCTACCAAAAATGATAAATACATAAAATAAAAAATTAATTTTCGGTAAATACTAGCATCGGTCCTTCTTCCATGAGGCATTGCGTTCTAACTTTTAGAAATTCGGGAGTTTTTTGTTGTAGGTCAAAAACCACGTTAGAATAGGGCTTATCCGACGTTACGTAATTATAAACGTTGCTCAGAAAATTAGGGTTATGCGGAAAAATCTGACGACTTAAATGTTTTATTTGTGATGGATCACGGGGGCTTCGGAACAGGACTATAAATGAGGCGTTAAGCGAAATGTCGCGAGAAAATCTGCCCTGACCAAACACGTTCTGGCATAAGAATACAATACTCAGATTCAGATGATGCGAACACACGCGAAAAAGTTCAGATACCAGTGCGTTGTCTAAGCACTCGCTCGAAAGGTCGTCTAGCACCAAGAGGTTGTTTTGTATTTTGTCAAACCAATCTTCGGGTTTTTCACTAAAGAACCCTTTATGGAATTCAATTTCGGGGGCGAGGGTTTTTAATTCGTCAAATTGATCGTTCCAAAGATTGTAGCAATATAAATTTTTTTGGGGTGGATTGTCGAACATTAAATTTTTATTTTTCAAGAGATTAAACGTCCAGTGACTTTTTCCCGATTTACTGGGGCCAGCCAAAAGAAAGGTACAGGGGGTTTGAAATTTTAGGCGTGTGAGAGACATGAATATCCGTAGGGAATAGAAGTACCGTCTTTGAAAAATATACCTTTCGTCGACGTAAATCCCACTAGTTTTTCGGCTTGTCTGAGATACAAGTGCCCGGTTTTTTGTCTTTTCACGTTAAACGGAAACTCGACTCGGTATTTTAATTCGCGGTTCTCGAGCGCCAACTGCTTTATCGTGTCAAAGTTTAAGATGGTCTAATTTTTTTAGTAAGAGTGACGCCTTTTATCTTGGTTAAAATTTTGCCCGATTCGAACAAGATAGAGTAACCCTTGGGGGCTATCGTGGTAAAAGCTTTAATGGGGTCATTAGGATATTCATCCGTAAGTCCACCCAAGCTGCTTGATTAAGTTAAATCTAATTTCTTATCGTGTATCAGAATACAACTGTTCGTATCGCCATAGGCCAAATTAGGCCCGATTTTAGCCATAAGATTATATAATTTAATACGCCCATAAGAGGCGACAAAAATGCCCACAGTTGGGGAACCTTTACGATAAGCCGGGACGTGGTCTTCGTGATCTTTGGTCGTCACGAGAGCCATTCCGTTTTCTAGGAGTTTTAAATCGGTCAGCTCTTTCGTTTTATCAGTTAAAATTTTAACCAAGTCGGCGTAGGAATTTATAAAAGAACTATTATTTTGACGTAATTGAATTAGGTGACGCCCCCAAAGCTGGTTAAGGGAAAGCTTGCCAAGCGCTTTGAGAGCCGGGTTAGAGCTAACCTCTTCTAGGCCTATTTTTATCCCGTCCTGTTCCCAAAAGTCGTTTAAATATTTTGGTTTTTCTTTTAAGGAGTCAACGTTTTTAGGAAAACCAGCGTATTGGGTTTTCATTTTGTAAAAATCTCTGACATAATCGTCAAAAAGGGGGCAGTCAGAGTCGAAAGTTTCGCGATAATGCTGCACTTCGTGAATTTGTAAAACTTTATAATTATATTGAAGGGATAAATAAAACTCGGGGGTATCATACGTATCCGTAATCGCGCGTTCCTCCTCGGTATGACGACAGTCGGCTAGATTATAGAGGGCGCACGTTCTGCATAGCGTAAACATTAATTTATAGCCAATCAGGGAGCCCAAGACGGGGAGATATAGATCTTGGGGTGGGAGAAGAGTCGCTTTGATTAGCCCGAAATAGAAATCGGGTTCGTAATTAAAGTTGCTAGTTAAGATTTCAGGGAGCCCTTTGGGGTAGCGGTAATTTTGGGACATGGATACAGATGGGCACATACTGTTAAAATCGTAAAATTTAATCGGCCTCTCGGGGGTGGATTCTATATACAGTAAAAAGTTTTCAACGCGCCCGCCCCTCAGAGCACTTCGCGAATTGATCGAATCGGAGAAAGCCAGTTCGTCGCAAAAAGAATTTATTTTGGGGTTTCCTTTTAAAAACGTGTCCCATTCACATTCCCATATGGTAATTAAACGCGCGTTGGGGTAATTTTGACGATAAAACTCGATTTTGTCGAGAGTTTTTAAGTAATTATTGATGTTAGATTCTTTAAGTTCGTAATTGTACCCATTATGGTCAGTGTGATTGGGACACCCGTGCCAGAAACACCCGAAAAATTCCCCAATTATTAAAGGGTCAGCGCTGTAAATGTCGGGGTGGTAAGGAGCTAAATACTTTTCTCCCTCCAACGATCGCGCCGTTTGAAACTTTACGTGCATTTTTTGCTCCAAGTAAGCCGCCCATCTGAGAGCTTTAATGCTTGCCCCGGTACCCTGCCGGTGGGATAATAGCTATGGTATTTGGTTTCAGATACCGGCTCAAAAATAAATCGGTTAAAGCTCCCGGTAGAGTCACGCTTTTTCCCGCCAAAATGTCGAAATTGACCTTTTTTCTAAAGTGATTTCTGAACCGGTCAAAACCCCTCTGTAACAGCTTGACGTCATCAATGGCGTACTTTGTCAACACTTCTTTTAAATCAAAAACGGTAAATTTTGCCAATTGGTCGGGGGTGAATTTATCTACTTCGAAAAAGGATTTTTCCGGTACGACGCCGATATAGTCTAAGGTGTCTTTTTTAAGAATGAATACGGGAAAAATCCCTTGCTTTCCGCTTAAATTAAAGGTTTTGGAGAAGCTTCTGAGAGGGGTTGGAAAATAAGAAAAGCTATCTATAAATCTTATATTGTATTTGGACAGAAACATCGCGAGAAGTTTGCAGCCTTTAAAGATAACTTCGGGGGTTATTAACCGGGCCAGAACTCCTTTTAATACGAGTAAACTATCAAATCCAGACCCAAAATGCGAAATGCACGTAATGTTTTTAAAAACTGGTTCGACCTTTGAATATTTGGTCTTACCCTTTTTTGCAACGACCTGACTCTCCAATAAGTAATCTAAAAACGTCTCGACGCAATTAAAGCCGGTAAAGGTACGGTAATCGTACGTTTCAGAGTACGGACTGTCTTGCATAGCGGTAATTAGCAGAACGGGTTTAATCTCGTTATTGTCGACTAAAGTTTCAAAATCAAAGTAAAGGATTCTGGTGGAATTTTCTGGTAACGTGATAGGTTGAACAAAACACGCATTTTTCGGGTGCTCAATTTTACAGTAATGACATTTCAAATCGCATACGTGGTCCCCTTCAAACTCTTTACCGCAAGTTAGGCAACGTTTGAGTTTGTCGCACGTCCCTAATTCTATAAGCTTTTGGAAGCACGTATTCCCCGCAAAATATCTAAAGCAGTTGGCGCAACGTTGACTAGCTTCGGTATGGGAAACATTCGTGTCGAGACACCGCTTACAGCTAACGCCCCCCTCGCAATTGTGCTGCTTTTTTACTTTGACATTCGTAAAAACTTTCAAACAAAATGGACAGTACCCTATTCCCCCGAACATGGCGGCGTAAGACCTCACTACGTGAACGTGGTTTCCTAATTTAAGTAGAAAGATTTGTTTTTGTTGAAAGTGGCCTAAATAAATTGGGTCAAAATTGGAATCGGAATCGAGTAAGATAATTTGATAATCGGGCAAGGCATTTTGGAATTTAGAAATGTCTTTTATTTCAACAGGACCTGGGGGAACTTTTGATAATCTGTGTAACGCTAAGGCCGCTTTTTTGTTTTGGATAATTGACATTACGAATGTAATCTAAATCATTCATATTAAAATTTATGGATTGGCCTTTATTTTTTAATACTTGGTATTCAGCGAGGCATTGTCCTACCGCTACCGCCCTAGCAAAGCACAGATTATCAGAATTGCGAATCGGGATAAAGGTATTGCCCTGTTCAATGTAATTTTCTAAGCACTCTATAGTCCTGTTACGAATACTTTTTCGACTACCACTCATATTGGTGTCTTGCAGAAGAATTATGTCGAATTTTAGGGGGGCTTCAAAGTATAAATTCTTATGGGACTGGGCTACCTGCTCGATACCGCTTAAAATTCTATCGGCCGTTAACTCGTTTAGGTTCATAAATTGGAAATTAATGGGCTCTTCGAGTTCGTCCGAACTGACCGCTATTCTGATACGACTATAACCCTGATTTTCATCGCTAATTTCGTTTAATAGGGATTGGAAAATTTCGTTTAATTGGGTTTCTATTCGCGCGTGGTTGAGATCGTCCAAGTTTTTGAACTCGCACTTGAATTCTAAAGTTTTACATTTGTATTTTTTGGAAGTCCGAGAGATAATTTTAGTAACCGAATAATAGTTCTCAGGTCGAAACCTGGTACTTAAATCGAGAGGGGCTTCTTGAGTCATTGTAATTTACAAATTTCGTCGTAGCGTTGAGTCACTTCCCTCAATAACCGCAGGACGTTGTGAATGTCTCTTCTTCCGTATAGGGTCAGCGATTTTGCAAATGAGGAACCAGAATTTTTGTTCAAGCAAGTGTGACCGGTGGCCTGGCTATGGCGAATTTCTAATTTATCACCCTCAATTAGGTAAACGGCGTCTTGGTCCTTGACGTCTTCTAAGGCTGCTTTAAGCTAAGGTCCTGATTCTAGTTTAACGTATACACCCTGTTTAGTCGGTTGCGGAAGACTGGATGCTACGTGCGTGGCGTAACGCCTTATATCTATATATATTTTTGGTCAAAGGTCGCTATTTTAACGCCCAAATATCCGAGATCGGAGAATTCTAATACAATATCGTGCCAAGTGGTATTCTTTGTTAATTTTTCTATGTCTTGGTTAGCCCCTTTCCCCGCGAATAATTGTCGAGGTTTATTTTTTTAATTACTTCGCCGACTTTTGATTTTCTAGCGTATACTTCGGGCAACTTCACTGGTGCTGTTGGGGGAGTGTCATAATCGAGCTTAATGTCGTCTCGGGCTGCCTAAGACATATAGAGTTTAAAAACTAATCTCGCTTAAAAAATTTCAAAAACATAATTACCATCTTCTTGAGTCGTCGGGGAGAGTAAGTGCGCTGTTAGTCGCTTCTGCGAAATTGACCGTTTCGCGGTTTCTTTTATACTCGCAAGGTAAGGGGGGGAAAGAAAAAATAATCGCGTGCCAGGCGTATTCAATTTGTCAAAATGATTAATTAATTAACGAAAGCGGAATGAACCGGTTTTACCATGACTATGCGAAAGGATTGTTCACTAACGCGGCCATTTTCCCAGCGAATGCGCGACTCAATTTAATTCGATTACATAATTAATAGGTGATTCTCTCGGTATTGTCACTAAAGGTATTTGCGCCGCTAAGTTATTTCTACGCCGCTCAACACCTGCTCAATCAATCAAACCTGTCACCACTTTAACAATGGAAAACGGGGACCGAGTATAGCGAGCCTGGGAATTCCTTTAAAGGAGTACTGACATGAATTAATAAAATTCTGTTGACATTCAAAGGTGAAAGATTAGAACGCTTTCCAGTTAACAGTAACCCGTGTAGAACTAAACGCTTGTTTCGAACTACCAAGGGTGCGCTAGTAGTTGGAACACTTAAAATCATTCGACGTAGTTTGCTTAAATTAGGGTAAACATTTTTCATTGAGTCCCACTTTTTAAATAAATCTAAGCACTTTTCATCAGGAGTAGCACTAGTGAGGTATCGTTTTATCTCCCTTTCAGGGCTGTTGCATTCAGTTTTGTTCAAATGTTTACCAAAAAGCTCAAAGCAATTTATTTCCACTGAGATCCATCATTCTATAAAAAAAAAAGGTATTAAAACTACGATACCACTATTGGGCCTAGTGTTTAAGTTACAACACTTTGATCTTAATGAAGAAACATACCAAAACACCCTTCTCATCTCTAAAACTATTCAAGTGATTTAGACTAAAAAATACACAGCAAAGGAGCGTAATTTACTCTACCTAGTTATCAATTATTTAATTATCGCGTCAGGAATAAATCATTACTAACACACAAACTAATTAAAATTATCATCCTTAAAGACCAAGTATACTTATTTTTTGCTAATGATACTGATTGGGAATGCATTTTTCAATTTTCGGATAAAGATGCATTTATAACTTTGATTCCGTATTCTTCACATTTTTCAAGAAAAAATTCAGCTTTATAATTATTAATCTCAATTAGGTATTCCTCAATACAGCCTAATTTTCTCAGTTAGAACTCCCCGCGAATTTCGAAATTATCCAAGACGGGACGAACGAATATCCGCTATTCAATCTCGTCGGGAGATACGTTGAAGTGCGGTTTATAGGGGACGTAGAACTCGGGATTACGCAATTCGTGACCTTCATCTTAGATCCACTTTTCCGGCCCGGGTCCTCGAAATTTCTTTCCGGCAGATATCACAACTTGAACTGGGAAATGTATTCGATTTACTTGAAGGGGAAATTTACCTTGATGAGCGAGACGATTTCTGAAACTCGCCAAATTTATTCACGATAAACGTGGTAAGATTGCCGAATGGGGGGGGGGTTCATTGAATTGACGCGGACTTAAAATACACATTGACTACATACGAGACAAATGAAGTTTTATCTCGGTTCAAAATAAAGACTCGTTATGCCTCCCGCGCGTCTTAATTATAGCTATCGCCCATTTAAAGAAAACGCGAAACCCTGAAAACAAGGATTTTTCGGGGAGTATAAGGCTTTGTAAATGCCTCTTCCCGGAAACAGCGGGAAAAAGCCGAGGAGTTACTCGTCGAGGCCTGCGTTTCGAAACGCGAATGTGGTGCCTTCAATAGTTTAGTTCATTTCCAATTTATCCTCTCTGACTACCAAATAATCGTTTTTGAGGTTTTTAGTGCCAGACCTAGAGTCTTATTCCAAGGCGAAGGCGGGAACCCCGATAATAAACTTTATTTAATTTATAATCAAAAACATAACGACGTGAATGTTAAATTAACGTCATTTTTCGCCACTAATTACGCTTGTTCCACCTGCTTGGTCGGATATGATAAGAAATCGAGACATCAACGAGCTATCTTCTGTAAATCGTGTTTCAGACAGCAGAATTGCGCGGGTTAGCTCGTCAAATGCGCTGATTGTTTTCGCTCCTTTCACGGACTGGTATGCTTTCAAAGTCATCTGGAATCGGTTCCCTCCCTCTGTAGTCAGGTTAAAGTTTGTAAAGACTGTTACAAATACGTGGACTACAGATCTAGGGAAACTCTCCATACTTGTTCGGAAATATTCTGTCGTATCTGCAAAAAGCATGCGCCGCATCCTCACCTTTGCTTTTTTCAACAAATTAAAGAGCGCACCGATCCTGACATGAGAAGATTATCACGCGTGGGTGGTCTAACAGGGAGCGTCCCTTCTTATTTGTTTATATTTTATGACATCGAGTCAATTCAGAATAACAGCCACATAAATAAACAGGGGGCGTTTGAGCATGAAACGTTTCTTCTAATATCGCAAATTGTTTGCCCCACCCATATCGACGAGCAAAACTCAAACTTCTCCTGCGGGGATTGCATCCGCTTTATCTCCCGAAAATTTTTTTTACGGAGGAAACGTCGTCGGGAAGTTTGTGGATTATATCAGAACTCTTGCTGATATTAAGAAAATATACCTATTTGCTCACGCTGCGAAATGCTACGACCTCCAGTTTGTTTTTAAAGCGGTTTTATCAATCGACGAGACGTTTGTGCCCTTTGTGATAGTAAACGGGACTAAAATTATATTCTTTAACTGTTTTAATTTCAATTTTCTAGATTCTTTTTCATTCATTCCCATGGCACTCGCCGCATTTAGGAAGACTTTTGGATTAGGCTCCTCTATGGAAAAGGGAAGATTCCCTCACTTATTGTGCTCAATCTTTTCGTGTACGTGATGTGAATGACCTTAAAAAATAAATCCCTGAATACATGTTAAAATTGTTGCTTTTACTTAGGTATTGTTTCATGTCTATTGAGTCATACTTAGACGAAATAACAATATTGATCTGAACTACGCAACTTTTGAAAAAGAACCGGGCCTATCGTTGTTTCAAATGTTTTTGTGTTTACTTGGAGAGTATTGATGCAAATTTTTACGTAATAATGAATGTTGGCTATCTGACATTGATGTTGCGCTGTTTACCTTAAAAAATATAATCGAATCTCTACTACTAAATACCTAAATCAGAATGACGGAACAGTTCTCTTCATAAAAACACACTATCTTTTGATTATGTAGAGGTAGAAATGGAAACCACTAATATAATAGAAATTGACTTACATTTAAAAAATAATTGCCTTAAAATAATCTCCATCTACCAACTTACCAAATTTTTTAAGACCATTTGAAAACTACATAAGTGACAGTTGTTCAAACCGTAATGTTTTGTTAATGGGTGACAGGAATATTGACCTAATTAACCCGAATGACCTAGCCAACGAATATCTGAATTTACTTAATGCAAATGGTACTGGTCAAATGGAAGCATCTCAAGGAAATTGTTCCGGCTTTAGCTCACGTAAACGTAGTTTTAGCCGTCTATACCACCGTTTTTGCCAGGATGAGGCTCTAGTCATTTAGAAAGCCTAGGAAATCGTATACTATACCACGATCGTATCAGGGATGAGAAAGCGTTTTCTAAAGACGTAATTGCACGCCCCTGGAAGCGTTATGGCGGCGCGGAAGGGGTCCGTGTCGCAGATTTCCATAAATTCCCGTCGAACGTAGCGCACCCGAGGCGGAGTATATTCACATCCGCCGTACAATAGGAAATCGCGTCCTTGAGGAAGTCAAAGCGCCCACCCGCAGTTATATGCTCGCCGTGCCATTTAAGAAGCGCGGCTCTTTCAATTACCCCTAGATAATTAGCCCCATAGGCTTCCAGGGGCGGAAATTTATCCCCCTTCTCGGCCGAATAATTAGTGGTTATGGGGTCTGAAGGGTCGAAATTATTATCGACAAAATTAAACAATAAGTGAGGGAATCTTCCCTTTTCCATAGAGGAGCCTAATCCAAAAGTCTTCCTAAATGCAACGAGTGCCATTTGAATGAATGAAAAAGAATCTAGAAAATTGAAATTAAAACAGTTAAAGAATAGAATTTTAGTCCCATTTACTATCGCAAAGGGCACAAACGTCTCGTCGATTGATAGAACCGCTTTAAAAACAAACTGGAGGTCGTAGCATTTGGCAGCGTGAGCAAATAGGTATATTTTCTTAATATCAGCAAGAGTTCTGATATAATCCACAAACTTCCCCACGACGTTCCCTCCTTAAAAAAAATTTTGTCGGGAGCTAAAGCGGATGCAAACCCCGCAGGAGAAGTTTGAGTCTCACTCGTCGATACAGGCGGGGCAAACAATTTGCGATATTAGAAGAAACGGTTCATGCTCAAACGCCCCCTGTTTATTTACGTGGCGTTTATTCTGAATTGACTTGATGTCATAAAATATAAACAAATAAAAAGGGACGCTCCCTGTTAGACCGCCCCCGCATAATAATCTTCTTATTGTCATGTCAGGATCGGTGCGCTCTTTAATTTGTTGAACAAAGCAAAGGTGAGGATGCGGCGCGTGCTTTTGCAGATACGACAGAATACTTCCGAACAAGAATGGAGAGTTTCCCTAGATCGGTAGTCCACGTATTTGGATGATTTCCGGTCGAAGAGGCTGGATGAGCTGATTTCCACCAACTTGAATCGGTGGTGGTTGATCGATCTCTAGTTCATCGAGCGGGAATGGTTGAGGTGGTGAAATCTCACCCGTCCATCTTCATCATCATCCGAGGGGAGAGGCGACAAAAGAGGAGAAATATCTTCGCTCGAAAACCATTCGAACTACGAAGTTGAATTCTCGTTATCACTGGTCCACTTTAAAATTGTATGCGAGGGCCCCGGTTGATCTAAAAAAGTGTCCGGGTTCATGCGGGGTGAAGGAGTAGACGCGTGACTAGGGGAATCGCCGCGAGAAAAAGCGTCTCTAAGAAATATCGCGTTAGTTTGAGGGAATGTCCCGGGTCGGGGTAAATATTCCCCGAAATCCGATTCAGGAACCGCGATATTATTATTAAACTGAAGAAGTTGCGATAAAGATCTCCTTTTTCTAGAAGGAACTAGTGGTAAGTTATTAACTATTGAAGCCCCCTGAAATTCAGGCGTATTATTTAAGATGGGTAAAGTATCTACTTCCGGATTCAAACGTCTAATTTTAATTTCTTTCTTAATAAAATAGTTAACGTCATCGACGCCAGATTGCGAGAGGGGGCCAATACTCTCGAAAGAGGCATGCCGCTTAAGAGCGCCAGATGACGATATCGTTTCAATATTTGGCGGAGATAGAAGCGAGCCTCTCCTCTCCGGGCGCACCAAGGCCACGCGCTGTGAAGAGCCGAACGCGGTAGCTAGCCCACATGTATCGCTATACTCGGAACTGTCAGATGGAAGTTTTGACATTTCGTTTAAATTGAATGCCGCGAACCAGCTTTCTTCTTCAGAGGGTAAAAATAAAGCGTCATTAAGCGAGTCTATCTCGTTTTCGGAAGGAATCGATGGTAGGTCAGGGGTCCCGTTTCTTGGTTGTTTTTAAAAAGTTCTATCCTTCAAGTTCAGTTCCGATAGTTTCTCTGATTATATCGGCTAGTAGAGACGTTTTTGGGGGCTTAAGGCCCCGTGTTGAAGGACATATATCAGGCGCGCTAGCTATCGGGGTATTATTTTCGCTCGGCAGTTTTTCGAGGTCTACCGAATGTCCGTTGGTTCCGGGTAAGCGGTTAATTATTAGTGCTTTTTCAAGCTGGGAAAATTGCGAGGGCAGGCTGAAGTGCTCCCATTCTAGGTTTTTTTCCGGGGAGGGTCGAGTAATTTTTAGAGGGGGCGTCGCGGGATTAGATCTGATTAGTAAATTTTTTTCATAGTGAGAATATCCAGGGGGAGGGAGAAATCTTCCGTAAATGTTTGGGAATTCATAATCTCTTTTTCGGGTTGGGTTTAGTTAGTTCGAGACTACGTGGTTTTTCCGAAGGGTTGAAACATTCTAGGAATTGTACCTCGTCATCCGAACTGGAAGAGTCCTCGTTAAGATCTTTTTAGTTAGAGGAATCCACAAATTATTTGAGAAAGGGACTAGCGCTGGCTGATAATTCGCGTGGTTAGCTAGCGGATAAATCATTTGATTGGCTACATAATTTGAAATCGAAATCATCATCCTCCCCGAAATCGTTTAATACGTCGCGTTGTCTCACGCATTTCGCTAAGAAGGTCGATGTTTTAATTTCGATTGGGACATTATCAATTAACGATTCCAATTCTCTGAAATTATTACATTTCCGTGGAGCCAAAGGTATAAGTTTAAGGTAATCAAGAAGCTCAATAAATGCACGTATCAATTCCAAATCTTTCAAACAGTTAGGTAATACACGCGGTAATTCATCCGGGCAATGGTATAACGAAGCCAAATATAAATAAAACCTATAAAGGAAATTAAGACTTACTGGTCTCTTATCTGACTTAAAATCACGCAGCGCGTCAAGGAAATTTCGTTCCATATTTCCGGCAAAATATCGAATGGGACTTTTAATCCGATCCCGGGTCTATTTATGGTCTCAGTTTTAAGGGTCTCCTCCCCCTCTGGGGGTGTTATACCAGACATGTAGGGGGTGGAAAAAACACCTAAGTAATAAAATTAATTGCCTCCAACGCGTAATATTTTTAATTCCCAGTAAAATATTTCTCACGGTTCTTTTGAATACACGTCAGTTAATCACGAATTGAAGAAAGGTCCACTCATATTATTTTCCGAATAATATTTTTCCCTCGTGCGTTATAAAAATTCCTTCTTTTATTTAAAGTAGACCTTACATCGTAAACTTTCCGATTTTGTAAAATAACTTGGACGTGGTTTTATTTGGTGAAAAAAAACTGTCTAGACTAGCCCTTAGTCTCTAACGGTAAATTATGCGGGGTCCAATTCAAGCGGCCCGTAACATGGCCGACTCTCTACTCCTTTTTCCCTCGACAATGGCGACCCTCCTTCCTTGTCAACCCCGGCCCTTGACTTTCAGGTGGTTGTAGCCGCCGCGTTTGGTGCGCAACACGCCGCAATTTCACATATCACCTCGGTGATATCTGGTGACTTCGCGGCAACGGTGTTTGCCGCCGATCTGGGGTAGGTAAAATATTAATTTTCAGATGTTAATTAGGGCTCTAACATTATTTTTTCGAAACTAGATTATTCGTGCCACCTACTCTTCCTAATTTCATAAATGACTTCGATGTCTAAATCCATTCTACCCCCATCATGCCTTCGTAGGTTCATTTTAATAAAAAGTATATATATTTTTTAAATTAAATGTGTTTTGCAGCTCCTTCCTCGTGAATTCACCACCAATTTCGCCTCCCCGGAACTTTTTCCATCCCCGGATTTAGGCAAAACGTTTATTTATTTTCTTGTATATTTCAAAATATTTTTTTAATAAAAATGTTTTTTCAAAATTGTCTTAAGCTTATATTTCATCTATTTTCACCTATATTTCAACCATTTTACTCCTATCCGTGGAAAAGAGCTGGGTATTGCCCCCCCACGGTTTGACTCGCGGCAGTTTCTACTTGCAGGTGTGAGTGATTCAACCCCTACGGGCTAAGAACCCCTTCTCTCGACTAGCCCATTGTCAACCTTCTCACCTTTTTTGACCGTGAGTATTAGAATTCTCAGGCTTCATTCCAAAATACGGGCTCAAAACTACCGGCGACGTATTCTGTTAGAATCCATGTAAGCCAAATTTGGTCTATTTTTTTTACATTTCCTAAAAAAATTACTATATTCATTAGCCCCAAGGAAAGTTCATCGTGACTGGTACCGGGGTAGTTTCCCGACCCGTAGGCTTTTTATCCTAGAAAATATCGCTGTTATTTTTTATATCTTTTATCGCTAGCGGCTGTCAACCCTTCAATGGTCGGGGGTCTTTCGCCGTCGGCCTTGTGTAAGAAGAAATTTATCTAATTCGATGAATAAAAAAAAAATAATAATATTTCTCTAGAGTACCGCCGGGTTACCTGACGCAGAGGTGGACGCGGTCCACGCCATACTAGCCTCAGCGGCCGAGAGGGCCCTCTAATCAAAAATAATTTGGTAAGTTATTATTAAAATGTCATAAGTATGTCTTACTTTTAATCGCGACCCAAGAAATTTTATTAAAAACTATTTTTTTCCTAGGTAAAATTTTTTAAATTCAAATACTCTTTCTTATTTCACACATATTTGTAATACAATCAGGGATGGAAGGGTAAAAAAGTAGCTCCCTAATTTAGTTAGAAACCCCCTTAAAACGTTAGGAGTTATATTAGATTATTTTGTGAAATTTAGATTCTATATTTTAGAACTTACTTTATAAGGATAATAAAAAAAACTTTTCCGGGCGTGATATTTGTTTTTCACCCGAGGTGCATGAGTCATCCGAACGATATTAAGATCGGGGAGAGCTCTCGGGTTTGCGTCATTTCGTATTCGGGTTTCGAAGCGTAAAGATGTATAACGATTTTTGTAAAAGGAAACAGGATAGTAACTTCCAGAGAAAAATCAACTTCCGCTGGCGTTTAGGGAAAAATTCATGTCTGTCAATCGGCTTTAAAGGGTGAGGACTTGGAAATATTCTTTTTTAACGATATTACGTTCCAATCCTCAATATGCCTCCCACCTATAGCTTTTAATAAGATGTATCAGAATTGGTATCTTATAGAATCACATACCAGGGAAGTTGAAAAAAAAAATTTAGTTTAGAACTCGCCAAAATTGGAGGGCGTGCTTACGAACTTCTCGCTTGTAAAGGAAACGTGACTCTTTTGGCGTATAAAAGTTTTGAAAAAAAAGAGGAATTCCAGATAGGTGAGGCTTGTATATTAGCTTTAAATTTATGTATCCACGCCGTCGACAAACATTTGACTTAAATTGAAAAAGAACGCCCCTCATCGAGGCTATGTTCGAAGTACTCAAACTTCACAGCGACAATTTTGAAGAGATCCATTTCGGCCATGGGGACCCGGATATATTTGAAGATATTATGCGTAAATTCGGTTGTTATTCGAATCCGTTTAATATAATAACCGATTACACTAATCTGATTGAGAGGCGTAACCTGTCATCTTCCCTTCAAGCGTATAACCTGTTTGTTTTTACTCAGTTACTTAATCTGGTGTATTATCAAAATTAAAAATAAAATGCAAAAAAATATATAAGGCTTGTTATTCAACTAATCTAATATTAGACAATGGAACGCGCGCCGTGAAAGGGGTCTTATTCCTACGAAAAAAGAGCGAGGGAGCGAGTAAAATTCTTGAGTTTCTATTGTCGTGAAAAAAGAGGGGGACACCTGGACTGCAGAAGTCAGCGGCTTGAATGGTCATTGTAAGTATCCATAAATGACGGGTGGTAAGCGAGGCTCCGTAAAACACCAGAGGCAAAAATAAGCGAGGTTAAGTATCTACAACAAGTTGGCAAGCCAAAATATACCTCTCCTCGGAAGAGTTTTTAATTTTCAATGAAGCGTAACTGTATCCGTGGTTCTGCGGTAGAACGCTCACCTGTCGTGCAAGAGGGCTCGGGTTCGAATCCCGGCCGTTTAAAAAATTATACTACACCCAATGACAAAAAGAGGTCGCTTTTGGAAAAACTTTTCCCTGATTCTAAGAAACTGCGTACGCAGTAATTAACCTTTGCCCCGAAAATGCGAACGCGTTCGCAGCCCGGACGGACAGACAGACACGGTGTTTGTAATACCGCTTCAGGGTACAAAGTACCCCCGGAGAGGTAAAAGCGGTGGGTCTATAAAAATCGTTCTATGTTTTTGGTATCTATAAATTGGCTTATTCATACTAGAGCTCTATAATCGTCTTATCTATGCCCAGGACCTCTTCTCTGTGGCGAGACAGGAAACGACTTGAAAGTTGAGAAAGAGGATTTCCACAAAATTGCTATTCTGGAATTGTAACCTTGTGCGGGAAAACCTTCTTTAGTGTTACCATGCTTGGAGGGATAAGGTTGTCAAAATCTTATACCTTTTTTCCTGAATTCCACCAATTGAAGACTTCAATTGACGGAATTAAGGTAAATAAACGCAAGATTTTTTACAGCTTAAACTTTTATTTGTAAAAGTAACATGCCCGTTATTACTAAACAAAAATATTAAGAACTTTGCATTTATATTTTCGGGTGCCAATTTAGGACTGCATAAGCACGGAGGCTTCAGTGTTGCTTATAACCGTGGAATAATTTTATAATATAAGTGATAAATACGAAGAAACATGTTGTTCTAATGTCAATAGACAGACATCGTTATCACTTGCCGTACCTTGAGCTAGATAGTGCCGATGGAGTAAAATCAGCAAGTCATTTACTAAAGTTATATTACTTTGCTTTTCCAAATTACCTGTAGATAAAATGCACGATTTAGTTCTAATAAGAATTGGGTTTGTGGATTTAGATACCATGATCGAATTTTAAATTTTCCGTATATGGCAGAGTAGAGAGTACTCGTCCGCAAATCCTTATTCGTACTGCGATTCTTGGCAACTCCAAACTTAATGCAACGACCAGCTAGATGTTTTGCCTGTTAAAGCTCCCTCCTCTATTTTTGGGAGAATTATGGAAATAAATGAGCAAACTTGCGACTTCTTGTTTGCCACAATTATTATTTAAAGGCATTCTCTCTCTAAGAAAATAAAATTGAATCATTTCTTAGAAACGCAAAAATAGTTTGTGGTGATAACTTCATGAAACCGAGATTCCACGCATGGTACAAAACGTTAGTTGTATTAAAAGTTTGTTCCATTGCGATAAATTTCCTGTATTCGTTTTGAGGCTAATTATGAATAATTTTAAGAACATTACACCATACTAAATAAAATAGTCACCGGTTTTATCAGTGCTACAATTGGTTAGCAGAAAAATCGCCAGAAGCTGAAACCACATCTTCCGCAACTTTAGACGTTAAAACTAATTTGCCTCTTGATCTACAGTATTTATTGAATGATATATTACTGATCAACTTCACTTGGTGCGCTTTGGTGGATATGACTCAGTTAAATATTGTGTGGTAAATCATTTTTAAATGGAAAAGATAACTTAACAATAACGTTATTTTTTTACATGTAATATAAATTTTCACATAATCAGCTTCTACTTTGTGATATTTTAGACCAAGCCCCCAATTCTATATACATTTCACTTATACGAAATCCCCGTGTTGCCAGGAAATCACTACACATGGAAAGTCCTTAGAGCTCGAAAATATTTTTATATCTGTTAAATTAGTTGTTTTTAATTTACATTACTGAAATGTTAAACATTTTCAGTACATTATTGAAAATGCTTAATTTCCCAATCAGCGTTAAAGTATCATGAATTTCATTTTGGGTTTTTCGAATTGAAATTTAACCATCATTAATTAACTAAGTTAAACATTCTGTTGTAAGAGGACTGAATACACTTTTATATGTTAAGCTAATAGGAACCGAACCACCTATGGACTGCAATGCAAAGGATGATAAAATTAGCGAATAAGTAGATTAGTCCATTAAGAAAAGGGATCAAAAAGCTAACCCCTAAACTATTTTGATGAAAATGAAAAACTTACTAATAGCTTGTACGGATAGGTCTTCGAGCAAATAAAAAGACGCGAAACTCGGACCAAATAGATCTTCGAGTGAAAAATTAAATTAAATTAAATAGCCAGAAATTAAATACTATTAATCTATTTGGTCTGAGTTTCGCGTCTTTATATTTGCTCGAAGACCTATCGGTACGAGCTTTTGTAAGTATTTAATTTTCTTAAAATTTGTTTAGGGTTTAAAAAACGGTAAATACTTTCAAAACTCTAGTAAATGTAATTAAAAGAAGTATAAATTGCTTTAAAATTGGAGATGAGAGTTTTTCCACATTCAAATTTTAAATCCTCATTTTATACACCACCAAATCAGTTCTGCAATTCAATGTACTACAATATAATCTTTCAGAAATAATCTGCATTAATGAATAGATGGGAAGAACACTCGCAATGAAATGCGCATTTAGTTTAAGTCTCTATACAGCAAGAAGCTCCGTTCACCTTGAAAAACATACAGCGGTCCTAATAGTAATCACAGTAATTTCGTTTAGCGACCATTAATCTTCGAATTTGAATTTTCATTAACCGCGGAACACCTACTTCCAAATTCTTGGAGTGATTTTGCATAGTTTCGAACAAAAAATCAAATAAACAGTAGTTATAGGAAAAGGAGCTATATTTCAAAATAATTGGATAATTTGTAGACCTTTCACCGAGAATTGTTGAAAGCGTGTTGATCATATTAGAAAAATAAACGAACCATTTTAATTATGACATTTTAAAGGAATGCGGGGGTATCTCAGAAATGTAAAAGTAACGATGTATTTAATTCAAATTGGAAGTAATAAAATAATCAGGACGTTTGTCCTGCGATAGAAATTCCTTTTCCACGCCAAAACTCAATTAAGCGACTTTTAAAGGAATTAACCAGTGGCGTAGATAGCATGGGTGACACCCGGGGCAGATATCATGGTGTGCTACTTACTAGTCTCTAGTTTGTGTACGTTTTGATTTTTTTTCACGGTTTGGTGTCACCCCCAAATAACGCCCAAACGGGTGGCACCCGGGGCGGTCAGCACTCATCATCCCCCTAGCTACGCCACTGCCATTAACTCAGGCCCCTATTCAACACCGAAAACTTGATTTGAAATTTCCGATGATTTTTTTGCGTTTTGACATTTTAAACACGGTTAAATAAAACCAATTAACCTTTCAAGAGGGCGTTTCAGAGAAGTCTGGCACAAATTAACATGCATTTTCTTAGGGTAACAAGGAATGAAAAAGCTCTCAAGAAACGTTTTCCTAAATTGAAACGTATACAAGTAATTGGACCCAATTTTTTTCCTTTTACTAAGCATTTCTTTCTTTTATATATTCTCAGAGTTAATATGTACAACAAAACATTGGTCATTGTATTTAAAAAAGTTGTTCCAAATGACCCCATTGTCGTGTAGGCAAGATCTGAAGCGTCTTCGGAAAGATCCTCGAACACCACGAAAGATTTCTGACGTGTTTCAGATTGCCTTGGTGGTAGAAAACAAGGTCCAATTAAGTGGTGACCAACAATTCCACGCCAGACGTTGAGACTAAATGTGATCGCCTGAGCATTTTCTGGCTGCCAATTATGACGATTTTGTTAACTGAAGATTCCGTCAGGGGAAAAATTAGCCTCGTCAAAAACTATTAGCGTTCTTAACGAATTGACGTCGTTTGTCTACTCCTGAAACCACTGGCAAAATCGGCCTTATTTAAAGATTAAATCTTTGTAAATGGAATGGTTGGAACTGGTGTCCTGGTAGAATACGCTAGACAAGTACATGTTCAACTCGCAATTGACGCCAACTGACCAAATGAGGCAGAATGTTTTCGAGCTGACTACCGCCACAAATCAAGAATGGTTATAAAACAACAGAGAGCGCGTAATTTTATATTTCGTTTGCTTAACCCTATTGAAAGTCCATCGAGTAGTAGTTAAGATATTATCCATTTTATCGAGCTCCATATTAAAACGGACGCAATCTTATCAAAGGGAACAAAAGCACCGCGTTTCACTCTTATCTTTCAGTATTAACCACCAATGTTTATAACAATATTACAGGTGTTCAGCTCTCCGAGTTGGTAGTCGAAAGGTTCCATAAATCGATATTCCTTAACCCTGTTTTACCAATATCAAATATCTAAAAATATTAGCCATGAGCCGCTCATTGGATGAAAAAAAAAGGCAAATTTTACTAAACATTATCATAATACGTTTACACACTTAAGCCACGACGATAAAGTACGTGTAATGTGATTGCTCAACATAATTTACTAAGTCGTAGTTTGATTGAACTTCACAGCTCAGAGTTTCCCTCCTAGTTAAGTGCTACGCAGATCATCCTACTACTTGTTTAACATAACATGCCAATTATCTTTTCATTTTAAGGAATAAATTGAATCAGTTGACTTGATCACGAGCAAAAAATTGCTTTAATTATAATGCTCAGGCTTCATACGCCTAACTAGTTCGTGCTATATGTCCGTTTTTTTCTGAAGATTAAAATGTTGTAACGATAAAAATTGAATTGCATATTTGCCAAATGATATAACACACTTATCACCCAGTCTCCAGTTCACTTGTACCTAGAAATACCAATGGAAAAACAAGTAAGTTTAAATGTTCTTTGAATTTCACCGTTGCGATTCTGCAAAACATAATCTGGCAGCATTACCCAAAAACCGAGGTTTTCAAACTTTAAATAATATAAAACCCCTTTAAAATGAATAATATGCTCTTTCCTGGAATTTATCTGCAAAAATTATCTAATCCTTATTCTATGGTGACTATCGTAAAATGCATTGTAATACATTTTAAATATTTTTTTAATTATTATAATTTTGTTTAATACTATAAAGATAAAATGACCAAGTGCTTCTAATAACTGCTTTTTGGAAAAAAAACTGTCCATGTAACATTAAAGCTAGTACTAAATATTACTTTTTATATGATAAATCATGCATTTAATGCAACGAGAAGCGGATACGATATAAGTCCTCGGAGTTCGTAGACATAATTAAACTGACTGATGTGCTAACAGAAACTAGGCCCAATCGTTGCTGCTAATCCTGATTATATCTGTTCTGCATCGTATTTCTATTCCCTAAGTCAAACTCACGACAAATTTTATAAGATCTCATATCTGACCCAATTTTTTATACTGCGAATACGTTACGATAAAAGGCGTAATACTAAAAGTTAGAAAAAAATAAAGCAGTTGGGGAAATTACGTCAACTCAATGTACATCGAAAGAGTTTTATGACGGCCAAGTTATATTAATTAGCTATGCTTGGTTTCTTCTATACGTGCGAAGTTTTATCTCTAGGATCGAAAAAAAAGTGATTTTTTTGTGGAGTAAAATTTCTTAATATTTTGTTCTGGCATAAACATCAAGATTATTCTTTCAGCCAGTGGTCGAAGTATAACCTTCTGTGCTTAAACAAGCAAAGTTGAATTGTAGGTGCGCATTCGTAAATTTATTGCAAAAAGCTTGTTTACACTACACCGTCCTCTCACAAATTCAAATTAAAGCGAAGAAAATGAATTTTAAGAAAATTAATTTGTTTAATTAGAACAAGATGGCGATGGTGCTATGACATCCAAAAATATTTTCATTATTAAACATACCGCTGATAATTCGTTGACCTTGCTTCATCGTGAAAAATAAAATGGCAGTCTTTGATGCACAGGCTTGTTTTACAGTCAAGCCTTGTTTAAGCCTTTAATTATTTTAAACTCAATGAAGTTGGTTTATCGAGTGATCGCGGCTGATAGGTTACGAGCAATATTTTATAATAAATAAAACTACGTGGTTGCGAACTAATATCCCGTACCGTTAAAAAATTTCACTATATTTTATATTTTTCTTAATATAAAATAAAATGTACAACATTTATTATTATTGTTATAAACTCTTAATCTTAATTTAAAATAATAATTGTTGATGTGTTTTCGTTTTTCTTAACTTTAATTTTAGTTAAGGAACTTCCCTGGTTATGAACGTCCTTGGTTAGGAACGGCACATGTAAGGAACGTCCCTTGTATTGAACGACCCCTGCAACGTATAGATCGTCCTTTGTCATGATAGTTATCTTGTAAAGAACGTGCCTTTTTAAGAACGTGCCTTGTTATGAAAGTTCTTCTGTTAGTAACCTCCCAGGTTATGAAATTCCTTTGAAAAGAACCTCCATTTGCTAGGAACGTCCCTTGTATTGAAAGTCCATAATACGAAAGTTCTTTTGTTAGGAAAGAGCCTTGTATGGAACGTCCCTTTGTTAGGAACGTCACTTTATAGGAACGTCCATCGTAAGAAACATCTCATGTTATGAAATTACCCTTGTTAGGACCGTCCCCCTTGTTACGAAAGTTCCTTAGTCAGTAAGGAAAGTCCGTTTTTATGAAACTGCCTTTGTTAGGAACGTATGTTGTATAGAGGGTTCCTTGATTGAACGTCACTTTTATAAAAAGTTTCTTGTATATAAAATCCCGTGTATAGAACTTTTTTTGTAAAGAATGTTCCTTGTTGGGAATGTCTCTTGTTAGTAACGTCCTTATAATGAAAGTTCCTTTGCAAGGAACATCCTTTGTAAGGAACGTGTCTTGTACGGAACATCCCTTGTAAGGACGTCCCTTGTAAGGAACGCCCTTTGTAAGTAACGTCCTTTGTTAGGAACATCCCCTAAATAGAAGAATCTTGTTAGAAACATCCCATATGTATAGGAACGTCCCTTGTTAGGAACGTCCCTTGTTTGGAACTACCCTTGTTTGGAACGTCCCTTGTTATGAAAGTTTCTTACTAAGGAATGACCCGTTTATTGAATGGCCCTGGTATAGAACGTCTCTTGCAAAGAACATTCCTTTTAAGGAACGTTCCTTGATAGAGTTATTACATAAAAACTATCAGAAGAAAAGGTGATATATAGCTAGATTTGTTATTTGCTTCGGTCAACAAGGGACAGGAATTGGGGAGGATAGTTAGTGAGTCTTCAAGATAAATGTTGTTATTGTTTCTTATATGTTTAAAGAAAAGGAATACCCATTTCAAATAATTTCGATAACAGTGCAGTTCTTAGGCTATATACATCGTAGTTATTTTAAAAATAGTCTTAGAATTTTAACATTTTGTATGCTTCTCACTAATTAAGATACGATTTACTGGTACCACATATACTTCCGTAAAATTTAAATTTGAATAATATCTGGACACCGTTTTAAGTGTATATGAAGATTACTAACGACGTATGCATACGAATTCACAAAAGTGAAATGTTAAATTTATAGTATAAACTGACGGCCCTACATGCATGATAAGGGCTGAATTTTTTTAAACCTGAGGGGTAAGAAAAAAATCCGAGGAAGGCCGATATAAATAGCCTGAAAACATAATTGTTAATCAAACGATTAAAATGAGCATTCCATTTTCGACAAACATTTAAAACCACAAAAAAAACAATAATCTTGAAGCGTTACTAACTAAACTACCCAATTCCTGTTGGCGACAATGATTAACATAGACTCGGCGACATCGTCTACACTATACGTGAAACCAATACACACCAATCTCTTAGGTTGTGGGTCAAAAATAATTATTCTCAGGACATACTCCAATTTTATAAAATGTTTATCTCGCAATAAACGTTTTGCAATAAAATGAGTTGAAAATATAACATTTTGAAATAATTTAGATCGCTTTCTTGTTACACTGTCAACCAAACCTGACACAATTGTATGTGGTTATTTTATTCTTATTGCTGACAATATTTTTATTCCGTACTAAAATAACAAAATAAAGTCAGCATTAGCTTAAGTAAAGAGATACTTTACTGTCAAATTCCAAACTATAATTACATAACTTAACGATGACATGCACCAAATTTCAGACCCCTTTAGCCCACCGTTTCTGTCTGTGTGCTGCGAACGCGTTACCGGGGCTAATTCCAACACGCGTTACCGGAGCAAAGTCGAAAAATGGTGTTTGCAGTTTAAAGGTTGGCAAAACTTCCGTGTGACGGTGAACGTGGTTGGGTTGGGTGCGGTCGTTTTTTTTCGTTGAGTTTGGGTTATGATGGTTGTGCGTGTTGTGTTTTCGTTTTGTATGTATGGGTGTTTTTCTCCAACTTTTGAGACGGACCGAGTGCTGAGAGTTACGGTAAACCTCCCAACGTCCAAATGGCAGGGCTTCCACCAATTGTTTCAGGGTATTCGTTTTAATTTCAATTTGCGATCGTATCGCAAATGTTACGGTTTATTTAAAATTCATAGTTTTTAAAGTGTATCATTGTTTACGTATGAAATTTTAAAGGTCAAATCTGGTTTTAGCACAGTCAGCAGAGATATGATGTTTGAAGGGTAGAACACGTGGGTGGTCCACTTAATATGTTTTTGTAATTTTTTTACGGGTTTTCTACCGTATCTTCATCAAGGGCGAGTGTTGAAATAAAATGAGCGTTAAAGATGCGGCAAGTATTTCGTAAGCGAGAAAAATAAAAAAAACCCTCTGTAGATATTTCTTTAATTAAAATTTGCGGGCCCTCAGCTACTGATGTGTTTCGAGGCACCATTTTCCCCATAGTTGAACTACCGCAGTAAGGCCCTCGACCCTTTTTTTCACGCGATAATTTCCGTGGTACCCTTTACCCCATAGTCGAACCACTCCAGTAAAGCCCTTCCCCCCAGGTGATAATAACCGTGGTACCCCCTCCCCCCATTTCAAATGTGATAGTTACCGTAGTACCCCCTCCCCCTTTACCCGTGTGATAACTACCATGGTCACTCTCCCCCTTTTCCCATGTGATAATTACCGTGGTTTCCACTCCCCCCTATGTCCCATGCGATAAGTACCGTGGTACCCCCTTCCCCTTTTCCCATGTGATAGTTGCCGTGGTACTCCCCTCCCTATTTCCCATGCGAGAATTTCTGTGGTACCCTGTTCCCCGCAAAAATAACTCACAAACTCGCAGGTGTTCTTAACCCCTCTCTACTCCTTTAAACCCCCTGTATCCAATGGCTGATTTACTCTCATGACGAACAAATAAAAATACGCTCGTCCTTGAGTCCGGATTTACTGTGCGAAATTTGAGCCACTGCGAAATCCGATCCGAAATTCAAAAAACAAACTCAATGACAAAAATATACTCAATGACCTAGTATTAAGGCGAAGCGCAACGACGACGGGTTATCCACAGAGAAATTACCTGTAGTGGTAAACCCTCCTTGGCCGTGACATAAATTTAACTCTTCGCACAGTGACAATTCATAACTTCAAATTTGTAGTTTCATGGGCAAGGGTGGCGCTATTACTTAAATATGTTTTCTATCATATTTGGTTTGATAAATATCATTAGTTCTTGTTATGGACACACCTAGAAAAAATATTTTAATGTTCTGTTCAATTTTAAGAGTAAACTTAGTTTTTTGATAAAAACTATTCAGACAGTTTAAAAATTGATTTGGGACCAACGTCACAAACGAAGAAAGTCCAGATATAAAATCATTAAAATCTACTGATCTTGTTGTTCTAGATTAGGATTCTTACAAAACGACTCTATCAGAACCTTAAGTACAAAATACATACTATCTCTTCAAGAGAGACCCGTCTATTACTGTCCATAAAAAGATGAAGAATGTTTCACTGAATCCACTTTGACACCAAGTGAAAATAACGAATTGGTAGCACTTGCCCGAATTTCATTGGTCCGAAACGAGGCGCAATTGTCCGAATACTCATTAGTCCGAACTTTAAAATTATGGCTCAGATGGCTGAATTACAGTTTCATTTGTCCAAAAATTATTTTCTATAGTTTTTGGGCAATTTAAACGTTCTATCCGTTTGTCAAATGTCCAAAATGTCTTTTGTCCCAACGTTATACATTGGTTTTAGTCAAATTCAAAAGAATCACATTTAATCGAATCCCTCACGCGCGGTTTTTTTTAATCTTAACAAGAATAATTGAGGAACTTCAATCTAACCCAAATTCCAATGAAAACCGACACCTAACCTAAACTATTTAACCTAACCTTACCTATAACCTGGGATACTTAAAGTGTAAATATTTCTTCCTACCTTTAATATTGTACTTTTTCTATTTTATTCATCGTGTGAAAGGAAATAAGGATCACCAAGTGTCTTCTTATTTTGCATCAAATTATTAGTGATCAAAAAATATAAAATTAATAAACGTTGATTATTAATTTTTAGTTTGAATGAAAATGGATTATAATGGAATCTGTGCAACACTTCTGTTGTATTTGACATCTTTACCTTTTACTTATTCTGAATTGAAACTCGAAACTAATGTTCTAACTCTTGACTTTAAGGTTAAAAGTATGTATTTATCTGTAATTAGAGAAATATCTTAAGCTCGGAAACAACTTTTGGGCCAGAGAGTAGTTTTGAAATGCGTTTAATTTAAGATCTTATACGTTCGTTAGTTATATATATCTTTCAAGCTCTGCAATTGAATCATTTTCAGCCCAAAAATACATTCTAAATGAATATCTAGTATTCTGATAATAGCTGCCTTGCATCCCTATTGCAGTCCTAAAATAATATTTTATTACGTTATTTTTATCAAAAACTGTTCAACCTAGAATTTTGAAACTACCAGCGTTCATTTAATTATCAACGAAATGTTGAAGAGCATTCTTGAGAACGTTGAAATAAAGTTAGTTCGATAAATAAGGCCTGTTTTACAATAATTGTTAAGTATAAACCAACTTGATACAAGACTGTTATTGCTTTTCCCATAAACTTGTCTAATGGTGGTTTTTGATACATCCGTTTTCTGTTATAATTATAATTAATTTGTCAAAATGTTTTCATGAGACTAATAAATATGTTTTTAACATTTAAATACTATGTACAAAGGTCAGCTTTCCATGCAAGATATTATAGTAATTAACAGCTAAGCTAAAACTCAAGGTACCACCATAGGCCTAAGTCAACAAATGGCTTGTACAATACTAGTATATACTATAATAAACCGTACCCAACTTTCATAAACTGTAGCCTATCGTACTAACCAGTTCGAACGGGCAGTCAGAAGAACGTTCATATGGCCTTAGTCATAACTTTAAAACCGTGATTTAGTAATTCAAAATTAAGCTAAATTGTCGTTCACTAATTTAATATTCAGCAAAATTGGCCAAAAAGGATACGACAATAGGATTCTTACTAAATTTAGCACTTTAAACAGTTCCGAAAATCAAGAAAATCCCTAGTTTCCCTACTACTTATAATAACCGATTGGTGTCTTTGTAGCCTACTTAAAATATAGAGATTGGATTTAAATATAATTTATTTATTTTAAGGTCGTCTTGAAGATATTATTAAAATGCTAGCAACAGAAATAAATGCTGATGTTTTATGTGAAAACCAAACTTGCTCGTTAACTTGCATGAAACCCGGCCAAATATTCATTGTGGAAATGCCAATACGCCCTATATACTTCAATAGACCCAAATTGAAATTCAATTGCTCATGTAAGTTTTCTTTGGCTTTTTTATGAAAATGTTTTGCAACTTTTATTATAAGGTTATGTTGATAAGGGAAATTTCATTTTATTTTAGAGTTCGGCCATATCAAAAAAATTAAACCATAAAGTTTTAAATAACAACTATTTAGAGTATTTAATCTTCATAAATTTGAACAAAATAAAGTGAATAAAACCTTTTTAGAGCAAGAAATAATCCTAAAATTAGCCTTGCTTAAATTAATTTGAGTTAATACTGAATAGAGTAAATGTTCAACCAAGCCGAAGCGGATCAGATTTAATCAAACCTAATTTTCAAAAAGAGTTCTTGTTGATTTAACTTCGCATCGAGGCTAATTACAAAGTCTAGTAATTTAAGTCAAAATTTTGGCCAACCTCCGTAAATTGTAATCAGGCTACATTTTTGTAGGCTCCTACATGTAGTCAAAAGTTCCCATCATTTGGTTGTGGCGGGAATTAGGCGCACAAAAATGGTTCTTGGCTTATATCTCCGTTGGTATTGTATTAAAGGCTAAAATCCAATTACGAAAGTAAGGGCGCAGCTATTTGCGCATTCACAATTTGAACGTCATACATGAAACGTGATTTACAATTTGGCACTTTCCTTGACTTAAAACGCGGCCTCCGCTTCTTGGCCTTCACTTGAAAATACGTTTCTATGCGCGTTTCCGCGTTTAAATGAAAAACTCGGCTAGCTATTATTGTTTCTGTTCTAAAACTGATGCGACGGATAAAGGGACACGCTGACGTTTGAAGGTAGCCATTTTCCCGCACTTGTTTCCTGAATAGGATTGGTCGTTAAAAGGTGGTAAATCCTGGACGAATTTATTAAACACTGGTGTGGCCCTTCAAGTGTAGGTCTGCTAACTCTGAAAGAAGCTAGTATTGAGAGGAACGAAAGGAAATTCGACCTAAAGCGCAATATAACTTCAATTAAAGTTCATATAAATGAAGCGTGCCATAAGTGTTACATCCGCAAGATTAACATTAATGCTTTCCAAAGGAAACTATATATAACACGAAAACGAGGGATATGCACATGGCCAACAAACTCCAGTGTGTCGTCAGAAATGAACGCGATTACGAAGGACGGACGACGCGTTTCAAGTCAGGGAAAGTGACAAACTTTAAAATTCGTTTCGGGTATAGTGTTCAAATTTCGATTGAGGTAAAAAGATAGTGCTTATCGAAAAAGTTCATAAAACCGTGTTTGTAGAAAATAACCGAGCCTTACATTTTATATTTGGGTGATTTATAGCCGTAAATACCATACAAACGGAAATATTAGAGTAAATCAATACATGTATTTGTTCGAATATTTCTAGCCCTACAAAATTGTGCACTGAAAAAAAATTGTTCTTATTTGAAAAAATCGCCGTTCAGAAGGCTGTCCCTGTAACAGAACGCCATTTTGTTCTAATATGAACAAAAAATATTCGTTCGATAAATAACGATGGTTGATGGTTCAATATTGAACTTAGATGTTCTATATTGAACAAACCTTCTTTGTTCAAATTAGAACGTTTTGTCGTTCGCGGTGGAACCCT
Source organism: Leiobunum rupestre (assembly GCF_980474605.1). Lineage (NCBI taxonomy): Eukaryota > Metazoa > Arthropoda > Arachnida > Opiliones > Sclerosomatidae > Leiobunum > Leiobunum rupestre. The sequence goes on from NC_143388.1 coordinate 67,546,566, forward strand.
TTGTCGTTCGTCGTGGATCATTTTCTCGTTGGCGGTGGAACGCTTTGTCGTTCGCCGTGGATCATTTTCTCGTTCGCGGTGGAACGCTTTGTCGTTGAAAGTATCACGCTTATATGTTAGTACATGTACATGAAACCAATACGAAGAAATCCATATAGGATTGTGTGTAAAACCTGTTCTAATGGTTACGATCTCCTAGCTATTGGATGGAATCTATGCTATTGTGTAGTTTACAAGCCTTCCTCCAGAGGGCGAAAGAGCATTCGTTCTTATTTGAACGAAATAAAATATCTTGAACATACCGTTCTCTGTAACATACCTTTAGAACGCTATCGTTCTTTTTAAAAGACTGTTCTAAGTTGAACGGCTTCTGAACGAATTTTTTTAACAGTGTGCTCACGAGAAAATGATGAGGACTTTTGACAACTTTTTCCGAAGTTAAACCTAAATTAACTGGGCTTAAACGGAATTAGGATGAAAACTAGACTTGTCCCCCTCATAGACAGCTTATGCTATTGCTTTGTGGATATAGGCCAATCCTAGAGGAAACAATCTTTGCAAAGCGTTGGGAAAGTTGAATCAGTGCGCCTCTAACAACGGTGAGAGCCTAGTGGGGGCCGAAAGATAAATAGGTTTATGTATTCTAAGAATATTATAATGATAACTTAAAAAACATTATTTATTTATTATTTCAAGAAGATAATAAGTTCTCAAGTGCGCGGAATGCACTTATCACTAAATTGAGCGCCATTTAAAAAATGTATCTTTACAGGGTCTCTTTTTTATTAGATTGCGCCACCCATATAGCACCTCTTGTCATGAATTTATTTTCCGTTTTAATATGATTGCCTAAAAGAGTTAAACGTGTTGTTGGACAACTTAATATGTTAACAATTTCTTTTATCAGCAATAACTTAAAAATGAAAGTATTATTTTAATGAAAATTTTCAATTTGCAGCTTCAGAGTGTTCATTTCTTTCAATATTAAATTGCAAAAAGTTTCTAACACAATGGTCTACCTGTAAGGTTAAAGAAAAACCATCCTGCGTTATGAGAGGAGGGGAAATTCCAACAGACCATTGCTTTTGTGGACCACAAAGTAAATTATCATTTTGCACAGCTCAATCAATAATCGAAATCAACTGAGGTTATTAATTAAATGTATTTATAAATATTAAGGGTTCTGTGAAGGTATTACTAGAAATTTGGGTACTTTTAATTTAATTTTACGGAAAAAGATGTTTTATAACAAGGCTTAATTGCTGCTCCATTTTATAAGCGACAGCTCAACGCGGAAGGCCTTAACGCTGTCCTTAATCGATTACTAAATTTATTACGATAACCACCACGCACCCATTGGTATTTAAGTTTTTAAGTTATGATTTCACAATAACCTTATAATCGCTTTGTAATCGGTGTAACTGTACTACATTTATTTATGATCCTTCGTAGTCGTTGTGGTCCTTTTGTAATCACTGTATTTTGTTCGTTTTTGCTGGTATCAGCTCGTAATCAATATAAAATTCACGCAATTGACGTGACCGCTGTAATCATGTCTTGATCACACTTATTTTTCCTCAATCACTGGAATTGACTTGTAATCGTTGTAATCGGCACGTTATTGTACAAGCTACATAATCACCAAATTGCCATTATCTCCGTAATCTAAGTAAAAGTTTTGATAAAATTAAAAATAAAACACTTACATAGTTGGCACGAATAAGTGTAAAATTTATTAATTCTCGACTAGTTGTCAAGAAATACAAAGGAAAAAATTAAAACACCCACTACGGTTAATATAAAATTCAATTCTCTTAAAAAATACATTGCCAAACATGGCCCAAATAAGGGCCATTATCACTTATTATATTTTTTGTACGTTTTTTAAAATTTCTACAGATTCTAGAGTATTACGTTCGAAATCATTTCGTGGCTGTGCTAGTTATTCCAATCAATACTGTGCGTGGGATCGTTTAGTACAGGGGCGGCTCCAGGGGGGGGGGGGGCATGGGACCATGGTCACCCTAAATGGTTGATAACTACGATGAGTATCATTTTAATATACGTGTAAGAAATCAATACAGCTTACTGTTTACATGCCGCCACGGTCTTTTACATGCAAGATATACTACAGCTACAGAAGAGCTACGTAACGTATACCTGCGGAGGTAAATTTGCCAGAACAGCGGAACTTCGACCGTCACCTATTTGCTAAAGCTCTTGCAGCTGCAGACCACGTCACTGACTCGATTCTGGAAAATCGAAACCCGTATTCGGAGACAAATTTCAAGGCCGTGGCAGGTGCAGCGATTAATGGATAGGTGGTGACGGCGGTTTCCGTTCCTTCTTCTAGAGGAGGCAAGGGCGCGGGCCAGGCCAATGGAAAATGTACGATACATTGTGTTTTTTTATTAAACTTCAGGAAATGTTATTGTTACTTTATAATAACAATTTATAACTACACAAAAACCTCGTTTTTGTCGCTGATTCAACTTGTTTGGGTGCACGTATGCGATTATGGTAAGTCACTAGTATCTTAGTGATAAAATTATTTTATTAAGCCTATTTGTGAAATTATGGATGTAGTGCAACCGTTCAACGATGGCGTTGTATTTTGTCGAAACTAAACCTAGTATATATAAGGGACAAACGATAAGTTTTATGGGAACTTTAGAATATCAAATGCAAGTGCTTTCTTATAAAAATATTCTAAAAATGTCGAAAGAGCTTTATAGAGTTTTATGGTTTTATCGAATGGGCTATTTTTAACAATAGGTACTTATGTTTTTTTTGTTTTGTTTATTGTTTTTGGTTTATTATTTGTCAAGGATTACAATAATGCAAAAAGTTTTAACCACAATTTATTATTTAGAAAGATATCATAAATATAAAATTGTTACATGCCAGCAAATTTGGGTAAAGTATAGAATAGCTGCCCCACACCCGATTTTTTTATATATATTTTTTGGATAGAGGTCAAGATGGGGATTATTTTAATGTTAAATAAGTTTTTGCCGGAAATGAATATTTACAAAGATATGAATTTTTAAACATTGGCCTTTTGCAGTGAATTTTCCCTAGGACGATTCTTTAAATTCCTATATTTTAATGCGTTTTTGGATAACGTGGGGCTGATGACGAAAAAGGAAAAATGTATAAATGGAAAACATTACTATCTTACTTTATTATTTTAGCTATTTTCGCCTTATTTCAATGCATTTTAGGGGTTTTGGCGGGCAAAATAGGTGAGGTTATTTATATTATTAGGTTAGTTTGATTAACATCGCGTTGACGATACTTGATGCGTCAGGCTTGGTGCTGTCCTTTAGGTTGCGTTATAGATGGCCCATAGCATTTTTTAGTATGGGGTTGGGTAGGTGCCGCGCACCCCCAGCGCTCGAGCGAAGTGAGTGTGCGGAGCCGTCAGGCGCCAATACTTAGAATACATTCGACGTTCTATAAGTCAACATCACACAGAAGACAAAAGTTAGTACTCCTTTGCATTTCAGCCTTTTTCTTTTTGGTCATCAGTCCTACGTTATCCAAAACGTATTAAAATCTAGGAATGTATAAAATCAAACACGACATCAGTCCTGCCTCATCCAACACGTACACAAATCTCGAAATATGTCGTTGTTTCCGTTGTAAAAATTTCTGGCAAGTAACAATTTTACATTGATCATATCTTTTTAAATAATAAATTGCGGTTAAAACTTTTTGCATTACTGTAATCCTTGACAAATAACAAACCAAAAAAAAAACAAAAAACAAAAGTTCCAATTGTTAAAAAATCCCTTCCTCTTTCCCAGTACTGTAAGTAGTATTACAGTGCATGGGTAACTGGGTATACAAATCCACAAGTGTCTGTTTTTTATGTCTTGAAAAATTCTACGAAGGTGCCCCCCCCCCCCAAATTTTTTGTCTGGAACCGCACCTGGTTTAGTAGGTGCAGCGAGACAGCTGATTTTTCAAAGATCCTATTAAAGAAATTTTTATATTGAGATAAAAAATTTTATAGGCCTTTTGGTTTGACTAAATTTACCAAACCTGTTTTCCCTTAATTTAACATATTTTCGATTTTATTGTTTGGTCTGTATGCAAATTTTTGTTTAGATGTTTGAATTTTATTTTTAAATAGTTTTTAAATTGATACGAAACCTGAGGTTAACGTAGTAAACTTAGTATCTAGTTAAGTTTTAATTATTAATTTTGAAAGCATGCAGTCATTTATACAAGGGTCAAAGCCCCGATGGTAGGCTATAGATTTAATATAATGTAGTTATTTTTTAACAGCTACGTCATCGGAACATATATTTTTCATGCACCATGATAGTTTGCATATTCACTTTACTTCACCGTAAATTAAAAAGTTGGTTAACTTTCTATTAAAGGTTTGTACGGAAATAACTAAACTCAAAGAAATATGCATATTATAGAGGAAAAAGCTTTTGGAGTATTTCAAAACGTTGAAAATAGCATGTATCAAAGAAACTTGTATTTTAGTCATACCTAAACAGTATATCACTAAATGATGTAGTAAGGCTGATATAATAGGCTTAATGAGGCTATTATCACTTTATACAGCGGCCAACACGAGAAGTGCATAAACTGCTCGATTTTTGTCTTCTTAACCGACGATTTGCTGATATGAATCACAAAGTTTCTGCTAAGCAGACGTTAATCCATCCGTTTAAGAGCTTGTCACGTTTGCCGCTACTATTTTTAAGTAAAATGAAAATTTAAATGATGATTACACCTTCGTCAAAGAATAATCTCTATTCGCAACCAAAAGAAATAAAAGGGGGCGCTTCGGTTTGTCCAAGATGGCGCGATCTCAAGGAAACAAATAGGCGACTTAACGTAGTAAGCTAGATAATTGGGACGTTTAAATTAGACTGATAGAATTATTTTGAAGGTGTGTTTGTAATATTTTGCAATAAAATGGTTACGTATTGCTGCGTGTTTGATTGTAAAAACAACGGTACCATGGAAGGTATGAGGTTTCATCGTTTTCCTTCAAAACAGCCGAAATTAGCTAAGGCTTGGGAAGTTGCGTTAAAAATGGGAAAGACACCCAGTAAAACTATGGTTGTTTGCTCTTCACATTTTAAAAAAGATGATTATAAAAATATTCCTGAAACACATAAAGGTAAGTCAATTCTGGTGTAATACTAAACGTTGTTTTTAATCTTGATCTTGATATTATTTTACAGATCATTTCAAATATCCACCTCGCCTACGGCCCTTAGCAATTCCTTCTGAGAAACTACCTCTTCGTAAGCATGATAGAAAGACAACACCTTCATCTCAAAGGAGAGCAAATAGATATATTGTAAGGAAAAATAGGCAGACTTCTCTCAACAAGATCAGCGAACCCGAGAGTAACGAAGACGAAGATCCGGAGCAAGAACACTTGGAACCTCAACCGCCTCTACCAGTTGAAATAGCTCAAACTGATGATAATGCCATTAATACTTTAGAAAAAGGAATCATGGTAAACACGCTAGCAGAACATAAATGTAAAGTAGCTGCTAATTGCGGAGTATTGGAACAAAAAACTGTTGTGTGTTTGACAGGAGTTCAATCGATGGAACTTTTTGATGAGATTGTTCAAATAGTAAAAGAAGAATTTCCAAGTAAAAGTGCATTGCCAGTCGCGGACAGAATTTTACTTACATTTATGAAACTTAAATTAGGTATTACGTACACTGCTCTCGGAGCTCTTTTCGGTCTTAGCCAGCAAATAACGGCTAATTATTTCAAACAAACAATATGCCAATTAGCCACGGTTTTAGAATCATCAGTTCCATGGCTAGAGAAAGAGGAAATCATGGAATCTATGCCACTTTGCTTTAAAGATTATGAACATACGAGGACGGTGTTAGATTGTACAGAGGTCTCCGTTGAAAAGCCTAGGTGTCTAAAATGCAAGATAAAAACTTACTCTCATTACAAAGGTACCAATACCGTTAAAGTGTGCATTTGTGTATCTCCATCTGGTGTGATTACTATGGTGAGTCAGGCGTTTGGGGGTAAATCATCTGATAAACAAATTACCGAAAAGTGTGGAGTTCTTGAGAAGTGCATACCGTATGTAGATGCCATTATGGTGGATAAAGGGTTTGCAATTGAAGACTTGTGTAGTGTAAGAGCGCTGAAGTTAATTAGGCCGCCTTTTCTTAAAAGAAAGGCTAAAGGACAAAACACTAGAAAGAGGGGCCAATTTTCCCGAGAAGATGCCTTGCTAACTTCAAAAATCGCTAGCGCTAGAGTTCACGTTGAGCGAACAATTCAAAGATTGAAAACTTTCAATATTTTTAACAAAAGCATACCGTGGGATTTACTTCCTTACATTAACAAAATGTTTATCGTTGCGAGTGCTGTTGTAAATTTGTCAACATCTATATTGGCAGATAATAAATTTTAGTACAATCATAAATTGCTAAATATTTTATTTACTCAAAAATAAACAAAAAGTAAAATAATACTGTAATTCAAGTCTGAGGAACAATGGTTTAGGAACGAATTGCAATTTTTAATTGCATAATAACATTTATCCTGAACCAATATTGCTTAGGATTTTAGTTCTATATATTTCTTCAAAAAATATTTAAAATAAACAAATTGCAATTTAATTAAAAGCTTAGTAACAAATACTTCAGCTATTTTAACTTCAACTACTAATATGTCATTGCTTTTCTTTGAATAAATGACTAGGTGTGCTAGCGAGAGCCCTAAAATTGCAAGGTTTAGTTGAATTTGTCCATAGAATTTATGTTTGGTTTTTAATTTCAACGTCTCCTCTTTGTGGTTCAAAAAATTCAAATCTTTAACTATTTCATCAAGGGGCTTATCATTTCCCGCTGTAGGACATTTCACTTCAATCAAAATTGACTTATTTAATCCATCCGGCGAACAAGCCAGGTACGGATGATCTGGGTGTATGACTAGACCAATTCGTGTAACATTTACTCCAAATTTTTCCTCATACTTGGCAATGGCAATAGGTTCGTTAATAATTCCATACTGAGTATTTTCATTTCCACGAAATTTTGATTCAATCATTTTGGCAATCTTCTCCGAGGAGTCTTTCTGATAAGTGTAAAACTCATAGCACCTGCTTGCGGTCATTCTCTTTCCTCTGTTAGACAACCAAAAATCACTAGTCTGGGTAATTGTTGTAATTGCAATTTGTAGAGCCTCCTCACTTGTGACTGTGATGTTAGTTTCATAGAATTTTTTTTCAGTTTCAGATAGTCCATCAACTAAGGTTCCAAGATTTTCATCCAACACCTTCATATTTTCACAGTCAAGCATTATGTTGAAACGTATTTTGATATCATCAAAAGTGTCAGAGATGGCAGAGCTTGCGGTGGCTGGATTTTTATCTTTTAATGGAGATTTAACAAATTCTTTCCTAATTTTTGGGCCAGGTAAAATATGTTTATGAAGCGCCGTTTCGTACTTGGATGAACGAAGAAGCCTTAATAAGATACTCCGTTGCTTATTTTTATCAAATGATGGAACCGCATACTTGGGTGGCCCAACACAACACATATCACTAATGGGTTCCCCTTTGTGCATTTCAATCGATTGCTTCTTGAGTTTTCCCCATTTCCGAGTAACGTCAGTACAAGACTTCGTTTCTTTACATAATGTGTTACTCTTATTAACGAGTAAAAGAACGGCAATACAATGCTTGCAATATCCACCGCTCCCACTTGGACATGTACAGATCACTTGAAATTCTGTGAACTCCACATTTAGTTCTAAAGTTACATGGTGGGGCTCCTCAGAGAAGGCAGAAGACTGCAGTACAAGAGCCTCCACTTTGTACCCTTTAAGCTTCTCGGACGTTCCAGTAATACTGCAGGAAATGATATGATTACTTCTTAGTTTTTCCTCTCCTTGTTGTAAACAATTGACTTTGGTTCCAACATATTGTATTATTTTAATTAGAGGCAGTCTGACATCAACTTCTATTTTAAAAACAAATTAATGTTTAAAATGCAACCTAAAGAACAAGCTTAGGCATAGGCCTAGTTTAGACTTTTTAAATAATATTTACCTTCTTCAGCATCGACAGTAGGGGTATTTCGATCCATTTCCGTGGTGCTGGTTTTTTCTGAGAAAAAGTACTAATTAATAATTCATTAATTTTCGAAATACATGTAGAATACTTACACCAAGTGTATGTATGCCTAGACATGCCTCCAGCTGACAGCAGTACTGTTTCCTTTAGATCGTAGTTCTGCTTTTTCGCCACTAGGTGGCGATACCATATCTTTTGGTTGCGAATTCACGCATCATTTCTTCTTTCTGTGTAAGAATTGTGTGAACCTCCGGAATTGGATAACGGAAAAGTGGAGAGTAAACTGCACGATGAATTAGATTTCAATAAGAAGTGCAGTTTTACTTGCGACCCCCATTTCGTAATTAAAGGAGTGCAAACGATGTATTGTACCAAATGAGGTGATTTGTCTGAAAACATGCCCAAGTGCGTGCATGGTAAGTAGAAACAATTCATTACTATTAGTAAGCCAGTAATTCCGTTTGATATTCGTAATAAAAATCTTTGGATAATATTGCTTTACTTTGGCCTGCTTGTCGATCGAGTTAACTACTTAAAACAAAACAAAAACCTGAAAAATTATTTATTTTGAAATAGTTGATTGCCCCAGAGAGGAAATGAAACGATGCTTTAATAACGAGAAATGTAAATATTTAGAGGAGACAATCTGTGAAGCATCTAACTCTGATTTCATGTGTGGATGTCGTGGAACTTTTGAGTATTGTTGATAATTAATCTCTAGGTAGGATTTTTTATTACTTTAATAAACTCTAAATGTCCTGGTTTTACTCGTTCATGTATGTTGTGATATTGATCACTTCACCTTACATCCAGAAAATGTAAAATTTAAATTGATCGGTAATTAAAACCAACATTTGAATTGTACTGAGATTAATGTCCAATATAATGTTCCGATATAAGGATATAAAATCTACATTTTATTAAATTTAAAATACCAAATATTATAACCGAAACACTTACGTTTTAATAATATGACTAGTGCTCTAGCAGTTTAATTTAAATCGACATTCTCTGATCTAAGATGCGAAAACATACTTATCTATATGAACTCTAATATTCTTAAAGTTATCTTAAACGACCGGAAACCAAAAGTTAAAAGTATAACCCAATCAAGATAAGAATGCAGATCATAAAATGTAATGTTCATGTTGTAGGATAAAAAGTAAGACAAATTAAAAACCTGGCCCTTCCGCAGCCCACTCCGCGTTTGACCTATTTGAACTTCCGGCTAATGCAACAAGAAGTTGCGATCAAATGGGGACTATACGGACAGAAGCAGTAACAGCATGGGCTGAGCTTTATTAGCAAAACACATTCTTTGACACCAGCACCCGAAGTGTTTGGGATTTCTGAAAGTCTATATCAGGCGGTGAAAAGTAGCCGTTATTTACGGGAAAAGTGAAGAAAAATGGTTTAATTAATTTTACGAAACACAGACTTATATATAAATAAAAATTATAAACGAAATACAATTGTCCTAACTGATATTTGTGACCCTTACCGTACTGCTTTAAGACGTCAACGGTTATAGATTTAAGCCGGAAATCACAGGTGCTACCTCATAAATCGAAATTGGACGAAATCGATAAACAAATAATATTCAAAGGATGAATCTCCCGAAAAATTCAAACATTCAACGAAAATAAGAAATAAGGAGGTGTTGGCGTATTTTAATAACATGGGGTAATTCTTTTTAATTTAATGATTTTAAAAATTACTTTTATCAATCTAACATAAAATGCTATTGAATTTTCTTAACTGTTTCAAGTTGATCCACCTATTTATTTATTTATTAGTCGGAAATGTTTATATTTTAAATCGATTTTATTATTTCGACATTCACATTGTTAAACTTAGAAAGAAGACCACGCTTACGTACCTAAAACGATATATTAAATCACAAAAACATTGAATTCGTTTTGAAACCCCATTTTAGCGGAGTAGGTGATTCTTAGTTCCAAGCCGTAATTTCCGTTGTTACAGATATTTTTATCACTTTTGTTGTCTTAGTTTTCAATATCAAAAAAGATAATCACACAAGAAAAATGGAAGAAAATTTTTTTATTTCATATTGACCATTAGAATTGCCCCTAGTAATCATTTTCTAATAACGTGATTGATCTAGTAATGCGCACGGAAATAGTTGAAATGAGTCAGTATAGTCAATCTTCAACTATTTTGGTATAAAATTTTACAGAGATGATGGAGTATTATTTGATACTTTAAATTTTTCTTTCACTCCAACCCGCAATATCGCAGAAAAGGTAAACTTCCACCGTTATGTAGAAACCTCCAATGTATTGCGCTCAACGGGTTTAATCGCTTTGCTGACACTATAAACAACGTCATGGTTGGCTTCCTTTAGCCATGAATTGGCTTTAGGCTTACGCTCATACTGTTTACCACTACAAAAGAGAAAAGGTTTACTTTTTGCGGTAAAAAGTTTCGCCCACGCGATCAAAACTATTTCAACGGTTCTTTCGGAAGTAAATATTTGACAATCTCCGCTGTACCATAACAACGCTATTAATTGCCATTTTAAAATTTTGACTGTTATAACTTCTGGTAATTATGTACGTGGCAGTTATACTGGTATAACGAATTTTTGGACTAGGAATCTTTACTGTAGGTGTACGATTCACATTTATAATTGATTTAACGATGATTTCGAAATTTCAACATTGGCGTTTACAAAATTTTGCCATGAGACAGCCTATCTTATGATTAACCATTTAAAGAAAAAAGTATGGAGACACTACCAACTTGACCACGAAACATTATTACTTTTAGAGAATATTTATACAATTGCTTCACTTAGCAACGCTCGCATTGCGCGCATGGTCGCTGTTTTAATGCGAGTACCACATTAAAATACAGATACCAAAAGGAAATTAAGAACTTAAACTAGTTCGCACCTTTGCCCATAAATAGTAGGAAATTCCCGTTTCAAGAAAAAGGTCTATGTTCTCCATAAAGTCACGTTAAGTGGGTGCTCGTAGATATAAATGATTGAAAGTCATTTCAGTTCTAATATTTGGCGTTTTCGTTTTTTTCAATGTAGTTAAAAATACCAGTTTCAATTGCGGATTACCATCAATTGAAAATGGGATGATTGAATGTGTCGAACAGGGTTGTATCGCAACTTGCAAACATAATTACTATTTGGAAGGACAAGGATTGATAAAATGTGAAAACGGAATATGGAAAGGTAGCTTCGGAAAATGTAAAGGTAAGTCTAAATATAAAAGCAATTTGTTCATAAACGAGATCAGGAGAACACCAGATATCTCTTTAAAAACAAGTCACTTATGGTTTAATTATAACACGATATACTTTGGATTTCTTATCCTTTTAGTCGACTAAGAGGCCACGTCTCTGATATTATTGATGCTTTTAATAGCTTAAACCATAAATTAATAATAAGATGTGATTCGTTCTTAGACGTAAATTTGGACTTAAACACGTTACTTAAATTCGGGGAAACAAGTTAATAAATGTTTCTGAAACGCTAACTGCACAATAAAATTAAGGTGATTACTCTTTTTTAATTCTAATTTGGTTTTTGGGACTCATTGAATTAGATCTATTTTGTTGGTTCAAATAGTTTCTATAATAATTGACGTAAATTTCATTTTCAAGTTTAATTTTTGCTTAACCATTTGCTGCGAGTTTTGCTCAGACAAAAATATATTAATTCAGTTTAACCATTTCTAAAATTGTTATTATTTAAGAAATAACAACACAATTTTAGCTAAAGAGTTTATTTTTCTTAATAAGATGACGGAAAGTCGCTCAATTTGGACGATCTTATAATAAAGTGGTTTTCATTTTTACATTGTCAACGATATCGCAAAGTATTTAAAGAACTCCTTTGAATTCGTTTTTGAACGATCATTTTCAATAAATGAAATTGCTTCCTCGCATGATATATATGGCTTAACTGAAACACGAACAAATGAACCTAATTAATCATTTGCTGAAAAACAATATAAAAATTATAATTTAAGCTGACTTGGCGCGGAAGCAGTTGGTTTTGGTGGCGTACCATTATTTCCGCGTCTTCAGTGCGATGCTTAACGCATTATACAGTTTGATAAAAAACAAGGCTATTACATTTTACTTTGCCTTAAAGGTTTTGGCCTACTAGCGTTTTGTAGTTACGCAAACATGTTTTAAAAATATAATAAAATGTTAACTTTGAGTGGCATAGAGAATGTTTTCAATAACTCGGTGATAAGCAGTTTTGAATTTTTAATTAAAGCTACCACCTATAATTGCACACCACCGCCAAAACACGAAGGACAATATATGTCGTGTGTCCGACGTTCCATAAATCAGCCTTGGAATTGCCACTTTAGGTGCGAGTACCCATATTTCCAAACTGGTGGACAACGCAGCATAACTTGTCAAGAAAATGGAGAATGGTCAGATAAACCCGGATTAGATTGTAGACGTAAGCAGAGAGTTTTTCAATTTCAACTTCCTACTACCTATCATTTCTACAATTCCAGGTTTACCAGCCGATTGAATGTAACCGAAAACTAAAATTAATTTAGAAGGAAAAGAATACAGTCATGCCGGAAGGAAATCAAACCCGGTTTCTATTCAGATGTTTTTGAAAAACCTCACATTATTCCAAATTCAGGAGATGATATGCATGTAATTAAATTGAGCCCGATAAAATTTGCCTATTGTTAACTAGCTTTGGTACGAGGAGGGGTACTTTTTTGCTTTTCCAACATGAAATTCCACTATGTGTTTATCAAACATATTTCAAATGACATCGGTTTCACGGCCGTATCTTTTCAAATGATCGTCCCAAAAGGGTTTTTGTCTATTTTCGGCCTAGTATGAAAACTTGAACTTCTGAATTTTAATTATTTCGACGTTAAAATTAAAGGATTAACCAGAATTCCAATCGAATTTTATTCAGGTCAATGCTTTGATGAAATACAAAAAATGTTCCAAGGACAAAACCTTTTTAACAGATTACATATATATTTACATATATCGTTTAAAATATTTTATGCGAGAATGATAGAAAAAAATAAGTATTTTTTTGTTTATTTAAAAAATAATTGTAATTAGGTTTTTATTACCTATTCATTAATTGATGTACATATTTATCATATGATAATGTATATATTTTAAAACTCTTCACTTAAATTTAAGCCTTATAACCGCTATATTTAGTAAGTTTATAAAAAATAAAATTATAAAAAAGTGCGTAAAATATTTTATATTTAACTTTGAAATGTTGCTGTTATTTTTGTTGTGACTAATATTAAACTAAAACTTAATTATATATAACAAAAACAACAATATATTTCCGTATTATGACTTTTGTGATCCTTTTTATTTGGGAGAATGGTTAATTTAAAAAAAATGTCAATAAATGTGAGCTCTTCATTGAAAAATGTTTGATAAACACATAGAGGAATTTGAAATTGGTAAACTGAAAAAGTACGTCTCCTCGTGTTTAACATAGGCAAATTCTGTCGGGCTCTATTTTATTACATGCATAACATCACCTAGATTTAGTTTTATGTGAGCTTTTTTAAAACATCTGAATAAAAACCAGGTTCAATTTCCGTCCGGCAATTATTTATTTCTTTCCACCCAAGATTAATTTTTTTTTAGGTTCCTGAATTTCTCTGTAGAGTTATAAACGTCGGTGGCTGAATGTTAGAAAACGCGTCTGCCATGCAGGTGACTCGGTTTCAAATCCCAAATGTGGCTATTGGTCTTGACAATTAGACGTATATCATAATCGATTGGTGAAATCCGTGCCATTTGGATGTTGAAAAGTGTATCGTAAGCCTCAGCATTCGGTTCGTCTTTAAGATAAGAAAACGGTAATTATCCACAACATAAAAACCCTCAACACAAAATGGTAACACACCCAAGGTGCCGCATTATTGCTTTTCGTATATCAGATCACGTTATGGGAACGGTTATTAACGTTGCCTGCTCTACATTTCTGGAATTTGCGAACACCGCACTTACACTTTTCACCGTGACGCCAACTGCGAACACCGTTCTGTCTTTATGCCCCAGGTTAAAAATTTAAATTTAATATTTAAATGCTATTAAATACAAAGGGGTGATCTTGTGAATTTAAATAATTAAAACCGATAACTACCAAATGACAAAGAAGAAAATATTCAGATACTCTGTCGATATGTCATTCTATTTTATATCCGATACATACAATTTATTAGATAGCAACAACGATGTGGGAGAAGTTAGTTATTCCAAGTAACAACCATCTCTGATTAAGTTAATTTATCTAAGCTAGATTACATCTATGGATAAAAAATGAAAAGTTATTTAAAAATGTTTTAAATAAAGCTATTATATGTGTTTAATGTTTTTCTTAAATTGGTTAGAAAATAGTTAATATGCCGAATTTTTTTCGGAACAAAACCACGGTTTTTGTTTTTTTTAACAAAGATTTTGTTAACCTTGTTATATCTTAATCGATAAATTGCCACGAATCACCTTTCAATTATCATACATTTACGAAAACCATATCCTTCAAGGCATTAAACAAAACTTTATTTGTCGTTCCAAATTTGAATTTAAAGTGAAGACGATTGTATCACCCATTAATTAGGTTAGAGTCAATTTTAAAGGGTTAAGGGGTCTTAAGTTTAAGTAGTGAGCTGTTGGCTGGTGTGGCATGCAGGGCTTGCCACCACCCTCCTACGCATTGTAACCCGGCCACCTTAATTAATGGCTTTAAAATTCGCTTGATAGCTTAGGCCTATGGTGGTGCCTTGGTATTAGCCTAGCTGATTATTTAAAGTTAGAGTTACATTATAGAAAAACCTATTAGGTTTGATAGTGTCTTTATTTGAAAATACTTAAAAGTTTAACGTATATGTCACTTTATCACTTTTTAGAATGTCATAAAAGCATTTTATCGTATTATTATTCTTACGGAATTTTATTATTACTATTCGTAAAAAACCTTCTGAAGTGTTGTCGGAATTACTTCTGGAGAGGTGTTAAAATATACGACCTTCGCTCTCACCGTTAAATATATTTATTTTCCTGAGAGTGTTCTCTCTAAAACGTTGTCACTCGCCAATTTACTTCTAATTCAAACAAAAGCGCGCGATAAAACCAACCGGTAATTTTGTATCATCGGTTGAATTAAACCATATTTAACATTAAATTGCAGTCCAAATAAGAGAAAATAGGGGAAAGTGTAGATCTTTGCCGATCGCACGCGTCGCCTTGTTTAAGGGGCCGAAAAACCCTCAAGAATAGATGTCCCCTCCCCCCATCTCGCCGAAGCCTCTTCACATTTCATGAGCATCTCGATTTTTTATTACCGTGTGCTAAAAAAATTGTTGGTTTTTTATTTTATTTTAAATCCGAGTAAATAATTGTTTTATATGACTTATTTAACTTTTATACTATATTTATAAACAAAGCCCGTTTTGAAAGTAAATTTATATTTTCAAATGCGAAAATTAGATGAAAGGCACATTTCGTCACGTGTTTGCTAAGCTTTGTAGCCTGGAGTTTTATGGTTTATTTCAAGTCAAATGGTTACGCAAGGCATCACATAAAACCCAGTCATTTGGATAGATAGTTTTAAGGATGCTATTGCTGAGTTAGACGAAAGGGGAATCAACAGGACCATAATTGAAAATCTACAAAACAGTGTTGCGTTAAACAAAACGTGTATCCTTGGCCTGAGCTAAGGCCTGAGTGTATTTGTAGATAGTTTATTTATTTTTTAGTTTTAGATTTGGAATAATTTGGTGACCGTCTTTCATTTTGCGTGGTGGCATATCCTTCAGCTTAAAACATTTCTCGTAATCACCGTAAAACCAACTAATTAAAAAATATATTTATAAAATTAACGCATTCTTAAAACCGGAGTCACCCATGTAAAAACTAAAGGCCAAGAAACCAAAGGTTAAACTTTTTACATTAAAGCGCGTTTTTTCTAGAAAACGAGAGCTAAACGTATCTCAGACTACCTCGTTCAGCACTATATTCCCGAGAAGAATGACGTTGGGGTCCCATGACTTACGCGAGTCATTATTGGTTCTCGCTGGTTGGAGGGAATTTGAAAAGATTGAACCCCTCAAACAAGGGAGCGGGCGAACAGTTAATTTTTGTTTTAAGAGCTACACTCTCTCCTATTTTTCATCGAGCTTTCAACTTTATCAATTTCCTTTCCATTTTAGCTAAATCGAGAAACGAAGATACCTGCTTACAAATAAACGATTTTTAATTGTTTAATTACATTAATTAATTTGTCATTACAATAAGCATGGCAAATACCAACAATATACATGGTGCTCGGACAGACATTTTTCAAGTATCGTTCTGACAAGTTATGAATATAAGTTGAATATGCGTCGTTATTCTTTGGAACCGCGCAAAACTATGCTAGAGTTATTTCTTGGTAGACAATGCTTCTAGAGTTGGCCAATTGTTTAAAATATGCTAGCCTTATAAGAGACCTAATCACCACACTGTCCTCCGAGATGTCCGTGACTTCGAAATATAATGTTAGGTCAATCCGATGTTCTAAGGTTCCGAGGACCAGATTATCATCCCATCAACATGGAAAATATTATTATCGCCTATTTTGTTACGTAACCTCGAGACACGTAAAAACCACTAGCAACGACTGAGGATTGTCAGAAGGATATATCTGGAGTGATCTTGACCACCACCTCCCCCCTCTCAGACAAGCTCTCCATCAAGCATTTGAATGAAAGGTTTATGGCACGATGATTTTAATTTTGCATCTAGCTCCTGTATGTTCTGTTTTAAAAAAAAGGTCCTATAGACTTCTATGAATAACTCATGTGTAGTTATCTAAATCATCACTGGGAATTGCCTCATCGCCATAAGAATCAATTTAGTTCAAACGCCTGGGCAGGTCTGGAAGAAAATCATCCTATTGGACATTTTATTTAACACCTCGTCCTATAAAACGAAGTTGCGAACGAAATGAAAGAACTCCCCTGAGTTTTAGCACGATAGAGTTCCAGCACATCAACA
Source organism: Leiobunum rupestre (assembly GCF_980474605.1). Taxonomy (NCBI): domain Eukaryota; kingdom Metazoa; phylum Arthropoda; class Arachnida; order Opiliones; family Sclerosomatidae; genus Leiobunum; species Leiobunum rupestre. The sequence continues at coordinate 67,563,691 of NC_143388.1, forward strand.
TCCTGATGTGCTCGCGGAGCTCCCCCAGTGAGGTATCGGCCGAAAACTTAACCTACTTTGACCTGCAAGATCGCCTGACTTAAGCCCACTCAACCTCTTCCTGTGGGGTTTCATCTCGGAGCACGTCTATCGTACACCTGTCAGTGCTGCTGAAAACTTGCGCCAAAGAATCATAGACGCATGCCGTCTCGTGACTTATAACTGTAATTATTTATTGTGACCTATTAACTCTTTGAAACTTTATTTCCTTAATATCTTTTTTTACAAACAATAAAAGATAATTTCATGAACACATACCATGTCCTGATGTATCTAGCAGGTCTTAACTCTCTAATTGTTTCATTGAATATAAAACTTATTCTTTGGTACACTGAAGTGTTCAATTAAAAATGGCGCCACAAGAGCTATTCTGGGTAGAACCAACTTGTTTTTTCGTGACTAAGTGAACATTTACGTTCTTCGATGAAAGAAAATTACTTTTAGGTTCGACAATTCGCTATACAACTATCTCATTGAAAAGTTTTGTTTGGTGCCAAACGGTTAAAAATATTTCCGATTTTTCTAAAAATGCGTTTAAAAAGTTCCCAAATATACGCTGAAAAATTCAGAACAAAATTTTGAGAAAAAATGTCTCACTAAATTTAGAGGAATAATATTATAAAGGCTAATTAAAAGATTTAATGAATATTTTTAAACAATTATTTCAGTTCATCCTATCAGAAAATGCACGTATTGGGATGTCAGATTAGAGATTTTTGCATTTGGAATACTAAAGGATCCTGATATGTGGATAGAGTTTAGTCCATATCGTAGAAATAAAAAATTGTCTTACATCGACTTTTTTTATATTGTTCGTGTCGCAAAATCCTTTGAAAATATCTTTAAGCTCGAATGCCAAAAAGGTTTTGATTTGGAAGGTGGACAATTTGCTGAATGCAACTTAGAGACTGCGAATTAGATGCTCAATAATTCGAAATGTAAAATTAAAGGTAAGATTTAATGCCTTATAGGAATATTTATATTACAATTATGAATAGTAATCAGCTAGGCTAATACCCAAAGTACCACGCTAAGAAATCCAGCGACTATTATGTATCTGCCACAATCAAGCGATTTGCGAAAGGCCAATGAAAACAATAAAATAATCTTCTGGTGACATTCCAAGACCAACTCGAACTATTTTCTAAAGGCGCTTGAAAATCACGTTTGAAAAACTTACGAGGAGACGACCCGAGGTGGTTCTCACCGATTTGGTTCAAAGTTGGAGGATTGTTAGACCTAGATGTAATATGAAACCCGTTAAAGGGAAAAGTTACGCTGGGCTTCCGTTTTGCCATAGCAACCAAAAATGTTTTTGACAACATAAAATTAGAAAAAGTCTATGTAAAATAACATGCGAAAATTACAAAACTCCAATAATTAAAAAAAAAATATTTTTTAAGAAATTGTAAACTTTACATTTTTGGATTACTTTGGACAAATAGGGGGGAATAAAATCCATTTAGGGTGAGCTCGAGCTAATTTGAATAAATAGGTCGAAATTTTAGATATAATACAAAATATTTGTAAAACTTATGCCGTGATAACTGCCATATATTTTCGCCGATAAATCTTAAAATTTCTAAATTACATTATCTGAACGATGTAAACAGATTTTTAGATTTCGATAGAAAAACGACGCCATTTTATAAAATGGCGGATACAAATATAAATCATGGTGCAATAAGTTAGGAAATTTATATCCGATGAACTTAAGATTTTACGTTACATTATCTGACCGAATGAATTTGTACTATAGATTTTTATAGTAATCCGACACTATTATGGAAAATGGCGGATATCAATAAAACTCATCGTGCGACAAGTTCCGTAAATATTCGTCGATTAATCAGAAATTTTCTACGTTTCATTATCTGCCCGAGTTAATTAGACCTATGGGTTTTCCAATAATAATCCGACGCCATTTTGAAATATGGTGGATATAAATATACCTTATGATGCGATAACTGCCGAAATTATTTGTCGATTTACGTGAAATTTTCTACATTACATTATCTGACCGAATAAATAAGCCCCTTACATTGTGATAGAAATCTGACGCCATTTTACAAAATGGCAGATATCAATATCTCATAATGCGATAACTGCCGAAATTATTTGTCCAATTACTTGAAATTTTCTACTTTACATTACCTATTAAAGATAATCCTATTAATTTTAATAAAATTCGAGGCCATTTTGGAAAATGGCGGATGTCTGAGAAGTTCCGTAATTATTCGTCAACTATTCTGAAATTTCCCATTTCTGACCGAGTAAATTAGTCCTATTTCTTTTGAGAGAAATAGTCCGTTTTTCAAAATAACGCACATCAATGTAACCCTTGGTGCGATAAATTCTGTATTGTTATTGTTAAAAAAATTATAGGAAACTTCATATAAAATGGGTAAATTTTAATACATTTCGGCAAAATCCAATAATATTGGGTAAGTTCTTATATCATTGGATTAATAGAAAATAATTATTGTTAAATATATCATTTAGGCATAATTTGGGTAAATTGAAATATTATTAAATTAGTTCAATTGGCATTGTAGAATTATTGGTAATTCGGGAAATTATTGGTAAAGCAGAAAATGGTTGTAATTCCGGAAATTTTGGGTAATTTGGAAAATTATTAATAATTTGGGAAATAATTTGTAATTTGGAAAATTATTAGTTATTTGGGAAATAATTGGTAATTTGGGAAATATTTTGTTATTCTGGAAATTATTGGTAATTCTTGAAACTAAAAGTAATTCTTGAAACTAATGGTAATTCTGGAAATTATTGGTAACTCGGGAAATTATTATCGCATTATGAGATATTGATATCTGCCATTTTGTAAAATGGCGTCATATTTCTATCACAGTGTAAGGGGCTTATTTATTCGGTCAGATAATGTAATGTAGAAAATGTCACGTAAATCGACCAATAATTTCGGCAGTTATTGCATCATAAGGTATATTTATATCCACCATATTTCAAAATGGCGTCGGATTATTATTGGAAAACCCATAGGTCTAATTAACTCGGGCAGATAATGAAACGTAGAAAATTTGTGATTAATCGACGAATATTTACGGAACTTGTCGCACGATGAGTTTTATTGATATCCGCCATTTTCCAAAATGGTGTCGGATTTCTATAAAAATCCATAGTATGAATTCATTCGATTAGATAATGTAACGTAGAAAATCTTAGGTTAATCGGATACAAATTACCTAACTTATTGCACCATGATTTATATTTGTATCCGCCATTTTATAAAATGGCGTCGTTTTTCTATCGAAATCTAAAAATCTGTAAACATCGTTCAGATAATGTAATGTAGCAATTTTAAGATTTATCGGCGAAAATGTATGGCAGTTATCACGGCATAAGTTTTACAAATATTTTGTATTATACCTAAAATTTCGACCTATTTATTCAAATTAGCTCGAGCTCACCCTAAATGGTTTTTATTCCCCCCTATTTGTCCAAAGTAATCCAAAAATGTAAAATTTACAATTTTTTTAAAAATATTTTTTTTTTGGAATTATTGGAGTTTTGCAAAGGGGGGACCCTTAGAATTTGTAATTTTCGCATGTTATTTTACATAGACTTTTTCTCATATTATGTTGTCAAAAACATTTTTGGTTGCCATGGCAAAACGGAAGCCCAGCGTAACTTTTCCCTTTAACGGGTTTCATGTTACATCTAGGTCTAACAATCCTCCAACTTTGAACCAAATCGGTGAGAACCACCTCGGGTCGTCTCCTCGTTAGTGGAGGGCCACGTTATCGTTTTTGACGATTCCTATAAATGGCTTTGTTGGAGGCTATCTGGTTAATCCTTTGCCATTGAAAAGATTACTGATCATAGCGTATTACATCCAAACTAATAATATTTCTAAAAATGGTAAATAGTTTTTAAAATTAGAAAACTTTAACTTTTCCGCAAATATACGTTAATATTTTCCCTTATTTGGGACCAAAATAATTTGATTGTTCTGCTATTTTTTAAAATCTTTAAAGGCGATTGCATTTGCATATCCTTTAAAGGAATTATAAAGTAGACGACATTCTTTTTTTTAATGCATCAATTAACCAATTTTACTTCTTTCCCAGACCCATTTGCCTGTCAACCAAAACGTCCCATTGAAGGAAGAACAGACGTGTGTTTTGGAAAACCTAATATTACGTCTTGGCACTGCAGTTTCAGCTGCGATTATGGATATCATGTTACTGGAGGAGATATTAGAGCTGATTGTATCTTTGGAAGAAAATGGTCAGCGAAATCATTGAAATGCAAAAGTAAATACTTCTTAAGTTACCAGTAGCTTAAAACTTTGGGTGGGCCTTCAATAAGTTTGTTTGTTATCTATATTTAGATAATACCTTTAGTTAGGTAATAGTTTCATTAACATTCATTTACAAAAGGTTAGTTTAAGATACATTTCTTTTAGAGAACTACGATTGCATACTGGATGATAAATATCAAAGAGTAAATAAATGCACTCCTAGAAAACCATACGAGCATTGGAATTGCACATTCAATTATAACCAAGGCTATTCTTTGAAAATCGATTACAAAGTGGTTGGCACCGAACTTAATCGATTATGTTTGAAGAGCGGAAAATGGTCTGGATATTTACCTTACTGTAATAGTACGTATTTCACTATTTTGTTTAATGAAGGTTTTAATTATCTTATAAACGTCGTTCCCTATGACTTCGAAATAAGCTAACTCTCCCTCGGGCGGTTGAATTTTAAACGACTTTAAATACGTGGCTTTTCATTTATGACCCAGATTGAATTATTATTCGTTTTCTTGTGCACTTTGACCTTAAAAAAAACATTAGGCTACAGAAAGGCGAATAAAATCCTAAAATATGGCTGCTATATTAATTGTGACACTGTGTTTTGAGTTCAGGGCTTATTCGTACGAGTACTCAATAATTTGTAAAGTTCAGTTAAAAGTGTTTAATCTAGTTCTAACTTTTGCGAAGGGTTGTACTCAGGGCATGTGTTACCAAAAGGCACATTGGGCATTATGTCTAGAGGCATCGAAGGAGTCGTTACGGCTTACGAAAGTGATTTATATTTTTAAACACGGCGAAATTTTACACGGTTATAGAGTTTCTGAAAATGTTTCATAGAGTTACAGCGATCTTAATATGCAATAATAACCAATAAATCAAAGTTGTATTCGTAAAAGAAAAACCGCTCCTTGTAGTTTACAATCTAGTTTTTTTAAAATAATACAAGTCTTTTTGTAAGCGTTTAAAAGAGATCCGGTTTCTCGAAACCTCGTACAATTTTGCTTTTATGGAATTATTTTTTCCAAAAGTAAAAAAATAGACTCATTATAATATTTTTAAATCTGAATCTGTTTTGTATGTTTGCTCTAGGAGTAAAAGCATATCTTAAGGGTCCCATAAAAAAAAATCAGACCAGGCTTTTCTTTAACGAAAAAGTATGAAATTCAACAATACATGAACCCTTACCACGTGGCAAAGAAGAAATCCGAACAAATGAAACACGCGATTTAACCTATACAAGGCGTTTTAATCTGATCGGCCCAGTAAGCGGAAGGCAAAAACAATAAATGGGAAAATAAAAAGTGAAATTAGTGTTCTTTAGCTGTATATATTATAAGATTTACAAACACACCCTAGTCATATCATTATTTTTAAAAGGGATTATTAATTTTTGTTAGGTAAATAATATAAAATAGGTAAATTAAAAGAAAATTATTTTTAACGAATTTTAAATAAGGAAATTTTTTTATCGGAAAAGCAGGACGCAAACTCGTGACCGTAAAAATTCTGAGCCAACTCGGTTTCCTCACGATATCCCAACGCCTTCCAACACAGATAACTTAACAGAACTTTAAGTATGGTGGTTCAGTGTTATAATTGCTTATTTTACCTTGACTAAACTTAATTTGTATACGGAACTACCGCGTCATTTAAGTAACTCTACCCACTATAGTATTTACCCGGATTAAATACATAAGTAAAGCGAAGGTTAATAACTCATATTGACTTTCTATTGAAATTGAAACGTTTAACTTATGGTCTAGTGCTCCACGCGGCTGCTTCGACAAATTCGGACCCGGCTCTTGGATTTTTCGGGGCTTACTAGTATGTTAACCGACTCTTGGAGCCGAATCCAAAAAATTCTTTAAAATATTTTAAAGAACCTCGTGATCTTAAGCAATTATCCCCGGTTAAGTGTATTTTCAAACATTGGAAAAGCGTGTAGCAGGCGCTTTTCGGATATTTCACAAGTTAAGGGGCTGTTCACAAATTACGTAACGTGGTGGGGGGGGGGGGGGTTTGGCAAGTGTTACGAATTGTTACGTGGGGGGGGGGAAGGAGGGTTCACTAAAATGTTACGTAACATATCTTATTTTTAATATCGTAGAATAAAATTTTCATCACTTTCAGAAACAGTCGCAATTATTAAAAACATAAGCATTTTCATTGGTTTACATAAAAATACAGTTGTAATTTCAAATGTAAATTACAAACAACAAAATTTAGTACCTGATCTTATTGTACTTTATTACCAGCATATTAGTTGTTACGTACTATAAAAATTTAAGGGGGGGGGGTTCGATATTTGTTACGTAATTTAAGAAGATGGGTCTTTCCATTTGTTACTCTTTGTTACGAGGGGGAGGGGGGGGAGTCCAAAAAGTGGTTTTTCTGCGTTACATAATTTGTGAACAGCCCCTAATTTGTTAGTTTCAGGTGACTCAAATGCAATATATGACACAAAAGCTTGGCGTCGCTGAAAATAATGTTCCCAACTATCATGGTAACATTTTGTCGTCTATTTGTTATTTGTGTACACTGCAATTATCGTCATCGCAAGTTCTAGTGCTAAGCTGTTCGAAACAGTTGGTTTTCAAGATTAAAGAGGCGCTTTCATCGCTGATTTTTCTCATGGGCCCCACTTTACACAGTTTAAGAAAGACTGAAGTTTTTCAGTCATATGTTTCATATTATACACGGATTTGGCTCAGACTCTGGCACCTTTAAAATAAGGGAGACCAAATTGGCTAAGGCCCCCAAAAATTCGGGAGCCGTATCTGCGGCGCACCATATTGGTCCAAATAGTCAGCACATAATTTATAATATCTAAGAGCGTCTAAAATATTATTAATTTTTGTCTAGAATTTTACGCTTGTGTTAGAATCGAACATCTAGATGGTAGATATGTGGACTGCGATTTAAAGGATAATTATCAGTCTCGTTATTGCTGTGACATATCATGCAATAATGGATATAGTAGGCACGATTCTGGTAGCTACCATGTGTGTTGTGGCAAAGATGTCGAATGGTCCAGTGATGCTAAAAGTTGTTACAGTAAGAAACAATTTCCAACATCATCCCCTTTCTAGGAACAACGGAAAGATGCAGTTATTTTCGATTCAATCGTTGTTAGCGCTATTGAATTCATAGCATTTAACTTGATAAAAACGAAACTTCGTTCTTTCTAACCATGCTATAACCGTGGCGCTTAGACAATTTTTTTTTCAACCGTATAAGTATCTTCGAAATGAAGATTTCTCTTTTTTGACAATAAAAATGGATGAAGTAGTCATTCCACCGGAATTTTCCCAGTCTATTCAACCATTCTAGTACTTTAATTCGACGACAACGGTTATTTATACATTCAATAATATAATTTATCAAAACCTAAATATGAAAAGAGATCCCAATAAAATTGGGCAATTTTTTTAACTGAGACCATAAGCTCAAAGATATTGAAAAGAAATGTGTTTTGGGCATCGGAGCATCTTTAAAATTATAAATTAATTGAAACAAGAAATGCAATTTTAAGAAAACGTTTCTTGTGCCCGGACATTTGATTGAAGAGCCAACGCTATTAAGTATATATTATCCGTTAATTCGTTCTCCACTTTTGTTAAAATTGGGTATATTTTAGGGATAAAGATGTTTTTAGAGTTCGAAATGTCAAATGTAAGGGCAACCGGGTTTTGTGAAAATTTAACGGTGGAGTGGGCGTCAGATGAGTTAATACCAAGAAAGAGGCTACTTATATAGCCTGTACTGGCCAATTTGTTGGTTATAAGGCTTTCTCGAAAGCTGAATTTATAAACATTCTTTTCGGTAAAAATACTTCTCGAAAGATTTTGGCTTGGGCTGTAGGTCAAGCAAGCGTTACTTATAAATTTGGATGCATTACATAGCTTATGTTACAGCCTTATACTTTAAGGCACTGGATTTCTTAAATCAGATACGTTATGTGTTAAATGTTTTAGTTGACATTTTTGTCGACTCGAACATGCTAGAAACGCCCAGTTTTGAACTTTTGTTGTACTTTTCAAAAATAAACCTCTGAAGTGACGTGCAAAACTCTTTTGGTGTACGACACAAACTCTGTCGGAAATCTATTCACACAGCGATAGACTTATGAAATTAACGATACTACAAGTTCCAAAACGTAGTGGTCTCAAGGGGCCTCAAGAAAAAAATTCAATTAAAACTAATACGTAATTTAACAAAATTGCGTTTAGGGGTTAAAAGGACCGTAATCCGCCTCTCTTGAAGCATGGTTTTCTCATGCTTATTTCCTTAAAAGTGTAGTCTCGTAAGCTTATCTTAATAAAAGCAGTTATAATATAATGAGCTTCACTTCTGAACAGTTAGTAAATTTGGTAGTATCTAAAGACACCATGGAGCAAATTAAATATTTTTCTGAGAGATGATTAACCGCAAAATAAAGTTGCTGATCATTTCATTTTTTTAAGAAATACAGTTCCTTAAAAGGAAGTTTAGTTATTCAAAAGGGTAATTCAGAAAACTGTACTATAAATTATCGGTCATATGTGTCAAGTACCCAATTTTGAACTACAGAAGATTCTGTGGAAAATTTGTTTTTAGCAACGGTATTGTTTTTCCATCGTGTAACAGAAAGATTAAAATCAGGCTAATAAAAATGGTTAAAATATTTGAATTGACTTGCGATTTCAAAGTACAATTGGAAATAATATATTTGCATTTTGGGCAATTTAAACTACCAATTTATCGTCAAAATCACTAAAACGATTTATTATAGAAAAATTCCGCAGGCGGCGGCTTGAAAAACTGTGACATTTTTTGGTTATTTTAAATAAGTTGTAAATTCCTGTTTTTTTCAACGTCGCTATGAAATGACTTCCAAAACGCGCAGCTAGAGATATAAATTTTAAGTAAGAACATCAATTGTTTTATGGGAGAAAAAGGTGTTTGCCTAGACACCGTTCATTAAACGTTTCCCCATTACGGGACGTGATTTTCTTTGGTTTAGTTTAGATAACCACTTATCAAAAATTTGATTTTGACATTTACTTCAAAAAGAGTTGAAGATCTTATAAGCCATTTTATATGATTCAAGATTAATGACATTTTATAAATATGCAAAATATTTTTTTCAGAAATATGACGATCGTTTCAATGTTTAAATGCTTCAGAACTGTTTCAAAGATAAAAAAATTATAATTGTTTAAAAATATGTTTATAAATGAATAAAGCTTTAAAATTTATTGTATTGTATTTTATCCGTTGTTCTATTAAATTAAACATCTCAAACAATGCAGTGCATTTTTGCCATTCATGTAGAAAAAGTTATTACCAAGGATCAAATATAAAAATTTGGATCGCTCTGGAATCAATTGATCAATTTTCAATTCCATTATCATTGAATCAAACAGGATTTTAATTAGAATTGAAAACGTACATCAGCCGATTCATCTTATACGCAAACACACAAATAGAACTCTCAATTTGTGTTTACCTGAAAGGCCCATTGGCTGAATTATTGCGTGTATTCCATAAAATTATAGTTAATTTTAATTTTCTTTCACGTACTCAAATAATTTTGGATCTTCTTTAATTTTGATATTATTCTGTCGTCAAATTTGATAAAAATTTCATTAGGAATACATTTTTCAATTAATTAAAGTAAGCTTAATGTTGTGAAGAAGCTCCTTCGTCAGCCTCTTTCATTTGAAAATCACATCACGTTTTCCGTTACGGTATTTTCCAAACAACAATAGTCGTAAAAATGTCATATCGAGAAAATGAGATAACTTTTGTTCAATTTATAAACACATTAACGTTATAGCGTTGCTTAATATGTTGTGTTAAAAGTAATTGTTTAACTTACTCCTACTCTCATACAGCGGAATCCTATTGGCAGTACGACAGAAATTAGAGTTCGAATAACTGCATACGTACGCAAATCTGGTTCTTTCCACCCTCCACCTTTCAGGAGAGACGTTTCACACTCCATCATGTTTATCTCCAGCCTGTATTTAAAAAAACTGTCCTAAGGTCTATATTGAAACTTCTGTCCAGCGCCATCCGTTGCACCTTCCGTCGTACCACCTTCATCAGACCTTCTTCGCACTTTTTGTCCACCGCCAACCGTGGCACCTTCCATCCTGCAACCTACGTGCCAGGATAAAGAAATTGGAATGTATATATAATATCATTGACGGTTGTAGATTCAGATTGCAGATTCCATTTACAACAGCAAAAATTTAAAACGATTATCCAAAGAGTCTAGGTGTCCAAAAGAATCTCCCTTATGTATTTCTTTAATTAAAATGTTAAAGAAATTAAATACTAACCAAAGTGTACCTCTCCTCGGAGGAGTTTGTCCTTGGGCGTATTAACTATTCGACACGGCACTCCATGACAAACCGCCATAATCAGAGCGTCCTCCTAAAAAAGTAATCCAGGTCCTATCCCGACCGTTGGAATATTTTTTTTAAGTAAAATATATATTACAGATTTTAAATATCACTAGAATAAAAAACCAACTTTGGAGCAAAAACGTTATTAAATTAACAAAGCAACGAAAATGAGATATCGAAAATAAAAAAAATAACGAGTATTAGAACGCTCACGAAACGTAACGTATATACGTGCGACAAACTATTTTAAAAACAAAAACCAACCCTTTGTATTGAAGGTCTGAAGCAATCAATTATATACGGAAAACCAAAGTTAAAGCGAAAACAAAAATTAAAAGTGATAGTATTAATTAAAACTGTTTAACTGACAAGGAGACGACCCGAGGTGTTACACACCGATTTTGTTCAAACTCGCGGGATTGGTAGACCTTCATGTAACTTGAAAAATCCTAACGGGATTTTATTCAATGGGCAATGGTTTTGCCATGGCAACTAAAAATGTTTTTGACAACATAAAATTGAAATTTTCCCATTCAAAATAACATGGGATTTGGACCGATTCGAAGGGTCCCCCATGTGAAAATTTTACAAAATTGAATTTTTTAAAATACCAAAATTATAAAACAATTGTTAATAATTGACGAAAAAAATCAAAATTGATCACATTTTGATCAATTTGAACCAAATGGGGGAAAATGAACCGATATGGCTTAAATACGAAAAATTTCCATTTTATGTTGTCAAAAACATTTTTCGTTGCCATGGTAAAACCATTGCCCATTGAAAAAATTCCCTTTAGGATTTTTCAAGTTACAAGAAGGTCTACCAATCCCCCGAGTTTGAACAAAATCGGTGTGTAACACCTTTGGTCGTCTCCTTGTGAGTGGGCTCACCACGACCACCCGACGAAGCCGGTAAAATTCAATGCAAATAAATAACCCGCAGACATGAATTATCCCTCACAACATGAACACTTTCGTGAAACGAAAGGAAAATAAAGAATAAATCAACCAAGCAACAAGTTAATAATTTAACTAGGAATCAAGAAAATGTCAATCAAAATACCCACAGCATTACAAATAGCAGAAATAAGCAATAAACAAATATATAATAATAACCCAATCAAACAACAAATTAATTCAAATACTTAGAAATCCAGAAAAAGGCAATCCATGAAGCCTACCAACGCTAATGGAAATTGTAAAAGAAAAACCAAAACACCTAACCCATAAAAATTCCCGGCTTATAATACACAAAAAACCCTTACCTGAATAGCTAAGGCTAAACAACAGCGCGTATCTCCATATAAATAAAACCAACGTAACCACATTAATCAAAATGTATCACACATTTAAAGCCGATAGAAAATCATATAAAATAAATAACGAAGTTACGAGTAAGGTAAGCAAATACAATTACATCCGGGTCTCCCTGAGGAGAATACACAATAAACAAACTATGTAGATCCCTCTTAAATGTCGGTCGACCGCGCTTTAAAAAGATTTCATGCGTTAAAAAATTTTAGACGATAAACTATTAATATAATCTTTCACTTAAGCCGAGTTTCTAATTTTCAGTAAAGCGTAACATGTATCAATGCTTTTTTTGTATTCAAAAAGGGAAGAAGGAAAGGCTGATTGAATCTGAGAAGACCGCGAGCCCGGCGAAGATTGTGAGGCTTGAGTATGACGTGTGGGAGAAATGCAATCCGCTCGAGATATGTGTAACGGCCACGCCAACGGGGGGGATACGTATAGACCCGAGGGATTGGTGGTTGTCTTCACACGGCCATCCACTAACTTTGCTTCCCAGACTCTTGGGATTACAGGAATACGCCACTACTCCCGGCCATGTATTAATGGTTCTGTTGTAGAACGGTTATCTGTAATGCGGGTTCGAATCCTGCTTTATACTTTCGCTAAATAACAAGTAGACATTAGACGAGAAACCACTCCACAAAGCACAATACACACGAATGGATATCGTACGCAGTTAAAAAAATGCTTCCGTGTATCCTAAACCGTGTGGTCATATAACTATCTACAAAAACCACGACGGAAAGACACGCGTGGTTTGGGAAATAAAGGCGTTTTAGAAAACATTGTAACAAATCCCAAAAGTGCGAACGCGGTGATTGCACTTTGCCACAAAACTGCGAACGCGCTCGCAGCCCTGACAGAGAGACAGACACGGTGATTGTAATACCCCTACGAGGTTAAAGTCCCCTCGGAGAGGTTATAGCCTTTTAAAATGTATTTTTATATTTTAGCGACACCTATTATAACACTTTTTTAATTTCCGACTAAATCGAAAAAGTTTATTTTAATTGCTAATCACATTGCGAGAAAAGCCCCAATCTAATACACTTCAAAATCGATAAGTTAATCGAAATAACTCGATACTGAGGTTATTATAATTATAAATTTCTTATCTGTGTATCAATATTTACAAAGTTTTGTATTTCTAAGTGCTTTTTCAAGATTAGGATATCGTAGCCCGATAATTTTATTTGTTTAGATTTACTACCTTACATCAAAATTCGTTGTCCAGGGGTTAATACGTTTATGAAATACCTATCTAGCCAGACATGGATAAAGTCGCTAGTTTGATTTTTATAAATTCACTCTTACTCAATTGTGCAAGTTGAACTATAGAAAAGAGTGAGATTAGACAAGGTTCACTCTTATTCTTGGCGGAAAATTTGTATTCGGACCAAAAAGTCCTTGCCGTTAATAGATGCCACAGTAATGTCACTCGATTATATTTAAATTTAAATTTCCCGCTATCTTTTAACACCCTAAGAAATTATCGTAACCAACCGGTAATTTCACCCTTAAATTTACAGTCATATGCACGTATCAAATTCTGCCGTAAAATTAACGGTCAAATTAGTTGTATGTTATTAAACGGTAATCTAATTTTTAAAATAATGGTGAAAATAAACAGTGATGTTATATATTTTCAACACAACATGAAATAATAAAAATGTTGACCATTGAAATAAGTTTTTAACCCTAGAGCTGGTGGGAAAAGATTTTACTACGGTAATGCCACATAAATAAAAACCTCAAACGTAGAGCAAAATGGTTTAAAGGATGGCGAGTTGCCATTTTAATATCGAGTCAGGCGTGAAAAGTCTGCTAGGAATTCCAAAAGTTGAACGGGGAAGAGGAGATAAAGTCTCACAAATATGTCTTAAAGATAAATAAAGCTCTAAATTCAAGACCACATCATTGGTACATTTTTGATACGACTGCAGCCAACACAGGTCGATTAAATGGAGTCGCCGTTCTACTTGAAAATGAGAAAAGATTTGCTTTGGTTAGTATGCCGTCACCACATAATAGAAGTCGTATGTGGAAATGTATTCAATACATTATTTGGCGCAACTTCTAGTCCAAATGTTTTGATATTTCGCCGTTTCAAACAATTTTGGCCTTATATTATGTAGAGCAAGTTCGAACCATGCACTGACAGTAGGCTAAAAGAAGAACTACAGTTACTTAAGGCTGACTCAATTAACTCTGCCAATGAGATGTAACAAATAAAAACAGGCAATCTACTCAGAGAAGGTTACAGAGAGCTGTTAAAACTAAGTCTTTTATTTCTAGAAGAGATTCATCCGCGTGTTATCAGCTTCCCGGTTTCCAGGAGCTTGACACCATGCACGGTGGGGGTCAAAGTTGATTTACTTGCTGAAGATCCATCTTTTTCAAAAGTAGTTCAAACTTACTTAGCATGAAAATTCTAGTCATTAAACGAAATAAAATATAACTCTTTTATATGCGAAAACATTATTAAAATATTAAACATTAAGTCCTAAAATTGGTTATTTTATTGTACTACAAATGTTTTTTACACTAATCTAGCGATCCCTACACTTAAAAAGTTTTCCAGGCAATCGAATCCAGGTAGGACGAGACTTTGTGAACTCTCCTGTAAATCCAGGGAGAGCGTGTGGTCCTCTAAACGAAGCAACACTCAGAAAAACCCAACTTCCATCTAAATAGTACACAAAAGGACCATCAGAATCACCCTCAAACCACATATTTATAGAATGATTCTATTAAACGAAGTGGTTTGCTAAAATTATAAAAACAATGTTAGATTGTCTTATGAAAAAGGGTATCAACTAAAATGAATTAAGTCGCGAATGTTTTAAAGCCATGAATATTCAAAAGGAATACAAAGGTAGCCTCTTACTCGGAAAAAAGTGCACCCTGAAGTTACTGAAGAATTTTAATCTGCGTACACATATGTTAGTATTATTAGTAAAAGTTGGGTGGTTGGGTTAGACCCAACCTAGCACTTCGACCAGAGGTCCATTGTGCAGCCCCAGCCAATTTAACAAGGAAAAGCCCAGTCTTAGAAACGAAGCGCCAGATATGCTTCGCCGGGATATTGGAAAGATCGCTCGTTTCCAACCTATGCATACCAAGGTACTCAAACCTCTGAGCCGCGTAAGAATCACAGACACAAAGGACATGAGAGGAAGTTTCCTCCTCTGCAAGGCATGCCCTGCACAAAGGACTCTCACTGATACCAATGAGATGCAGATGTCTGTTAAGCTGGCAGTGACCTAAACGTAGGCCCGTAACCACCCTTATACTACTCTTAGAGAGCGAAAGCAACTCAGTTGCTCTATTCATAGAAGGCCCAGGAATAAACTCCTTGGCCTGCCTCTGACCCTCCGTCTCAAGCCAAAGCCTGATCTGCCTCTCAGTCATAGCGCCATGCACAACGCTGCGAAACAGGCCATTGGGTAATAAAAAAAGCAGGCTCAGCACCTAAGAACCTAGCCTCCACACCCTCCTTGGCCAGAGTGTCGGCCATCTCATTGCCATGATGCCCCTTATGACCAGGCACCCAATATAGTTGAACCCTATTATGGGTGCCCAGTTCCGAAAGGATATCCAAACAGCTAAGAACGAGCTTAGAAATAATACTTAACTGATTAAGAGCCTTAAGGGCATCCTGACTGTCCGAGAAAATCTGAATAGTCTTGCCCCAATACTTCTTTTTGAGACAGAAGTCTACACAGAAGCAGATGGCTGAAATCTCAGCCTGAAAAACCGTAGCAAAAACGCCAAGGCTCTCAGAGAAGCCAAACTTCTTAGTCTGACAGTAAACCCCAGCACCCACCCCCTGTGTGAGATTTGGAGCCAGCATCCCTGAACCAAACAATTTCTACACATATGTTACTGTAGGATATCATGGTTTAATCAACTTTTTAATGTCTTTTAACGATTAAATCGTAAGGAAATAAAGTATTTCAGCTCATTTCAATCTGACTTATTTTATTTCTTTGGAAGATAGCATTAGACCCGTCCTTTTTGTATTTAAAGGCTTATGGCAGAGAGAGTATAGTAAAGAGAGACGTCTGTCTTTCAAAAAGTCGTTATAATGCCCATAACATCCGGATAAGACTATGGCTAATAAAAAAAAATCAGTAAATAGGATTATTAGAATGTTTCAAATTTTTAATGATGTTTTCGGATCACACATACGCATTATTACCACCAAATGAGATTGCGACCAAACCAAAGGAATACCCTAGAGAAAACTATTCATTAGTTTTTTTGACAGGTGGATATTTAAAAAATAAATAATTTGACAATCAAAGGCTTAAGAACTTCTGTACTTTTTAAGAAACCAAAAATGAAGATTTCGAAAATTGCGACAATAAAGAAAATAATCCAGGCACTTCTAAAAATTTTAAAATCCAAAGAATGGTTTTTGTTTCTTGTTTATATTTTAAAAAATAAAGTTGAAACAAAAACCATCTAAAAAAGAGGAAGAGTATAATCCAATAGTATCAGAAACTGAATATGATCAAATGTTTGAAAGTTTTTGGAATGATACCCAAAAAATTTGTGCAGAAGAACTTAATTTACCTCTTACACCTAGAAAGGTAGCTTCAGTAAATTTCATAGCTACGTTAAATGTCTCCTCTTTGGTATTTTTGGAGATCAAGCGTACTTGGAACTGGAAGACCTTATTCACCAAAACAAAAGAAGATCAACTGTACACTGAGAGAACAATTCGTAGTTTTAACTGGAAAATAATACAGAAACGTCTTGTAAACTATGTATTCAGGAAAGTGCTGTAAAATGTACAGTTTTTCTGTAGTGTTAACATGAAAGAATAGCAGGAGTTACATGTTTTTACGAAACACTGGTTGCAGGAAATTCCCGTAAGATTGCTTTACAGGTTGTCAAACTGTATTAATTACGGGTTTTAGTCATGTAAATCGAACCTGTAAAAATCATAGGTGCGAACGTTTTTTCAAAACACTGGAAGCTTCAGTATATATTGCAGTGCATTACAGTAAGATTGTTTAGCAGGTTTTCAAACTGTATTTATTACGGGTTTTAGGTTTGTATATGGAACCTGTAACATTCACAGGTCCGCCCGCTTATTCAAAACACCGGAAGCTTCAGTAAATATTGCAGTAAATTCCAGTAAGAGTATTTTACAGGTTGTGAAACTGAAATTAATATCGGTTTTTATTGTATCTTAGAAACTGAAAAAATTACAAGAGTGTTCATTTCCCAAAAACAGTGCTCTCGATTCTACATATATTCCAGTAAATTACATTAATTCAGTTTCACAGGTTAGAAGACTAAAAATCAAGCATTAATTTATTAAGTGCAGTGGCGATATAGCTTTGACTCCGGTAATCGTAGCACGGGTTTTGAAGGAGTTAATTATCAGCTTAGCTAATACCCTATAGGCACCACTACAGGCCTAAGTCATCTAGCGACTTATAAGGCCTTTTGACCAGTGGCCGGGTTATATTGCGTAGGAGGGTGGTGACAGGCCCTTCAAGCCACGCGAGCTAACCGTCAGCTCCCTACACGTACTATTATACCGTTAACCTCGGCAAGTTTTTATGGAAAGGGGAAACCGAAGATCTCAGTGAAAAACCCCTTAAACCAGTGGGGATAGAACTAGCAAACTCTACGCAGAAGGAGTGCACTTTGGTTCCAGATTTTCACCCAGTGCCACAAGCTGGGATCGAACCCGGCTGCGAGGTGAAAGTGCTAACCACTCATCCATCTCATAGAGTTGCGTATCTCTTTTCGCTATACCTAAAAACTACCTCTGTGCCTCATTTCGACGGTCGTCAGAAACATCGAGTGGGTACAAATAGGTTATGCAGTTAATGCTACGAGAGCCAAAGTCCTAGCAGACGATTGATACAAAGTTTACCCTCTTAGCAGACGCTAAGACTTGAGCATCGCTGCACAACCTAGACTCGTTTCGATAGTGAATAAAAAAACGACTAGAGTCGAAAATACTTAATTC
The DNA here is from genome assembly GCF_980474605.1 of Leiobunum rupestre. Taxonomy (NCBI): domain Eukaryota; kingdom Metazoa; phylum Arthropoda; class Arachnida; order Opiliones; family Sclerosomatidae; genus Leiobunum; species Leiobunum rupestre. The sequence continues at coordinate 67,581,730 of NC_143388.1, forward strand.
TGAAAGTCTTTACTGTTCTGTGATGTAATGTAATACTAATGATTTCCGCATTGGTTTTAAAACTTGTATTGTCAGTAACGTCTGCTTAAACGCCACCTTTTACTATTTGCGCCTGCCGCTAAAAGAGGGAGTAGCCCTAGTTTTCATTTGCAATTGTTAAATAAACTTATGTTTGTGACGTCAAGAATACCGAAAAATATCAGAAAAAGTATCAGATTGCCTTTCGGTCCTAAGATATATAGCAGCTCGCCCGTTATCAGTTTTATTTTTAAGCCAGTTCAAAAAAATTCTTATTTTAGTTCCTGATTCCGTGGTTTCCAGAATTAAGTCGGAAACACAGACCTAGTCAAGTAAGAGTTCTGTTAAACTCGAGTTTTTTTATTCCCACCCTCCAATAAAGCCTCCCCGGGCCGCCATCCCTCTCTCTTTAGCACAGACTCACAGAGGGGATAGACTGACAAAACTATCAACTCGGTATTTCCTCATCATTTTGGTAAATAATTGTTTAATATTTTTGGTTTTATAGAAAAAAAAGGTTCCCAGTTTATCGAAAAGTTATCGTACAAATGTCCAATGACTCCCTTAAGATTTTGAAAAGATATGGGACATTTGCGAAATTTATTGGAGAAAGTCCAGTGTCTTGTCAGTGACAAGTGAGTGTACTTATTTCATTTGATCAAAAATTGCTTGTCGACTAAAAAGCAAACTGACGCTGCTTTAACTAAAATTTGTTTCACAAATTTCCTTAACATGAAAAACTTCGACGGAAATGGGAACCGACAATTTTGAAGAAGATTCCTAATAACAATGCAAATAAACCAGTTACCTTGAATTTAGACGAACCTCAGCGTATTTGTAGTAAGCATTTCCTAGTTAAAATTTTGCACAAGCATGCGCTGTGTTATATTGTGATAATACTCACTCTATTCACTTGTTTAATATTGTCAAAATCAAATATATTAATTGATAAAGTATTTTGTGATATTTTCACAATTAAAAATGTTTTAAATGATAAAGTATTTGGTTATATTATCATAATTACATGATTTTTTAAGGCTTACGGTGAAACAAAATATTAATTTGTAAAATTCCCGCTTCTTATTTTCCCCATATTACCGCCATCTGTTGGGTTTCAAAAAATCGTAATGCCGTGAAATATACTAACACCGTCCTGTAGAATTTGCAGCTTTATATTTGGTTAAAAAACAGCTTTTAGTGCTAAAATTACAATTTGGTTTTATTGGAAATTACAAGAGGTTGTCTTGTAAAAATTATCAGATATAATCGATAACGCAATTTTACAGGATAATACTTCAAATATACAGTACAATCCTGGCTCCTCCAGTTGCCAGGATTTCCTGTAGTTTCAACTAGACAAATTTCTCTCAGTTTCTAGCTAAAAATGTTTAAACTACAGTTCGCCCCCTCAGTATATTTTACAGTTATTTGTATTTTATGGAAAAATATGTGAAATATACATTCTGAAGTACTGTATATTTTACCGTAAGTTATGTTTATTATATTGAATAATTTGTAAAATATACAGCTCAAATTACCGTATATTGTACAGTAAGATATATTTAATATATCGAGAAATATGTGAAATATACAGTCTGAGTTACTGTATATTTTACGGGTACGTATGTGTATTATATTGAAGAATGTGTAAAATATACAGTTGGAAGTATTGTATATTTTACGGGTAGTCACGTTTATAACATTGAAGAATATGTAAAATATACAGTTTGAAGTACTGCATATTTGACGGGTAGTCACGTTTATTACATTGTAGAATGTGTGAAATATACAGTTTTAAGTATTGTATAATTTACGGGTTCGTATGTGTATTATATTGAAGAATGTGTAAAATATACAGTTGGAAGTACTGCATATTTGACGGGTAGTCACGTTTATTACATTGAAGAATATGTAAAATATACAGTTTGAAGTACTGCATATTTGACGGGTAGTCACGTTTATTACATTGTAGAATGTGTGAAATATACAGTTTTAAGTATTGTATAATTTACGGGTTCGTATGTGTATTATATTGAAGAATGTGTAAAATATACAGTTGGAAGTATTGCATATTTGACGGATAGTCACGTTTATTACATTGCAGAATATTGTTAAGAAATTATGAGATGGTGTCTAAGTTTAACTGTGAAGAACCCTGTGATCTTGTTCCCAACCGCACTCGTACCCGTGAAACTAATCAACAACCCTAGGCATGGACATTAGGCCCTGTCTCTAGGGATTGAATCGTTTGAGCACGAAGGCGTCGGTACTCTCCGCCTTATCGCCATTTAAACTGGCTATTTATATCGAGTGAGAGCGCAGCGGGGGGGTCGGAACAGGGCACACAATATATTAAAAAATATATTTACAAAGGTTATTTATATTTACAGGTAAAAGGTCTAAATGTTATTTTTATCTCAACAATATGTAAAATATACAGTTGGAATTACTGCATATTTGACGGGTAGTCATGTTTATTATATTGCAGAATGTGTGAAATATACAGTGGGATGTATTGTATAATTTACGGGTACTCATGTTTATTATATGGAATAATGTGAAAAATATACAGTTGGAAGTACTGTTTTAGTAAAGACAAAGCTACGGTTCTAATCGGTGGGCATTCTTCTGATTTCTATGTTTATAGTTTGACTTATACTTCGTACGCAAGGTGGCCAACCCTGTTCGCACGGCCTTGTAGTGACTTAGAAGCCCAACTTAAATAGGATAAATTATAGTAAAATCCCAATTTGTAACGTTTTCGAAAGGAAAATCCTACGGATAATATAAGATCTTTGGGCCAAAAAAAAACCCTAGGTGAAATACCAAAGTGTGGAAAATAAATACTCTGATGGCAAGATCGACCTCAAAATGCCAAGATCCTGGATAAATGCCAAGGAGTGGCAACATTGTTCGAGTGTTTGAAGAAACGAAGTTCTACGATCTAAGAATCTACATTTTTCCTGCAAAGCCTATTAATACGCTTCGCTAAATAGACAGACGTTGCCCTAAAAAAAATTTTACCCCATTAGAAACACGTGAGAAGCTTCTGGCCAGCCGTTAGAGGCGCCAGTAGTAGCACTGCTGAAGTTCAGAACAAACGTCGACCATCGTATGCGGTAGAGTCCGACGCCGAAAATAAAAGAAAATTAATCGATATGTCGATCAGTACAAAAAGGTCAACAAAAGTACAATAAGTTCCTTCTTTTGCCTGGAACTCAGCAACTTAAAACATTAGCGTATCACAGCAATAATTCAAATATTGATGATTAAAGAGTGACGAAAACGTCATTGAATAAAATATTAGAGATTTTTTTATACTGCGTAACAGGAAGGTACCCCCGGAGAGATAAAAATTAGTACCTTTATGGGAGTACGTAGTTCCATGATTATGGTGGATCAACGAGTTCCGCATTTCTACCACCAGGTTTAACAAAACTAGGAGTGTTTGGTGCTAGTTACCTAAGAACGAGTTTTAGCAGACGATTTTGGGATTTAAGTGAGCGCTTATAATAATAAATGTAACGTTCCACCCAGTAGCGTAGCCGGGATTTAATTTCGGAGGGGGCACACAATGGAAACAAATAAAATACATAAATTGTACACGTGCCACCTGAGCCCCCCTAACTGTGCCACCTGAGCCCCCCTAACTACGCCACTGCTTCCAACTGAATAGTTTATTATTATTTGGTAAAAGTAAGAGTATACTTTTACCTTTAAAGTATATTTTTATTAGAAAAACATACTGTCATTAAAAAATAGCGTTGCGAAAATAAACTTATGGTGTTATGTAATAAATGTGATGTAAAATATTTAAAATTGATTTTTCATTAAAAGTTATCGTTATGAACTTGTGAATTTTTCCCTGCAAACATGTATATTTTTGCTTCCCATATATGTAAAACATACAGTTTTCAATTACAGAAAACGTATTTACGACATCAAACTGTACTTTTAACGTAAGCTAACTTACTTAGCGAAAGCATTATATTTATGTTAATTTTGCAATGTGCACTGTAATTTATACAGATTTAAAGTGTGCTCAAGGTTTTGCGTACCTCTTCGGTACTTTTTACGGTAAATACCTTTCTTAAAGAATACACGTTATTCCTGCAAATATTCTCTTTTAAAAATACCAAAACCCGGTAATATTTACAGGACTATTCTGTCAACGTGTTGCATCATATTTTCATGCAAAAATGTTCTGTTAAAACTACGGTTTTTTCTCTCAGTGTAAGGTTCACGTAGTCCAGACTGTTATTCATGTTGATTTTACAGACTTTATAACTGTGTTATAAACAGCTATTTCATCATGTTAAATTAACATAAAATTACTTGTAATATTATAATACGGAATAAGCTGTTATATTTACAGAAGCGTCTTGGCATCCCCTGCTTCCAACACTGTAATGTAATTTGAACAGGTTTTTTTTCTCTCGGTGTACGAGGTCGTCAACCGTGAAGCTACTGTTTCAAGATGTCTCATTTGCAGGTGGGCCAATGTTTAACCAGTTTCGGTAGTTACTAGGCCGTTACCGAAGGTACGGATCACCGAGTCACCACCTTTCTCAATCACTGGCGTAGACTTTGCAGGACCGATATATATCAAGACTGCTGATGGCTCCAAATCAAAAGCCTACATTGCTCTGTATACGTGTGCAGTCGTCAGAGGTGTTCATTTGGAGCTGGTATCCAATTTATCGACAGAGTACTTCATATTGGCTTTGCGACGCTTTTTCTCCCGATGCGGAATCTGTAAGGAAATTGGTCCGATAACGCCCTGACGTTCCTAAAAGCAGACAAAGAGTTGCAGATTCTCTGGAAGGTAATTAAAGATCCCAAGGTTTAAGAATTCCTTGGTCAATATCGAATCAAATTGCGCCATATTGTTGAGCGAGCCCCCTGGTGGGGAGGATTCTGGGAGCGACTTGTTAGTAGTATCAAAACAGCAATCCTGGGAGGCAGAGTTTGAGGATGACCGTGTGAGGACGACCACTAATCCCCCAACGGGTGGTCGGAATACTTCCGCCACGGGTGTCCCCACCCCGTTCCCACGTATCCCCCCGTTGGCGTGGCTGTTACACCTTGGATTAATAATAATCTCTACCTGGATATATCACTCTAAAAATTTCCCAACTACAAATGGCTTTTGCGTCTGCCGCGCCGCGTCACGGAGAAATTTGGAAACAAACAAACGAAATTTCCGGTGTGGTAAACACGTGCTTTCAAACCTTTTCATTAGGCTCATAGATCTTCTTTTTTGATTCAATTTAAAAAGGTAATTATGATTGAAGCATTATATTTAATATAATTAAAGTAATTAATTTTGATAGAGTTTAGTGACAATGTGGGAAGATTGTTACCAGTTAATTTTTAATGCTCCTGCTACCGCTTTTGTTCCCACTAAATGCTATGAGGATGATGATGAAAGCTCCTTAAGTTCTAATGGCGCTTTAGATAATTTGGATTATGATAAATTTATGGCTGATGAGAACAATTTATATTCACCATCAGATTCAGGTAAAATAAATGTTAAATGAAAATGAAACCCAGTATATTACTATTTTGTTGACAACAGACGAGAGCGTTGAGAACCCCAGCCATATGATTTTTGTGATAAAAGCGTGAATCACTTCTACAACGTGGATAGGCACACCGTTTTACGCCCATTTTGATAAAAGTTATAATACCTAACTTTGAATAATAATAATACTTATTTACTCATCCAGAATCTCTAATAATTGTTCACAATACTACTCCCGAAAACGGAATACTCCTTAACCCTAACCGCCGTTTTATTTGAAACGCGGAGAGCAGACAACCTCGGTAAGCCGAACCCGTATCCAACGGAAGCCAAATTAGAGGAACTTCCTTGAAAAACAAGTCGTCGCGTACGTTTTTTTCACTCCCTTTTATGCGCATCGGCAGCCGTGGCGAAATGCACGCGGGAAGGTAGAGTGATATATCCAGGTAGAGACTATTATTAATCCAATGGACGAGATGACTAAATTGCCCCACACGTCACAATCGACTAAAAAAAACAGCTATCCCTTTCGAAAATGATTTGATCTAATTTTCAACATTGGATCAAATTTGTATCAAGCTATATGCTGAAGGGATCAACTATTTCTTGATCAAATAACCTTAATCAAATTTAGAATAAAAAAATCTTAACTAAGAATTGGATCCAAATTTGGACCCAAATTAATTTGATCAAATAAAATTGTATCAAAATTTAGATCCAAAAAATCTTTTAAATAAGAATTGGATCCAAGTAGGATCCAAATTAATTGGATCAAAAAAAATTGTATCAAATTGGGATCCAAAAATCTTTTAACTAAGTATTGGATCCAAGTTTTATCCAAATAGGTTTGATCAAATAAAATTGTTTCAAATTCAGATAAAAAAATCTCTAACTAAGAATTGGATCCAAGTTTCATCCAAATTAATTTGAACAAACAATATTGTATCAAATTCGGATCCAATTGATATTTCACCGGGACACTTTCTTGGAATCGTGTATGGAATCTTGTACGGTGTCGTCATCTACCGCCAGCGGTTAGAAACACTGAGAATAACTTAAGGCAGAACAATATCGATCTCAGTAAATATATTTTTATTTCAATGGTTAAATTTATCGAACCACTGGCAACATCTTGATAAAACTCTACAGCTTAGAAATCAGAATGTAACTAGAACGATTTTTGCAATGGACCACGTGACAATTTGAAACTGGAGGTTTAGTCAGTAACGCCCAAGGTTAGTAAAAAATGCTATAAAAGGTAGCCTTGTTTGGGTGGTTGTGGTTTACGCGTTGTCTTTTTTTTAAGTCTGTTCCCTACCTTCTTCACTCTAGTCGGTTCTCTAATAGTTAGCCTTCTCAAATTGCAGTGACGTCACTTGGTTCTGGTCAATTACATTTGTTTGTTTTATTTAATCTACCATCTAAGCGGAACCAGGGGTAAAACAAGGGATTTGGGTGGGGATATAATTCATTGTTTTTGTTAATTTTTATGTTATATTTACCTCAATTACATTCGTTTACTGCGTTTTGAGCACTTGGAGCAGGTGATGCAAGTGCCGTTTTTGGACCAGTTTCTTTATTTTAGGCCAAAGTAGATGACGTTTGGCAGATATCATAGGCTTTTGGCCTGAAAATTAGCTTTTCATTATAGTACCTTATCGATTCTTGGCATGATTTGTTATGTATGTAAGACATTTTTCCACGATGTTCTCGTCCGTCTGACAAAGATTTATTGTCAAATGTGCTTCACTATGATTTACTCTCACGGCTAAGTGAAAAGTGAAGTATCTGCTGTTAATGTTATGTAAATAGGATACTAAAATTACTTTGTTTCGAAGTATCGATTACCACCCAGATTCCGTACTTAAAATGCTGGCCCCAGTCGGTATCCAAATCTTTATGGATCCTGATTGCATCCAAATCTAATTGGATCCCGACGGGATTAAAGTTTCTTTGGATCCAAATATCCTTGGATGGCGACTGGATCCCAATTTCATTGGATCCCTACAGGATCCGAATCTTATTGGATCAAGAACGGATCCAATTCTCATTGGATCAAGACCCTTGGATCGCAAATAGATACCAGTTGGATCCAAAATTTAATCCAGAGAAGTCCGTAATTGGATCCCCAGTTTGATCTGTCCAATTTTTGATGAAATTTGGATCAAATTTGGATCCACCATTTTCGTAAGGGATAAAAAGAACTTTGGGGAAATGTTCTCTATCATACGAATAATTCGAGACCACGCTTATTGAGAACGAAGCTGTACTTAACGCCCGACCCTTAACCTACGTTGAAAATGATGCAACGGAGCCAAGACCGTTAACTTTAGCCAACTTCCTACTCGGAGACAGAGGTAATATTTTGCCATCTAGAACATTTAATGCTCTCGCTACCAGAGAAGACGCTACTAGAAGACTGAAGTACCGACAATCTTTACTGGACCTTTTTTGGGGCCGCTGTAGAAACGAATATCTAAAGGAGCTGCATTCCGCCAACCTTGTACAGAATCAGACCGATTCCAATAGGATTAAGATCAACGACGCCGTATTGATCCTAGAAGACAGACAACCACGACAGAACTGGGGGATGGCCCGCATCGTCGCAACCCATAAAGGACGCGATTGGAAAATACGATCTTGTTGTTACGAACATCGACTGGATATGAAACTCGACGAGCCGTTCAACGTCTCTATCCTTTGGAACTTGTGAAAAACCAAGACGATTGGTCATTGCGCCGGGAGGATATTACGAGTTAATGTATTGATATTTTTTACTTTAAATTTGCTCTTTGATTTTTGTATTTTATAACGCCTTCTTATCAAGAATTAGTTTTTTTTACCCTGATATATATAAATACGAGTGTAGAATATTATAAACCGTCACTACCACCACTGCATCTCATGTACAATGTAATCATCGTCCAGAAATAAATACTTCTTTTAAATTCAATGCGTTACCTTTGTTATTAGCGAAGTAGTCAACACTGAAGACTGGTTAGTAGCTCAACCCTTTAATTTTCCCGAGTCCTCTTCAGATGTAGTCTTGGGTGCCCGTCTAGAGCAAAATGTAGTAGATAACTCAGCTACCTGGAAACCATTCGTGTGAAATCCGAAAAATTGGAACTATTGACGGACCAAGGATATACCAACAAAAGGAAGAAACGCGGATGACCTCCTGACCAATGCCAAATTGTGGCCGGAACGTCATTAATCATCTGGACCAACTTACCAAATTCCCTTAGGATTAAAGTCAAATCAAGAGCCGGAAGCGAGAACCACTCCGGCGCTCCCTTTCAGCGTCGGTATGCTGGATTATGTCGGCTCACTTTATAAACGGAAAGGTCAGAAAACTTTTAAACTATCCCATACGGAGTTAGAGGAGATTTTAAGTCGCCTTCGGCGTCCCGAAGTTGTAAATTACTATGCCGACCTAAAAATTACTTGGAATTTAATTGTAGACCGCGCTCCTTGGGTCGGCGGTTTTTACGAAAGATTAGTGTGCTTCGTTAAAAACACGTTCAAACAAACTTTGGGTCCTGCCATGTTTGAACAATGTTGAATAAGATAAAATCTTACCCGAAATTGTGGCCACAATTAATTAAAGGCCGATGAACTTCGTGTACCAAGAAGCTAGGGAACCCACTTCTTTGACACCGACTCATTTTCTTTTGGGTGTTAGACTAACAGTGTTGCCATCCAGTAATTTCAGTTAAAAAGACGAGTGTCTAAATCCCGATCCTGTACGCATCTCTGATTCGCTGTTTTTCTCGTCTGCTTTCGTGGCGTCGTCTGCTTTTTGTGGTTATATAAACGATTTTTTAAAAACACGTTTTAATCTTGAATGAATAAGAACTTGACGTGTTAATATCTTAAACACCATTGAAATTTTCTCATGCATATTCAACTTTATTTTCTGCTCATTATAGTATCAAATGTGATAATTTTTGACTTTACTAAGTTCATGTTAATAAAATTTACAACTCTAAAAAATATTAGCTAAATTTAGGTTTGAAATTTTATTATCTAAGGCTCAACCAAATCTGATGTTTACTAACTTTACCAAATGTGAGAATATTTGACTTTACTAACTTGTAAGTTCATGTCAATAAAATTTACAATTCTAAAAAATATTTGCTAAATTTAGGTTTGAAATTGATGAAGACACTAATAGGCTAGTGTTGATGTAATATTTAAAACTATGATAATGATGTTAAAATATCTGTAAATTTTAATTTTTTAGTCTTTAACTGTCACAGTTTACTAATCTATTTTACAAAATGTACAACCCTGAATTTTAAACTTTCCTAAATTTGTTTGAAATTGACAAAGTAGCTAATAGTGGAAAATGCAATATATTAAAAATTATATTATATTTTCATAATATCTGTAAATATATGAATTTAGTCTTCCCTACACTGTCACAGTTTACTGACTTCGTTTTTTAGAAATTTTCACCCCTGAAATAGAAATTTAGCTACAATATAAATTTGTAAGTGAAGAAGTCCGCTAATAGCGGAAAATGCTATATTTTTAAGACATGATTCTGTACAAATAATTTCTATTAGTCCTTCCTTAACTGTTAGAAATTATTGAGGTATGAACTCTTTTCAAATGACTGGTTAAAGGGAATATAACCTGCAAAGCAATCTTTATGGAAGACCCCTACATTTTTAAAATTTCCCTGTACAGTGGCGCCAAACATTTCTAAGGCCAAAGGCAAGAACGGCCAGAGCTGCAAACGTTGATGTTCCACACCAAATACCTGAGGTTATATTCCCTTTAAAGACGATCTAGTATTAAATTCTTTAGAACAAAACCCGCAACAATAATTTTTATCCATCGTCGATCAATTAAATTAAAATCTTCGATAAACGCGACGAAGACTAAAATGCATATTCGTTAAACAGACGAAGCCACGAAAGCAGACGAGAAAAATAGCGAATCAGAGATGCGTACAGGATCGGGATTGAGACACTCGTGTTAAAAAGACATCCATCCCGCTTCCAGACAGGACATACGAATAAGGTATAAACACCAACTAGCCTTTTTAGATAAACTTTGATCACGATCGAAAAAAGAGTATTTTATAGGGGTCGAGACACTTTTGTTAGATAATGTGTGCTTAGATTGGGCAAAGGAACCAATATTAAAAGGCCCATTAAATTATGTATAATTGAGAATTAACTGATAAAACCCCATTTTGAGCATTGCTCAAGGGGGAAGTGTGTAAAACATTTATCATATTTTGTATATAATTACTTTCTTATTGTATTTCATTTTTGTAATGTTATGAGTTTACTTATTAATTTGTTGTGTATTCCTTTAAGTTCCATTTAATATCTTGTATTGAGTATTTTTCCAATATTTATCTTTTTAAAAATTGGATTTGTGGAGAAGCGCCGGTTTTCCGTTTTCCCCTTAACACCCTTGCCGCACGCGCTTCCACCAAAGGGGGAACTTTTGTCCAGCAACGGTCGGTTCAGATTTCTGGCGCATTTTACCACGCCCTTTTAGTTTCTCAAATGTACATGTGAAGGATAACCAATATGATATCCTGAACACAGGTTGCAAGATTTCAAGCAACTCCACAAAATTTTCATGGCGTAGTTGGGATTATTGGCCCATCTGCGGTTTTTGCATTCCCTTCTACTTGGAAGAGTGGGGAAATTCCAAGCGTAACGTTCCCTTTTTGTCAATGCTCCAGTTTCAACTACTGCTCTTTAGCGTGAAATATAGTAGTAGTTCCTCCTGAACAAATTCAGTGTTATTGTTTAATTTTAGCGTCATCATGTTTTTCAATCTAGATATTAGTAGTCGCTTACACCCCAGTTCAATTTTAATTTACTTTAGTTTAATTCTGCGCTCCCCAATTCCCGGTTATTTTTCAGTCGGTAACCGGTCAGGTTCGTAAGCTCGCCCACACTGGTTGCTGATTTATAAATTACCAATTTAATGTAGGAAAAGTGTTTTTCTTACTGTAACCTTTCCTATTTCTGGTTTAATGAACTCAAGCGTTTGATTCATATGACTTGTAACCGATAACAGCAGCTCTGTGGAGCAATAGGTATTCTTTATTTAATTTCGAAAATATCCTAGTTTTGAGTTAGCGACCAAAGAAAAGGTAAAAATAACTTTCTTATATTTTTCTTATATCACTTGCTAGACAGACATCTATTACGATTATCTGCTTTATTATTTACTTTTTAAATCCGAAGCAGTTCGGATGTTTAATATGGATTAACCACACAAAAACGTCTAGGCAGATAACCAGAATCATCCATTTATCTGCCTGATTGTCATCTGATATAAGAAAGAGGTTACAACTTGCCCTTTTTAGATAGAAATTCGTGGCACTATTTTTGGGCTGTGGGGTATTTGTAAATCGGATTAGGAACAATTATTCTTTTGGTTTTAGGGAAAATATTGAAAGCAATTGTTGGTTCGATGTGTACTAGTTCGTTTTTCAAATAGATGTCGCCAGTGTTGAAATCAAAACAAGATACTTAAGCTACATTTTGTCCCAAAAGGCGTGACATAAAAGTACCCCTAGCGTTGATTTGCTAGTTTGTAAATTTCTCAGCAACTTTTTTTGGAATGATTTTTAACAATATTTTTATATGGGATATATAATTTAGGTTAAAGCTCACTAACATGTGAGTAGAGTATATGATGTCTATTTATAATTATCAACAATGGTTCTTGTGCCATTGGTAGATGGCACCGCGCCTTCCAGTTAACTCGATTGTTCGAAGAACCAGGTAGATTCATTGCCATCTCTGATAGAAAGGGCTTTATCATAATACAGATGTCAAAGATAGAGCCGACAGTTGCCTAAAATTATTGCGTTACAGAATTTAAAGTATATATATTGGCTGTTGCTATTTTCCACCGATTTTCAGTGGTAAATAGCCTGTATCTATTTACCACCGAAAATCGGGGGTAAAAAGCGCAACCGCGCGGCCAAGATTATTTGATGCCGAATGTCGGGGCTCGGTATTTTCAGTGGCATATAGCAACCGCCGAGCGATCGAGTCTATTTGCCACCGAAAATCGGGGGTGTTTAATTTTTGGTGGCAAATAGCGTAGCCGCGTGGCCAAAGCTATATCCCACCAATGATCGAGGCTATTTTCTACATTAAATCTGTAGTTTTTCGTTTCGGTGTTAATAAGTCCTCGCCGCGCGTACCGTGCTATTTGGCACCGAAAGTCGGGCTTACATTTTAATGCTAAATACAGAAATTAAATTTAAACAAACAGGGACATAATTTCTATTATAAGCAAGATTTTTAAATATTTATCATTCAACATCGTCCATTATTCAGGGGCTGTTCATATAGACCAAAAGGTTACCATATATTATTGATAAAATTTACTATATCAGCTTATTTTATTTTGAAATAAATGTTTTAAAGGTGGAAATTCTCCATTTTCTTATGTAGTCAAGTTAGGGTACTTTTTAAAGATTTAGTTGTAACTGTTGGTAGTATCTGTTATCAATAAGAAAGGGTTTGATCGAAATCTGACCAATTGATGATCAAAAATTAACCGATCAAATCTTGATTAAAATTCGATGAACTTTGGTTAATATTATAAACTTTTCATCACGGTCGATTTAAAAAAAATCACATTTTGCGCACGAGTATTTATCTAGAAATGTAGGGGTTGTTCATATAGAACGAAATGTTACAATTTGTATTATTTTATTCAATTATCATTTAATTAACCTTATTCATTTTAGCTTATTCAAGTGTATCTTGAACTATCGATTTGGGCGCTTATCTCGGTGATCAATTAGGGATCGTCTATAAAGATTTCTTACTTTGTAATTGTATTCGAAATTTTATATTTCCGAGCTTACGTAAGCGTTTATTGGGCTTTGTTCGGATTGCGGTCTTTTTACCTCTCCGAGGGTACTATGTAACCATGGAGGGGTTATACAATCACCGTGTCTGTGTGTCTGTCTGGGTGTGTGTCCTGAGAACGCGTTCGCAAATTTGGTGCAAAAAGTAATCACTGCATACGCTGTTTATTTGAATTTGTTGTCGATTTTTACGATAAACAGGGGTTATCTATAAAAAGCGAAAAGTTAAAATTTACCTATTTTAACATTATTTTTAATTGTCTGCCTGTTGGCTATTTTAGGTAAACTTTTCATCGAGGCGAAGTGGCTTCGTCAGTCTATTTTAAAAAAACACACACATTTTGCGTACGGGTATTTATCTAGAAATGTAGGGGTTGTTCCTATATAACGAAATGTTCCTATATAATTATATATTTCAAATAATTTTCAATTAATAAACGTTATTCAATTTAGCTTACTCAAGTTTTTGTTAATTAAATGAACAATTAGGGGTCGTCTATAAAGAGTTCTTACTTTGTATTTGTATCACCTTTTAAGTGTTGTATTTCCGAGCTTACCGAAGCATTTATTTGGTTTTGTTCGCATGTCGTTTTATATAACGATATATACACTGGTCATGCATACAGGAAGAAAAGGATAATGTACTTGTTTTAATATTATTTTATTTTACGGTTTGCCTGTTGGCAAAAGTGGGCCAAATCGTACTTCGCTTCCTTCTGTTGGTTTTATACTACAAATTGAATTGCAAATAATTCAAAACTTTAAATACAGATCGTTAAACTAAGCTTACGATTGGTTAAGGTAATAATCATAACATGAATTAGTACATATGAAACAAGCTTAAAAACTCGCTAAGACTCAGAAGTTTGAAGCAGAATATTAGAGAGGTTAAGCAGAGCTCTCTAGGAGTTTGGAGCTACCTAGACGTTCACGAAGAAAGATTCTACAAAATCCGTTAAGCTAGCCTTCATTTCGAGGGATAACGGAAAAGAGCACATTTCCAATACAATTTTAACACACTAAAGCACGAGGAAAACAAAAAGGTGTTTGAACAGGAATAAAATAGAGGCGCGAAGTGACCAGAGTAAATGTATCCCAAGTAGCCAACGAAAAATTCCATGCATTTTTTATTTAAATTACACGTTTTTCCGACCTCTTCCCCATTTTTGGGGCCCTAGTTTATTTTAACTTTGCGCCCCTTAAATATTGGTCATGGCGGGCCCCGTCCCACCCGGCATTACCCAAGCACACGCCTATGGACCAAAATGTGCTTTACAGTATTTGAGTATTGTCTAAATACAAAATGTTTGTTTTCGTTGTTCAGCGTATCTGTTATGTCCGCAAATGTATACTCGTAACGATTTCTACTTAAACTTAACAATAGTCGCCTTTCAATTTTAAAACAGTATTTACAATTTTTAAAAATCAATCTTCTAGAAAAATAACAACTTACCATGACTACCTTTCGATTTGTTGAGCTGAATAATAATAATATTCCACATTTTCATTGAAATACTACACGGACTAAACTTCGTGTCGGGTAAGCTTGTCAAAAATATGGCGTCGTTTTTTAAGTTTTAAAATATTGGGCCAGCCAAGTTGAAACGCGGAATAAAACCGTCGAAAATGATCACGTAACTCTCGACGTTGTCGTTGAAACTTCTAAAGCGATCTGCTTAACCTCTCTAATCTCAAATCTATAAATCGTTTCCATTAAAGTGATCATTCCTAATGTGGTATCGTTTCGAATCTCGGGTGTCACTTTCTACGATTATTAAAAGGTTCAAAAGTTGCGAAGAATACCCCAAGTTGTTTCAAATCGCGCTTGAGATGAGAGCTAGGATTAAGTAATGAAAAATTCCCACTCAGAATTTGATTCTTAAGTAAGACCTTATTGCCCTTAAAGAACTAAATAGCTTAGAATTGTAGCGTTTTAAAACTCGAGATGTTAATTACATTTTATAAATGAATTCCTGATTGTGTTTCTGGAGCGTAGCTATAATTACCCTTTGGAACTATAATCCCGATTTTCAGTGAATGGTTAAGACCTTTTTAAATATATTGCCAATACGGTGTTGTTCTATTTGATCAAAAAATATGTGACCGTCAGTCGATCATTATACGTTGCAATTGATCGAAATTCCATTTGATCGAATCCCATTTGTCATTTGTTTCATATAATCGAACCTTCAAATGATCGAATACTATTTGATCGAATTCAAAAGAATTTATTGTACCAGTTGGTATGTTCTTATTTTACCGAATGTCAATATGAAGTGCAGAAGGATTAATGATGGAATATTTCACTGCTTTAACTGTATTAAGCTACAAAGATGAAAAGATTTTTACTTTATACACTATATGATGAAATTTTTTATGACATCGACGATATCGGCCCGTTGTTTTTGATATATATAAATAGGGTCAGGTTAGGTTAGGTTAGGTTAGGTTATTTTAGGTTGATGTACGCGCGCCGTAGGTGCGTATGCACCGTTGTATACGAGGGGTCTGACCACGTTCACGGCCCTTCTATTGCTAAAAATTAGGTACAGAGTTCGTTTTTTAATAGGTCTTTCTATTAATTATGTCCGAGATAATATTTTGTTTTCTACGTCACTGCGCTCAGGTTTTTTTTATATTATTTTTTGAATTTATGAAAACTAGTAGTTTTACCCATACATGGGCAAAACTCCGGAGGGGGCCTCCGGAGTTCTGGAGGGAATACGAAAAACCTCCGATATTGGCTGGAGTTTGGAGGGGAAAATTAATTGCAATAGTTATGAGAATTGAGGGTGGATGAATTATTCGGAGGGCGTTAAAACGTGGGTCGCACTCCAGATAAACGTTATGCAATATGTCATTAGTCCCTCAATCCTCCGAAGCAAAGGTGAACCCTCCATAGGCAGATCCTCAGCCCTCTGGAGTACCTGTGTACCATCCGTAGGCAGACCCTCAGCCCTCCGGAGCACCAGTTTAACCCCCCCGTAGGCAGACCCTCAGCCCTCCGGAGTAACAGTGTACCCTCCGTTGGCAGACCCTCAGCCCTCCGGAGCAAAGGTGTACCCAGCGTAATAAGAACCTCAGCCCTCTGGAGTAAAGGTGTGCAGACCGCAATCCGACCCTCAGCCCTCCGGAGAAATAGTGTGCAGACCGCAGTCAAACCCTCTGCCCTCCGGAGAAAAGGTGTGCTATCCGTTATCAGATCCTCAGCCCTCCGGAGAAAAGATGTGCCCTCCTTAATCGGACCCTCAGCCCTCCGGTGCATAGGTGTGCCGTCCGTAATAAGATCCCAAACCTCCGAAGCTAGAACCTCAACCCCCCTTTAAAGGGTATATATTTATACAGAATACAGTGGCGAAGCGAAGCCCCCGCATACATGGGAACATCTCCGGAGGACTCTGTGGGCCTCATTGAAATTAACGTTATGCCCTCCGCCGTTCCCCCCGGAGTTTTGTCCACGTATAGGCACCCTTAGACCTCCACAACTGGGGTGAGCCTTGAAGTTCAGGGGGAGCTATTCATTTCGATTTACTGGAGGGAGATATATTTTTAAAATAATACTTTTCTAGGCTAATACCCTAGGCACTAGTCAGCTTGCGACTTTTATTGCCTTATTATACCGGTGGCCGGGTTACAATGCGTATGAAGGTGGTGGTATTAAGCCCTTCATGCCACCCAAGCTAGCCTACAGCTCCCTACACTAACGATTACCGTCATCCTCGGCAAGTTTTTATGGAAAGGGGAAACCGAAGATCTCGGGGAAACCCTTTTACCAGTGGGGAAATAACTGGCAATCTCTACGCAGAAGGAGTGGATTTTCAACCAGTGCCACAAGCTGGGATCAAACCAGGCTCCTCTTGCTGTAAGGAAAGAGTGCTTAACACTCCACTACCCCACCTATAATACAGGAGGCAAGGCTTAGTGAGGGCCCTAGGGGGGTAAATTCTGTCACTTCGTCCTTGCCAGAATATGTACAATTAGTATTTTTCTACATGAGCTTACTTCTTACAAAGAGAATACCCGAGGTGATAATCTCCGATTTAGTTGAGACTAGCTGGGTATGTAGAACTTAATGTAACATGAAATTTCACCAAGTGAAAAGTTGCAATGGGCCTTAGTTTTGCCATGTCAACCGAAAATGTTTTTTACAACACAATATGTCAATTTTCCCATTGAAAAAAACATGATAATCTGTGCATTTCTGAGGGTCCAAATTTTGATCAAATTGACCAAAATTAATTTCATTTGTCAATTTAGATCTAATTTTTTTGGTTTTGAATTTTTCATTTTTATTTTAAATTTTCACAGGGAGGACCCTAAGAAGTGCTCAAATTCACATGTTATTTTTAATGGGAAAATTTACCTACTGTGTTATCAAAAACATTTTCGGTTGCCATGGCAAAACTAATGCCCATTGAAATTTTCCCTTGGGGAAATATCATGTTACCATAAGGTCTACATACCCACCTAGCCGTCCATTCCGAAGACGTAGAAAGGGGAAGGAATTATTGACAAAAGATAGTAAAAGTTTAGTCTGAGTAAATGCATTGCGTATAACCTAACACGTTAGAAAAAAGGCGATTTGGGGGGATGTGTTTATTTTTAAGGTTGGTTGTTTTGTTTCAGAAACGACACTCGTCTATATTTATTGAGCATAAGCATTATTGAACATACAATATTAAAAGCGCTTGCAACCTTGTTCGCACTATAAAAAAGTATCGACCCATTTGTGTAGTTCATACATATAAAGCGACAAACGACAATGACACTGTCACCGCTTTTGTGTAACCTTGACGAAGAATCTCTTTCAGGAGCCTATAGCTAAGACCCATTGAAAATCAAAACGTTACTAAAGGTGAAAAAGATACTTAATTTGGCCAAATAATGAAAAAATTTGATGACTTGGATATTTCAATCAAATTTATCGCTATCGACGTAGCCTGGCAGTCACACACTTTGGCTAACTTACGGAGGGAACGTCGAAGGGCTGGAAAGCATAACGCTAATTTCAATGAGGCCTACAAAGCCCTCCAGAGGTTTGCCCGAAGCGGAGGTCTCTACTATGCCTTTTGCAGAGGGGCAGGGGGGCATCCACCCCGGGCGCTGTTGGCCAGGGGGCACACAAGGGGCGCCCACAGTATTAAATCTTATATTGGATTATATACTAAAGTTATTGTTAGGGCAGGTGGGGGGCGCAAATTTTGGAGTTTTGCCCTGGGCGCCAAATAACCTCACTACACCACTGGCCTTTTGCCCTTCAGAATCTAGAACAAAAGTACCACCCTATATCTTTTGCCCCTCCGTAGGCAGTGGCGTACCTAGGCTTGGGTGGTCCGCCCCGGGCGGCATTATTCATTCAAGAAAGAAAATGGCGTGTGTTTAGTAATGGTTAACGTCAGGGCCGGTTTGAACTTTTGTGGGGCTGTTGCAAAGGGCATTTGCAGGGCTCGAGACTTCGTAAAAGTTCCCTTCTTTTAGCAGTTTTTACCCAACTTAAACAACGTATTTATTTCGTTCAGTAATTAAAGGGATAATGAAATGGTAAAATAAACTACTTTCAGTCTATTCCACTTCCAAAGTTAAGTGAAATTCCGATTTTCCTTCGATTTAATTATTAATTTCAATTTATTTTCAAAAATAAAAACTTCCGTGAAAACATCCGGAAAAATTCGGGCCTAACCATAGAAATCAGAAGGTAGCTAGAACGATTTTTGCAATGGTATACCACGCGCCAATTTGAAATTGGCGGATTAGTTAGTGATGATAAAATACGCGAAAAAGTAGATTAGTCCATAATTAAAAGGGATAATATAGCTAAATCCTAAACAAATTTGAAGAAATTAAAAACACTTACTAATAACTCGTACCAATAGGTCTTCGAGCAAAAAACGCGAAACTCGGATCAAATAGATCTTCAAGTAATAATCTAAATTAAAAATAAATAAAATAGCCAGAAATTCCAACGGTAGACCGGTTTCGTTCTATTTGGAACTCATCAGTACCGTGCGGGAAATCTGGCTGGCGACTGTCAAATCTAAAGGAGAAACTAAGCCTAAACATTAAAAATTTCAAAACGCGTTGCATATAGCAAAGGAAAGCCGAAAAGGGGGGAGTGTGGTGGAGAATAGTATATAAGATAAGTTAAGTTAGAAGAAACCACCTATGGACTGTGAGAAGGATGATAAAATACGCGAAAAAGTAGATTAGTCCATAATTAAAAGGGATAATATAGCTAAATCCTAAACAAATTTGAAGAAATTAAAAAACTTACTAATAACTCGTACCAATAGGTCTTAGTTAGTAGCGCCGTCTTCTAACAATATTGTTTATTCAGCTATAAACAGAAAAACATTAAAAAATTTCGATTCCGTTGGGGCCCCTAAAGTTCTTGAGCAGCGCGGGGCCGGGTGCGACTACACCCTTTGCACCTGCCTCACGCATACGTGGGAAAACCTACGGAGGGGAACGTCGGACGACTGGGGGGCATAACGTTAATTTCAATGAGGCCCGCAAAGCCCTCCGGAGGTTGTCCCATGTATGGCCTCCCGCTGGCTTCGGTTAAGGTTTAGTCTTTTATCGTAGTGAGACTGTTGCTACTAGCTTCTTGTTCCTTTGGACAGAATGAATACGTATGCTTAGTATTTTTGATCTTTCGCTGTAACACAGGACTCATAAACATTTTGGAAATTGGGAGGGGTTGAAAATTCGTGATCCGTCCATGGCGACAAAGGGTCTAGGTACGCCACTGTCCGTAAGAAAATAGTTCCGTTGATCATCCTTCAGCGCAATGGTACCAAAAAATTACCTTCTTCAAAAGTCCGAAAACAAAATGCCCCCTATATCGATTGCCCTTCGCCCTTGTAATACAATTTTCATTACTGCCCTCTGTGCTTTCGCTCTTCGGAGTAACAGCAGCAAACGATGGAAAAGAAATGTTGCTTCAGAGAGCGGAGAACCAATGAGAGGAGGGAATACATTTGATCCGGATTATGGAGGGGTTAAAAGCTAGCCTCCGCCCCGGAGGCAGGAGGGTGAATCTGCCGGAGTTGGAATTTTAACTTCGGAAGAAGTAGAGGCGACTGCCAGAGCTGAAATTATTACTCCGGAGGGCGAAGGGGCAACCTCCGGAGTCGAAATAATAACTCCGGAGGAAGGATGGGCAACTGCCGGATTCGAGACTATCTCTCCGGAGGAAGAAGGGGCAACTGCCAGAGTTGAAATAAGCACTTCAGAGGGAGGAAGGTGCAACTGCCCTAGTCGATACTATCACTCCGGAGGAAGGTGGGGAAACTGCCAGAGTTGAAATTAGCACTCCGGAGGGAGGAGGGTGCAACTGCCAGAGTGGAGTTTAGCACTCCGGAGGGAGGAGGGGCCACTGCCGGAGTGAAAAACTTTGCTAAAGAGGGCTGGAGGGTGAAGGTCACCTATTTTGCCCACGTATGGTTTTACCCCACAGTAGCTTTCGATAAAATTTCGTTTCATCAAATGCCATTCGATCAAATGCCATTCGATCTAATGCAATTCGATCAAATAGGACCCGTTCGATCATTTGGGTATCGACCAAATAGACTCAAACCGTCAATACACTCAAAATTAGTCAAATCTACGTTTAAAATATAACGAGTTGTAATTAAATTGAATAGAAATTTTTCCTTTAGAGCTAAGCGCACACTTAAAGATATGAAAGATAATGCAATTTATTATGCCAAGTGACTACTGGAAAACAGTTGTATAAACGAAACTTAATCTGGCAACTAGAGGTGCTGCGTGAAATTTTCTGGACACTGTTAGTAAAAATATGCCTTTTTATCTGCTACGTGACTACGTCGTCAGCGCTTAGTTACATGTATCATTAAAGAACTAACGACATTGTAGCAGATAATTAGTTCAACAAATGGCTTCCATTCCAAAGAATACCTCACTCTCTTAACATCAATTCGCAGACTATGAAACCCGAGATATTTCTTTATATGGCAGCAGGGTCGTGCACGAAAAATAGACAACTGAGGCAAGGGGTAGTCGGTTTTAAAATTTGGTACACCTTATTTCCACCTATCAAAAATTTCGTGAATTCTAGGAATTACACAATAAATTACGATGAATTCTTTGATTTCAAATATTTTTGGTGATTTCTGTAATGTGTCTACTGATAACTTTAAAAAGATTGGATTTCTTAAATATTTTCGTGATTACTAGTGAACTCTTCTAAATATGTGTTATTTCTTGTGATTACTGAATAATTTTTTAAGGGAACAGAACCTCGGGTATTTGGTGAGGCATACCAACACTTCGAACATTGTCCGCTACCTTCTAGGGCTTTAGATATTTTTGGCGCTATTGAGTCAAATCTCGCTGAAATAGTTAGCTTAAAAATTACTTTAGGTTATTTTCCCTTAAATTCTTTGAATTCTATGATTTAGAGATATTTTTATTTCTGAAATATTTTTACTGATTACTTTTGAGTAGAAATCATCGGGCAACGTTGCAGGCCCTAGAAATAATCGAGGCTAATTACATGCCGTAGAAATCATTGGTTCTTCTTGAGACGTCAAAGGACTTCATTACGAGCCATAGATATCATCTGGCCTCATTACGTGTCCTAAACATTATCGGACCTACTTTCATGTTCTAAACGTATTCGGGCCTCGTTTCGTGCCCTAGCCATATTTCGGCATCGGCTCGTGCCCTAGACATAATCTGGCCTCGTTACCGGACCTTGGCATTGTGGGACTCATTTTCGGGTCCTAGACATCACCTGGACTAGTTACGGGCCCTAGATACTACCTGGCCTACTTTCGGGCCTTGTTACGGGTCATTGACATCAAAGGGTCACGTTTCGGGCCCTAGATATTATGAGGCCTCATATCAGGCCACAGACATCAACCGTCCACGTTTCAGACCCTAGACATTATTGGGTGTCGTTTCGGGCCCTAGACATTATCGGACCTCGTTTCGGGCAAACACATAATCATGCATGGTATCGGGTCATGGACATTATTGGGCATCGATATATTGACCCTAAAGTTCATTGGATCAATTTATCGGCCCTAAGCATCAGAAATAAACAAACCTGGTTTCTGGCTCAAGATACCATCAGCTCTCGTTACAGTGCCAGGAGGTAATCGAGATTCGTTGCGGTCAACAGACAATTTGTTCTCGGACGGCCCCTAAACCTCATCTAGTCGCGTCACGTTCTCTAAAAGTTATATAGTGTAACGCCCTTGAAATTGGCTAGTTGGGTAACGGTCCCTGGAAATTATCAAGAGTAGTAGGAAAATGTATGTTCTGGCCCAAGTTAAGCCCGTTGGAGCCGATGGAGCCGTTGGAGCCGTTGGAGCCGTTGGAGCCGCCAAAGATTTTTCGAACTTACCTATCCTAGGGTTAACGGCCATTTTCCGTAGATTAAATTTTGAAGCATAGAAAAACAAATCGGGGAAGTCTAATGACGTTGCGAAACGTTCTCACGGCCGTTGGAGCCATTGGAACCGTTAAAAAGTTTCGAGCTTACCTATCCTGGGGTTAACGGTCATTTTCCGTAGATTAAATTTTGAAGCATAGAAAAACAAATTGGGGGTGTACCGTGGTACGCGCTGCTCTGTCCCACCTGCCCGTCCACGAAAGATGTTTATAAGAAAAGAAAATGAAATAAAAATTATTTGAAAATCTTTATTGAAAATTTCTTGTACATGAATTCCTCAATCATACGATCGTTAACATTTTTATTATTTTTAAACCTAGAAACAATATCATACATTTTAACACCCCTGCACATACTAGCAGCGAAATAAACGCAATAGCCACCGCAAGTTGGGCTATTATTACTCTGAAGTTGTTTAGAATTATAAGTAACGGTTTTGCTATTTCTTTCGACAAAATCATTAAATTAAAAAAAATCCGGTGGAAGTCCAAAGGAGTCTAGAAATACAGTATTGCGATTTGATGTGAAATATATTACAGTCCAGTGTTCCCCGTTCGTATTCGATAATCCAGTATTGACAATGTTAAGAGATGGGAATATCCTCACATACTTGGGTAATTTATCAGCCACAAAAACACCGCGAAATAATCTTTCGGTGTACGGATCTTTTCTCAAGATTTTTGTCAATTGTCGTGTGTCCATAAACTTGTGTAATCAAAGACAACAGTTCTATTTTTTTCGATTTCTACGAGGTTTTGATACTCAGCGTAGTATAGAACGGTAACCGTTTTGGGTAAATCTGTCTCAAACTTTAATTCTAATCTCACACTACCGTTCCTGATCAAGTGAAAGTGATCTGCCGAGTGAGAGTGATCTGGCGTGAGATCGTATACAAATAGGCAACACCCTTCAGCGAATTCTTCTCGATTAATTAGTTTTCCTTCGTCAATATTAAACTGTCCAGTTTGAAGAAATAGATTAATGTAGGATCTCATATATAATCCATTCTTGAAATTTGGAGTTAACGGTTTATGGGGAATACACGTACCATCTACGTATAATGCCACATGATTTACACCAAAGTTTTGGAAATTAAAAGGCGATTTAGAATAATCACCCAAATAGGCGCTTTGTTCTAATAATACAATTACAACTTTCTTGGGAATTTGAGAATTAAATAAATTGTCACGTGTCGACATTTTCAATCCGACCGGAATAGAACAAGTGTTCCACTCATTTCTAATAACTGGATACTTCATAGAGCCACGTTCCAACGTGCGTGTGCGAGTATAATTTCCGGAATAAGTTTAACTTTTCTGATATACAGCGACGCTGTTTCAAATTTAACTTTATATTTAATGTCACCTATCGAGTGAACGCAAAACTCGTTCGGATTTTTGATAAACCGGAATCTGAGATTAAGCAAATTCGGTAGAAAACGCGACTGTTGACACATATCGATGTGAACTGTTCCGAACATATTTATTGTACCTTTTTTCGAAAACATCATTCTTTTCTCAAATCCTTTTTTGCTCGTCAGTTGGTCAAATTTCCCGGCTGTGTCCTTGTAGAAGAGAGAACTAGTTAAAAAGCTCTCTTTAGCCGGCCCTCCGAATGTAATAGAGTTTGAATCATGCTTTTGTAAGCGTAATTCTGGGCAAATGTGGTAACCGATCTCTCATTCATAATTAAATGAACCTCGCTGAATAAGCTGTGAAGGAACAGATTTACTGGACCAACGGTTTCATTGTCGTAGTCGGGATCAGCACCATCAGGTTTCACTAATTTCACTTGTACGTGGAGAAGTGTCTTGGACAGATCTAAATAGGTCTCCGAGTTTCCGGGAATGTCGAAATTAATGTTCGAATTTTCGTCTGAGTTGGAAACAGGATTAAATTCCAACCATTCTCCACTCACAATTCCGGTTTGTGTTAGCGGTACGTCGAAGAGATCTTATTCCGAGTTGGTACATTTTCCGGACTGGTGATGAATTAGAGCCATTATTTCGAAAATATATCGGGATGTTTCAGTGTGTGTCTCTTTCGCTTCTTAGCTGCGACTGAACTGACGAGTTGAACCTTTCTACGCTTTCTTTTAATACCGTTCCCAGACATATTTTGTTTCACCATATCCTTTAACTCCGAAAAGGTTTCCTTCCCAATAGTCGTACCGTAATTTTTCAGCGAGCTTCTGATCGGAACCCCACTGGCAACATCGTCCGCGACTCTAGCGCCAGTTTTTAGGAATTTTTTCCCCAAGAATATAGCGCCCTTTTTTAACAATGGGACAGCTTTTCGAAAGGCAGATGCCAGTATATTTCCGAGCCCATAGCCACGTTTTGTCGATGAGCCTTGATAAAATTGAATTGATCCGCTCCCGACTTGCGATCGGTAATACTGGTCATAATCAATAGTATTATTTGAACCGAACCTCACTTGATTCAAATAATATTTTTCGTAATCTGACTCGCCTTCTCTAGATGTTATTTTCATGGTGCGTTTACTTCAATATCTAACAGAGAAATGAGGACTAAATACATTAGGGTTCCCTTTTATAACGACGTCCACATTCTTCTTGGTCTAAAATGGAGGGTGATAGGAACTTTTCCTCTTTCGAACTGAACTGGTACACCCCTTTCCGACAAAATATGAATTTAGATGGTTTGAAATCTGTTGGTGGCCACCGGAATGTAATGCGGTTTGATGAAGTCTCTATCTACGGTGTCACCGTCTTTACCCTGAACGCTCACAATTCTTAAAAGCGGTGCGCTACAGTCTCCTACAGCACGATTTTCTACAATGTCGGAATATATAAACAAAGAATGAAGGCCTACATCCATATCGACGGTATACTTCGATAACGTTTCCTTTTTGTTAATAGTGAAATCTTCTTCGGTATTTCTTGTAAAGTATTGTCGCTAGGTTCCCCGACATTTTTAAATAAACCTTTTTCTCCAATTTCACGTTAACCTTTCTCAAGTGTTTCACGTATTTAAATGTGTTTGGTAACACACGTGAGTCCGTGGCGTTTATAACAGTAGCGCGTTTATTATCGAATTCGAATTGAATTAGTTCCAGGAGATCCGTGACGCATCCGTAATAACCTTCCGGAACGTCTATATGAGTCGGAAACTCGCGTTCATTGTTCTTCGAAAGAGTTACGATACAATCAACTCTAAGATTATTCCATGTTCTAGGATAACTAATCTCAGCTAGAACCACCTCGTAAGAACCGTCCAGTTGAACGCATTCCGGGAGAATCGTACGAAATTTACTCATAGTATTTCCCTCAAAGAACTTCGAAGATGAATCCGATGGTAATGTGATGTAGAAACTCATGCTACGATAATTTCTTTAACCCAACTGTCGAACGAGGGTGGATATCCTTTCCAACGTACTAATTTCTCAACGTGACCGTCGGGAGTCCGTCTGCTTCTTAAAATCTTCGAAATTATGAACGGACAATTTTCCAGGTCTTTACCGACTCGCTGTATTTCCTCCTTGTAGAAAACGCCAAAAATTAGCTCCGAGTTGAGATCACTTAGCTTATATACTGGTGGATTTCTTGCAATTTTTTCCACTACACGGAATAATTCTTCCGTCCAATTTGCTAAATATCCCTTTTCAAATGTTTTCTTATTTTTACTTATTCTAACAATATCTCCGATATCAAAAGCAAACGAAATTGGCGGGGAAAAATTAATCTTCCCATATAAAATCTTCCATACTTTTTCCGAATTTTCCGGGGAAACATCAACTGGTTTACATTTTATCGATCTGTGAAAATTATTGTTGTACGATCTGACAAGTTCTTTCAAAATATCTATATATTTATTTGTATTATTTTCAGTAAAGGTTCTCTAGAAACGTTCGATAACCGACGCCTTCGGTTCCGAGTACGTTGCGAAAAATTTCATGTCATTTTGTTTGAAATTTTTTTGAACAGTGGAACACACGAACTCGCTGCCGTGATCGCTTTGAACTCTTTTGGGACGACGTCCCGACTCTAATATATTTTTAAATGCCTCCACCATGGTTGTACCCTTTTTATTTTTCACTGCCACTACAAATGCGAACTTACTGAAGACATCGATACAGCAAAGCAAATATCTATACCCCTTATTCACACGTGATAAACTTTGTAAATCAGCCAAATCCACTTGCCATTGCTCATATATACCGTAAACAATAGTTCGGTTCCTCTGAAATACACGCCTAACAGGTTTGTGCAGCGTGTATGTATCTTGATGTTTAAGGAAATTTTTTACTTCCTTCAACGTTACTTTGACACCTTTCGATTTAGCCGCTTGATAAAGCGCTTTGGCACCCCCAAATGAACCGGGCTCTTGGGCATCGAAGTATATCTCCGCTAGTCTACACATCCCGCGTGCAGTTCGCGCTACTATAGTAATGAAACGCCAACTCGGATAGTTCGAAAATAATAATTATAGCTACGATTAGGATAGCGGTCAGTACTTTCGGATATTTAAAAAACGAATGAGTCAGACCGGTTACAACAGCAGCTTCCATCGCACTACTGTCCATTGTGGTGAATAAGTTGCAAATGAATAGAAACTCTTAATTTTTTTTTAAATAGAGCTAATACCCAAGGCACCACCTTCGACCACATAAGCAATGTTGCTTGTGCATAATCAAGTAACAGGTGGCCGGGTTACAATGCGTAGGAGGGTGATGGCAAGCCCTTCATGCCACGCGAGCCAACAGCTCCCTACACTAACTATTACCGTTAACCTCAGCAAGTTTTTATGGAAGGGGAAACCGAAGATCTCGGGGGAAAACCCCTTTAACCAGTGGGGAGAGAACTTACAAACTCTACGCAGAAGGAGTGGTTCCGGATTTTCACCTAGTGCCACAAGCTGGGATCGAACCCGTCTCCTCTTGCTGCGAGGTGAAAGTGCTAACCACTCCGCCACCCCACCTTGTTTTTCATAATAAGTAAAATTTTATTCAAAACGTTACAAGACAATCCAATTTCGGAACCCGTTACCAATCATATTATCATCATCATTATTGTCAGATTTTAAATGTACAGCATCTTATATTTTACTTTTGGTTTTATTTTTATTAACTATTATTTCCCTAAATAAGGAATTAGGTACATTTTCCTTTACTAAACAATCGTAAAACTCATTAATTCCGGGAACGATTTTAATTTTTTTAGAATTTACCGCCCAATATGCGAACCGGAAATCGCGTCACCCCGATATATTAATTCACCATTTTCGTTAAACATAATATTTGTAGATTTATTTATCCATTTGTACAACGCTAAGCACTGATCAATATAATATCCCGGTATAACAGAGGCGATTTGTGTTTCCCAGTTTTTTACCAAAGGTTTTTTTCTTTTCTTTCACTTCCTTGTTGAGACGTTGCTGCAATTTATGATTAAAAATATTTAGTTTTTCAGTTTGGCTCAATTTTTTTCGTTCCATAACATTGTTTCGGTCGGTGTGCAGTTCAAGCAGAGAATCCACTTTTGGTGTCTGCTCGTGATTTTTCCCCGCTTCGGTACTTCCCGTTTGGAGTCTTCTAAAAACGTCTTCCGAAACTATCATCATTTTTCCTCATAGATCTCCCCCGCTTTTAAAGGAATCTCATAGGGTTGATAGCATCGCAATAAGCAAAATACAATATCGATTGGTAAAACCCTAATCAATAATCATCAATAATCTAATCGGCTACATTGAGGAATTGGATTTTCCAACTCATTATCATCACGTTGATAATTAAAAATTTCCCCAAGATTGATTATTTTGGTAAATATATAGCCGCTTGCTCTCCTGGTATAATTCCAGAGTGAAGTCTATGTTTGTCATGCGTATTCGGGTTCAGATCAACCAACAAGTAACCGTATGGTTTAGCAACGGCTTGTTTGGACGCGTCTATAACGAATTTGCTATTTCCGGGTGATATTTGTTTGCGAAGATGATAAATAGCTGACTGGTCACGTGGCGATTTAAAAATAACTAAATAGTGCGCGTAAAGGTTCAAAGTTCGTATCTCTTTACCGGGGTAGTATAAGTTTTGCATCAGAATCAGGATTTAGGTATTTCGGTGATGGCTGACTCTAACGAAGAGATTTGTCACATCTTTGTTGTTTGCAATCTCACAAAGCAAATCATCAAGTATTACCAAATTCTTTTTATTCGGGTCGAGGATATTTACGTCCAAAAGTCCTTCAAGGAATTCCACCGCTGGAGAGTGACACAGTACAGAATTAAACAAGGTAGATTGATATTCAGTGTAACACCATATTACTCTCTCGGGAACTGGGGATATACATATTTGTATATTCTTTATTAGGTTTGCAACAAACACAGACTTTCCCGATTGGGTTGCCCCGCTTATTATTCCGTTAAAAGGGTGCTTTAGGCTTAGATCTATTTCATTACTATTAATGTCGAGGAACGGAGAACAAATGATATATATTTAGCAAATTTATTTTATTTAAAAAAGAATTTTCTTCGAAGTACAAATAATAATAGTTAAAATTTCTTTACAAAATTCGTGACTAAGAAATGTTTTGTTTAGGAATACATTATGGGTGGAATTAATATCAAGAGACTTTACGACATCCGGGAAGGATGCCTCCGCTCTCTCAGCCCATTCTTGAACTAAACACTCATGTTCTAATTGTGATGGTAATGAATACATGCAACCGTTACACTGGCTGCGACACTACGTTATTTGCGATAAGATCTCGAACACGTATGGTCTCTGCTAAGATAGTCATCACATTTTCGTACTTCTCAACTAAGTTTGTCCACAGCTCGAACCCGATGTTAAACCCCCTCTTCGTCGGGAAGAGCATTCCGTAGTTCTTTCCAGTTCCAGGGACCATCTCTCGAATGTCCAACACACGCCGGTCTTGATAAGTAGACATCTCGATACGTTTGGTTGTAGAACCTTCGAAGAACGATGTAGAGGGTTGGATAGTTTTGCTTTCCAAGAATGATGTGATCACCGTTCGTCTGTTCCATAACTCTTTGAATTCGGTCTCAGTCAAAACGATTCCCGATGAGCCGTCTGTAAGTCCAAGCTTTATTTTTCCTTCCGCCGTGATAGATACTGCTTTCTTGGCCGAAATTTGAAACACGTTCGTTCCAGACCTTTTAATATAGTAATATTTCTATCGTCAGTTGTTGAGCTTGCAATCTCTAAGTTAATTAAGAGAAAATTATACGTTCATTTTAGGAGTCTTGTTGTTCCGTCTTTTCCTTTCTTGATGTCGATCGAGAGAATGATGGTAAAGATCTCACGTTTGCCTTTTATACTCAATAAAAAGGATAAAGGTCGATGTTGATATCATATATGAACGTCATTGGGTTTTCCAGGATGTATTTACGTTCTCAAAATGTTTGTTTTGATTTCAATTATAAAATTGTTTTCCGGGGTAAAGATTGGCATATTTGTCTATTGATTATCATATTTCCCCATTTTGTTTATCTCATATGGAAAATTTAAATGTACCTTTACACCGTTTATCGTCCTGTGTTGTACGTCATTTGCCATCCAGTTGATAAATATCGGGGATAGTAATGGTTCAAATTTCAATTTAATAAGCATAGTGAAATGTTGTTTATTTCTTAGAACATGATTCACCCGATCTTCGTAGGGTATAAAATGTAAGGTAACATCGGAGAAACGAACACGCTTCATTATGTAATAGGAATATAACTTATAGAATAGATATCTTCCCTTTAAACAACGATATATCATCAAAGTTCGATGTTTAGTTCCCTGTCCTCTAAGCGCCGATATACCATCAAAGTTCAGTTCTCTGTCCTCTAAGTACCGATTAACATAAAATATATGTAAGTATCAAAAAACACTCTAGGATACGTACACGAATTTTACTTTCGGCTCACCATAGGCTTAGAATATGCATATTTAGTTCAAAAAAATAGTAAAACTGTTATTTTCAATTCCAAACCACTACAAAGCAATAGCAGCAAAACGTGTGGTGGATTTTGTGTGTATTATGCTATGAATAGGTGCAGAGGGATTAAAATGTATGATATCGTTTCAAAGTTTCAAATATGTAAACGATAGTATGATTGTAGAATTCATGTACAAAAGATTTTCAATAAATTTTTTTATTTTCATTTTATACATATAACTGAGAGAGATCGCGGGCACCAAAGCGCGGGGAAAACGGGTTCGCGGAGTCGCGACTGGGTCGGGAAATCGCGTTCGCGCGCGCGCGGGTTCCAGGTCGGAAGCGGTTAGTCTTGTCGTGTGGAGTAGTGGCCGTGTGCTAAAGTTCTAACTCCGTCGTCTAAGATAAAGCGCTTGTCATCGCATGGGTTTAAGCATATCTTTGACTGACGTACGGTGTATAGCTAGTGCTTCTTGCTCAAAATGCGAACCATCTCAGCTATGGTGACTTTCTTATTCAAGAGGCACTCCCGATATTGTCTATGACGAACGTTTTTTTTTTCACCACCTGACGAGAGATACCCTTACAAGTTCTCTTTTCACCAGAAGCTGACAATATGGAGTACATCTTCGGACGTAAACCACAAAACTCCTTGATTGGCACTGAATCCAACTCGTCCTTGAACTTTCCAAGAACATTACAATTTTCCATACTGAAAAGGGGATGATTTCTCGGGTACCCCGAGAAATCGTATTTGTCTGCTTCATCGGCAAAATCAGCGTAGAGATCGGTCGTTTCTATGGCATACGTTAAACTGTCTATGAATAAGAAACTTAGGTGAGTATGTTGTAGAGATATTAATTGAATTTAAATATATATTTACCAGTATCTGTGAAAATAAGTTTTGCTTTGTCACTTTGTCCTTACTACATCGTAGTGGAAACGGTACATGAGGAGTTTGGAAAGTTCAAGAATCGTAAATCCAGTATAAATCGGACGGTCCAAGATGAGCTTATTTTTCATCATATGGATCCCCACGAGGTCGTTATGAAAGATGGTCTGGAGAGCTCGCCTTTTTCGTTGCCTTTTCCGGAGTTTGTACCAAATGAAAATCAATGCGGTTGCGGAGATTTTTCATTGTTTTTCCTAAAAGATATAAATATATATATAAAATTTAAAATTAAATCTTATTTTAATTATTAATTACCAAATACAGCGTTATTCATGAGTTTGAAGAAATCTTTTTCGAAGGCATTGGCAGCTAACTTGCGCTTCTCGGTGTTGAAATTAATGTATTTGCTCAACCAGGTGCCTTGCTCGAACGATATAATGCGGTGAACTTGAACGATTTTCATGCCCTTTTCCACATAGTACTTAAGGTTCCGATAATGGATAACGTACTTCTCTTTCCTATTGAGACAGGGTACTAGCTTGGGATGACTGTTCTTTAGCGGGATGTTCAAATGGTTGAGTAACGATTTAGAGTAGTTGGATTACTCAGTGGTTTTAATTGGACGTTTCTCTGGCACCAGCGGATAATCACTATGTTCATCGTGCAAATTGTCTGGATATTCCAGGTCTACTTCTAGGATATATCCAATTTGGTAGTTGTCGGGATGGTTCAAGATCCTTTCTATAGCCGTTGAATTACTCCATTGAAAGTTCCGCATAGACATAGGCGTCGTTCATCACAGTACCGTATAGATTATTACAGTCTTAAGGAAAATGAGTATTAGTACTTTAAAAAACCACAATTTTCATTAAAATCATACCTAGGTATGTAATGAAGGTGTTGGGTTTTTCCGGATCAAAACTCTCTGGGAGGTATTGATTGTTAGCCTTAGCGAACCGGTGGCTAATAACTGATACCCCACCCCGTATCCCACGCTCAATCATGAGATGCATATCGGGACATAGAAGCAGGTCCAACTCCACTTTGCTCATGAAAAGTGCGCTTTCCCATGCGAATCCCGGGCCTGTATACGCGTGAGCGCTATCTAAGTTGTAGAAAGTCATACACGTCGATCTGAATTTCTCGAAGACATCCGCCAATTGTAGCGCATCTACAGTCACGTAGAGGTCATGAAATTCACCTGTGTATTGTAAAATATAAATTATATATAGACTTAGGGTGGGAGTGTAGTTAAATATTTACTGAGATTCTGAATTTTGAACATTCGCCATATCTTCTGGGCATGTTCATAGTCAGCATCGCTTATGTGGTCCCCAGTCAGAGCGCTGTAGAACTCTTCTTTGCACTGTAGATTCTTCATCTCGAACTTTTCTTCGGAATCCATAAACTCATACGGGTACACACCCTTTCTTAGCAGAAGAGTAACTTCTTCCGGCGTATAGTTGGAACTCAAAATTGGAAAGTTTTCCACACCTCCCTAATCTAAATTCCCGACCCATGTATCCAGGGATGCCGGTAAGAAACGAAGAGAGTCTAGGAAACGCAACTTTCCCAAAGAGAACGATATATAGTTCTCGGTATTTGAAGGAACACATCCAATCTCCTTGTCCTTGATAAGACCAATACTTTGCAGGATCAGGTGTGCATCGTATTTTGAAAGGTTATGTAGAAAAACGGGAATATGGCTAGGCGGCTTCATCTTCAAATTGCAGCTATTATGACAAGGGCCTCGAAACTTTCCACTATAGTGATCATGATCACGCACTTTAAAAACGGTTTCTGAAAATGGGGCTAGACAGACGTAACATGAAAGCGCTGATTGGAATTCTTCCTCTTCAGATGCGGATAAACTCATAGGTGTGTTCTGCTTGATCTTCTGCCAAATGAATTTTTCCTCCATTTGCAGAAATTGCAGAAACGTTTGTGCTACATTTTTCCCTCTGGACGTAACCGGTTTTTCAGATTTCCCTGTTGTAGAAAAGACTGTTAGAAAAGTCAACTGCAAAAATTATGTTATATTTATTTATACCATCTGGGCCAACTACCACGAAACTGAAACCACAGGATATGTGGTTCGATAAAGCGGTTGTGGAGGAAAGGGTTTCATCCGGCATGCAGGTTGATATTTTGGTTAATAGAGACTCGAAGTCGGCAAAAATTACATACGGAACCTGAAGGTTAAAAACATGGAAATATGAGACCAATTAATGAAATATAGCAAAAATATTTAAACTCACTTTTTGACACGACCCATATTTTTTGAACCGCAAAATGGGTTCCTTTTTTGGCATCGATATTTTTTGGGGACCGTGTTTGGCACATTCCACGATGTGGGCGCGGTGGTTTTCTTCCGCATTCTCTCCACTATGTCTATGAAGGCAATACCTACAATACCAGGTGGTTCTGCAGTTCTTACTCTTGTCACTCAAGAGTCGACTTAAGCTTTTAATCAGACAAAAATGTTTCTTCTGCCCCTCGGTAATTAGAAGGAGGTCTACTTGTCGCGATTCACAAACTTCATTTTTACTCACGTATAAGGGGAAAATATCTTTCTCGTGTGCAAAAATGTTAACCGATAACTTGTTAACACGTTCAAAATTATGTAGTTTAGCAGAGTCTAATTTAAATGGAAAAACTATTCCACACATATCAAGTTCAGTTTCGTAGAACCTGTAATGATCTACCCGCTGCGGGTTGTAAGGTTTCGGGTGAAGCTTTGCGAGTATGGACCAAATAAAACATTTATGGTCATTACCATTATCAACGTTCAATACAGCTTTTTTGGCAGCTAGTTTCTGTGGAAGTTTAATATAGCTCCCACCGAACAAAGGTAAATAAGCAATGACGTTAATTTGAAAAAATATAATACGATCTAGGATCCAGCCAGAGCCCTGGTTCTCGTACTCGGCCATTGATTGGGTAATTTTCAAAATACTTTCTCTTATTTGCGTGTCTAACACATCCGCGCTTAACGTAGAATGAGTATAGCCTCGAAAATATGGAAACACTTCCGCTATACCGTTTTCATTCGCGAGCGGACGCGTATACCTAGCACGGACCGTTTAATACCACTTAATACCTTTTTTCTTGCAATTTACTTATAAGATAATTTAAAATTAGTTGCCTATGTTTGTTTAAAAACAGATCAGGGTCTGTTTCCACATGACTGGGTGTGAACCGTACTGCGACAACCGCACCATCGAGAGCGTAGATTTCTTCAAGTTGGTCAAGAGGTTGAAGATTGATGTTTTGCTGATCCCCGTCGGCTCCAAGTTCAACTTCGGGTCCTGGGTTTCCGTCGTTGGGTGGTACATGTTCTTCTTCCCACTTTTCCATGTGTTCCTGAATACCAAGATCATTTTGGCTATTCAAGAACTGTAAAAAAATTTTATGTTCCAAATTATCCATTGGATCGTCAGCTGCATGCTCCAATTGTCTTTTCTGATCCAAAACGGGTTTATGTTTTTTCTTTTGGGCAGGTGGCAAGCCTTCGTCATAAAGTTTATTGGGAAGTGATACCGAGTTAGAAAGCGTTTTATGGGACATTCCGGCGGCTCCCTGGGCGGAGGTTTTGACGGTGGCTCCCTGGGCGGAGGTCTTGGCGGTGTCTCCCTGGGCGGAGGTTTTGACGATGTCTCCCTGGGCGGAGGTTCCGGCGGATCCTTGGGCGGAGGTTTTGGCGGTCGCTCCCTGGGTGGAGATTCCGGCGGCTCCCTGGGCGGGAGCGTTGAAGGGAGAGATGACTCTGTTAGGCACATCGGTTGCAGGCGAATGCTTCTTCATATGCGCTGAACATGTATCCCATCTTGTAAATTTTATGCCACAAACATGGCACGGAAATGACTGGTTCCCATGCTTTTCTCGCACATGGCGTAGAAGATTCTTCTTGATGGTGAAGGTTGACTCGCACTGATCGCAAAGGAACATGATGAAACGAAATATGGTTAAGGGAACAATATTTCCAGCAGAAGAGGATTGATAATTTCAGGAGAACTCTCAGATCGAGAATGGATATTTTTCGATTAATGATACCCATATTTATACTTAAGAGAAAGGACAAGTCCGGATATTGAGTCAACATTCAAAGGTTAAAATCCATGTTGGAAACCCAAACACGAACTATATTTATCATCATTATAAAACCTCTTTCGAAAGTGATAAAGGAACCGAGATGGTTTGGTAGAGAAAGTTAACAATTTTTACACTGGAGATAAGACAAACTCGAAATAGATAACGTATCACAACGTCTTTAAATATGGTTTTTACCCATCAAATTATCAGACTAAAGATCAATAAAGATATCCTTATCTCAAATTTGATTTCTCGATTGTAAATAGTTTCCCCCTTCAAATTTACTATGTTAAATATCAGTAGAGATATCCTATCTTAACGTCATTGGACTTCCCCAAATTCGTCTTTCTCTATTGGAAATATTTTATTCCTTCAAGTTTATCAGATTAAAGATCAGTAGAGATGTCGTATCACAACGTCATCGGACTTCCCAATGGGGATACCGTATCACAACGTCATTAGATTTCCCCGATTTGTTTTTCTATGCTTCAAAATTTAATCTACGGAAAATGGCCGTTAACCCTAGGATAGGTAAGCTCGAAACTTTTTAACGGTTCCAATGGCTCCAACGGCCGTGATAACGTATCGCAACGTCATTAGACTTCCCCGATTTGTTTTTCTATGCTTCGAAATTTAATATACGGAAAATGGCTGTTAACCCTAGGATAGGTAAGCTCGAAATTTTTTTGGCGGCTCCAACGGCTCCAACGGCCTTATCTTGGGCCAGAACATACATTTTCCTACTACTATCAAGTTGCATAACGGGCCCTGAAAAATATCTAGTTTTGCAACGGGTCAAAATATGTAATTTCATTACTGTCGAGGTCTATAGTTTGGTGTCATGAGTTGTCAAGGGACTAACCCGCGGTAATCTATAATTTGGAGCCCACTTAAAGAGTCCAACTTTGATCATATGCTCTATAAAACCTTCACTGTGATAGCACCAATAAAAGTTCTTAATTTTTTTGCAAAATTTTGGGTATACCTCGATGATAATACTGTGATCACCCCTTATAATGAAACGTATTGGGGGTGTGGCCTATCAACAACCCCACGCTACAGCCTAAAACAAATCCGTGTACACGTCTGGCTTTCACAATTGGGACCAACGTTAAAATATAAATTAAAAATAAAGCTTTGTCTAGGCCCGGGGTATGATTTGGAATTAACACTAAAATGGATTTAAAGGTTACCAACTAAAACATTTAATAAACGTAGAAAATATAATTCAACACTACCTAAATCTAAAACAACGGTGCACCTAGATATTTAACTAACTAATAAAATAATACTTAAATCTAGAACAATAAACAAACCTGTTATGCAGGCTGTACTACGCGAATATAAAAGTTACAATGCACACGTTAGGCGAGATGTGCTGATTCGAATTGGGATGTTAAACTAACAATGCATTAGCGAAGAGGAGATATAGCTTAAAGTTTATAGCATTGCGATACTTAAGTGTTAGAGATGTCGAAGAGGTGGATCATACGCTACTGGTGTAACAAGTTGGAGCTTTGGTCCGCTCACTCGCAGGAACACAGCAGTCACACACCTGGCCTGCGGTTGACTGAGCGACGGCGATGTCGAGGTGTCGGCTTCAGCGGTCGAGTATCAAGTTGACGTCCTCGAATACACTGGCGGGTTGACTGTAGATCTCCAAATCCCCAGTCATTTGCTGCGTTCCTGGTATTGACCGTATTAAATATTTGACTTCTTCACCAAGAGTTTAGCATTACAAATAGAGGTAGAAACTTGGGACTGCTATTAATGCCAGTTCTTCGATCCGAGAGAAAGATTAACCAACTCCTTTTCTCCTAATATCAAAATCTCTACAACGACTTTTTCTCCTTTTAAAATCTAATTCGGACACGAGCCAAAACTTCAAATCCTCCGCGCATGTTTTACGTAAACAGAGTCGATCTATATCCATTTTAAACTAACGAATTTTGTTGGCACGTGCCGTATATAAATTATTCCAAACTTTAATCATGTTGGCAACCTTTTATTTAGAAAAATTGAAAATTAATGGGAGCTAAAAAATTAGTAGTAACGGGAAACGTGAACGCCAGAAATGGATGGAAACATTCCACGGTCGAGCGCGGGGATCGGAACTCCCAAAACACAATCTCCGAGTGACCAGCGCCCAGAAATATAGGTTTAAACGACCGTGGAATTCTGGATGGTAGAATTAATAATAAAATTAAAATAGTCAATCAAATTTTGAAAACATCAGAATTCCACGTTACAACTTCACTGTTAAATAAATAACATTTTTCTAAAAGTCAAATTAAAATAATTTTTCCAAAAAGTGACAATTACGTTTTATCTCCAAAGCACATTTTAGGTGGAATAAAATAAATACGTTTACAAAGGAATAACCCGTGAACAAAGGATAAAAGTAATTTAATATTTAAAAAAAAATTGTCGAGACGTTTGGAGCCGCGGCCCTTCATTCAGTCTGAATTACCTAAATATTGGGTAACTGTAAGTATTTTACGCAGACGGCACTTCCAATGGTGATTTGAAAAGCGTCTGGCAGTTTCTATTTAATCCAAAAATAATGTGATCATTTTGATGACTATTACTAAATACTACTATTTTACAAGTATCTGATTTCGGAAATCATTATCGGTGTTTATTTTGGAAAGTGTGTGATTGCAAATGATTCCTAAAATTTTTTATTATTACCAAATTTCTCTAGAGTGCTATTGTTTTCCTGTGATTGTTGGTAAATTATTTTTTGTTACCAAAGAATTCTTGTGATTACAGGTGAATTCTGGATTTTTCTCAAAATATTTTTAAATTCCGCGTGATTACCCATGATTTCGGAAATATGTTAATCGATTTCAGTAAATATGTACACCTGATTACTCGAGTCACCCTCGGGTTTGCGCCCTTGTAGCTTAAAGTATAGGATATAGGTACTGGTTAAGCTAAGTAATATAGCGGCCCCCTTAACCCGTTTTTGGCGTGTTTTCACTGGGCCGCTAA
Organism: Leiobunum rupestre; assembly: GCF_980474605.1. Classification (NCBI taxonomy): domain Eukaryota; kingdom Metazoa; phylum Arthropoda; class Arachnida; order Opiliones; family Sclerosomatidae; genus Leiobunum; species Leiobunum rupestre. The sequence continues at coordinate 67,620,434 of NC_143388.1, forward strand.
ATTTGAGCTTCCACTCTGGACAGCCCTGTGTTACATTTATAACGTATCCATTAAATACCTAAAATGCACAGTGTTCCAAAAGGTCAATTTCTTGGCCAAAATTCCAGAGGGTGCACATTATAAATATTTTTTACATATTTCGTTTATTAAGAATAGCTAGATTTGTCAAATCTAAATATTTTTTCTTTGTGACCTCTAGCAGCCAAGTTAGCGTCCTATTGTTTCTGGGACCATTTTGACTTTTACATTGGAAAGGTTAAGCAATTCATATCACGTAGTATTTTTTTAATGGCGATGTCCCGCATGTTAATAAAGATCGGAACGAAAACCAAAATGGACAAAATCAGCCATCTTGGACTGGATTTTTCTCCAAACGTTACTAGCTAATTGCGTAGATCGTTTCACTGTGGGTTGACAAGAAGTCATATAATATAATAACGGTGCCAAATCATTGCGATTTCTGTTAGTTCGGAAACTATTGATGTTTATCTATGATAAAACAATTTCTTTAATATAGCAAAAATCTAGTAAGATTTGGGGGGATTTTGGGCTAGATAAGTAAAATGTTAAAACAAATTTCTCAAAATAGTATTTACCTGAAATGTGAAACATTTCCAAGTCTTCGATGCAATTTTTTATTAACGAGTCGAAGAGCAAATCTGGAAAATATTCGGTTTTTAATCGCAAATGGAAGAAGCGTAAGGTCCTTCTTTCAACACTTCTAAGCCTAAAAATGCCAATTTTAAAAAGGGTTTTTTACGTTTTTAATTTTTTTTTTCAATGTTGTGTCACGAAATTTTATCAGGAAACCTCAGATTCGGATTCAGCACCCCAAAAAACAAAATATGGGTGGACTTTTACTAGACGGAAGGAAATATTTAGGGTTTATGTTTTTTCCTTTTATTGATGGAGCCGCTACTTGTTTTATGAAATGTCTCTCACTTCTACACGGGATTTGCCACCAGGGACGGAATGGCGGCCTTATAGCCCTTTGAACATCTGACCCCAACTCCCTCTTTAACTAATATTTTTCGCGACCACATAGGACTTAACCAAATATCCCCCGTGGCCTTCCGCCCCTGATTCCTATCCTAGTAGTAAAATAGCCTTCTTTATAAAAGACTAGCCTTTTTTACCAGCTTTCGCTCGTCTAGAGTTTCGCGTAATAAAAACATGTCGGTACGGTCTCCTTTTGGGGCCCTTGGCTAAAGAATGAAGAAAGGGCCCTTAATGGGCGTCCCGCGGGCTGTGCGGGGAGTATGGAGTAAAAACTAAAATGGTTTTTTAATAGGGAAAAAAAACAAACGCTTAAGATAAAAAAACCTCACTATCACATCACCTCACATCAAAAACCTATCACCGCACAATATCACTTCAATACCTATCATCTGTACCTCACATAAAACCTATTACTTATTACCTCACATCATTCAACCTCACTGGCTCGCACTAATTACCTATAACCTGATTCTTATCACCTTAACTCACCTATCACCTAATATCACCTATAACTTCAAACCTATCTTCTATTACCTATCACCTCACACCTCACCTGTCACCCCAAATTTTACCTTAACTCTCGCCTATCACCTATCACTTTACCTTACCTATCACTTCACACCTATAACCTAACCTCACACCTATAACCTAACCTCACACCGATAAACTTATTTCACCTTACCTCACACCTACCACCATATCTCACCTTCCACCTTGTCTCACATATCACCTACTCTTCTATCACCTTATCTTACCTCACTTATAACCTATAACCTCACACCTATTATCGTAGACCTATAAGATACCACTTCAACTATCACCTCCCTCATCATCTCACACCTATCATTTATCACATACCTCACAGCTTTTAGATATGACTTCAACTATCACATCACACCTATCTCCTATCACTTCCCCAGACGTAAATAGGATAAGTGGACTTTTCTATCCTTGGCTAGTGCAAGACGTCCATTGATACCAGTAAAACCGGCTTCAAAATGAAAATTTAAATTAAGAAATTAGTTCTATTTTATTTTTGAATCTATCTATATTGCTATAAACATAAAATGAAACGTTATTTGCTATTGATAATCCCTGAATAAACAAATTGGAAAATTAGACGCCTCTACAAATGCTAGAAGAGCGCCGCTTCTCATACTTTCTTTTGCCATCACATGTACCTCATCTATTACCTTTTACCAATCACCGTACCTAACATCTATCACCTCACCTAACCTAAACAATACTTTAGTCGCAAGGAAGTAACTTGGGGGCACAGTAGGTGACAGCAAGGTAATAAGAGTGGCGTTGAGTTAGAAAAAGGAAGTCGAGAACGTGGTAAAAATTTCAGCATGCTACCTAGCAGCGTTTAAAAGTTATTAAAGGGACAGACAAACATACATCCATCCATACATACAGGACAAACTGCGAAATATATTTTAGTTATTGTTACTGGATTATTTAAATTGATCAACAGTCAGACAATTAAAAAAAATGTTAAAAAATTTAACATTTACCTTTTTGGTTTGTATAGATAACCCCTGTATATCGTGAAACAAGTTGGCAAGCTTGCAAAATATGCCTCTCCTCGGAAGAATTGTCCCTAGTGGTATTATTTTCTCGAGAGGACCATTAAAGATATATTTCCGCAATTCAGAGTTATTTACAAAAAACGTCATCCCGGTTCTATCCCGCCTAGAATAAAATGGTAATTATAATTTAAATAAATGAGACGAAACAAACGATTTTAATTTATTCAAAATATTATAAATTAAGTGGTTACAACAGTGAGTTAGACATACTAAAACAATGCACAATTGAATTCAACAATTTTTACAGTGCAAGTTTATTAATTGAATATACTACGAAGCAAATTTTAATGAAAGAAATATCAACAGATGGTATTTGTATTTTTCTTGCTTACGAAATATTTGTCGAATCTTTAACGCTCATTTTATTTCAACACTCGCCCTTGATGAAGATACCGCAGAATAGCTATATCCGACCTCTGGAAGTGGACAACTCGTAGACTTCCAGTTGACGTTGTGATACATACCGCATGAAAAAGACCAATATCATATAATGACTCGCACCCCCAGGAAATCAATAACTGCGTTAGGAATCGTAGATATCCAAATATCCACAACAAATGTATTAACAAGAAGCAAAACCCTTACCATCAACAAAGCACAGAGAGCCACTTGACGAAACGACAGCTCGATAATCAATAAACATTAAATAAACACATTTGCGTTATTTACAACTATATTTAAGACGATAAGAAAACCCGTAAATAAATTACAAAAAACTAACTGGTTCTACCCTTTATCCCTCTTATCTCTGCTGACTGCGCTAAAACAAGATTTGACTTTTAGAATTTCATACGTAAAAAATATACACTTTAAAATCATTAATATACTCCTCCGCTAAGCTGAGTTTATAATTTTCAAAGAAACGTAATGTGTATCGGGAGTTTGGTGGTAGAACATTTGCCCGTCAGATAGAAGGGCTCTGGTTCGAAACCTGGGCGGCGCATTCTTTTCAAACAACAGATAAGACGTCACATTAGAATATCTTCAATGCAATAATTTAAATGAAACACGAAATTTCGTTCTATTTTAATAACAAGCATCGGTGGCTCTTTGGTAGAGCACTCACCTGCCATGCACGAGGATCCGGGTTCAAAACCCGTCCGATGCGATCGCAATGTGATAATAGGACATATACCGTGAACATTTGGTAGACACCCCACCTTATGGACGTTGAGATATTAATCGTAACCCTCAGCAATCGGTCCGTTCGAAAAGTCAATACAGGCACAACCGTCGCGGCAGTGAGCGTTGACGAACAAAACACCAAAAAACCACAAACGCAAATATTATCCGTTAACGCTCACAATTGAAAATCGACAACAAATTCAACTAAACAGCGTACGCAGTGATTACTTTTTGCACCAAAATTGCGAACGCGTTCTCAGGACACACACACCCAGACAGACACGGTGATTGTATAACCCCTCCATGGTTACATAGTACCCTCGGAGAGGTAAAAAGACCGCAATCCGAACAAAGCCAAATAAACGCTTACGTAAGCTCGGAAATATAATATTTCGAATACAACTACAAAGTAAGAGATCTTTATAGACGATCCCTAATTGATCACCGAGTTAAGCGTCCAAGTCGGATAGTTCAAGATACACTTGAATGAGCTTAAATGAATAATTGATAATTGATTAAAAATAATACATATAGTAACATTTCGTTCTATATGAACAACCCCTACATTTATTGATAAATACTCGTAGGCAAAATGTATGGTTTTTTTTACATCGACGGGCCAAACCGTGATGAAAATTTATAATATTAACCAAAGTTCATCGAATTTCAATCATGATTTGATCGGTTAATTTTTGATCATCAAACCCTTTCTTATGGATAACAGATACTACCAACAGCGACAACTAAATCTTTACAAAGTACCCTAACTGGACAACATAAGAAAATTGTGAATGTCCACCTTCAAAACATTTATTTCAAAATAAAATAAGCTGATACCATATATTTTTGATAAAATAATCTATAACCTTTTGGTTTATATGAACAGTCCCTGAATAATGGACGATGTCGAATGTTAAACATTTAAAAAATCTCGCGTATAATAGAAATTATGTCCCTGTTTGTTTAAATTTAAAAATAGCATGAAGCATGTTTTTCTTTAGAGACGACCCCTACTTTAATTTCCTTATAAACCGACGCTACCAGTAGCCAGAAATTAAAAATCCATACATATATAATATACTGAAATTAATAATAATCGTATTATGAAAGCGGATTTAGGTATTTAGCATTAAAATGTACGCCCGACTTTCGGGGGCAAATAGCGTGGTACGCGCGGTGAAGACTTTTTACCACCGAAACGAAAAAATCACAGATTTATGGTGGAAAATAGCCCCCATCATTGTTGAGACTGTTTGCCACCGAAAGTTGGGGCTCGGTTCGTGTCGGTGGGAAATAGCTTTGGTCGCGCGGCTACGCTATTTGCCACCGAAAATCAAACACCCCCGATTTTCGTTGGCAAATAGACTCGATCGCGCGTCGGTTGCTATATGCCACCGAAATTCCCGACATTCGGTGGCAAATAGTCGTGGCTGCGCGAACGAGACTATTTACCCCCGACTTTCGGTGGCAAATAGATACCACTGAAAATCGGGGGTAAATAGACACGGCGATATATATTAGTCAAATATTTTTATTCAATCACAAAAAAATTAATGTACAACTCGTCCAATTTATTGTGAGTAAAATATCTAAAAAGATTAGACTTGTATTAAAATAACGGTGAGAGGGATCAGACATCAAATTGAGTCGAAAATGTCTTAAGAACATTGCTTCCAAGTAATTGGTCCTAAAAATGGGCTTCCAAAAGGTCGAAAAACGGGCAAATGTGCAGTTTCTGTTATTCCTAGGGCCCAATTGTTTCCTTTTTCTAAAAATTTGTTTTTCATCAAAAAGGATAAGAAAACGAACACTAGTATCAAAAGCGCCCTTGATGAAGATACCGTAGAATAGCCATATTCGACATCTGGTAGTGGACGACTCGTAGACTTCCAGTTGACGTTGTGACACATACCGCATGAAAAAGACCAATGCCGTCCAATTTTCAATAACATATAATGACTCGCACACCCAGGAAATCAATGACTGCATTAGGAATCGTCGATATCCAAATATCCACACCAAATGTATTAACAAGAAACAAAAACCTTACCATCAACAAAGCCACTTGACTAAACTACAGCTCGTGTATCAATAAACGTTAAATAAACGCCTTTGCATTATAACAACAGTATATTTAAAAAAAAACCGTAAATAAATAACAAAAACTAACAAAGTGGATCACCCACAGGTTCTACCCTTTAACCCTCTTATCTCTGCTGACTACGCTAAAACAAGATTTGGCCTTTAAAATTTCATACGTAAAATATTTAGACTTTAAAAACCATTAATATACTCTTCCGCTAAGCGGCTGTAAGTAAATATTCATAATGAGCCACATTATCCTGAAAATTCAGTTAACCCAGAGTAACTAGAAAAATCGTTAAAATCATGAAATTGGATAATAATCGAGCTTGGAAAATTTTATACATGAATTCACCAATGCATCTGTATCTCGTCGCGTCTTATTATGTATTAAAAGTTATTTTAATAAATTTTTCTCTGTTTAGGAATTCCCAGACATTTGGAATTGTTTAAAAGAATTTTGTGGACATCGTATGTTGTGGCTTTCTTCTATATCGGGTGCGCTTTCACTGGAGTGCTCTTAAGTACTTTGACACTGCCCGTTGAAAAACATTTCTTTGAGACATTTGAGCAACTTACTCATTATGATCAATACATATTATGGTCTATGAAGAATGGTCCAGCCGATTTTTTATTTCAAGTATGTAAAGACTCCAATGGTCTCTGAAATTCGCAGTTGCCTAGCATAAAATGTCGCTAGGGGAATTTCCCTAGGTATTAGGCAAGCTGAAAGTGATTAGGGGTTTTCACAGAATTTCCTTTTTCTTCTTTTCAAAGTGTTGAGGTTTGCGGAAATAGTGAGTGTACGGAGCTGTTAGCTGGCGTGACTTGAAGGACTTTCCACCACCATTCTACGCAAAATCACCTGATCACTTTAAAAAAAATGGCTCTAACAGTCGCTAGCGGAATAAGTGTCTCGGTGCTGATTAATATTATTTAATTTACATAATTGTAAGATCAGGTAAACACACACAGATCGGGATAATCCGCGTAATCTGTACATACTCCGCGCTTAATTTACGTATGTATCGTATTCTTAGTGTGCGCTTAATTTGCGTAATCTTAGAGTATGTTTCGTATTCTTGGTGTGCGCAAAATATTATCGTACTTGCTACATGTATTAACAAAAAAGTGTACTGGCAAATTGTGATTGGCCATTTATCCCAAAAACTACAATTTGGGCCACATATAATAGGCGGTTAAATGAACCTTTCTCTGACTGTCTTGCGCCCCCCCCCCTTGTTGAAAAATGATGGCCCAAAATGGGTTAGAGTGTGCAAAAACTGGTGGCTTTACCGAGGAGTCGGGTCCGGCTCTTCTAACCCATAAGGGCGGTGGTGGTGCACTGGGAGATGTTAGCTCTGATCAAATGGTCCTATCTCCACCTCCAACTTCGGTCAGCTTTGGGCTGGATACTGTGCTTCGGCGCAGGCTAACGGAGAGGGTCCGTGCAAACTGGTTGCATCGGCGGATTTGGTAACCTGCTGTGGGGCGGCGGGCCTTGGTATGAGGGCACGGCGGACCCATCTCCCGGTCTTTTGGACTCCCACCGGAATCTCTGGTGCCAGCTGTGCCGGGTTATGCTGGCTGCTGTGTGCTCGTCGTTCCCCTTTAGGAGATCTCTCCAAAGGGTTTGACTCTTTACCTTCATAGGTAGGGTGTCGGCTGGAGTTGCTACAGCATCCACTCTTAATCCTACTGCTGTGTGCGAAGTGGGGATTGGTCCACCCGTTGCTGCACCTTTTGCTGGATTGAGTGGCTTGCGTCAAAGGTGCGACCATCATTAGTAGGTTTCTGCTACCCATGCTGGATTTGTCACCTGCCCGGGCTAGGGGGACGCTGGCGTAGGGCACTATGATGATAGGCCTCCGGTGGTATGGTCTCTGTTACTAGGTACACCGGGCTATAAATTCTGACACACTGTTGAAAAATGCTGCCAGATCTTTGCATAGAAAATTCTCTGCTTTGGTAGTTTAAAGAGAAACCATAGGCAAACTACGTTTATGTCCAGTCGCAGAAGCATCAACTCTATATTCGGCTATTGTATCCAACTAATTGTAAGTAAGAAAATTGTATAGTTTGAACAAATATATTTTAACAATTGTTCCTAGTTTTTCTGTTCACACTATACATCTTTCTTGCTTACAATTAGTTGGATACAACTATTCCACCTTATTCCCTATCAGTGGAAGTTAGGCTTAGCGCGAGACGATTGAGAATAGAAACGGGAAAAAACGCATCTGCCGCCTGCTATAACCGATGAAAACCAAAAGCTGGCGACACAAACACGGCGCTTACAAGTTTCTCCCACAACCTAGAATATTTTTGTTAATACGGAGTTTTATTTATTTGTACTTTTAGAAGGTTGATTTTAATATAATTTTCCAAGTACCATAAAAATGAATGTTTTTTCCCTCTGCTTTTAAGCACTTGGGTAAAATCTGTCTCATAACGCGTTGGTTTGAAGCCATGTAATGGTTAAGTAGATATTTCAAAATAATTATATACTAGAAAAATGTTGGTTATTAGTTATTTTTGCTATTTTAAGGTTTATTATTATTTAAAAAAATCTAGTACTTGACAAATACTTTTCTCTTAAAGATAACATAATATCTTGAAAACATGCGATAACAAACGAGTTTCCCGAATTTTCGGAGTTATAGCAGACGACAGAAGCTTTTTCCCCGTTACTCCTCCCCAAAGTCTCGCGATAAGCCTAACTTATAAGGTGGATTAATTGTATATAGTGTGAACTGGGCCCTCTAGTTGCGGAATTTTTACGGTACTATTTTTAATAAGAGAACGCCTTTAATTGTTTTTTAAGAAAAATAAGAAAGCTATAGATAATTATAGAAATTGTACAGTAAAGTTGGATACTGGACACCATCTTGTAACCCTTCAGGTTCACCTTCTCCTCAGGCATACTTATTTTTTTTATTTACCTTTGTTACTTGTCTTATTTAAATACGCCACATGATTCTCTTATATATAAAAATCCTCGCCTTCTAGAAAATTAATGGTTTTGACCATCTTGTTACAATATTTATGTTAAAAGCCCCCTTTTTATTGTAACGATTAATTAATCAATACGCTCGATACATCAAAAGAACGGAAATCGTCACCCCCAACCGATAACAATTATCCCAAATTGACTAAATTAATGTACAATTAACATTAAAATTAAATAACTTCGGAACGATCTGTTGGAATTAAGTGAAATTTATAAGGATCATAGCAAATGATCTACCCTCGCCCTTAAACATAAAATTAAGTTGATCATTTAAATAGTATAGGTCAAATTAATTATAAACTAAATCCCCGCCTTCCACAAGGCTAATATTTAATCCGTCGCCAAGGTGGTGCTAATTAAAGGCTTTCCTCTTCGTGGCTCAGTATTTCCCAACATACGTAGACTTGCTGGCGCGGACGCATAAAATACCTTCAACAATCACGAGGTGCGCCCGGGCAAGGTCAACTTTAACTACTTAATACCCTCAGCGGACCGCGACTCCATGGAGATATTTCCGAGTGGCTATTCTCCGTTCAGGCTTCCAGGTAACCCTAAAGAGAACAGAGAAGCGAGTTTGGCCTACTCCAAGATAGAAACCGATACCCCCGCTTATATCCGTTGTCAAGGGCCGAATTTCAACCCCGGATGTTTTCTTCAAAAACAAAAGTAATGGAAAGACCTCTGAAACCCCCGCAACCACGTGAAGCCAACCAGCCAATGACCACTGGAAAAAGTGAAGTCACCAATTATTTTTATTTGAACTCCGCCCCATATCCGTTAAACAAAACCGAGGAACAAGACAGAAAAAAGACATTGCGAACCGGAAAGAAAAAGGAACAAGACGAATAAGCTACCTGGAAGTCCAGCGGGACCCATGATGTACCGCCGCTAGAAGTCCGGAAAGAAAGCGACCCAGATCACCCTCGCCTCACCATGGCGATAAACCAAATTGCCCATGAAAACCAATCAGCTAATTCCATCCAACGCCTAGCCGGAAACTACAGAATCAAAAATCCCTCACGTATCTACATCCTCGCCAATGCCCCCGTCTTGAAGTTCGACGTAGAAATCCGGACGTCCTTGCCGTAATCCGGTCCATGTTTTGCCGTAATCCGTGTCGTAATCGAATCGAACTGTCAAATCCCACGCCCGCGAAAAGAAAACCACGTGTGTGAGCATCTTACGCAATCCGGACCCCAATCGTACCGTAACGAAGTGCTACAACTTCCCAGAGAAAAGCAAACTGACGAGCCGAAAATAACCAGTGATGAGTACAATTTTCCGTTCCTTCCCTCCCCCCGTAGATCTATAGTAGCCAGTAAAAAGCCTGGAAGAATTCCCAAAATACAAAGAAGCACAGAGGGTTTTTCCCTCGTCATGGATACTGGAAAATTAAAAGATATTCTCTTCGGTTACCCCGCCCAATCGGTGGTTGTGTTCATGGCCCTTGCTTGTTGTTCCCTCATTATATTTTACAAGAATAAGGGTCGGATATTTAGACCACTTAGATATGTTGGACTGGGAATAAACGCCCTCGTTAATAGATGGACCCTTCAATCCCCTCAACCACCCCCGGTTAATCCCGTGAATGAATCGGTAATCCAAGCGATTCAATCACAAAACCAAATGATGCAAGATCTAGCACGCGTCATAATGGATAGAACGCTCCCGCCCCCAATTTAGGCTCTGATTTACTTCTGCGTGCAATGCAAGAACAGATAGATACTACGAGAGAACAGGCGGATGCATTGAGATCTTTAACGCAAAGAATGGGAAATGTAGACGATGTTATATCAGGGACCATAGCTAGAACCTTGGCGCAGCAACAAACCTCGACCCCCGCTAGCGGAATTCAAAGGCCTCTCGAAAATCGAAACCCAATAAATGAAAATGAACCCTCACTCTCACGACTTTATGAGGGTCCCTCTATACCCTTCCCACAACCCAATGCGCCGCTCTCCATTCATAGGCCACCACAATCCACTCCCCATAATCCCTATTTTATTCGATCCCAAAATGCGACATTTCGCCGAGGACCTAAAATACCCCCAATTAAAGCCCGATTCAAGGGAGACGATAAGTCTAACCCATTGAATTTCATATTTCAATTGAAAGAATATGCCCGCGCTGCCCATTTAGAAATAGATGAGATGCTCCCTTTAATACCCTTGACTCTCGAAGAGCAAGCGAGCGATTGGTTTAGAGATAACTCCGCGCATATAACCAACTGGGATAGATTCATAGAAAGATTTAAGGCAACGTATTTGGGAGTGGATTATGAAAAAAGAGTTTGCGACCAAATACAAATTTGTAAACAAGATAGTCAGGAAGACGCCGAGAGCTATATTCACCGGTTAAAAACACTTTACTCCCGCCTGTTATGTAGGCCCAGTGAGAATACCGTCCTTCGCCAGATGAAAGCTGGCATGCTACCAGAATATGCCGCACTACTTCATCTTAAAAAATTCTCCTCGGTAGACGAACTTTTGCATGTAGTAATTCAATTGAAACCGGCAATTAGCGTTTTCCAAATGAATAGTAGCAATCTGGTACCCTCGTATCTACCCCCGCGCCGCATGAATGAGTTATGTAGATATTGCAAGCAACCTGGGCATGAAATTAGTAATTGTCCGAATAAGAAACCGTACGCCGCCCCCCGGCCCCAAAATCAAGGAACTATTCCATTTCCACCGTCCACCCCGTTCCGACCAAATCTTTGTTTTCATTGTAACCAAAGTGGCCATTTTGCCCGCGATTGCCCAAGAAATATTCCCGAGACCCCCCCCCCCCAATTACATAGGTTATTTGAAGCGGCAAATACATTGCCTAAAGAAGTCATTGAATTACAGGCAAATAACGGAAATATAAATATAATTCAACATTTCACACCAGGAACTCTTAGCCTAGCCCTACATTACGAAAACGCGCGTGTAGCTGCTATTTTAGATACCGGAGCATGTTGATCATTCATGCTTCGAACGATTGCGGAAAAGGTCTACCCGTCCCAGAATTTTGCAAATATTAACCCCGCCAGTTTTAGTACAGCAGCACACGGCCATAAGGTAGAGGCGTGCGGTCCGGTATGGTTAAATAAACAATTAATTGATCAGCTCGGTCCCCGCCTGGATTTTCCTTTTTATATCATAGAAAATTCGAACTTCGGAATTCTATTGGGGATGGATTGGATAAACGCCCTAAGCGATTTCATTAACATTGCATGACCAGAAATATTATTTTCCGTTCATTAAAAACCCTCGCGAAGCGTACGCCATAGAATTAACCGGTAACTCCCCGCCTCCCCCCCCCTTCAAAGTTATCTCTTCCGGAGAATCCTGATTTAACCACCCAACAACAAAGGGAATTAAAAGAATTACTCGAAGAATTTCCCAAGGTAGTATCCATCAATAAACCCGGACGAACCCATCTCATAGAACATGTAATCAAAACAAGCGATCATCCCCCAATAGCGAGCGCCCCCTATCGGGTATCTCCCGCGAAACAAGCTATCATCCAGGAACACGTGGAAAATAATCTAGATGCCAAGGTAGTCCGCCCCTCTAAAGCCCCATGGAGCAGCCCCGTTGTTCTCGTCCCGAAAAAGACAGGAGACACACGCTTTTGCGTTGACAATAGAAAATTAAACGGAATTACGGTCAAGAACGTTTATCCCTACCCTCAAGTAGATGAAGTTTTAGACGCAAACGCATCCCCCGCTTTTATTACTACCTTAGATTTGTTATCGGGTTTTTGGCAAATTTCCATGGTAAAAAATAGTATACCCAAAACAGCCTTCATAAACGCGGGCGGGAAATACGAATTTTTATGCATGCCTTTTGGTTTAGTTGGGGCCCCAGCTTCCTTCGCGTACCTGATGGATCAAGTTTTTCCCATCGAACAGCGTAAACATTATCACACGAGTTTATACCGAGATGACATAAATACCGCATCTCCAAATTGGACCCAGCATTAAATCGATCTCCGCTACGTCCTCTCCCGCCTTCAAGCGGCCGGCTTAACCCTACGCCTTGATAAATGCATTTTCGCCCGAACCGAGGTAAAATTACTTGGCCATATTATAGGTGTCAGCGGCATCCAACCCGATCTAGATAAAATTAAAGTTTTACTGTCTTATCCACCCCCGCGCAACCTCGATGAATTAGCTCGTTTCCTAGGATTAGCCGGTCGGTTTAGAAGATTTATCCCGGGATTTTCTCAAATCGCCGCCCCCTAAATGCCTTGCGAAAAAAAGGTAAACAGTGGGATTTCGGACCCTCGCAAATGGAGGCTTTCGAACAATTAAGAACAATTTTAATAAGTCCCCCAATTCTCGCGGCCCCCGCCCGAGACGGGAATTTCATAATCCATTGCGATGCTAGTGGTATTGCTATTGGATGCGTCCTCCTACAAGAACAGGACGGTAAACCCCGCGCCATTTACTATGCCGGAAGAAATTTAAATGTCCATGAGAAAAACTATTCCGTCACGGAATTGGAATGCTTTACCGTTGTTTTTGCTATTAAAAAGTTTCGCCATTAAATAGAAGGCGCCCCCTTTACGGTTATAACGGATCATGCCGCCCTTCAATGGCTATTTTCCCTAAAAGATCCACATGGAAGGCTAGCTAGATGGTCCCTCGCTTTACAGGGTTTCGACTTTAAAATTATTTACCGCCGCGGTAGAGTTAATAAATTGGCAGATCCTCTCTCTCGAATTTCGCATTTCGAAATTCCCGCGCCAATTCCCTACGCTCTCTCTCTACCTACGCCCGAAGATGAATGCATCTCGGAAGACGAAGAGGATATTGAAAATGCAGAGTTTCCATTCTTCACTATTCAGGTTGACCCCCTCCCCCTTGAAGATATGGTCAAAGTTTTCGATCATACCGATTGGGAAAAAGCGCAACTGGAAGACGCGAGTTTGGGAAATTTACATAATGATCCGGATCTAATTACCCATCATCCCCGTTTCGTTAAATTAAATGGCTTGATATATTTAAAACCCACAAATGATGATTTTCTCCCTCGCCTAGTTGTACCGATTTCCGCCCAAGATAATGTCCTTAGGGTATACCATGACGCGCGTTTCAGCGGTCATATGGGAATGGAAAAAACGTATCAAAAATTAAAGCTAAATTCTTTTGGGAGGGAATGAAACCACATATAGAGGCTTATGTAAGGACATGCCTAGTCTGTCAGCGTACGAAAACCAATCGGCGTAAAAAAGCTGATCTAATGATGAGTACAATCAATCAGGGCCCTTGGCATCTAGTTGGCCTAGATTTAATGGGCCCCTTTCCAAAGTCCCCTCGCAGTAATACCACCCTCTTGGTCATGGTTGATTACTATACCAAAACAGTTGAACTAGAAGCCCTCGAACAAGCAACGGCCATTAACATCGCCCGCGCCTTTATAGACAATATTGTATGTCGTTATGGTTGCCCCGTCCGAATCGTATCAGATAATGGGCCCCAGTTCATTTCGGACATTTTTGCGGAAGTCAATAATCTTCTGGGAATTCAGCATAGTTTCACTAGCATATATCACCCTCAGAGTAATCTAACCGAACGCTATAACCAAGTGGTCGGTAGATTATTAGCAACATACATCGGGCTTGACCATAAAACATGGGATCAGAATCTACCCCTAGTCCTATTAGCAATTAACAGCGTCCCCAATGATGGAACCGGCTATTCACCCTGTTACCTCAATTTCGGTCGAGAAATCCGACTCCCGGGTGACCCAAAGCCCACGCTTATCGATGATTTACCACCGGTTCAAACCAAATTTTTAGACGAGCTCAAGAACGCTTATGAGAAAGTTAAAATTAATTATGATGCAAAACGCCGAGAGCTCGATTTCTCGATCGGTTCCCTTATCTGGGTTCGTACTCATGTACAATCCCGCGCTAGCTCTCAAACTTCGCGTAAATTGTTCGCCAAATATGAAGGACCATTACGCGTTAAGACAAAACTTAATAACCTGGCTTATGAGATAGAAGACCCTGGGACTGGGGAGGTGATTAGTACGTATCACGTGGAACTTTTAAAAGTATTTCATAATCGCAATTAGCTCCCCCAAAGAGTCGAACAATTAGATGATGATTTATCAGAGCAAGAAAACCCCTCCCCAATCGCCTCGAACAATGACGCCGATTCGGACTCATCCCAAAATAAACAAAACCCCCCTGAAATTCCCACGCGCCGCCGACGCCGCCGACAAAAAAGGCGTACAATTCCGAAAGTGCAGAATGATGCGTGTCAAGCCCCGAGTGTAGAATCAATCAATGCAGAACCTAAAACATTAATTGGGTGCAATGCGATAACTGCGAGGACTGGTTCCATCTATTTGGCCTCCGTATAACCTACAAGGACAATAAAGAACTGGCCACTTATTATTGCGTTAAATGTGAACCGAATTTATCAATCTTTCTTATCATAGATAAGTATAACTCAGAGGATCTATCCCTACCCAATGAGGAAACTCTAGGATCTGTCCGCCTCCGCCATGGCCCAGAAGTCGCCAGACGAAGACCTGTGGCCGTCGTCAGGCCAACACCAACCGGACGCTTTGCAGCGGACTGGGAACGCTGTTTGGTTGAAGACAATCGTAATCGAGGATACGATGAACCTGAAAATATCTGGGCCTCGGTGCTCACTCCGTCCGAAGTGAAGGCCATGGAAGCAGACATCGCCGCCCACCCAGAGTGGAGCAACTCATTCCGCGGTCTCTCCTTGCAAGGAAGGGAAGAGAGATACCGCGAATGGAGGGGCATCCCTCAATACGAGTATGAAGCCTTCACCCTCGCCGCAGTCCAACGGGCCCAACGGGCAGAAGCTACAGCCAGAGCCGAAGAGAATGCCCGCGCCGCTCTCCGCCCGGCTATTGAACGCACCCTACCCGAGGAAATCCGAGCTGGGCCGTCACGTCTTCGCGAACCATATTTTTCTCGTCGAGAAACCTCCGGCGACCGGATGAACCGAATCCGTAGGGATAATCCCGAAATGATGGCCGCCATCGATAGAGCGGTGGATAATCTTAATAGAAGGGCCTCCGTGCGACGGGTTTTCTCCCCCGAACGCCGATTTCAACAAAATCTGACTGCTCCCACGGAAGCATCCGGAAGTTCCCCGCACAACCTGTCAAACCAAGGATCGTTGGCAACAGCGCCACCTCTTTTGACCCTGCCCCGAAACGAACCAGTCGCCCAAGAAGCTGCCGCCCAAATAACCATCGATGGAGATTATCCAGTGGATGACTTTTATAACACCCACGAACGGCGCCAAAGGTGGGAATACGTGGCTTCCCACAATCGAAACGTATTTCGCGGATTTCAAACCCACAGACCAGACCGGGTCGAACGTAGTACGGCGGTTGTGGTTGAATGCCGCGTAGCAGTCGGTACCCCTCGCCAAATAAGCGGAATTAATGCCGCGGATACAAGATGCGGCTTTTGTACCCTTCATGAGTGCGGGCATCAAAGAGACGAGTGTCATCCCGCCGATAACTCGGCTCGTTAAGACAAATGTGAAAAAACCACTGATACTGACGAACAAGACAAAATAGCACATAAGCAGCTGTTTTTCAATCAGTGGAGTCGTCATTAAATTAAATTTTTTTTTTTTTTCACATTTTCATAATCCTCGCCAACTAAAGCGAAACCTATATCATTTTTGTTCTTTTGATATTAAAATAATAGTAATAATAAATCATTCAAAAACGTAGTAATTTAACTCGTGTAAATATATATTAACCAATTCGTCTTGTCCGAGACGGACAAACCCTGGGGGGGGGGAATGTAAGTAGGAGTGTCCCCCATCTTTGGCACTTTTCAATGTAGAGGTACAAGTGGGGGTCGGCACCGGAAGTCCCCGCTTCCTTCCCCCTTCCGGCAGGTGGCGCGGGGGGTCGACATTTTCCTCGGGGTCATTGACCTCCGCAGAGTGGCGCGCGCTGATTGGCTGGCGCCTTAACTACGCGACGCGGATACTGCGCGCTGATTGGCTGGCGCGGCGCGTGTACTGCGCGCTAATTGGCTGACTCGAAATTATTTAAAATGGGGCTGATTGGTTGGCGTTTTGGCGCGAAAAGGGGTCAGTACTCCTTTAAAGGAATTCCCAGGCTCGCTATACTTGGTCCCCGTTTTCCATTGTTAAAGTGGTGACAGGTTTGATTGATTACGAGCAGGTGTTTATCGAGGAATGCGCCGTTGCTAGGTTACCGAGTACGCTGTTAGAGGAAACTCTAGATTTTTATTCGGGACGATTTCGTTGTATACGTAAATTTCGAAAGAAAAATGGCTGCGTTTAATAGCCACGATATTCCTTTAAAATTGGAAGGTACCAGGTGTACATAAATCGACTTGGCCGCGCGAGGGTTTTATTCGTTACCAGACAGTGTATCGGTCAAGTGCGCCTTCTGTCCGCTAGTCATAACCGATTGGAAAAGCGTAGCCCTCATTCGACACTTGGAAAAGATACCGCTTTGGCCTCTCATAAAAGGAGAATCTGTAGGAAACGAAACTAATCTCGATTAGGGATGACGGTAGCTTACTTGGTAGGACGAACAACTTTGTAAATAGCAAATTAAAATAGTCACGAGTACGAATCCCCTCCAAATAAGAGACCGTCATTCTTTTTATAAAAATGGACGACTTTTACGTAACTCTACCGAGTAACGCCTCTAGCGACCTCTATCCGGTGAATACTCAGTCTAACTTTAAAGTAAACTTGGGTCGTTCTATAACACTACCGGACAAATTTGTTGTTGGCGTGTCGGAAGTAATTTTGCCTCCCAACTGGGAAAATATCACGGATAAAACTAATAATTTTCAGTTAAAATCGGTGGCGCCTGACTATTATAAAAAACGACCTTACATTTATAAAATCTCATTAAAAGTCACTAAATTGGAAGCCGAAAAAGACACTGCCGGATTTGTCATCAAATATAGTCTGGTTAAAAAAGTTGTACGCGCTATTAACGAAGGAATAAGGGAAAATGGACTGGACGCCTACATTTCGTTCAAAATCTGGGAAAAACCCGATGGACTTTATTGGATTTACGATCCGACAATACATAATCCGGCCGACCCGACCAAGAAAAAGAAGACCAATTTCGAGTTATTTATTCCTGACGGACCTTTGAAAGAACTGTTATGTTTCGAGAGCAAGGATGACATGGGATATCAATCGGGGGTATATCAGCCGTCAAAACCGGTAACCCCCTATACGAGGAGCATAATTTTAAATCATCTAAATTATATTGAAATCAAAGAAAATCATCTACGCGATATGACTTTTACACGCAACGTAGAAGTTGACTGTAATATTCCGATTGGAACTTATTTAAGTATTCAAGCAATATTAGACGCCATGTCAACCACTATCCCTGATCACGTGAGAAACCTTGTTCATTTCGGTATAAACCCCAACGGCACAATCCATGTAGGAGCTGATCACGGGGCTGTGACTATTTTCTTCAAATCGAGTAAGAAAGGCTTAGGCGAATTATTAGGATTTACGGATTTCGATTTTGACCTGGTTGGTCACGACAGTAATTATCCGGCCGATTTATCTAGAGGCGCGAGTACGCTTTATCTATATTCGAATTTAATATATCCCCAGTATACCGGAGATACTTTCGCTCCTCTCATGAAAATTATACCGTTAGCGAGCAATGATCAGCCTAGAAATAAGTCTATTATATACGACAAAATAGACTATTACCCGGTTAAAGCAAAAGAGCTAGAGTTGATCGAGATAGACTTGAAAACTTATTTTGGAGAAAATTTGATATTTAACGCGGGGAAGACGGTCGTTCGACTTCATTTCAACAAAGATGTCAGAGAGTGACAGTTATTTCCGTTACTATAAGTCTCAATATGGGGGACGAGTGTTTGCCGGCCCCGTTTACCAGAGAGGGCGTGGTTTGGGTGGAATATTTAAGAAATTAATGAAATATATTACACCGATGGTAAAACCTTTACGCAGCGAAGCGCTAGATCTCGGAAAGCGTATGTTCGGTGATTTGGAATCCGGTGTAGATCCGCAATTGGCTATCCGCAACAATTTACGATTAGCCGGAAGCAATTTGTTACATAAAGCCGCTGACAGAATGAGTAAGCCCCAGTCAGGCAGTGGAACTCGTAAGAGACGCGCGCCTCCTAGATAACGGAAAAAGAAAATGAAAAAATCAAGGACGAAAGACGATTTTTTGGGATAAGAAACAATGGCGCTTCGAGAAGGCATGCTAAGTTCGTTAGACTTGTTCGAACGACCCGTGTTAAATACCAACTGTTCGGTTGTACACATCGTAATTTTGTATAGTACATGTACCTATATTCGTTTTCAAATGTTTATATAGCGCACGCGCGCGTGAAAGTGAGTTTTTGGTTGCTGTTAAAAAAGGTGTTATTTTGCACGTGTAAAAATAAATTAACGGCCAGTTCTGTTTTGAAATAAGAGGAAAAAGGTTTACCGGTTTTTATGTCGGAAAAGTTCGCGTCTTTTATTTCGCTGTTCACGACATTTTTTGGTCCGTCGAGCCGGATACATTCGTCAACTTGATTATGTTCCTCAACTAATCATCGAATCGGCTATCTTTCCGTGAGAGACAGTGAAAATTAGCGTGGATTCTCCGTTGGAAACCGTTTAAACCATCGATCATATCCCGATCGTAAACGAATCAACATAAGTCATCATGGATGTTCTGGTGAGAAGAAGAGCAGCTATCAAGGGACAGATCACCAGGATTGAAAATGCGGTGGGTCAAACAGCAACGCATCTATCTGACGTCGCCTTGAAGCTGTATGTAGACAAGGTGGAAAAACTATCGAAAGACTTGGATGAGGTTCACGATGCCGTAGTTGCAAATATCGATCCCGACGACGACGATTTCGCGGATCACGAAGATGAATACAACCCCCTAATCGCTCGACTCGAAGATCTGACAATCCTACTGGTCACTGAATCGAATGAAAGAGCAGCAAACATTCCAGTGAGACAAGTCAGACCAGCTAGTGATGTACGTTTACCTAAGCTGGAACTTCCATCATTCAGCGGTGGTTACGTCGATTGGCTTCCATTTCATGATCTCTTCACGGCCACCGTACACAGCAACGAATCGCTCACCGGAGCTCAGAAGTTTCAGTATTTGAAGTCATCATTACGAAACGAAGCAGCGCTCCTCGTTCAATCTATTCCGGTAACTGACGCTAACTATCTGGAGGCTTGGGATATCTTAAACAATCGGTTCAACAATACCCGGGAAATCATCTCTTCAGTCAACCTAACGTCATCCAAGAATCTTCATACGCTTAACGAACGCTCATCGATACCACCGCCGAATGCATAAGGGCGCTCAAGGTTCTCAAGGAACCAGTACAACATTGGGACTCCATACTACTTCATCTTGTTAAGGAAAAACTGGATTCAGAATCTCGCCGACAATGGGAACTTTCCCTGAGGGGGACCGAAAGACCAACTTTCGATGATCTCGTTACATTTCTTGAACAACGGGCCAGAGCCTTAGCAGCAGCTCCGCCTACAACTACTGCAATCAAGTCGAAGCCTCCATTACATCAGAGACCGAGTACAAAGGCTCATCATTGTGCTCTGAGCGAGACGTGTCACTTTTGCAACGAAACACACTCTGTATACAAATGTACCAATTTTCTGAATGCATCTTCGGACGAGCGTTGGAACATGGTCAAGAGGAGTGCCATGTGTTTCAATTGCTTACGAACCGGTCATCAAAGCAATGACTGCAAATCTGGTCATTGTAGGAAATGCAACGCACGACATAACACACTTCTACATCAAGAGAAGGAATTAACGAAGACGAAGGCAACCTCCGGTGTAGTTTCATGCCCATCTCGTGAAATAATTGGATCAACCCAAGTTATCTTGGCAACCGCAATGGTCCAAGTCAAGGGACTTGACGAGCAACTTTATCCAGCCCGAGCGCTTCTGGACTCGGGTTCTCAAGCCAGTTTCATCACGGAACAATTCACGAGGAAACTAAGATTGAAGCGAACACGTTTCAACGTCTCAGTTGACGGAATTGGAGCAACCGGAATGAACACCTCTCAAGGCAGTGTCATGGTGAATATTCAGTCAAATATCATTAACACGTCGGAGGTCATCGTCGAGGCAATCGTCCTGAAAAAGGTCACGGATTATTTACCTAACAGTCCGTTCGATCCTGGAAATTGTCTACACTTGAAAGGCTTAACACTTGCTGATCCAACTTTTCATAGCCCTGGACAAGTGGATATTTTACTAGGTGCTGACGTGTATCTAGAGCTCTTACAAGATGGCATTTGCAAGGGGAAAGAAGGTCTTCCAGGTGCCTTTAATACTCTTTTCGGATGGGCAGTTTCCGGTCCATTGCTGATGGCCGGAAGAAGTTCGAAAATAAAGGTCCACCATTGTACATTGGAAGCAGATTTGAAACATCTTTGGGAGCTAGAAGACATCCAGCCTCAAAGAATACTATCTCCAACAGAAATTCAATGTGAATAGAACTTTGAAGAATCACATACACGTGACTCTACAGGAAGATTCACTGTACGATTACCAAAGATAAATGATGCACCAAAACTTGGAGATTCTAAACAAATGGCAATCCGTCGATTCTCTCACTTAGAACGACGTCTACGTGTTAACCCGAATCTCTATGAGGAGTACCGCAAGTTCATGGGGGAATACATTGCCCTTGGACATATGGAACTCATTCCCTCGAATGAAATAAAAATCGAAACCAATCCATCTTACTACGTGCCTCATCATGCGGTATTCAAAGAAGACAGTACCACCACGAGAGTTCGTGTGGTGTTCGACGCCTCTGCCAAATCTACAACTGGAGTTTCCCTAAACGATCATCTGCAAGTGGGGCCAAAACTTCAAGATGATTTGGTCAACCTCCTTATTCGCTTCCGTCAACATTGCATTGTAATGAAAGCAGACCTTGCCAAAATGTTTCGTCAAATTAGAGTACATCCAGACGACTCCGATCTTCAAAGAATTGTTTGGCGGAACAACTCACACGAACCCTTGCTCGAATACCGTTTGCTAACGGTTACATATGGAACCGCATCAGCGCCATACCTAGCAACTAAAGTCTTGAAGCAACTCGGAGATGACGTGAAAGAGACACTTCCGTTGGCATCTTCGGCTTTACAAAATGACTTCTACATGGACGATCTAATGACAGGAGACGAATCGATTGAGAACGTTTTAAGACTTCAGTCAGAAATCATTCAAGCTACATCTCAAGCAGGATTTGAAATAAGGAAATGGGCGTCGAATGAAGCTGCATTATTGGATACACTACCAGCCAACATGAAGGATTTACAAAAGCCACTATGCATCGAGAACGACGAATCAGTCAAGACTCTCGGCCTATATTGGACTCCTTCGGCTGATAATTTCTCGTTTATGGTTACTTCTCCAGCGTCAAGAAGTTCAATCACTAAACGTACGATTCTTTCGGATACAGCAAGGATATTCGATCCTCTGGGACTGTTGGCACCAGTAACCGTTCGAGCGAAACTGATGTTACAGGAAATGTGGCAGCTAAAATTGAATTGGGATGAGCAACTTCCCCAACCACTTGAAGCTAAATGGAGGTCGTTTGAACCGATTTACCAGAAATTGAAAACATTACGGTTCAACGGCACATTTCGCAAGCTAATGCTACAGACATTAGCCTGCATGGATTTTGTGACGCATCGGAGAAAGCGTACGCAGCTGCCGTATACCTGAAGACGGTGAATAACAACGGACAAATCAAAATACAACTGATCGCTGCGAAAACAAGAGTCGCTCCGCTCAAACAAATCACACTTCCGAGACTGGAATTATCTGGTGCATTACTTTTGGCTTCTCTGATTCAACTGATCAGGGAGTCATTGAGATTGGATATAGCTGATGTTCATTGCTGGTCGGACTCAACAATCGTCCTAGCTTGGTTGAAAGCTCCACCGCAACGTTGGAAAACGTTCGTAGCCAATCGAGTGTCAGAGATCCACGAGAAACTACCGAGAGCGCAATGGCATCACATTTCAGGAGATAGCAACCCTGCAGATTGCGCTTCTCGAGGAATATCCGCTAGCGAACTGGGAAATCATGGTCTCTGGTGGCATGGACCGCAGTGCCTTATTTTCGCCGCAACAACTCAAGAACTACATGAACTCTCAGAGCCAAATGAATGTTTATCCGAGGAAAGACGAATTATTTCTTTAGTAACACATCATCAAATGGATTTCACGCTCCTTTCCAAATTTTCAGCGCTTAAAAAACTCATTCATATCACCGCCTACATTCTACGTTTTGTCTTCAATTCGCGAAATGCGACAGAATTGAGGATTACTGGACCTTTATCGAAGGAAGAGAACGAACAGGCGCTATCCCATTGGATTCGGGTCGTCCAAAGCAACAGTTTTAACGAAGAGATAGCTTGCCTTAAACAAAACAAGGAATTACCACGGAAAAGTAAAATCCTTTCGATGCGTCCGTACATCGATCAAGATGGGATTCTTAGAGTTGGTGGCAGACTTTGCCACTCCAACTTACCATACGAACAAAGGCATCCGGCACTGTTACCGAGACAGAGCAAATTAACAGAACTTCTAATACAACACGAGCACGAGAAACATTTTCACGGAGGTGCTCAACTACTAACTTCTGTCTTACAGAAACGTTATTGGATCGTCGGTCTTCGTGATGCCATACGTTTCCATATCAGAAGATGTGTTTCATGTGTACGACAGCAGGCAGTCACTGTAAAGCAACTTATGGGCGATTTACCACCAGCGAGAGTAAATCCTGCTCGGCCATTTTTGAAGTGTGGAGTCGACTACGCAGGACCATTTACCCTTAAACTAATGAAGGGACGAAGTCACTTCAGGTTTAAGGGATACATTGCCGTCTTCGCTTGCTTTACCACAAGATCAATTCATCTTGAACTTGTCAGTGACATGACCACCGAAGCATTTCTGGCAGCATTGAAACGCTTTGTTGCTCGACGAGGAAAATGCGCCGATATTTACAGCGACTGTGGAACCAACTTTACAGGAGCCGATCGAGAGATGAAAACATTCATCAAATTCATAGTCTTTACAAACAACAACGATCAAGTATCACGATGGCTCGTAGACGAAGGAATTAATCGGCACTTCAACCCGCCTGCAGCGCCACATTTTGGAGGCCTCTGGGAAGCCGGGGTGAAGTCCGTCAAGTATCATCTGAAACGAGTTCTTGGCACCATGGTTCTAAACTTTGAAGAAATGCAAACGCTTCTTTGCCAAATCGAAGCTTGCTTAAATTCACGTCCTTTAACGGCGTTAAGCTCGGATCCAAACGACTTCAATGCGTTGACACCTGGACATTTCCTAATCGGAGATGCGCTCACCGCAATACCCGAACCCGATCTCACTTCTGAAAACGTCAACCGCCTGTCACGTTGGCAATTGGGCCAACAAGTACTGCAGCACTTTTGGAACCGTTGGCGAAATGAATTCCTCTCTCGCCTTCAACAACGTCCAAAGTGGACTACACCAAAACCGAATCTACGAGTCGGTGACTTGGTCTTGCTCAAAGATGAAGATTTACCTCCAACCAAGTGGAGAATGGCAAGAATCACTGAACTTCATCCAGGACAAGACAATCAAGTTCGCGTCGTAACTGTCAGAACCTCTGACAAATCACTGAAAAGACCTGTAGTTAAATTATGCCAGTTACCACTAGACTGATTTTAATTGTATTCAAACTGTTTACTAAGGGTTATTTATGTATGCAAATGTAACTTTTCGGACTTTTACTATCTCATTTGAAATTCGTTATTTCAAGGCGGGCGGAATGTTCGGTTGTACACATCGTAATTTTGTATAGTACGTGTACCTATATTCGTTTTCAAATGTTTATATAGCGCACGCGCGCGTGAAAGTGAGTTTTTGGTTGCTGTTAAAAAGGGTGTTATTTTGCGCGTGTAAAAATAAATTAACGGCCAGTTCTGTTTTGAAATAAGAGGAAAAAGGTTTACCGGTTTTTATGTCGGAAAAGTTCGCGTCTTTTATTTCGCTGTTCACGACACCAACATATTAGCTACAACCGAAATACGATATCTACCCACGAATAACAATGGCCCCCTCGAATTTTTTATTCCGGCATCTGATGACTTATACATTGATTTATCCAAAACTATGCTGAAACTAAAAATGAAACTCGTGCATTTCGATGGTACAGACGTACCAGCCACTGAAGTGAAAGTCGGGGTCACGAATAATCTTATTGGAACTCTTTTTTCGCAAATCGACGCGTATTTGGGCGACACGTCTTTACAATCTACAAATAATCTTTCGGCGTATAACGCGTACTTGGCGAAATTGCTGAATTTTGGTGAAGACGCTAAGAAAACGCAACTGGAGAATGGAATGTATTATATGAACTTAACCTGTAACCCGCAAGACATGTGGGAACCTGCTTTTAACAATGATCGTAACGGAATACTGAAGAGATGCGCGCGAACGAAAGAATCGACCACTTTTGAGTTAATGGGCCATTTACCCCTCGATATTTGTCACATGAATAAGTTTATTGTCAATCAACTAGCCGTAAGATTCCGCTTAGTAAGAAGCCCTCGTTTAACTTGTATAATAGCTTTAGAGCAGGGAAAAGATTATAAGCTAATTTTAGAACAGGCGTATTTATACGTTACTAAAGTCAAGGTGGCTCCGCAGATAAGTTTAGCGCACGCTAGGATGCTAGAAAGCGGAATACCAGCGATTTATCCCATTACGCAAACAATTATGAAACGTTTTTCTATCGCTCAGGGTCTGAAAAACATAAATCGCGATAACGTTATACTCGGGAAAATACCAAAAAGGGCAGTTGTAGTTTTTGTCAAAGAAGAAGCTTTCAACGGGTCATTGACCACAAATAGCTTGAAATTTGAACATTTAAATATCACCGACTTATCTTTGTCAGTCGGACCGGATAGATACCCTCCTGACGGCTTTCAAATGGATTATGCAAATTCAAATTACTGTTTACCTTTTCAGTCTTTATTTGAGTCAATGGGCATAGCTTCCGAAGATAGGGGTAATTATCTAAATTTTGCGAATTTTAAGGAGGGGTATACGATCTTTACTTTTGATATGTCGCCGGACCAGAATGCTTCGGCTGTTCATACGAGTATTCCTCGACAGGGGTCTCTACGTTTAGATGTTCAATTGAAAGACCCCCTACCGACTAATGTCGTGTGTATAATGTACTTTGAATTTGATAACGAGATTTTAATTACCCGGGACAGAAAGGTGATATATAGTATCGAATAAAATGAGCCACCCTGTTTTCTATTCGATTAGTTCGACGCGAGCTTTTGTTTGAGAATGACACGCCCCCATTTTCTCTCCAACCAACTCGACATTTTTTTATCGGCGAATCTCGCGGAGCCTGAAATTTTAATTAACCGTCAAGGACCTAGAAAATATGTCAATTTTAGCGTAAAAGTGTGGAAGAATCTCTGGAACTATGAACAAGAAATTGAAAGATTTTTCAATACCACTACCGAAGCTATACGTTTTCACAGCTGGTTGTCAAGTTGGAAGGATTCTTCTGTCAGCGTGGAAGAATTATTGATATTCGCGGCTATATTCGCGGGTCTAATTCAAATTACGACGTTGTGTATTCCTTTGCCAACGGGGTCGCCCTAGATAAAGAAGCCTGGGACCGTTTGAAGATTATCCGTACGAGTCTCGACAAAGAAATAACTGACCGAAAAGACGCTTTTGAAGGAATGAAAATGTCTATTTTAGATGAATTAAAAAGTGTATTATTTACGTTAACCGAGGCGTGCCCAAACCTGCCCTGCCATAATCATTTGGCCCATCCCATTAGCTGCAAACCGATCGCGTCACATTTCTGCGAAAGACTCGAAAAAAGTGTCAAGATGGCGATACCCCTTATGAACTATGACAACGTAATTAAGGCTTTTTACGTCAACTTTCCCGACTATAAACTGGGGGTAGAAAATTTATATCATAATATCATGCAAATTTAATCTGAAATTTTATCAGAGCTGATATATTAAAAATTTCCATTAAAATGTATAAAAATGTAAACTTTGCTGGTCTTTCATTTAATAATGTAGCACACTTTGAACTGTCAAGACATGAATATAGAATCTATTTATTTTGACCCAGAAAATCCCGGAAGTCTGGGAGGACTAAAACGTTTATCTGAACAATTACCCTCTATTTCCAAGAAAAAAATTAAAGATTGGGCGCTGACCCAAGACGCCTATACGTTGCACAAAGATAGAAAATTTAATTTTCCTAGAAATAGGACTTATGTCACGAGCTTGAACGAAGAACACCAGGCTGATTTAATCGAGTTAAACGAATTAAAAAATATTAATAAATTTAATTATATTCTTACTAATATCGATATTCTGTCCCGATATTTATTCGCTATTCCCGTGAAAACTAAGAGAGCGAGCGATATATTAGCTGCTTTCAAAAAAATCCACAAACAACGTAAGCCTTTGAAAATTAATACTGATCAAGGTTCTGAATTTTTAAATCGTAAAGTGCAACGCTATTTCAAGGACCAGGGGATTAAGCATTTCGTTTGTTACGGCGATAAAAAAAGTAGCGTATGCGAGAGAGTGAATCGGACGCTTAAAAATAAAATTTACAGATTTCTTACCAAAAGTAAAGGAAAAAAATTTATAAAAGAACTACCAAAAATTGTAAAGTCCTATAACGACAGCGTTCATCGCACGACCGGGTTTAGACCTAGCGAAGTAACCTTAGCCAATGAGCATCTAGTTTGGCAAAAATTATTTGGAAAGAAAGCGAAAAGAGAGGAACCGAAATTCAAGATTGCTGGTTTTTGACAGGCGCACGTAATCGCCAAAGTATTTCGTAAGGGATTTAAAGGATATTGGGGTAAAGAGGTTTTCACCATATCGAAGGTGATAAATAAACCCCGCCCACTCTACCATATCAAGGACAAGAATAACGAGAAAATATTGGGGTCATTTTACCCCGAAGAAATTCAAAGGGTTTTGCCATGAATACTTTTCAATTGGACGCCTTTTTAAAATGCGACCCGAGAACCAAAACTTTTTTTCAGGGCACATTTTCCAAAAATACTTTACCTCGAGATTGTCCAAAAAAGCCCTTTTGTTTGGTGGCCAATGTACAAGACTCATCAATGCCGGGAAGCCATTGGATAGGAATCTTCGTCAGTGCTAAAAATAAGAAAGGACAACGCGTGGGAGATTTTTTTTGTTCTTTCGGTCAACATTTTGATGTCTACGGTTTTAAATTAGATCATTTAGCT
Organism: Leiobunum rupestre; assembly: GCF_980474605.1. NCBI lineage: Eukaryota > Metazoa > Arthropoda > Arachnida > Opiliones > Sclerosomatidae > Leiobunum > Leiobunum rupestre. The sequence goes on from NC_143388.1 coordinate 67,648,584, forward strand.
CAGAAATGGTTTTATAATAAAAATATAATTCAAGATAAGAAACTTGCGGTTTGCACGTTGCTTCGTTTCTGTTAAATAGGTCTGCTGGATTAAGCTTTAAGCAAATTTTAAAAATGTATAATAATGAAATATATATGAACGAAGTAATTTCGCTATTGGCATTGTGTGCACATTTATTTAGTCACGAAAACAGATTTTGTAATCAATAGTGTTTAATAAACATGGTTTTACAAAAAAAAACATTAATTTCCCATTCATTAATTTCACGATCTTTAGAATACGCCCGGCGTCTTTCTTTGCGACCTTGGCGGGTTGACAATTCCTTTCTTGTCAAGAGCGGTCCTACGAAAGGCAATGAAACAGGTTCGGTCGTATTACGAAGGGTGGATTCCGAAGGCTTATAGCTGCTGTCTTTAAAAGTTGGCGTGCTATATTCATCGAGACTCGTTTCGCTTCGAGATTTACGTAGCTCAGCTCGAGCGGGCGAAGTGATAACGTTGCTAGCGCCGTTCTTCCATCTTCCCTTTTGGTAGCCTGGAGTACTCGCAAAGTCAGGCTTGAATGGAATATTTCGTTACGTCACGAGATGCGGTGGGGCTGCAATTAAAGTTTTATGGGCGTAATCGGGCGATTGACTTTCGTCCAACCCAGAAATGCCGGAGACACTCTGCCATGGTGTAGAAATTCCAGGATTTATCGGTGATGCTGGGAGGGGCCTGTTAATAGCCATTTCCAGTTGGTGGAGAGGTTTCTGTACGGCTCTTTGCACCTGTGGTACGGGAGGCGCGGCGAATAGTTGATGGAGCTGATTTGGCGTTTAGGGAGACGAAAAAACACTTGGCGAGGCGAGCGGCGGGTTACCGAATGAAACGTTAGGTACAGCGGGAGGCTGGTAGATCGCACCGTGTGCTAACTGTATCGGCGCTAACGTACTCGAAGAAGGAGGTAAAGGGGGCGGTTTTATTTGAACGGCTGGAGCGCCGTCGTAGTCTTTAATTCTGAGATACCGCGCCAACATTGCCAGCCGTCTCGAACGGATTTGTTAAGAATACTATTCATGTGTTCTTGTATTAAATTTAGCACTTTTTCGGTATCGGATAAATAGCTATCAGCGGGTAGCAAGACAAATTTCTTCATCGCGCCGGATTAATTATACGACCCAAGATTGGCGGGATGAGCGAATCGAGAATCGCCCCCCAAAAACCGCCCGTTTGCGAGACTAGAATTCTTCGTCGATAACGATCACTGAGATCTCTTTGACCTAGTTTTCTAATAGATTTTTTATATCGTTGTAATTGCCGTCGTTTATTCTCGCCAACGGGTAAAGCTCCGCGGCAAATATTATGACAGATATTCGCGATTGAGCCAACCTGATCTCGCGTGGCGTTCTTTAGTAAAAATCGTCTTTGATTTGGGGAAGCTTTTTTCAATAAAGTTAGATACGGGCGGCTTTCTATAATTGACCTGGGCAAAGGCATTTTACAGAATGACGTAAAATTCGAATAAACACTTTGTTATATATTCTGATTATTACAATAAAATACATTTTCCTCTACCAAAAATGATAAATACATAAAATAAAAAAATTTAATTTTCGGTAAATACTAGCATCGGTCCTTCTTCCATGAGGCATTGCGTTCTATATTTTAGAAATTCGGGAGTTTTTTGTTGCAGGTCAACAACCACGTTAGAATAGGGCTTATCCGACGTTACGTAATTATAAACGTTGCTCAGAAAATTAGGGTTATGCGGAAAAATCTGACGACTTAAATGTTTTATTTGTGATGGATCACGGGGGCTTCGGAACAGGACTATAAATGAGGCGTTAAGCGAAATGTCGCGCGAAAATCTGCCCTGACCAAAGACGTTCTGGCATAAGAATACAATACTCAGATTCAGATGATGCGAACACACGCGAAAAAGTTCAGATACCAGCGCGTTGTCTAAGCACTCGCTCGAAAGGTCGTCTAGCACCAAGAGGTTGTTTTGTCTTTTGTCAAACAAATCTTCGGGTTTTTCGCTAAAGAGCCCTTTATGGAATTCAATTTCGGGGGCGAGGGTTTTAATTCGTCAAATTGATCGTTCCAAAGATTGTAGCAATATAAATTTTTTTGTGGTGGATTGTCGAACATTAAATTTTTATTTTTCAAGAGATTAAACGTCCAGTGACTTTTTCCCGACTTACTGGGGCCAGCCAAAAGAAAGGTACAGGGGGTTTGAAATTTTAGGCGTGTGAGAGACATGAATATCCGTAGGGAATAGAAGTACCGTCTTTGAAAAATATACGTTTCGTCGACGTAAATCCCACTAGTTTTTCGGCTTGTCTGAGATACAAGTGCCCGGTTTTTTGTCTTTTCACGTTAAACGGAATCTCGACTCGGTATTTTAATTCACGGTTCTCGAGCGCCAACTGCTTTATCGTGTCAAAGTTTAAGATGGTCTGATTTTTTTTTAGTAAGAGTGACGCCTTTTCTCTTGGTTAAAATTTTGCCCGATTCGAACAAGATAGAGTAACCCTTGGGGGCTATCGTGGTAAAAGCTTTAAAGGGGTCATTAGGATATTCATCCGTAAGTCCACCCAAGCTGCTTGATAAAGTTAAATCTAATTTCTTATCGTGTATCAGAATACAACTGTCCGTATCGCCATAGGCCAAATTAGGCCCGATTTTAGCCATTAGATTGTATAATTTAATACGCCCATAAGAGGCGACGAAAATGCCCACAGTTGGGGAACCTTTACGATAAGCCGGGACGTGGTCTTCGTGATCTTTGGTCGTCACGAGAGCCATTCCGTTTTCTAGGAGTTTTAAATCGGTCAGCTCTTTCGTTTTATCAGTTAAAATTTTAACCAAGTCGGCGTAGGAATTTATAAAAGAACTATTATTTTGAAGTAATTGAATTAGGTGACGCCCCCAAAGCTGGTTAAGGGAAAGCTTGCCAAGCGCTTTGAGAGCCGGGTTAGAGCTAACCTCTTCTAGGCCTATTTGTATCCCGTCCTGTTCCCAAAAGTCGTTTAAATATTTTGGTTTTTCTTCTAAGGAGTCAACGTTTTTAGGAAAACCAGCGTATTGGGTTTTCATTTTGCAAAAATCTCTGACATAATCGTCAAAAAGGGGGCAGTCAGAGTCGAAAGTTTCGCGATAATGCTGCACTTCGTGAATTTGTAAAACTTTATAATTATATTGAAGGGATAAATAAAACTCGGGGGTACTATACGTATCCGTAATCGCGCGTTCCGCCTCGGTATGACGACAGTCGGCTAGATTATAGAGGGCGCACGTTCTGCATAGCGTAAACATTAATTTATCGCCAATCAGGGAGCCCAAGACGGGGAGATATAGATCTTGGGGTGGGAGAAGAGTCGCTTTAATAAGCCCGAAATAGAAATCGGGTTCGTAATTAAAGTTGCTAGTTAAGATTTCGGGGAGCCCTTTGGGGTAGCGGTAATTTTTGGACATGGAGACAGATGGGTACATACTATTAAAATCGTAAAATTTATTCGGCCTCTCGGGGGTGGATTCTATATACAGTAAAAAATTGTCAACGCGCCCGCCACTCAGAGCGCTTCGCGAATTGATCGGGTCGGAGAAAGCCAGCTCGTCGCAAAAAGAATTTATTTCGGGGTTTTCTTTTAAAAAAGTGTCCCATTCACATTCCCATATGGTAATTAAACGCGCGTTGGGGTAATTTTGACGATAAAATTCGATTTTGTCGAGAGTTTTTAAGTAATTATTGATATTAGATTCTTTAAGTTCGTAATTGTACCCATTATGGTCAGTGTGATTGGGACACCCGTGCCAGAAACACCCGAAAAATTCCCCAATTATTAAAGGGTCAGCGCTGTAAATGTCGGGGTGGTAGGGAGCTAAATACTTTTCTCCCTCCAACGATCGCGCAGTTTGAAACTTTACGTGCATTTTTTGCTCCAAGTAAGCCGCCCATCTGAGAGCTTTAACGGAATGCTTGCCCCTGTACCCTGCTGGCGGGATAATAGCTATGGTATTTGGTTTCAGATACCGGCTCAAAAATAAATCGGTTAAAGCTCCCGGTAGAGTCACGCTTTTTCCCGCCAAAATGTCGAAATTGACCTTTTCTCTAAAAAGATTTCTGAACCGGTCAAAACCCCTCTGTAACTGCTTGACGTCATCAATGGCGTACTTTGTCAACACTTCTTTTAAATCAAAAACGGTAAATTTTTGGGCGTCGTACCAAGTTTCGAAATTTGCCAATTGGTCGGGGGTGAATTTATCCACTTCGAAAAAGGATTTTTCCGGTACGACGCCGATATAGTCTAAGGTGTCTTTTTTTAAGAAAGAATACGGGAAAAATCCCTTGCTTTCGCTTAAATTAAAGGTTTTGGAGAAGATACTGAGAGGGGCTGGAAAATAAGAAAAGCTATCTATAAATCTTATATTGTATTTGGAAAGAAACATCGCGAGAAGTTTGCAGCCTTTAAAGATAACTTCGGGGGTTATTGACCGGGCCAAAACTCCTTTTAATACGAGTAAACTATCAAATCCAGACCCAAAATGCGAAATGCACGTAATGTTTTTAAAAACTGGTTTGACCTTTGAATATTTGGTCTTACCCTTTTTTGCAACGACCTGACTCTCCAATAAGTAATCTAAAAATGTCTCGACGCAATTAAAGCCGGTAAAGGTACGGTAATCGTACGTTTCAGAGTACGGACTGTCTTGCATAGCGGTAATTAGCAGAACGGGTTTAATCTCGTCATTGTCGATTAAAGTTTCAAAATCAAAATAAAGAATTCTGGTGGAATTTTCTGGTAACGTGATAGGTTGAACAAAGCACGCATTTTTCGGGTGCTCAATTTTACAGTAATGACATTTCAAATCGCATACGTGGCCCCCTTCAAACTCTTTCCCGCAAGTTAGGCAACGTTTGAGTTTGTCGCACGTCCCTAATTCTATATGCTTTTGGAAGCACGTATTCCCCGCAAAATATCTAAAGCAGTTGGCGCAACGTTGACTAGCTTCGGTATGGGAAACATTCGTGTCGAGACAACGCTTACAGCTGACGGGGCCCTCGCAATTGTGCTGTTTTTTTTTCTTTGCTATTCCCAAAAACTTTCAAACAAAATGGACAGTACCCTTTTCCCCCGAACATGGCGGCGTAAGTCCTCACTACGTGAACGTGGTTTCCTAATTTAAGGAGAAAGATTTTTTTGGGTTGAAAGTGGCCTAAATAAATTGGGTCAAAATTGGAATCGGAATCGAGTAGGATAATTTGATAATCTGGCAAGACATTTTGGAATTTAGTAATATCTTTTATTTCAACAGGACCTGGTGGAACTTTTGATAATCTGTGTAACGCTAAGGCCGCTTTTTTGTTTTGGACGGTTAACATTACGAATGTACTTTAGATCATGCATATTAAAATTTTTGGATTGGCCTTTATTTTTTAATTCTTGGTAGTCGGCGAGGCATTGTCCTACCGCTACCGCCCTCGCAAAGCACAGATTATCAAAATTGCGAATTGGAATAAAGGTATTGCCCTGTTCAATGTAATTTTCTAAGCACTCTATAGTCCTGTTACGAATACTTTTTCGATTACTACTCATATTGGTGTCTTGCAGAAGAATTATGTCGAATTTTAGGGGGGCTTCAAAGTATAAATTCTTATGGGACTGGGCTACCTGCTCGATACCGCTTAAAATTCTATCGGCCGTCAACTCGTTTAGATTCATAAATTAGAAATTAATGGGTTTTTCGAGTTCGTCCGAACTGACCGCTATTCTGATACGACTGTAACCCTGATTTTCATCGCTAATTTCGTTTAATAGGGATTGGAAAATTTCGTTTAATTGGGTTTCTATTCGCGCGTGGTTGAGATCGTCCAAGTTTTTGAACTCGCACTTGAATTCTAAAGTTTTACATTTGTATTTTTTGGAAGTCCGAGAGATAATTTTAGTAACCGAATAATAGTTCTCAGGTCGAAACCTGGTACTTAAATCGAGAGGGGCTTCTTGAGTCATTGTAATTTAGGAATTTCGTCGTAGCGTTGAGTCACTTCCTTAAATAACCGCAGGACGTCGTGAATGTCTCTTCTTTCGTATAGGGCCAGCGATTTTGCAAATGAGGAACCAGAATTTTTGGTCAAGCAAGTGTGACCGGTTGCCTGGCTATGGCGAATTTCTAATTTATCACCCTCAATTAGGTAAACGGCGTCTAGGTCCTTGACGTCTTCTAAGGCTGCTTTAAGCTAAGGTCCTGATTCTAGTTTAACGCTTACACCCTGTTTAGTCGGTTGCGGAAGACTGGATGCTACGTGCGTGGCGTAACGCCTTATATCTATATATATTTTTTGGTCAAAGGTCGTTATCTTAACGCCCAAATCTCCGAGCTCGGAGAATTCTAATACAATATCGTGCCAAGTGGTATTCTTTGTTAATTTTTCTATGTCTTGGTTAGCCCCTTTCCCCGCGAATAAATGTCGAGGTTTATTTTTTTTAATTACTTCTCCGACTTTTGATTTTCTAGCGTATACTTCGGGCAACTTCACTGGTGCTGTTGGGGGAGTGTCATAATCGAGCTTAATGTCGTCTCGGGCTGCCTAAGACATATAGAGATTAAAAACTAATCTCGCTTAAAATTTTTCAAAAACATAATTACCATCTTGCTGATCTTCTTGAGTCGTCGGGGAGAGTAAGGGCGGTGTTCGTCGCTTCTGCGAAATTGACCGTTGCGCGATTTCTTATATACAGGCAAGGTTAAGGGTGGGGGAGGAACAAAATAATCGCGTGACAGTTAACGAATATTAACAGGTGTATTCAATTTGTCAAAATGATTAATTACTTAACGAAAGCGGAATGAACCGGTTCTACCATGACTATGCGAAAGGATTGTTCACTAACGCATTTCCAGCGAATGCGCGACTCAATTTAATTGGATGACATAATTAATAGGTAATTATCTCGGTATTGTCACTAAAGGTATTTGCGCCGCTAAGTTATTTCTACGCCGCTCAACACCTGCTCAATCAATCAAACCTGTCACCACTTTAACAATGCCCGAGTATAGCGAGCCTGGGAATTCCTTTAAAGGAGTACTGACCCCTTTTCGCGCCAAAACGCCAACCAATCAGCCCCATTTTGAATAATTTCGAGTCAGCCAATTAGCGCGCAGTACACGCGCCGCGCCAGCCAATCAGCGCGCAGTATCCGCGTCGCGTAGTTAACGCGCCAGCCAATCAGCGCGCGCCACTCTGCGGAGGTCAATGACCCCGAGGAAAATGTCGACCCCCCGCGCCACCTACCGGAAGGGGGAAGGAAGCGGGGACTTCCGGTGCCGACCCCCACGTGTACCTCTACATTGAAAAGTGACAAAGATGGGGGACACTCCTACTAATGTAACCCTTCAGGTTCACCTTCTCCTCAGGCATACTTATTTTTTTATTTACTTTTGTTACTAGTGTTATTTAAATACGCCACATGATACTCTTATATATAAAAATCCTCGCCTTTTAGAAAATTACTGGTTTTGACCATCTTGTTACAATATTTATGTTAAAAGCCCCCTTTTTATAGTAACGATTAATTAATCAATACGCTCGATACATCAAAAGAACGGAAATCGTCACCCCCAACCGATAACAATTATCCCAAATTGACTAAATTAATGTACAATTAACATTAAAATTAAAATTAAATAACTTCGGAACGATCTGTTGGAATTAAGTGAAATTTATAAGGATCATAGCAAATGATCTACCCTCGCCCTTAAACATAAAATTAAGTTGATCATTTAAATAGTATAGGTCAAATGAATTATAAACTAAATCCCCGCCTTCCACAAGGCTAATATTTAATCCGTCGCCAAGGTGGTGCTAATTAAAGGCTTTCCTCTTCGTGGCTCAGTATTTCCCAACATACGTAGACTTGCTGGCGCGGACGCATAAAATACCTTCAACAATCACGAGGTGCGCCCGGGCAAGGTCAACTTTAACTACTTAATACCCTCAGCGGACCGCGACTCCATGGAGATATTTCCGAGTGGCTATTCTCCGTTCAGGCTTCCAGGTAACCCTAAAGAGAACAGAGAAGCGAGTTTGGCCTTCTCCAAGATAGAAACCGATACCCCCGCTTATATCCGTTGTCAAGGGCCGAATTTCAACCCCGGATGTTTTCTTCAAAAACAAAAGTAATGGAAAGACCTCTGAAACCCCCGCAACCGCGTGAAACCAACCAGCCAATGACCACTGGAAAAAGTGAAGTCACCAATTATTTTTATGTGAACTCCGCCCCATATCCGTTAAACAAAACCGAGAAACAAGACCGAAAAAAGACATTGCGAACCGGAAAGAAAAAGGAACAAGACGAATAAGCTACCCTGAAGTCCAGCGGGACCCATGATGTACCGCCGCTAGAAGTCCGGAAAGAAAGGGACCCAGATCACCCTCGCCTCACCGGACCAGGCCCTCGCAATTCCATGGCGATAAACCAAATTGCTCATGAAAACCAATCAGCTAATTCCATCCAACGCCTAGCCGGAAACTACAGAATCAAAAATCTCTGACGTATCTACATCCTCGCCAATGCCCCCGTCTTGAGTTCGACGTAGAAATCCGGACGTCCTTGCCGTAATCCGGTCCATGTTTTGCCGTAATCCGTGTCGTAATCAAATCGAACTGTCAAATCCCACGCCCGCGAAAAGAAAACCACGTGTGTGAGCATCTTACGCAATCCGGACCCCAATCGTACCGTAACGAAGTGCTACAACGTCCCAGAGAAAAGCAAACTGACTAGCCGAAAATAACCAGTGATGAGTACAATTTTCCGTTCCTTCCCTCCCCCCGTAGATACCTAGGGTCAGAATCTATAGTAGCCAGTAAAAAACCTGGAAGAATTCCCAAAATACAAAGAAGCAAAAAGGGTTTTTCCCTCGCCATGGTCCGAAGAGGATAAAATCAGGCCCTGAGTTTGAGAGCTCATTTTATCCGTATATTATCCCTTAGGAGGTCCCACTATTTTCAAGGTCATTCCGAATAGTTTTCTGTCCCATATATATATGTATAAATATTTTTCGTAGTGTGGTGTATTTCTTTTTGTTTTATAAGTCTTAGTTGTAGTGAAGTTAATTGTAGCAATTTTAATTGTAGTTTTATTTAAGAATAGTGTATTTAGTAATTGTATTTCCCTCGCCTAAACAAACCGATGGCTTTCGCCCGACAAATGGGGACTGATCCCATAAATGATTGTACGTAATCTAAATATTTAATGTTAAAATTGTGGTCAGAGCATTTGAATGTCCCGCGCTAATGACTGGATATCAGAATTAGATTTCCACTTCCCTTTCGTTTATTATTTTGTGTTCCGTAGAGTGTATAATATTAACCCACGCGCTAATTTACTGTACTGCATTTTAATTCCCGCGCTATAATATCCTTACCGTCCGATATTTGTTCATTGTATGTATATATATTTTAATACGTAAATAAAAAATTTTGGAATTTAATCGCAGGCAAAGTGTTACCAGACTGAAATCCGAACCTCCCCCTTTTATTCCTTCCCTTATTTTTATAATCATTCTCTCGCTCCGATATATTTCACCCCACCAAAGGCCACGACTAGCATTTACCATCATCTTCCCTTAGCCTTAGAGAAAGTATCGTTGAGATCGTTAATTGGTTAAATAATAACCAAAACGAGAAGAAGAGGTTATAATGTTTACATCCAGACTGTATATTAGGTCATACTGTTAACTATCGTCTCTTTATTACGAGACTAATTGCTAGTTAACCTGTCTGTCTTAAGACCTTTTGAGGCCCTGGGCTAAATCATTTCTTAAAACCTTTGCGATCCCCAACGGTCAGCTTGGGTGTCCGTTGTCTAAATTAAACTACACTTTAATGAAACCAAAACTTTTAATTTCCAAAGTATAACATAGGCCTACTGAAAATAAGATTTTTACTGACAGTGACTCGTTGTGATTTTTTAGAAACTTTTGGTACCGTATGATACGCGATGTGGAGATGAGTCTAATTACTTTAGATGTAACTAAAATATTCAAAATATTAAATGAGCATAAATAATGTTTAACAAACTAATCACTTATGGCCAGAGTAGAGGCTGTATGGCTGGGGCCCCTAGGATGTAGCCCATTTAGCCCATGACTTAAGACGGCCCTGCTAGTTAAGTTAACCATATATAATTAAAGTAACAATGCATGGTGCCAGAAGTTTTATACTACACGTTCAAGTAAATATTTATCGTTTTTCCAATGGATGGATTGAGATTGCCTCCAGCGTTATCGTTCTCGGGCAACGATGCTGCGGCGTGGGCCATTTTCTTTCAGCGATTTGATATATACGAAGAGGCTACGTCTATACCGAAGGCAAGAAGCGATAAACAGAAAATAGCATTGCTATTAAATGTCGCTGGAGAACATGCTATTGATGTCTTTAATACCTTTACGTTTTCGCAAGAGAATCCTAAAACATTAAACAATTTAGTTGCAAAATTCAAAGCATATTGTTCGCCCAAGAAGCATGAATCGTACGAGCGTTGGATTTTTCGAAATTTGATGCAACCAGAGGTGTTGCTAAAAAAAGTGCAATCTGGCAATTTTGGCGTCATTGAAGAGTCAATGATAAGGGATAAAATCGTGGCAGGAGTTTCGTCGTCAATGAGAAAGAAACTCTTAGCCGAAGAGATAGCACTTTGCCGAGCGGCAGAAAGGTTGGCAGTACATTTACTAACGTGGACGAACCAAGGCGCTGCTACAGCCCAAGACGACCGTAAAAATACATCATCGGAGCCTATAGTAGAAGCAATTACTAAGAACCGAAGAAATTAAAAGTCGCAGGCAAGAGAGCGAAGTAAGAATGCCACTCTATCAAAAGCTATTGAAAAACAGGTTCGACCGTAAAGTGGGAATGTCACAAGTTGTTTCCGATGTGGCGGAAGTCGTAAAGATAATGGTTGTTCCGCATATGGCGACATTTGTCACAAATGCAAAGGTAAAAATCACTGGGCAAGAGTTTGCAAAAGCAAAAAGAAATTTGAAATGGTACAATACGACAGTGAAGACAGCGATAACGATTTCATCATCTATGTGATTCAAGTTAAAGAAGCTAAAGATTCACAAGATTGGGTAATACCAGTAAAGGTACTCTCTTAAGTGGTTAATATGAAACTTGATTCGAGAGCGCAAGTAAACTGCTTACCATTAAATGTATATAATAGTTTGAGACCTAAGCCTGAGATAGAAAAGGCGTTTCGCTTAAAGCTTACGGGGGATCGAAAATGAAATCACATGGGATAAAAGTGTTAACCATAGTAATTGGGTCAAAACAATTGACAACCATGCATGGGAGAAATCATCTCCAAAGACGGGGTGCGACCAGATCCAAACAAAGTGAAGGCGATTGTCAAAATGGCCAACCCAAAGACTAGAGCCGATGTACAACGTACCTTAGGTGTGGTGAATTTTGTTGGAAAATTTATACCCAATTCATCGGCGCATACTTACCACCTAAGAAGCTATTTACGAAAAGACGTTGAACCTACGTGGCAAAAGGAACACGATAACGAGTGGAATTACATTAAGAACGTTCTAACCAGCCAGCCGATTCGACAATTTTACGATTCAGGAAAACTCACCAAAGTTTCAACGGATGCGTCTCAAAATTAAATTGGTTCGGTGTTGTTACAGAGGCACGACAAAGGCTCGAAACCAGTGGCATACGCGTCAAGAGCGCTCACAGAAGCGGAGACAAGGTACTCCCAATTCGAAAAAGAGAGTAGGGTTTGTGTACGGTTGTCAGCGTTTTCATAACTACATCTATGGAACCGACTTCGTATTAGAGACGGACCACAAGCCACTGTTAGCTATGCCAAAACGAATAATTTCGGATGTTCCACCCAGTTGCAACGACTTTTCCTTAAGTTAATGAAATATCAATATACTCTACAGTTCACACTGGGTAAAGAGTTGATAATTGCGGATGCTTTGTGCAGAGCCAGCTTGCCAGCCATGGCGTCAGAAAAGAACCTACACGAAGAGGTTCAGATTCATGTGAATGCAGTTGTAGAAGCACTGCCCGTGAGTACAAACTTGTTGGCAGTTTTAGAAGAAGAAACGGCTACTGATCCGATTCTTTAACAAATAAAAGTTCAGCTACGAAACGGTTGGAACTCCAACGATTTAATAACTTAGTCGTATAATACAATCAACTCCGAGTTAACCGAAGCCGAATGGGTGATTTTAAAAGGATCGAGGGTTGCAGTACCGAGCAGGTGCCGAAAGAAAATACTCGATGTGATACTTGACGATCATCTCGGAATCGAGAAATGTCGAAGACGCGCAAGGCAGTCTGTGCAAGAGTTGTTCAACATAGAACAAGTATCGTTATAACCAGTCTTATGAACCTCTAATTATGAGAGAGACACCCAAAGAACCATGGGAACGTTTAGGAACGGATATCTCTAGTCTAAACGGGAAAGATTACGTAGTAGTAATTGACACGTATTAGGATTACATTGAAGTGGAAGCCATGAGTTCGATAGCAGCGGGACCAGTCATCAAGGGCCTCAAAAGAATATTTGCTCGACATGGATAACCCAAAGAAGTGCTCTCCGACAACGTACCGTTTAACTCCGAAGAGTTCAAAGATTTCAGTATGGTCTACGGGTTTGATATAACGCTTTCAAGTCCCTGTTATCCGCGATCTAATGGACTTTCAGAAAATGGGTTCAGATCGAAAAGCATTTGTTGAAGAAAGCGATAGAATCGAAAGAAGACTTCGAATTGAGCCTAATGAGTTACAGAAGTACACCGTTTGATGGAGGTCTATCACCAGCACAGCTGCTTATGGGCCGGAACATTAAGACAAGACTTCCAGATAAACGAAGCTTCAAGTCCTCAACACCAAAGAAGTAAAAGCAAACGTCTAAAGAGAAGGAGTTACCAAAGTTAAAAGCAGGTGATCCGGTGAGAATTCGAGACCAAGGAGAATGGAAGAGAAAGGCTACCGTACTGAACGAAGTCGCACCTAGATCATATCGCGTGGAGACAGAAGATGGAGCCATATTACGACGTAATCGCCACCAACTACTACAAATTAGAGAATATGTACCAGGGTCACCTATTTCTAAACCAACTAAACTCCAAGTAAATAAGGCCAACAGGCGGAAAATAACAAAATACAACACGTGTACGAACACAAGTGACCCTTGTGTTCGTACACGTGTTGTAGAAGAGAATCAAAACAAAAGTCCAAAAGATAAGTCTGCGTACTTCTGTTGTTTCTCGTAGGCATGCAGACCTACCGTTTATTACCCCCATACAGATCCCTCTTTTATGGTGAAAAAATAAACAATAAATTGATTTCTCTGTACTATACAAGTCGGTTGCTCCTAAGCTATTAGAAACCAACAAACAAAATATGGTGCGGTGGAGTAAACTTTGCCCCTAATTCCGCAAATAATGAAACAATTATATTTAAGTGTTTATATAGCAGGAGTACATACACCTTGGGGAAAATAATAATAAGTTTTATAAAATACGAGGAAATTTGGATGTTCACTAGGAAAAAAATAAAATATGAAAAATTCCCCCAAAAAAAATTAAAATTGGTTGAGGCGCGGGGGTTAGGTAAATTGATTGTAACTTCGTTAAAACTGGAAAACACAAGAAAATATTATTACAGATCACGTAATGTGATCAAATAAGGCGATAGAGGCTAAAAATAATTTTTCTAAATATAGCTATTTTGGGTATTCACGAATAGGTGACTTCCAAATTTCATAATTCAAATTGTTTTCAAATTTTCAAATGTTTTGAAAATAATAATCTGGGGCATTAATTGATTAATTACCTTGAAAATAAGCCATAAGGCATATTTATATCACTCTGAGAACTGAAGGTATAGAGAATGTATAGCTAAAGCGCAACTGGCATATGGAAAACCACCAAAAGAACATTTCGTCCTGTAACTCCCCTCAAAGAACTTTTTCAGCATTTCTTCTTTACATGTGTTGGTTTTATGCATAACTACACCTGTTCACCAAATTTCATCAAAATCGGTAATTTGAGGGGTATGGACCTGGTTTATTTGACCTGGAATGACTCGTGTGAAATTATAATTATCTAAACTATGAGTGTTTTTCTTGATTTATTAACAACATACGTGGGCAATTTGAGCAAAAATTCATTTTAACAAGTTTTCCGTCAATGAATGAGCCGGCGTGAAATGCTTCGCGCGCCATTCATCACTGACAAAAGATCCATAGTTCCGTAGATAGTTCGGAAATGGTCTGACTAGGGTCGTTAAAACTGGTTTCGAACGAAAAATTTACTACAATTCTCTCTCCAGATAAGCTATCTTAGTTCCACTCTTGTCTGAAACATTCGCAAGCGCTGGAGTAGTACAACCCCCTCCTCTTTGAAAGGTGGTTCATCAGAGACTCGGCTGGGGGTTCGACGCCAGTGAAACATTCGCTTCCGCGCCCCCATTATAAGCATTCACTATCTGAAGGAGTTCCCCCCTGAACGCCGTTTACCCCTTCGCCGCGCGATCAACACGGACGACGAAGTCCGGTAAAAAGTTCGTCACGAGACTAGTTCTTCGAATCGAGCTTAAGCGCGGGTGTTTCGTCTACGGCAGATTCAACCACGAAACGTTTGCCCCCTTCCCTCCATTTCAAAATTCAAATCGATGAACCGATTTTCGAAGTTCGTTCGTTTGGTAAATCTCCACGAAATTTATTTTGTGGAAATTCGTAGCTTTAAGTTTTGTCACAATGGTGAAGTTTCGTACGTAAATTGGGATGGACGAGATTTTTCCCCAAAAAATTCCGTAGACTTTAAATCGTCTTAAACTAATATCTTTTTAAATTAAAAACCCTTTAATTAACTTCAAAGGGACAATGAAACAAGCTACTTTCTATCGATTTGTGGTTGAAAAATAGGTGGAAACATTATGGGATAAAAATTGAATCGGTGAATCTAATTTTTTAATTAATGTCAAGCTTCACACAAAATTGGGCTTAGCCAGAGTAGTGCACAACCGCACCTCTCTTCCTTCTTTGCATAATGGGACGGGGGGGGGGGTAGTTATCGAGACTGGATTTTCTCTCGTTTTCGACGGCTGGAGCAACGTTACCTAGTATTAAGGCTGTTATATAAACGGAGATATTACCAAGTTGAATTCTCACTCGGTCAAATTACAAATAAAAATGGCAGCTAATATTCTAATAAGTTTGCTTGATGCTGAAGAAAATAAACATTATGATAATTTTGTGGACGATTATTAATTTCAGAGAATATAGAATGGTTAGTTAAATTTTCTAGAAACCTTTCCTTTTAAATTATAAATAAAATCTTTCCTTCCTTCATATATTGTCGTGAAATTCTGTAAAAATAATATTAATTGTCAAAGGCTTAGTTTATTTCGTTCGTGGGATTATCGTAACTTTGTAAGCCGCCATCTTTAGACGAATCATTTTACATTTGACGCATTTTAGCGAGTTCTCACGGGGAGAAAAATTCTCACGAAGAACTCTTCTCAAGAGAAGAATTCCTTCTCAGAATTTTGACGCGGCCTTGGCAACTCAGCATTTGGACGAAACATCCGTTTCCTTACTTCCGCCTGTATATTTCAATGGTGGTCACGTGGCTCAAAACATCACAAACAGGATGTTCCGTCCAGAGGTCTCACTTAAGCCTCGTATGCGGCCCCTCTCTGGTATCTGGTTATGGGTCTATTCAACTCTATTGGAGTTTTATTATATTGATAACAGCATAAGTAACATAATAACAATAAGTACGACACTTCCTGTTGCTTTAACGGCCATTTTCCAACCGAACCTTTTTTCGACACTGATTAATCTCTTCAACCTGTAACTGGGACTTGCAACTTAATTACCGTTCTTGGTGAATACTGCTGGTTAAAAATTTAAGCCTTATATCTGAGATCACGTTCTTGAGTCACGACTCACGAG
The DNA here is from genome assembly GCF_980474605.1 of Leiobunum rupestre. Taxonomy (NCBI): domain Eukaryota; kingdom Metazoa; phylum Arthropoda; class Arachnida; order Opiliones; family Sclerosomatidae; genus Leiobunum; species Leiobunum rupestre. Next base: position 67,664,545 of record NC_143388.1, read on the forward strand.
ACTACTTTGCCTTGGTTTGAAGCTCGCGCGCCAATCACGTCAGAAAAAACCTACTTACGTTCGTGGCGCCGAAAAATCTTTTTTAATTTTTATTATTTAAGCGTATTTACCGGAAACCAGAAATTCGGCTTAGGCAGAGGTCTTGCATATTTTAGACACTAATAAAACATCTTGATTGCGCAATCACTATAAAATTAAGTTTCGTTGTAAATATCGTTAATCGTCCTACTTATTGTTATTATGCTACTTATGATAATAGATATTTACCTCACACTGCAACTGTTACTGTTTTCGCAATTTGCCTAAATGGTTGAACGGCTAGGGAATATCTTAGAAAATATGTAGATTTATGAAATATTATCATTAATATAAATTAAATTATAAACCAAAATATTAACATTGTTTTAAACTAAATTGAAATTAAAAATTTATATATTTTTTAAATAATCAAAATTATGGGGGCACGTAAATGGAAATTTTCGCGTTTCTATTGAGAAGAGCGCCTCTCATCTGGAAACAATAATTTTAAAATTAAAATGTAAGTACGACTTTTTACTTTACAACTTTGATTTTTAAAACATTTTTTATTTATATTTATATTTTTATTTATATTTATATTTAATTTTATAATGAAAGAAAACTCTAGTTTACTGTTTAGGCTCGTCCTTTCGCAATTCATTTTTCCGGTCTCACTCACTCCCAATCCCAAATGATGTGTCTGCTAACAAGTAAACATGTTATTTTTACACGTTTGGATAGGTTTTGCGACAATTTAAATGTCTAGTGGGTTTCAACTGACGAAACGCGGGGGATATAATCGGATTATCAGTGGTACCATAAAGGTAGACGAAGAACAGGTTTACACGTTAAGCGCGCGCCTAAATGAGATAAATAGAAAGGGGTAGTCACTAGCCACATACCCGTAACCCGCCAGAATCCTTTTTTCGGGATTTGATCATTTGGAGTGAAACTAGGCGTTTAAAAACGTTCGGTCGTAAGTGTAAAAAAGTTCGACGTTTTACAATATTGTCATACTTAGCTCTAACACCACGTAACTCATTACTTAGCACTAAAAGCAATGTTTCTCATTAATTAGAGCTAAGACCACGTAACTAATTTGTTAGCGCTAAAACTACGTAACCAATTAGTTCGCGTTAAAACCACGTAACTCACAAATTCGATTAGCAAGCCCCCCTCAAGTCTGTCAGGTATGCCGGTTTTAGCTTCGGCTTAAGAGACGTCCTAGTATATAGTATATACTAGGACGTCTCTTAAGCCGAAGCTAATACTATATACGTGCTGTGTAATGTAAACAAAATCATTATAGATAACACTTTTTACTACGGTAAAACATTTATTGAAGGAGCTCATAAATCATGATGATGGCTTGAATGAAACTACGATAATTTAATTGGAAAACATGTGACTGTATTCGCGAATCACTAGTAAAGCCGCGACGTGTTCTACGGTTATACTAGATCGGCGGTATCTAGTTATGTTTCCAGCAATTGAGAACATTCTCTCAACGTCCGCGGAACTTGCCGGTATTGAGAGATACCTTTTGGCTAATTTAGCCAAAACTGGATATGATACACTAATCATTTTCCAATATTCCAGAATTGTTAAGTTACTCCTAAGAACTGTTTCTTGTAAATACATTAGAAGTTCTTGATCTTGTAAATCATGAAATGTATCAAGAATGTCTGGAAACTCTAACTCATTTTTTTTGGCTTGCGGTTCCTCATACTTTTTCTGTTCTTCGTAAGTTTTCCGAATAATCGAAACTGCCTCCATTTCATTTGGGCACTTAAAATTTGGATATTCCGTAATCCATTCGGGGTTCGCGTATGGTCCTAAGTAAAAATTAAACTAATTAAATGCAATTTTGGGACTTTCTCCAGTAAGCAGTGTTTATTTCAGGCGTCTATCAGAGTTTCGAGAAAATTTAATCAAAATTTAACGCCAAATAGACAAATGCCGGACACCCCCCCCCCCCCCCGAAGTACCGGGAGCTCCCACCCCGGATAAAGTTTCTGAAAGAAACACTGACGCTCTCAAACATATTATAAACATATATTACCTTTAAATATACCAAGCTTTTGTCTGGGATCGAGGATGGAAGCTATTAAAAATCGGGGTCTGTGATTTCTTTTGTAAAGCGGGATGCCATCCTTCAAGAAGTTCCTTCTTTAAGGTTTTAAAGTAGGGATTTCTCGCGCTTCTCAATTTTATAAATACCCGAAGCAGGTTGCCAATGACCAAAGCCGCGACTGGCCCTCCAGATTGAAATTTATCAGTTGCGACTTTAAAGGGGTGCAATAACTGTAAAATCTCCTTTAGTTGATGCACATCTTCAATAGGTAGAATTATTGAGTCTGTGCATTGTTTTTCTTTCCTCGCAGCTGCAATTGTTTTTTGAAGCGCTTCTGTCATTCCTGGCTAAAACGGGGGAAAACCATTAAAAAAAATATTTTTTCGTGGAATTAACTCCGAATAATAAATGATAATATAATAAGAATTTTGCTGTATGAAATTCATTAGGAGTTAATTTGATCTTTTCCCTTAACAAACTATAATATATGGCGTTATATTATCCGAAAAAAATAGTTTTTCCGATTGAGGTAATTAGAGTATATTAATATCATAAGTATATAATATTCTTCATTAAGTATGTCTCTTTGGGAAATATTTTACAGAGAGCTAGTAACGTAGTGACGTCATCACAGGGAAGAAAATCACCCCTAGCGAGACGCTGTTAAAGGCTACGCGAGACATGAGAGCAAGCGGACGCAAAACGCCGCTGAATACCGCTATAGAGTATCTAGCTCTCATTAAACGTTTTTATGTAAAGAATAAGAAGTGTAAAATATTGTAATCTTATGTTAATATGATGCTAAGTTTCTCCAAGCTTCTAAGTATCTAAATGTTCTTGAATTTTCAATATATTTACCTCGACTAAACGTTCAATGGCCATGAACATAGAGTTCCATCTAACGCCGCCAGCCAGTTTAATATCCCGCCCTCTAGGAGAATGAGAAATAAAAAAATGCGTCCATTTCGCAGAGCGACGAAGAAATGTTATCCACGACATCAGTTTGTTAGAAATTTTTTTAGTTTTTTTACAACTTTTCATGGCACCATTGACTACTAATTGCAAAGAATGACAAACGCAACATTTTCTGGTCAAGGTTGGTAGTATTGGAAAATCTTCTTGGCCCGACGGTTGATCTAAGAAGGACCAGGGGAAAATAATAAATATTTGATAATTTGAATCTGCAATGAAGAATTATATATATTTACAAAAATCCAGTTCATTTTCCAATACATCTGTATTGTTCTCTTTGTCGTTGTAGTTCGTTGTCCAAGGAGTTTCAAAAACATCATTCATATTAAAGGCCTTTGTTATGTTTGCGGCGTTATCGCCGCAAACTGAGAAAATCTGTAATTTAAATTGGGTTGTATTAATATGAACACCAAAAAAATCAAACTTGTGACAAAAAAAGGTAAATTTCAAAATTACCATGCTGGGTGTAATTCCAGTGTCAGCCATAATATCGTGTACTTTTGCGAGAATGGCGTCTGCCGAATGTCGTCCTGGAAAATGCGAGAACCCAAGCAACAAGCTTTTGAGTTCCCAAAGTTCGTTTATAAATTGACATCGAACTCTTATAACAGATTGTCGCATTCGAGAACTCCAAATATCGATGTTCATATGCAGTTGTTTGTTTTTAACTTGGCCTAACAATATCTGTTACGTTTAAAAAAATAATAATTAAAACTAGGTACGATCCAAAACAAAAATAATTAATAAATACTTTTATTTTGGGTTTAAGGTCCGCATTTAACTGGTTCAGAGAACGGACGAGCGTACGACGAGAAGGTTATGTGTACTGCGGCGCTATTCTGTTAACGACATTACGTTAGCCAATTCCTTCTACAGCTGAAAACGGTTGACCGTCGTTAGCTACCCACAAAACGAGATCTCTCCGAAAATCCTGTTGTTTTTTTGACTTCCACGCGTGCTTTTTAACGGGAAGTGTTACGTTCTCATTAACCTCTAACATTCTCAAGCAAATATAACGAACGGGGAAGAACGTCTAAGCAGAAATCAGTTGAGTTCGATTTCAGTGAGTCAGTTCCAGAATTGGTCGAGGCTCGTGATCGTCTCTAGTCTTACAATAAAAGGATCACGGGCGAAGTGATTCCTTGGAAAAAGGTGATATATACCCAGAATGTTTTTTGCTGAATACAAATTTAGGGGGGTAAGGTGGGGGAGGAGGGATGGAGAGGGGTCGAGGTGGATTAGGAATTTTGGGATAAACGCTAAACGTAGCCTTGACATAATTATTATTTCTAAATATAAATGAATACATTCTTTCTGATAATAGTAATTATAAATTTATTTTAAACTAGCTGCCTCAAGTATAGTATTAATTTTCGAATTAGTTTATAATGATAAATTATACTACGAAAGTACGAAGAGCGCTCGATTTTCGTCGCGACGAAAATGGAGCCATGAAAGCGGTGGGGGAACCAGGGGATCCCTGAAGAGATAATCCTCTTCTTAGCTCGCCGGAAATAACAAAGGGCAACTCTAAACTCTTCCTTCGTCAAAGTGTTCTCGTTGCTAAGATGCCTAAACAGGCGCCTTCGCGTCTGGACTACACCTGGGAGATTATGCTTAAAAAGAATGGGCTAGTTGGAATTTGGTCATTTGGAAAGCAGTCGGCTGCCCGGAGTAAAATAATTCGTATACTATCGGGTAATTCCATTTGCGGAGATCATTTTGCGTCCTAAACCCTGTCGAACTTGCGGTTTTTTTCAACTTAGTTTTAGGTGGAGATTCTCCAAGCATACCTTTACGTGTATTGTTTATACGAGTGCGCCTTAATTCAGGAAATTACAATCCAGATAAACGTATAGGTAAGATAACTAATGGATTTTTTAAATTATTTTACTAAACTTTGGTTTTTCTAAATATACTGTATAGTATATCTGCAAATAGTGGATCTCCAGCAACAGGGAGTTATTCGAGTAGCCCGCCTATGACTCCCAATAGTATGTCATCGTTGGATTCGACTCCCACTTCAACCCGACAATCATCTCCAAACGACTCTGATTCAAACTCCGTAACGCGACCCGTAGTGGTTGTGGAAGAGTTTAGAAAAAAAATTTGAAAGCGGCAATTATGGGTCTAATAACATTCAAGATTGTTTTATATATATTGGACATAAGCCTGATCACAATGGTAAGGCCTCCAAATCCGTGTACGCTAAATGCATACATTGTGAAAATGTTATCTGTGGGTGGGACAGTGGTTCCAACAACTTAGAGCGCCACATTAAGGTGAGACGTGTTTACATTTTTAATTTTCTATGTGACAAAAATAACTCGTCAATTTTGTATTTAAGACTTTACATAATAATGTCCTTCTGAGGCCAAAGGAAAAAAAGACCGTCTGATGTCGTAGATTTTCTACATTCTTTACCGCCGAGGAAGGTCGCGAAGTTGCCAGCGAATTCACCGCAGGTGAAAGACCATCACCTTTCCATTGTTGAATTCATTGCAAAGGATGGACATGATTTCTCCATCGTCGAAGGAGAAGGATTTAAGGAAATGATGGCAAAAGCAGCGCCTCAATTCACAGTTCCATTGAAAAGGGAACTAATCATAGCGATGGAAGATGCCATTGTTTCAATTAAGGAGAAAATTAAGGTCAGATCCAAATGTTTTTATTAATATATAACGTTACTTCAAGGTCAATTTGAAATACTTAATAGGAAGTTGTTAAAACTATAAACGTACAAGTACATTTGATATTGGAAATTTGGGATAGAAATATCATTTGTGTACGATGTCATTTTATTGAGTCATGGAGGCTCAAAAATGTACTACTTGGCTTCGCACACTATACGGAAGGTTTTTCCGGTGATAAGTTTCGAATCTTCATCGCTAAAATCTTTAGTGAAATTGGAATTCAATCATTTAATGTAAGTAAATAAAATAATACATTTTTGGCTGAACAGTGGTGTAGCGAGGGCAGGGCCGAAGCTAGAGAAAATGGCGCCAGGGGCGAGCTGCAATTTTGGCGCCCCCTAATATAATAATATGGACAAAATTTGGCGCCCCTATACCCTATCGCGCGCACGGCGGCCGGCCGCCCCGGCCGCCCAGCCCTAGCTACGGTCCTGAGCGAGGGTTTGTGGCGTCCTGAAAAAATCTCGTAAAGCCCTTTTTGCTTTAAAAATATCTAAAATGCAACTTTGTTTATTGACAAAAAAGTTGTCAAACAGTTTTTGACTCCCCCTAATGAGTGGCGCCAGGGCAGATGGCGGATACCCCCTGCCCCGCCCTATTGCTACGCCACTGTAGCTGAAGCTAATGAACCAAAGTTATCGGACTAAAATTGTATTTTAAAGCGATTTTTTCCTTAAAGGGATACTAAAATGGTAAAATAACCTACTTTCAGTCTATTCCACTTCCAAAATTAAGTATAATTCCGAATTTCTTTCGCCGGAATTATATAAATTCAATTTTGTTGATTTCATTAGTGTTATCATAAGTAACATAGTATGCAGTGGCGTAGCCAGGGGGGGCACAGGGGACACATGCCCCCCCGAAACGTATGGTCGTACGTACAAATATTTTTATTTTTTTACTTTTATTTTCATTGGCGCCCCCCCCCCCGAAACAAAATCCTGGCTACGCTACTGATAGTATCATAGGTATAACCCTATACGAGTTGGCGTAATAAAAATTTAACTATTTATAATTTACATTACCGAGTGGGCGAAAAGTTAGCTTATTCATCTGAAAGAAATGTTACCCAAACTCAATTTTCTACAATTGACAATTTTAGGTATCGTGCGTCAACATTAATTGTGCCAATGTTATTCTTAAAAACATGGATATGCGTGACATTGGTACTGAAACAGAATCAGATGGTGATGTGAGCGATGACGACGATCTTCCTGAACATTCACAAAATGACGAAAGGGAAGAAGTACATAAAAGAGTTTCGCTTTACGCATCATGGGTTAGAAAGAGGTGTATAGTCAACGAATTACAATTTGTTGTCAACACCTCAATAAAATCAAGCAGTCGAAGCCGCAGGCTTGTCCAAAAATTAAAAAACTTGGGGCAATTCCTGAAAACGTCGCCCAGATGGAAGACTGAAGTGGATTCTATCAATCGAACTGCCTGGAAAGAGCCAACTGGCAGCGCAGACTACGTTTTCAAGACTTTAATGATGGTTGTAGAATGTCTTAATTCGGTATTTACATTTAATTTTAATTACTTAATGGAATAATGAAATGGAAAAATAAGCTACTTTCTATCGATTTGTAGATGCCAAAAAGTACAAAATAGTTCTTTTTATAAAATAACCTTGGCCATCTTGTTGAAATGTTGCCTCACCGCTTCGGCTGTGGATCCGTTTTCTGTCCCACTAAAGAGTTTTTGAACTCATTCTTAGGCATGGGCTGAACTCTTCCAGGGCAACATTTCAACAAGTTGGGCAAGTGTAAAGACATTTTATAAAATGAACTATTCTTAATAACTAAACCCAAATTATCCCTTTAAGTTCAGTTCAATTTACTAGAGATCATTTGACTCGTAATTTTCCGTTATCATAGACTGAGACTTGTAATGCAGTAAAAGAAGTATTGCGAACCGCAAAAGAGGAAAAAGAATGCGGTGAAGATCTTTTTACTATTACACCAATTGAGTCCGCGAAAATTAAAGAGTTATTGGAACTCCTAAATCCATTTCAAACTGCAATTGAAATCCTTCAAGGAGGAGGTCCTGTGGCCTACAGTGTACCCGCCAGATTGTTGTCAATTTTTGTGAGAATTAAATCTACCAAGACAACGCACCTATGTGATTTGAAGGCGGCCTTGATAAAATATATGACAACAAATCTTTTTGATGAATTAACGGATGACGATTATATTGTAGCGGCTGTTTTAGACCCCAAACAAAAGATGGCGCTATTTAAAGGTGATAAATTTTAATTGAAAGTCATTTTTCATTATAATAATAAATTTTATAATTTTATAAAGGGCCATATGTCAATCCCGAGTGGGAAAATGAATTTCCCCACTTCAAATGCAAAGGGGAAAGTGAAGTTAAGGAAATTATTCAACGTGAAATGGACACTTTGAACCCACAAGAAACAGTTCCCCTGGACAATATACCATCAACATCGACAAATTCGGATTTTGAGGAGTTTCCAGACTTAATTATGTCTACCCCCGTTCAGGAAAATTCAGTAGCCCCGTACCGGGAATAAGAAGACTATTTGGCGGAGCCTCCCCTTAAACAGGGAAAAATTACAATATTAGAATATTGGAAAATTTCAGAAAAGCGCTTTCCGACTTTAGCGTAACTGGCTCAGAGATTTCTAGCGATCCCCGTTTGTATGAATAGGCTAAACGTTTTTATGAGCAGAAAGAGAAAGACGCTATTGAGACAAGAATTGTCTCAATGCAGTGAAGCAGTTGGGGTGTCTACTCTCATGTTTCGGGAGTATACCACGGAAATCAGAAATTGAAATTTTTCATCCATTAACAGTATGTAAAATGTATATAATGGCATTGATATTATAAATAAAAAATAAACTAATAAAAGTTACCCACTTTCTCTGAAAACAATATAAATATACATTGCTACTTCCAACTTAAAAAAGCGGGAGTTATATGATTGCTTCGCGGAAAGCTATTTCGCAAAAATTAGGCTAATAAGCGTAGAATCAAAAATATATTTTATAAATATTTTCATTTTTTCTTTCTTTCAGTCTGTTCTTAATTATAAACCCTTAACAAACTAAAAACTTAATTAGAATGTCAGTAATACAATGGAATTCCTAAAAAACCAAGCACCTTCGGACGGGCTTATCAGCTAGTTTCTAATATTTTCTTTGCCAAATACTCGAATGTTCCACTCTTCAGATCTTTCTATCACTTCAAAGAATATAATTTCTTTGCAAAGTTAAATTAAAATTCACAGAACATAAATATATATAAAAATTATTAGCCTAAAAACTTCCTTTTCGACTTTCTATATATGGGCGTCAGTGCATATTCCGAAAATATCGGATATTTAACAATGGGAAAACCCATCCCAATTCCGAGTTCCCCCTTTCTTATTGGTAATGCGCTTGGACACGTGAAGTCTGGCTATCACCTCAGGGGCTTTTCTTAAGCACTTTCCACACCTCACCGCCGGGTCTTATCCCGTTTTTAAGTTTTTAACGCCAATTTTTTATACAAGGTTGTAATTCAACCTTGTATAAAAAATTGGTCATAAAACATGACTATACGAGAGAGAAAATCCAGTCTCGATAACTACCCCCCCCCCGTCCCATTATGCAAAGAAGGAAGAGAGGTGCGGTTGTGCACTACTCTGGCTAAGCCCAATTTTGTGTGAAGTTTGAAATTAATTAAAAAATTAGATTCACCGATTAAATTTTTTTCCCATAATGTTTCCACCTATTTTTCATCCACAAATCGATAGAAAGTAGCTTATTTCTTTTGTTTCATTGTCCCTTTAAAGTTAATTAAAGGGTTTTTTAATTTAAAAAGATATTAGTTTAAGACGATTTAAAGTCTACGGAATTTTTTGGGGAAAAATCTCGTCCATCCCAATTTACGTACGAAACTTCACCATTGTGACAAAACTTAAAGCTACGAATTTCCACAAAATAAATTTCGTAGAGATTTACCAAACGAACGAACTTCGAAAATCGGTTCATCGATTTGAATTTTGAAATGGAGGGAAGGGGGCAAACGTTTCGTGGTTGAATCTGCCGTAGACGAAACACCCGCGCTTAAGCTCGATTCGAAGAACTAGTCTCGTGACGAACTTTTTACCGGACTTCGTCGTCCGTGTTGATCGCGCGGCGAAGGGGTAAACGGCGTTCAGGGGGGAACTCCTTTAGATAGTGAATGCTTATAATGGGGGCGCGGAAGCGAATGTTTCACTGGCGTCGAACCCCCAGCCGAGTCTCTGACGAACCACCTTTCTAAGAGGAGGGGGTTGTACTATTCCAGCGCTTGCGAATGTTTCTTACTGAAGTCTCCACGGGACTTCGTCGGCGAAGTGGCTCACGAGGCGAAAGGGTAAACGGCGTTCAGGGGGGAGTCCTACAGAGAGTGACGGATAGAGAAATACATAACGTACTTTCCCAACAATTCAGTGAAGCGAACGACTGGGAAAAAAAATTCACGGCTGTGAGCGATATTGCCGTTTTGCCCAGGTCTGATTAACAAGGCTCAAAATCGCTGCAGTCTTTGGAAATGCCAGTTAACGAAGCCCGTTAAATCTCCGACGCCAATTTGACTGATTCAGCCAAGGCTTATTAAAAAGTAAAACTTCCTAAAAAGTAACAATAGCTCATAAATAAGCGAAATATGGCGAATTTTTTGAGTTGGAACATAACCTTAACTCTTAAGAAAACACGCTTCGTTTCTGCAGGCAGTCATTTTGAATTGCAGACTTTATTTATGGCCATCACACTATCTGCCAGTAATTTTGGCCACCACAGAGAGCAAGAGGTTACGAGTTTGCTTTTTTTCTCTAACCTCCAATTATGCAATCGTTTCGCGACAGTCTTAGAAGAGCTTTTGAATGACTTATTTCCCACATGATTGTAGAAGCGTCTAAAAGCAACGCCTTTTGTAGAATTCAGAAACTCGCGCCTTTCCCGTCGGCACTTTTCAGAGATGATAATTTAATTGTTCAAATTAGACTTGAATAATTAATTTAAGGCGTACACTTGTGAAACCTCCAATCGTTATAAACCGAAATGCACAGTTGTCGGAGCGCCAGACTAAATAACGTTTGCAACTACTACCCTCATCCCCGTTTTTATTTCTCAACCGCACTACCTCAAACAAGATATCTATTTTCAATCTCAGTCTGATTTCGATATTTTCAAGGATGAGAATAAATTTTGTTTTTTACATTTTAGCATTAATTCATAAATTTTAAATCTGTAGTTTGAGATTGTGCTTTGAAGTCGTTCTTATAGATTTCTATCGCAGATAACAATGTTTACAGAAATATTATCCTCTTGTGATCCTCATTTGCCGTCATGCTATTAGTGTTCGTACGGAGTCAAAATAAAGTCGGGGTCGGGGTCGGGGTGGGTCTAACCCCGCGAAAAACAAGTTGGGTCGGGGATGGAAAATTCTTTGTACTTATTAAGAATAGAAAAATTTGAAAAACACCCCAATTTTACTGGATAGGATTAGATAGTGTATCTTGTGTAAGCCAGCCTCTGAGCCTAGGGTTTATTAGTAATAGTCTTAGTCGATAGCTACGCCGCAAAATTTCCGTTTTGAAATCGAAAACATTTGAGAGTTGGCCGTTTCAATCTATCGAAATCTGGCAGCCTTGCCTGCCTTCCGGCGAGTATCTCCATACCCAAAATGGCCGACGGAGCGACGATTACGCCGCCGAAAATATTTTACAAAACTGATCGGCGGCATTTTTTACCGTTATTTTTTATTATCGACTAAGAATATAGCAAAAATATATAAGATAAGTATATTTTAAAATAGAGGAATATAGCTTAGGCATTGTAATTGTTTAAATAAGCTGTTTAATAAATTAACAAGTTATTTACAAACGTTGTAACTCCACACTCCTTAGCTGAGACTGAGAGAGCCCGAAACAACGGCAATTATGAAACTAAATCTTAAAATCGACTCAAGTCGGAGACAAGCGTCAAGCGAGAACCACGGCAGTGGCATCGGCCGAAGGTCATTTGGGTCATTCTATTGTCCCCCCGAAAAAAGGGAGAGAAGGAACCTATCTATTTTATATTTTTACGAATTAGCGGGGTGCGTCGGCGTGAAAATTGAAAATTACACTATGAAACCCAACCCCGAAAACTGGAAAACCCCGACTTGATTTGCGACGGTCGGGGTCGGGGTCCCCGTACGAACACTTCTTAGCGGATAAAATTAATAAACTAGTAACTTTAGATTACTAAGAACCTACCAATTTCAATATCGGCCACCAGATAAAGTTTGCCAACTCTAAAAAATGTTAGTGTGGCAGCTCCATCGGTTCATATTTTACCATTTATTTTATTTACTTTTTGATTGTGCTAAATGTGTTAAATAATTTTATAACCTTTTGGAAATTTTGTGCAGTATCTTACATGCAAGAATAAACGAAAACATGAATATTTGTATAAGCTCTAATATAAAATTAGTTTGGTGTTAAGCAGCTATCAGATTATGTGAAAATATTACGTTAGCATAGGTCGTGTCGTTTAGGTTATGTTGGTCGCGTCGGTTCTAAAGGTCGCCACTACCTAGAGTCAGCACTGATGAGGCATAAGGCTAATTGTCTGCTATGAACTTATTGAGCTTTAAACTGAGACGACATCTAGGCAGTTCGCAATGAAATGAAAAAAATGTAAACGACACGCGCGAAAATTTAAAGTCTCTGTTGAGAAGTCTGAACGGTGTAAGAAATAGAAAGAACCGACACAATCGACGCAAACGTAATATTTTCACATAGTCTGAACGCTGCTTTTCTTTAAAGTATTGCGGAAAAATTTGGCCGAGATACCATTAACGGCGTTGTAATTTCTAGTAATATCATTTAATAATTAATAATGCCAATAGAGCTAGTTACTTATTACAACACACAACAAGCTGTACTAACAAATAAAAATTGTGAGATTACCAGATAAAGTATTATCTTTCGATTGAGATTTGGTTTTTTACTTTGAGGTGTTAGAATATTTTTGTGATGTTACTTAAAATATTTATGATTTAAAGTTTGCGTAACGATTAGGATTTATAAATGACCTTATATTATCACATTCAAACTGGAGATACTTATGAATGTGTAAAGTATCATATTTTTAAAGGATCTTAGAAAGGGATAGGAAGAACGGAGCATATCCAGCTAAGAACCGTATGAAACGGCCTTTGAACATATTCGCGATGAAAGCATTCCCGCACAAATTTCGTATAGCCAATGAAAGATGAGTACGCTGACGTCAGTACACGTGGTCATCAAAAGTAAACCTAATCAGTGTATCATCAGCACCCTCTTATAGAGGTTTCTAGTAAATATACTGTCATCTGAAGCAACTGTAGATTGTTTTCTAGCGCGTGGACGTTTCTTCTCAAGATGGACAAATCTGCAAAAGTACAATGAAATTTATTTCTAAAAGAAACCTCGGAAAAGAGGTGCCAGACCGAATTTAAAAAACAGGTGCGTAATGACAGAGCTGGGCGGTAACTCTAAGACTAGCTATGGGCCATAGTGTGCAATAACTGTGGGCTTTACCATGGAGTCGTGGTCTGGGTCTTTCAAGCCATAAAAGAGGTGGCACACTGAGATATGTAAGGCGAGGTAAATGGTTCTATCTTCACCTCCGACTTGGGTTTCAGCTCAGGCTAACGGAGAGGGTTCCGGCATCCTGGTGCCTCGACGGATTTAGGAGCGAGCTGTGCGGCGGTGGGTCTCCATATTAGGCGCTGTAATCATGGCTTTCCGGCCTTTTGGTAGCACACCGGGTCTTCGGTGCAGCAGTACCGGGTTGCGCTTGGCTGTAGTGTGCCCGTCATTCGCATTTTGGAACCATTTCTGAAAGTTTAGCTCTTTACCTCTGTAGAAATTTATCCAATCTCTCGATCACCTAGTGGTAGGTAACCGTAAGCCTAATTTATCCTTTAGGAATAAATCCATTTAATTTAAAAATTTATTTATTTAGGATGAAGGGTTAACTTCTAAAGGGTTTGGGGAAAAGAGTAAAAAACACATTTTTCATGTGATCTTTGTCTTCATAGAAACTATCATTTCTGCATCTTGGGTGAATGCACCCTTTGTGTTTAGGCGATTGATTTGTTTTTATTGCATATTATCATATACACAGTTTTATCATAGTTTAATTCAAGCTGATTTTTATCCAGCTAAATTTTTATTTTAGTCATTAAATTATTAGCAGACTGCTCTAAGTTTCTAATACTAGGCCCCGTTAGAATACCAGCAGTATCATCAGCATATAGTTTAGTCGTATCTTCCGGACACGTCAGTAGAGAATAATCATATTTGAACAATTTTTTTCAAGATGGCCGCCAAGATGGCCGCCAAAAATAACCCCCCCAAAACAACCCCCAATTGTTTTTTTCAAAAACCAATTTTTGACCTTGGAAAAAATCAACAAAATATTTTAATTTCAATCTCAAATTTGACCTTGAAGATGATCTTTTACCTCGACGCTTGACCACTGTCCACAACCCCTAAGCCTCGGTCTATCACCCCAACAAGTTTGGACACGATCGGACAAGCTCGGATCGAGATATCGGCGGTAATATGTGACCCCACCAAATACTTCAACTTATTTACTTTCGATATCGTTTTTTTATTTTTTTCGTTTTTTAGCCATTTAGAATGCTAATTAGTTAATTGCGAGATGGGGAAACGAATTCGCGACCTTCGCTTTATAGCCTTGAAAAGATTGTCTGTCACGTGATATCCAACTAACCCCTGTCGAAATAAAATACATATTTTAAAACACAACGAATTGCAATAGGCCTGATTGGTCAATATCCGCCCAATAACTTATGTTTTACCCCTGTTGAAATGAAACTTTATTTACTTTTGGAGATAAATAAATAATACAATAACGACATAATAAACAATCTATACATATTTTAAAACAAATTACAATGGGACTGGTCAATATCCGCCCGAGATAAAGCCAATTTTGTTTATAATAAATAAAATAAAATTTATTTACTTTTGGAGATACATTGTTTTTAACATTTGCAAAACAAAGGTATAATTTTATCCAAATAGGAAATTGGTTTTCAATAGTACTCCAATACATTCTAAAGTAACATAATCAAATAAAATTATTTTTTTTAAATAATAAAGTAATTACATAATAAACAATCAATACACAATTAATAAATATGTTAAAACCTTACAATGGGCTTGATTGGTTGATGATTATACACAGTAAACCAACGGGTATTTATCTGTGGCTAAATTAAAACAAAATTAAGTTAAATAATTTTAATTATTTTTAAATTATATATTACTCACTTTATTTGATTTATAATTTTTTAACTTCCTGTTGATCAGCGTTACCAGAAGCAAGCTCTATGAAACTCTGCCGCATTGTGAACTATAAAAAATATCTATATATCTTTAAATTCATAAATTAAAATTACCTCTAGGATAGATCTGGTACAACATTCAATTGCATTTTTAAACCTTGTAGAAGTTATTTGATACCCACCCTTAATTATCGTCACGTGTAAAAGTTATCAACTACAGTTACAGCCTTGTTTAGCCAAAATGTTTAGTAAATATGAAATAAGCTTGATAAGGTTTAAAAAACATTTATTCAAAGTAATTTCAAAAGTTTACAAACTTCTAAATAATTAAAATTTTTCATTATGTTGATAGCGTTGTGTAAAAAATTCATTCAATTTTTCCTTGGATGTTAACCCTGTAGAAATTGGATTCGGGTGCTTTCAGTAATATCATCCGTTTTAGTAACTTTTCAATAAATCTTTGCACATAAGGATTGAAATTATTTGTATAATTGTATATTTGATTGTCAGTTTTGCCGTTTATATAATTTACCAATTTCTTTGATGGTTGACGTTTTGTGACCTATCAAAACACTTGCTTGTAACTTGCATGGTGGTTTGTAAGGTTTATATATTCCACACACATTTTTTTAAAGTTTGAAACATTGGTTTTTTAAATTTGAAACATATTTACTGTTTTCATTTTAGGAGTTTTTCGGTAGTTAACTTTTCTTTTAGACACAATTATAAGTATTGAAACCATGTTCAAAAATAAAAGTCTTTCAAACTCATACTACCTTTTTTTATTATTCAACGTAATATTTTTAGTCTAAATTACAAACAATTTAATATTTATTTTATCTGTGGTTTTAATAAGACCATTAAATGTTAACTAAATAATATTTTTAATGGTACTCGATCGACCGATATTTTGCTAAAAATTCATTATAAAATGCTACAAAATGGTTTAGATTTCTTTCGATCTAGACTGTTAATTAAATTATTAATTAAACAATAGACCAAAACCTTCTCGTTTAAGATTGAATAGAGTTTTTGATTTGAACGATACTCGCACCGTATATTACCACAGTTCTGCTTTAAAACAAATTTACATCTCGGGTAATATTTTGCATGTTCTTCGAAAGGAATATCGTTCTTTTTCCAGCATATTAGCTTTCCATCGCAGGAGAAACATTTGACACAATCTCTGAAATCTGTGTAGTAAAAACCCGCTTGTGCCAAATCTCTTACGTCTATGTGATCGATCGGGAAATTTTTAAACGATTGTATTCGTACCAATTCAGATCGCATTGGGCTTAAATTCCAAGGATTGTTCGTTATGCGTAGCACGGGAACATTTTCTGTAGATTCATTATGAACAAATTTGCAATCCGGATACCGCTGTATATGAATTAGTAAAGGATGATCACCCTTTCTCCAACTGCCAACTCGTTTACATTTAAAAAGGGTTGCCTTAAAATTTGAGTTGAAACTCTTTATCCTTTTACTTTCAAAATGCATTTTTTACGTATTTTACTGACTGTCAGTCATCGGAAAAGATTTGTTGATAAATGCTGGATGATTATAAAAATCAAGAAAAAGTTGCTGTAGTCACTCGTATCACATGATGGTTAAATGTGACTGGCGTCTTCTAGCGGTATTTCCCAAAACTAAAGTTTTACAAAGAGTTGTAATATTATAATACTGTTTAAATCAGCTACCTGTTTTTGAGCTAGTTCTTAATTGTGCCATTTGTTTTCAAAACACCTGCCACCAAATACCTCATGTTCCGATAAAATCCGTAATTATTCTACAATAATTCGGTCATTTTGTTCATTGCAAGCACTCATCTATTTACAAAAAATTACATAAATTTACCCAATATTTATTTTAATTAGATTATAAATGTATCGATATTATTCCCATTAATAATAATAATCACCTAAGTTAATACCTAAGGCACCACCCAATGGTAAATGAACTTACATTTTGTAAATTGAAATAGTCAAAATTAAAAAAACTAAACAAAATGATATTAATTACGCAATATCATTGGAATTTAAAAAAATTATTCAAATAAAAAATAACATTTGAATTTCTTCAAATTTATATAAATGTAGACAATGTTGTTTCTACTAAATTTATTTATTTCAATTAACCCAAGATACAAGAATTTACCAAAATGTATTCGAAAGTTTTCAATTTATTATCAAGTAAATCATAATAATTTCAGTTAATCCAATAATATAAGAACTTACCCAATTTAATTTGATTTAGCCGAAATGTATTCAAATTTACCCATTTTATATGAAATTGCCCATGGGTTTTTTCTTCAAATCACTAATAATATAGAATTAACGCAACAAAAGATACATTAATTTGCGCTATTTTGCAAAAAGGTGCACAATTTATTTCAAAAGAAATAGGATCGATTTACTCTGATGATAAAAATGTTGTCATTGTTCCATGTTATTTAATAGAACCAGTAAATCTTGAAAGATAAAGACTTTATTCTAAAATAATTTAATATTATCTCTCCTGGAATGACTCTAAAATTTAATACTCACATAATTTGCAACATGTTCTTAAATATCAAACTGATGGACTGTTACTTTTAAATTGACAATTGCATACTACATTAAAACTAACATTATAGAAATGTTTCCTAATGCGATATTCTACTATAATCTTCATAAATACCGCAAAAATAATGTAATTCATAGTATGTCAAATCTGTTATAATATATTTTATATTTTAAAACTCAGGCCCATATATGATATAATATTATATTGAAAATGTTCTTTAAGCTGGGTCTATTTATTTAATAATGTTCTTTTGACATGTAAATATTTTTCCTAGGACACCATTATTAATATGTTAAATTTAATAATTTAACATTTTGTTTGTATAGTATGTTGTAAATCAAACTTATTGTAATAATTGTAACATATAATACACATTAATCAAGGCGATGGTCAATAAATCCTATTGAATCACAGAGAAGTGAATTGTGAACGTTCAATAACAGACCGTAAAATTAATACCTAATACCAAGGTGAACAAGCTCGGAAACATGATAACAACCCAGTATTACCACAGGTTCGATTGACTCCATTTTGATCACTTTTACCCACAGGTAAAACGACTAGAAGTCAATTACCTATCCATTAATAGTGTGGCCCCCCGGCTAGAATGTGTTTTGCGATTCATATACTCTTCTCTCAGTTAAGTGGAACTTATTCTTGCCTTGTTTGAAATATTTTACTAATTCAAGCATTCAAAGTTTTAAATAACACTAAACATCGCGATAACGACATTAATTCTTATAAGATTTAATCATACGGTTATTGCATAATACATCCAAACATGCTTTTGTAGAAAATATACTAAACATTTCGTATAAGTGTAAATTTTCTTGTCTTATGTGTACATTTAACAGTTTTGTAGGACTATGACGGAAATATTTGTCCAAATAAATAGATTTTTAAATAAAATTATAATTTTTCCAAATGTGGATCTTGGTATTGGAAAGGATATCTACAATTTCCACGTTAATTGTAGATTTTCTTTATTATAGAACTAGAACGTCGTAAAGATCTTCTATTCGGAACGAAAAATGGTTGTAATGTGGAGGTTAACGGTAATAGTTAGTATAGGGAGCTGTTGGCTCGCGTGAAGGGCTGGCCACCACCCTCCTACGCATTGTAACCCGGCCACCTGAAT
Organism: Leiobunum rupestre; assembly: GCF_980474605.1. Taxonomy (NCBI): domain Eukaryota; kingdom Metazoa; phylum Arthropoda; class Arachnida; order Opiliones; family Sclerosomatidae; genus Leiobunum; species Leiobunum rupestre. The sequence goes on from NC_143388.1 coordinate 67,683,337, forward strand.
TAAAGGCTTTAAGACTTAGGCCTAGGGTGGTGCCTTGGGTATTAGCGTAGCTGATTATTATTTATTTATTTATTTATTTATTTATTTATGTTATAACCTTGAGCCACCAATTGCTAATGTTGTTTAAATATTCAATGTTTGTAATATAAATTAAAATAGTTGATGGAAAGTTACCGTGCACATATAAAGAAAAATGATATTGGGTTTATAAGCGATTGTTTAATGATTTTTATACATCAAAAACAACAAAATCATAATCAATTCAAATTGAAATATTCAACAAAGGCTATTTTATTTAGAAAATCAACCTAATATTTGTTTCAAAATATCAAACTTATTTTTTTTTTATTTAAATCTCAACTACTTGACAACAGATACAAATATTATTTACGGATAGAGGAATTTATAACATTGTTATTTAAATTGTTATAAACTAATTAATTTTTCTTTGAATAGAGCTCAAACTTATTTTTAATGAATCTTTTGATTATTTTTTCTATTAAATTATTATTCTTATTTTTGTTTTTGGTTTAATTTTATTTTATTTTATTTTTTAATTAACTCAATATTAATTTAGTATATTTGTTTGTGCTGTCTTGTTTACCAACATATATAAACATCCTTTTTTTATCTGCAAAGTTCGTTTTGGTTAATATAAATTATAATTATTATTGAATATCTTCAATGAAAGTAAATGGTTGTTTTGAATTTTGTTTAACAAATATTAAAAATAAAATTTAAATTAATTTTTAAAATATTTTTATAAATAGAAATTCTTACATATTTAACATTAGTTGAAAATGTAAAATTCGCTCTGGAAACATAAAAACCGAATATTTAAATTTTAATAACAGACAGATGAAATCAGAAGCGCATTTTGAATTTAACAGAATTAATAATGACACGTTAATTAAGGTTTAAAATTAAAAAATAATCGATTTAAATATCCTCTTTTTTAAGGAACATGTTTCTGCAATTAATATTTCTATTTTGAATTCCACCGTTAATGTAAAATTAAAAATGTGTACTTAACAGTTGAAATGTCTTTGTGATTGGGAATACGATAACTGGTCTGCTGTTTAAACTGAAATCCATAAATCAAACGGTTTTATGATACAGGTTGTAGAACATGTCGTATAATTAGTAAATAATAATTTAAGCTAAATTTTTCATAATCTGATACCTTGGATTGAAAACAGAATATAATTTGTGTTAATTAATGTTTAGTTTTTATCTTTTTATTAGAATAACAAAATCTAAGACCGTTGCGCCCGTACGTTCGAAAAAGCACACAAGTTCAACAAGTGACGTTGCCTGTTAAAACACGTAAATAATTCCCTCTATATAAAAACATATACGATAAAATTAAATTGTTTTATAATTAACATTCGATAGTGTACCAGGTTACACTTATTATTTATTAATATAAGATAAAAGTATTTTTGAGAAAATTCACTTAATTCTAGTGAGACATTCCAAATCTTGCTATTTTTTAATAATGATTCTTATATTTTTTATCTTAATTTATAATAAAAGCTATAATTATTGATTTATAGAAACTACGCTGACAATATAAAAATACAAAAATGATACTGTTTTTATTTATTTTTACGTTTTTAATAATTAAATTTAAAAACATGTTGTTTATATTCAAAACTAAATCCATTCCATTTTTAGCAATGATGCTGTTGTTCAAATGTAATGTGTAGGGATAATTCAGCATAAAAACCGCTCTTTTAAATACGTAAACACATTACAACAGCATAAAATCAAATAATTTGTTAGTTAATATTTCTCATTATATTAATTTAATTATACTAATTAACATTCACAAGTTTTAGCCCGAATTTCAAACCTGATACCTAATTTCGTAGTAAAGAAATATCTTCTACGAATTAAGGTAAATATAACTATATTTTATTGTATCCTTATACTATTTATAATTTTGGTAATGTTCTATTTTTACAACCTTTAATTTTTTTCATATTACTAATTATCTCTTAATTAAATAGGCTATTTTGTACATATTTGTGATTGTCTTATTTTTAAAAAAATGCTTATTAATTGTATAACTTAATTTGCAATTGTTTAAAAAATAATTTTATTGGTGTACATTTTCTATCTTATTTATTTATTGCACTATCCTGGTAGCCAATACATTTAGTCTTTTGCGAAAGAAGTATTATTATTATTAGTTGTTAAGTATTATAAACAATTGTATCTTCAAAAAAGTAAATTGTCAATAAGCTTTGTTTTTAAAATCATTCATTTTTATTTACAATTTTTTTTTTCAAATTAGAGGATTTATTAATTGATATTTTATTAATATCTAGCGGTTGTTTGTAAAACCAGTTTTTTCTTCTCACTGGCTCTGTGGAATGTCTCCTGGCGAAACGTGTTCTGCGTTTATAATTTATTGATTAATTCAATCTGGCGCGGAGATGCAAAAGTGAGAGTAGGATCAATGATTCCAGATGATAATAAACATTTTGCGTTTGAAAGTGTGACAGTAAATTGATGAAAATTCCAAACTAGTTTTACAAGGTTGTAATGAGTTAATATATTCTACGCATGACGATAATAAGGGTGTGGTTATAAAATCAGTTTTACAAGGCTAATGCAATAGAATGTTGAACCAGTTCTATTCTCGAGGTAATTATAATTTATGAATTTAAAGATATCGCTCGCAATCCGGCAGAATTTCATAGACCGTGTCTTGTACGATGGCTTTGCGTGTTTCTGGTAACGCTGTTCAGCAGAAAAATAAACTTATAAATCAATTAAAGTAAGTATTATTTTATTTGAAAAATAATTAAAATTATTAAATTTAATTTTGTTTTAATTTAGTCACCGTTAAACAGACGTTCGTTCACTGTGTATAGTCAGAGAAAATTCTATTTACAATGTTGCTATTTTTAATTTAAAAAAGTTAATTATTTTTTATTTATTTTAAATAAATGGTTTTGGAATTCTTATTAATTATGTAATTTAAAATGTTTTTCCAACTTTAGAATATATAATTTTACTTTTAAAAATTAACCAGCCATCTATTTGGGTAAAATTAAAGTCTTTTGGGTTGCAAAAGTTAGTGCTCGGCAGTCGATTAATTTTTTTCCATGAATAAAATAAGCTCGGCTATATTTCAATATTTATTTAAATAACCAATAGTTTAATAAAAAATGCAAAATGTTTAAATAATTGAAAGTGAATAAGCCTATTATTTAAATAAAACAAACAATTTTTTAAATAAATACCGCTTTTATTCAAATAAATGCATCGTTGCGTAAAAACATTCTTTTTCCCATCCTTTTTAAAATAATTCGGAAAATTTGTGGATAATGAATAAACAATTGCGAACACTAGCAAGAGTAACAATAAAAACAACATTGTATCTTCAAAAATGTAAGAATATTGACCAGCCCCATTGTAATTGGTTGTGTTTTTAAAATATGTATTGATTGTTTATTATGTCGTTATTGTATTATTTATTTATCTCCAAAAGTAAATAAAGTTTCATTTCAACAGGGGTAAAACATAAGTTATTGGGCGGATATTGACCAATCAGGCCTATTGCAATTTGTTGTGTTTTAAAATATGTATTTTATTTCGACAGGGGTTAGTTGGATATCACGTGACAGACAATCTTTTCAAGGCTATAAAGCGAAGGTCGCGAATTCGTTTCCCCATCTCGCAATTAACTAATTAGCATTTTATATGGCTAAAAAACGAAAAAAATAAAAACACTATATCAAACGTAAATAAGTTGAAGTATTTGGTGGGGTCACATATTACCGCCGATATCTCGGTCCGAGCTTGTCCGATCGTGTCCAAACTTGTTGGGGTGATAGACCGAGGCTTAGGGGTTGTGGACAGTGGTCAAGCGTCGAGGTCAAAGATCATCTTCAAGGTCAAATTTGATATTGAAATTAAAATATTTTGTTGATTTTATCAAAGGTCAAAAATTGGTTTTTGGAAAAAAAATTGGGGGTTGTTTGGGGGGGGGTATTTTTGGCAGCCATCTTGGCGGCCATCTTGAAAAAAATTGTTCAAATATGATAATTCTCTACTCACGTTTTAATAAGGTCATTTATATAAAGGTTGAAGAATAATGGTGACAATATCGACCCCTGGGGAACTCCCATCGTGATAGTTTGTCTATGTGATATATTATTCCCTACTTGGGTTTGAGAGGTTCTGTTAGAAAGGTATGATTCACACCAATCTAAAGCTTTACCGCGAATACTTATAATTTTAAGTTTACAGAGTAATCTTTTATTAAATTAAGAGTAGATACAAATAAACTGATTCTAGCGCAATCTGTCATTAGCTTTAAGAATTATATACAAACACTACATTCCGAAAGCACGATTGGATCTAAAAGATGCCTTTGGTAGTGTACACCATCACGCAATGCTATCCAAATTGGAAGCATTGGGTATTACTGGTAACCTGTACAATTGGTTAGAGAATTTTTTAAAAGGGCGTACAGCTGCGGTGAAAGTCGGCAACAAGGTTTCAGATACGTTTCCAGTCACTCGTGGTTTACCTCAGGGCAGCGTGATTAGTCCCACTCTCTTTAATGTTATGCTGGCCGCCATTCCTGAAGGCTGTCCAGTCGGAGTTCTACACGGGGAACACGCTGATGATTTGGCTATCTGGGCTTCTGGGCGACTTGCCCAGATTTTACAAGAACATCTTCAAGTGGTCCTAAATAATATGGATGAGTATAGCAATGAATGGGGACTCACTTTTCAGCCGGAAAAATGTAAACATATGGTGATCCACAACAAGCGGAATACAGACTTTCTCGACCTTACTTTCTTCACTTTGGGTCAGTCACGTTTAGAGAGGGTGGAGACGTATGTCTATCTTGGGGTCACCATCGATTCCCAATTGACCTGGCGCGCCCATATCGATTCCCTTCATGCGTCCTCCATGAAACGTTTGAATTTACTGAGATGTGTTTCCTCTACCTATTGGGGAACCTCTAGACGTGCTCTGGAGGTATTATATACACAATTCATCCGGTCCCGACTGGATTACTCTTGTACGATATACAATACGGCGGCTAAAACACACCTTGACAAGTTAGTCAGAGTCCAAAATGCAGCGCTTAGGGCAATTCTTGGAGTCCCAAAGTCTACCCGAATAGAAATGATGGAGGCGGAAGCTGCCGTTATGCCACTTTCCCTCCGAAGAGATCTACTTGGTGTACAATACCTAACGTTAGGGGCTGCTTCTGATGCTCCGACTTATTATAGGGTGCAAGCCCAAACTAGTCTGGCAGCATTGCAGCCACATGAAGGAAAATGGTTATCGCATAAAACCCCTCCACTTCTAAAATACTGGAGGCTCCTAGAGCAACTTAATATTGATTGGTATCTTACTTTGGAACAGGACGCTCCTATTTCTCTGATCCCTCCTTGGCAGCCAGTAAAAGCTACAATCAATTGTAATTGGTTAAGGCTCTCAAAGAGAAACCTGTCAGATGTAGAACTTTATCAGAGGTTTTTCTCAGAACTAGACAAAATTCAGGCTACTCACACAATTATATATACCGATGGTTCAGTCAGGGAGGATCTTGGTTGCGCGGGTGCGGGTTTTTGTATCCCGTACCATGGGATTGATAATCGGTCATTGGTGGATCCGGGTCATCCCATCACTAAGGTGGAAATGTTTGCAATAAATCAGGCATTACGTTACGCTCATACTCACAGCCTTGGAGATATTATTGTCTGTTCAGACTCCAAATCTGCTCTCTCCATGTTCTCCAGCTTCAGTATGGACTTCCAAGTCTTGACCTTTAGAACATTATGCAACAATTATCAGGGCAGCATCACTTTGTTATGGTGTCCTGCTCACGTGGGAGTGCCGGGAAATGTGGTGGCCGACCAATGTGCTGATGTTTCTCTCGTTTCTTGTCCCCCCTTTATCAGTGAGTTTCTTCCAAATTCGAAAAATTGCCTGAAAACTAGATGTTTGCAGTTAGTGTCAAACAACTGGACCACAGCGTGGCACCTCTTTCTAAAAAGTACGGATAGAGTTTGTTACAAACCAGTTCCATCGCGTAACATATTGTCAGCCTTGAGGCTTCCCGGATGGAAGGACTCTCTCCTGGCCCGACTGAACTGCGATCGCTTACCTACCAATGAAAGACTTTTCCTTATCAACTTAAAACACTCGAATGCTTGTACAAGTTGTACGACTCAGGAGGTCCAGAAAGTGGAGCATATTCTGTTCTCCTGTGTTCGTGGTCAACCAGTTAGGCCGAGACTTTTTCATGCCCTAAACAAAGGCAGATATGATACAAATCTACAAGGGGTGAAAACCGCGGTCCAAAACGGAGACATGGCAATCATTTTTGATATCTGTGCTATTTTTCGCGCGGCCAGTATTTTTTAAAGCGCAAGTAGAATACAAAGCAGACATAAATAGTCATTTCTTTTCTTTTTTTTGTTAAAGGACTGCCAACTTTTATCTTTCTGTATATATATTTTTATTTTTATTTTGATTTTGAGTATCTGTATCAGGGTGTGTATGGTGCTAAGACCTAGTTGTCATGTGCACCAAAATAAAGTTTATTATTATTTGAAAAAACAAACAAACACTACATTGCCCTTCTTTTCTCTTTATTTTTTGTAATATATCAGATGTACATATTGCGAAAGGGCTAAGATGGTTTGAGTTTATTTATATTTAGAGTTCATCAGTTAAGAAACTAGGGGGTCGCCTATTGCGACGTAAATTGTATCTTGTTTGCTGACCTCTGCCGGGAGGTGGTTCAATCTGAGCTGGTGGCTCGTAAATAGCTCGTTGGTCTTCAGCTCTTACTTCTTGTTGGGCCGGAGGTAGAGGTGTGACATCGTCATCGACATCGCTAGAGGCAACGTCAGTATCTGGAACTCTTTGACCATGAAAATATCGGAACCAGGAAGAGTTTCTCGTTACACGTCGGTTTTTATTCTCCGCTGTAACCATAGTATCTTTTACGCGTACGATTTCCATGGGTAACGGGTCGAAACGAGTTGTTAATTGATTGCGTTTCATTTGCTTAACCAGCACCATATCGCCTTTCTTGAAAGCGGGAGATTTTACTCTTCGTCTCTCGTCTGCGTATTCTTTGGCTTTCGCTTTGTTCTTGGCGTCCGTATGCTTTATTTTGTCGTGTACCTTGAGGTTTCGTTTCGTTTCGAAAAGAGGTATTTTTGAATGAATCGGTCTACCCAAAAGCAATAAAGCTGGCGTTTCTTCCGTTGTAGTGTGTGTCGTAGAGCGATAGTTAAGGAGGAACTCGTGTATCACCTCTTTCCAATTTGTACCTTCAGCTTGCGAAGTTTGCCGTACCTTTCCAAGCGAGCGCATAAACCTCTCTACCATACCATTAGCCTGGGGCCATCTGGGAGTGATCTTTCGGTGCTGAATTCCTTGCGATATGGTAAATTGTCTGAACTCGTTACCATTGAATGGTGGCCCATTATCAGACTTCAGAATTTCAGGGACTCCAAACATAGCAAAATATTTCAAGAGAATGGGTTTCGCAGCTTCACAGGTTGTTGATGGGACACGATACACAATTGGAAATCTCAAATACTCATCAATTAAAACAAGAAGATAGTCTCCACTTGGTAAAGGACCGTGGTAGTCCATCGATAAGTGTTGCCAGGGGTACTTTGGTAGTTCTGACATGGATAATGGCGCTGGTGCCGATTCGCTGCTGGTAGCTTGGCACGCGACACAAGTCTTAATCATACTGTCGATTCGCTCATTGATTGAGGGAAATCACACCTTTCTTCTGACCATGGCTTTGGTTTTTACAATTCCCTGGTGTCCTTGATGCGCAAGTTTCAGCACACGCTCTTGAAGAGTTGGTGGTATCACAATTTGTTGGTCTTTGAGTAAAATGCTGTCTTTTACGTGTAAGTGTTCTTTGACTTTTAACATACTTGTCAAATAGGACAAATTAATTCCGTCCCGCGTTTTTACATCAGAAATATTCCAACGATTACACTTAACGAATTGAAAAATTAGTTGAGAAGTGGAGTCTTCAGTATTCGCTGTTCGTATTTCGTCAATGGTTAGCCCATGTGGTATAGAAAGCTTGGATACATGATAAACATATTGCTCTGCCTCCTGCGTACGTCGGAGTTCTGTTAGTGGAGTAGACGCATCCGGGTGTCGGGACAAATAGTCCGGCGGGTAACCTTCACCTTTTTGATAGAGTACATGAAAGTTATAGCGTTGTAATCTTAACGCCCATCGTTCAATTCTTGCTGGTGGATGTGACAGTGGATTTCGAAAAATGCATTCCAGCGCTTTATGGTCGGTCACAGCTGTAAATTGGGTACCACACAGATACAAATGGAAGTGCTCGACACCCCAAACCAACGCTAAAGCCTCTTTTTCAACTTGAGTGTACTTTTGTACAGTGGTAGTTAGAGCCTTACTAGCATATGAAATTATAAATCGTTTGCCCTGAGTGGTTTCTTGTGACAAAACAGCCCCTAAGCCTACCGGGCTCGCGTCAACTGCGACGAAAGTTTTGCGGTCTGAATGAAAGTAACTTAAAATCGGTGTACTGGTAATCGCGTCTTTGGCTTTACTCCAAGCGTTCTCCGCACCGTTCGACCATTTGAAAAGGACATTTTTTAGCGTGAGTTGTCGCAGAGGTTCGACAAAAGTAGTTAAATTTGGAATAAAACGTGAACAGTTGTTAAGTAACCCAAGAAAACTACGTACTTTTTTGGCACATGTTGGCGCTTTGGCATTTTGAATAGCCTTGACTTTCTCAATTTCAGGATAGCAACCTTCTCTACCAAATGTATGACAAAAGATCGTGATTGTCGTTTTTCCAAACTCATATTTATCTTTGTTTAAGGTGAGCCCTCTGTCTAGTTATCTTTGGAGGACAGCGTGTAAGGCTTTATCATGTTCCAGTTTGGTTTTCCCCATAATCAGTATATCATCACTTACGTTCTCTGCTCCTTCAATGTCACTAATTATCTGTTGAATTACGTTCTGAAATATTTCAGCATCGGAACAAACACCAAAGTTGAGACATTTGTACTGATTAAGACCCTTGTGCGTAGAAAATGTCGTTATTTTACGGCTTTCTGGATGTAGCTCTAACTGGTGGTAGCCATTTTTCAAATCTATTTTTGAAAAGTACTTGGCTCCGCTGAGTTTAGTGAATATATCTTCAAAAGTTGGTGTTACGTGTCGCTCTCTTGCGATAGCCGTGTTAGCACATCTCATGTCAAGACAAAGACGTATGGCGTTTGGTTTACCGGACTTCGGTCGAGGAACGAGGACTGGAGTTGATATCCAAGGTGTAGGACCCGTAGTCCGCTCTATAACTCCTTGTTCTTCAAGCGCGTTTAACTCATCTTCTAAAGGTTTTAGGATATGTATAGGGATACGCCTATGACGTTGAGCAACTGGTTGAACACTGGGGTCAATATGAAGTTTCACTTGATAGTCCTTCAGTTTGCCAATTCCTTTAAAAAGCTTTATATACTTTCCATGAAATGAATCTTCATACCCTCCAAACGTATCTTTGAGTGGTGTGGAAATAAAAGCGGCAAAATGGACCTGCTCCAATTCTGAACTCGTTTTGTAACCCAAAACTGGTAATGGATTTCCATAAGAAGAGTTCAAAACATAAATTTCAGTACTTATTATCTTCGTGTTAGATTCAAGTTGGGTATGAAACTTTCCATCCAGTGCCAATGGGTTTTGAGAACCATAAGAGTTGGCCTTGACTTTGTTTAACGGTGGTTGTGATTTCAAATTTTTTTAAACATTTGAAGATATCAGGTTCATGTCCGCTCCTGTATCTACAAGCCAAGTGATTGGTATACCGTCAACTTCAGCTACAACTTGTGGTCTTTCAGTATGTGATCGGAATACAGTAAATACTGAATGTTCCGAGTCACTAGATTGTGCGTTGTCCTTTACTGATTTCTCAACATTGCGTACATCATGTTTCTTCTTATGAGGTCTTGCGAATTTAGGTTTTCGCTTACCGGGTTGCTGGTTCTTTTTCTGTGAACACACCTTTCCATAATGACCTTGGCGTCCACAAGAATTACAGTTGCGAGTTTTAGCTGGACACTCACCAGTATGAGGATAATCATTTCCACAATTATAGCACACAGCTTTTGGTTTGTCAGATCTAGCACCGGATTGAATTCTTCGTACCGCAGTATTGTCTCCACTAATCGAAGAGCCCTTACTCACTTGCTCGAGTTTCATTGCCTGAAATTGCTTCTCCATAGATTCTGTGTGAGCATCAGCGTGGAGCATTGACCGTGCTAGGTCTAAGAGGCCTGTTAACGTTTGTGTAGGATCCCTAAACGCTCTGCGTCGCAACGTAGATGAACGACAAGATTGGATGACGGGGGCCTTTAATTCTGCCTCTACATGATGAAAATCGCAATTTACTGCTAGTTGTCGTAATCGAATACAATACTCGTCGACAGTTTCATTTTCCCCTTGACTGGCTTAGCGAAAAAGAAAAATGGCATGGTCTTTATAGACTAACGGTTTAAAATAAGCGTTTAACGCAGTAATGCCTTTCCCATATTCGGCATTAGTGCCAGTATCAGGTAACGTATCAAATATATCACAAACATCCTCTCCCACGTAGTGTAATAAAGCAGCCCGTTTAGACGTGTCATTGGTAAATTTAGAAACAATAAGAAAACGTTCAAACTGTGTCAGCCATTTCTTCCACCGGAGCCCAACGTTGAGAGGGTCGGAGTGTACATCAAAACTCGGAAACGTCGCTATAGGCACAATGAAATCGCGCATGGGACGACGAGAAACACAAAAAGATAAAAGTGGGCTTAACAAGCCAGCACGGAGCTAACGAAAACTTGTTAAAAAACCGGTTAAACACAAGAACTTGCTTGATGACCGTTAAAAATAATCTCCGTCGCCAATGTTATGTTTTGTAATAACTGTTTAACTAAAGAATAACTCTATTGTAAACAACAAAACATTATTTTCATTAACGCACCAAAACACGTACATTTTAGCTTTTATTCGGTGGAGTAGCTCCATCCCTGTTTCTTTCAGTGCTGCCAACTCGTGCACATTATATTTCCTATTTTAAATTAAGAGTAGATACAAATAAACAGATTCTAGCGCCATCTGTCATTAGGTTTAAGAATTATATACAAACACTACAATTTTAGAGCCATTTTTGGCTTTTTTCTTGAAGTTATGGGTAGGATGAGTGCAATTGGTGGAATTTTGACCTTTGCTAATTAATATTAAACAGATTTCTGGAAAAATTAAAACACTTGATTTTTCACATTTCATGCATTTGGCACGCTAAAAATTTAAGGAAAAGGCAAAAATGATTTTTTTTCTACAAAGAAATGTGGTTCTGCATTTTGGATAGTATGAGTAGAATTGGTGGATTTTTGTCCTTTAAGTTTTAATATATCACATATTTCTGGAAAAATTTCAACTTGTTTTAGCGAATCAGAGAAATGTACCTAAATTTTAAAAAATTAATTTGCTTATTTATTTTGGTAATGTTTTTGTAAAATCTCTCTGAAATCTCATAATACATAAAATCATATTCTATGACTATTTTGTACAATCCATAGAATTTAACTTTCTGAACTAAAAAATATATAAGCTTAAATTAATATTTTTTTGTGATTCTTTAGGAGTAAAATTTTTGTATTACAATTACTTTATATTTTATGATTATTATGGTCTAGAATATTTTTTAGAAAATAAATATTTCAATATTGAAATATTGAATTAATTGTGACAAAACACACACTTCATTATATTTTGTTTTTCTAATTTGGTTAATTTAGTAGTATGTTCTAACAATAAAGTAGCTCTATTAGGGATAAATAAACTAGATGTCATCACTATATCATGGAGAAAAGGTTTCTCCATGACTATATAACTTTCCAAGAAAATTTTTCGTAAACCCTCATTTTTAAATAACCCTTTTTCCTCTAAGACATGTCCACCTTTATGTTAGGTGAGAATAGTATCAGACCACGTATACTCTATTTCCACTGTGATAAATTTCCTAATTTTGAGATTAATCTTTCCGGATAAATGTTTTTGTTAATTAGCTTAAGATCAAAATTTGGGACTCGTGTAAAACAATCTGTGCTAAGAAGATTTTCATAGTTTTAAAAACTGTTTGTAAAATTTTCGAGTTTCAAATCAATTTTCATAAGTTTGTGAATTATTATTGTATATTTAAAGTACTAAAATAAAGTGTTTTTTACAGTTTATTTTCGAAAGTTTATGGCAACGTTTTAGATGCACGATGCAATTTTAATTCTTAAAAACGTTATTTGACAAAGCCATAACTTTTGCAGGGACTATATATATATATATATATATATATTATAAATACCCAGGTAGTAGGCTTAATTGTAGATCTTGTCCAATTAATTTGGTCAAATGTCCAATTTTAACCATTTAATTGGGTAGTTTCAACTACCCAAATCTTGGGGTAAAATGAAATTATTAACCATAAAATTGGGCAAAAGTCGCATTTGACTTAAATTTGTTGGTTAGTAAACTATACCTTACTTTTGGGTTAAATAAAGAAACAACTTTTAATTTTGGGTCATTAAATAATTGACCCAATTTTTGGGTTATTAAAATGCTACCCAACCGCTTGGGTATTTTTCCATTGACCCAAGCATGTGTAATTTTTTAACCCCATCTTGGGTTGTTTCAAGTTTACACAAGTTTCTTGGTAGGTGCAATACTGACCCAGATTTTGGTTAAAAATTAACCCAATTTGGTTAATTTTTCACCCAACCTTTTTTAGCGTGTAAAAACCAGGTACACTTAATAATGCTCTTCAAACGTCTGAGACTCACTAACATCTGTGATTCATGTGTACCAAAGTACAAAAAGAAGTGATTAGTTAAAAGCAACATACCATAAGTTTGTCAATGATATGATCTTAAAGAAGTTTTGAAAATTTAATTTATTTATACATTATTATATTATTATATTTATACATATTTATAATGAGTCCGTCCTTCATATAAAACCGCATTATAAAATAGAAAAACCACGTGATTACTTCATCAAATTTAGTTAAAACTATAATCATTCACGTACAAGTGATAGTTTTTAGGGATGTGATAATGCATTTATTTTTTGCCCGCATGCGGTGATGTTTTAAGGCAAAGGAAGAAACTTTCAAGAATCTTGATGATGATCAAAAAACAAACGCCGCAAATGTACGCTACAAAAATTGGTTTAACATTTCGCAGTGCGACAGGCTTAAATTCGTTGACGTCCTGGTCATCAATGTACATATAAGGAGCGCACCCTTCGCCAAAGATAATTTTATTGAACGAGACGGTGTGTCCTGTTTCAGAAAAAGACAGGATTCTGCAAAATTAAAAATGTATTAGTTGCTTAACATTTTATATATGAATTAATTACTCTTTTCGTGATTTAAAATGTATTGTTAGAACGATAATCAATTCTTTAAGAAATATTTCAGTATTAAAAACTAAAATAATGGTATTTTTTTGCGTTTGAAAGTGAAACAGGCTAGCCAAGGGTAAACGCCTTTATGAGATTTCACTTCCTTAATTTCCTACATTCGAACACACACGTATTTTCGTGCCTATAAGTTTGCACCTATCCTACCATAACAATCTTAAACTACTCATATTATCATGACAGCCAACTACACCTACTTTCCTACAAAAAAGTCCATACCCACTCTGGCACTCAACGTAACTACAAGCTTGTGATCCTTCCACGTAATTTAGTTTGTAAAATAATTGTCTATGCAGATGCTAATTATAGAAGTAACAGGTACGTGGTACTAAATAAAAGCGACTAAACTGGTCTACCGGCTATTGCCGTTTTGGTTACACGTCACCATGGGTACGTTCAGCAGCACTCATCGGACTCACCTATTAGTAATCGCTGACATCAGTTTCCTACTGTACGCTTTTTCGCGTTTCCGGTTTTGACGTCACGATGGTCATCGGCTTCAAAAGCCGGTTTTTCCGATGATTGACGTCATTACTGACGTAAAACTACTATAAAATCTACTCCATTTAAAAAAAACACCGATGACTGAATAAAAGCGTTCAACAACTGACGACGTCTTTATGACGAAATAGCTCATCGGTGGAAAATATAAATCCATCGGGTTCTTTTCTGTTGACTGTTACTGAACGTACACCATATATAAAAATTCATTAAATTTTTAGGTAATATTTGGAAAACATGTCTCAAACCATCAAGGCTTTGTTTGTATTGTTGCACATTTGCGAGCTCGTTCGATTGTTACAAAACTATAATAATAGCTCTGCGCCAACAACTTAACACGTAATAAAATAGTTCAATCCTATCTAGCCAATATATATTCTACCACCGATTATTTCCGATTTTAAAACGCTAATTATGACATTTCATTACCACATAACACATGTATATAAAGCGTTTCCGATGCAATATAGGAAAACTTTTATATTCCTAACGTCGTTTTTTCGGTGTTAGCTTTTACGACCCATTTACATTGAATATTTATACGAAAATTATGGCTAACATGTACATAACCGAAAAACACTGTAAAATATTTTTTAATAACATCAAATACAGCAGTGGACAGATTATGATATATCCTCGGAAGAATAGGGATGGAAATTAGATAAAATTTTCTGGATATATAAGACCTCTCCCAACATTACTAACTTCATGTAACGCCTAATCACCTCCTAAATTTACATTTTTTGCCACCCAGCATCTGGGGATTACAGGAGTTATTACGCCACTACTGTTTATGGCGTTTTTATTATAATAAATTGTTTAAATCTAGTTTTTTTAATTTTTAATTGTTAAGTTTTAATTATTTTTAATGGGCAAGATATATTCCGAAATGTTCTATTTTTCCTGGGACTTCGAATATTTTATTTGGGAGGTGTTAGTTTATCAAGCAGGTTATACGTCTGGTGCTATTTTTGTTTTTAACAAAGTAGTTCCTGGATGAAGTTTTCCTTTAAAAATCGTTTAAAGCCGGTTTCAAAGCTCTACTCGGAAATGAACCGAAATACAGGTAAGTTTTAGAGCTTTGTCCGCCATTTTCCAAGATGGCGACGGAAGCTCACATTCCAGAGTCGGGGACTTTTATTATGTTGGTAGGTAAAAACTACCTATATGCCAATTTTTATCTTTTTGTTGTCTAATTTTACTGGGAATTTCGTTATGGAGCCTTTGAGGGGAGCAAGAAATTATCAAAAATAACCATCCTCTTTATTCAGCTATTGTCACCCACTCCCTTCTGGGGCCTTCTCATCTAGACAGAAACTCATAAATATCTTTCCATCGCCTAAAGCCTATTTCCAAGAGTAACGGCGTACAAGACGTTATCCGTAAAATGTGTGACTCATGTGCTAAAGTTTTGGTTTGTGTCTCCAAAACGAGCCCAAAGTTTTCCGAGAAACTTTCAAATAACAAAGTGAGGAGCTGCTGGCTATGTTTAAACCATGTTAGCTCCTTTATCCCGGTAGATGGCGACTGTCTTCTCTTCAAGGCTTCTTTCAAAATTTAGCTGATAATCATATATGGACAGGCTTACTCGGGCTTCAAATGTTTAAATAAAAATAATATCACATAACTGAATCGTACCTTTGGTTCATTTCATCAAAAGAACGTTGACGTTCTTCCAACGGTGGTGGACTTATAAAACCTTGATAGAAAACTCGAAAAGGTTGTTTGGAAAAATACATGGAATTTTTTTCAATAATTTCTTTTTCGTTTTACATCTTGATTTAAAACTTGGTTCTGAGGTCGCCAAAATATCGTCTGGTCCCAAGGTTTCCAATTTAAATTTGTTATCAATATTTAATTGCTTTAAAATATTCGACTTTAAAAAAATTATTTCATCAATCATAAATATTTCACACGTAAAAGGCTTTTAAATAATAGATAAACGTAAAGGTAATTGAGTAGAGACAACTCGGGCTAAATTCTAATCACAAAGATACTGAATTATTAGAAATCTAATCTGTCGCGTCTGCTGTAGCGTAAAAGTTAGATAAATAATAATAATATGATAGTAATCAGCTATTCGTTTTCAAAACGAAAGTTTTGCGGCGTAGCTTTCGACTAAGATTATTTTATTTTAAAGTGTGTTCTTCTCGTAGGAGCTCCTTTAGTAAAAATATTAATAATTGAACCCTCCCTCAACTACTTTTTTATCTATTGTCATTATCTTCCTGTATTATATATACTCAGATAATTTTTTTATTTTACTTCATATAAAAATACATTTTAAATATTGTTTAAATTTGACCGAATATGAAAGCTTATTTTACCCTAAGCTGACATTAACTTAACAACTAGGAATTACATTACAAGAAAAATGTTTAGAATTTTGGCTCAGGTTGAAAAAGTTTATTTAATCTCAAACTTCAATTATATTTCTTTACGGTTCATGATAAAAATTAGAGATATATGAAATATTTCTGGACCAATTGGACCATCTCCTTATATGAAAGCTTATTTTACCATTAACTAACATTCTTTTAACAACTTAGAATTATATTTCAAGAAAAATGCTTAGAATTTTAGCTCAGGGTGAAAAAAAATTAATCTCAAACTTCAAGTATATTTCCTCCTGCTTCAAGATAGATGAAATAAATCTGGACCAATTGGACCATCTCCTCATATGAGAGCTTATTTACCCTAAACTAACATTAATTTAACTAACTCAAATTATATTTCAAGGAAAATGTTTAGAATTTTGGCTCAGGGTGAAAAATATTTCATCTCAAACTTGAAGCATATATCCTTGAAGTTAGGTGATATATTTCTGGGTCAATTTGACAATCTCCTTATATTACAAATTTGGCATAATGGCCACAGAAGGCTAAACCAAACAGTGTGTCAGAATTTATAGCCAGGTGTACCTAGTAACAGAGCCTATGTTGCCAAAATGATTGTAAGCCTAGGCCGGGTATGTCACCTAGTGTTAACTGTTAAGTTACTGCCCAATTGAACAAATACTTACTTATTTTATATAAATAAGTGAATAAAAAGAGCATTTATTTTACTTACTTTCTTTTTTCTTCCAACTCGATAAGTCGTCTAAAGCAGCGGTTCCCAATTTTGTTTTTTGATATGGAACCCAAAATTATCCACCTATTTCTGGCGGAACCCCAACTAATTTTTGTTACTTATCTTAAAAGATTCTTGACACAAACAAAGATGGCCGTGCTGTGAATTCTCGGAACCCCTTTGACCCTTTCACGGAACCCCAGGGTTCCGCGGAACACCTTTTAGGAACCGCTGGTCTAAAGTGTCCACCGTTTATTTCAAATGCTGCTTAGCTCAGTTTGCTCATCGTTAACAGTCGTTTATTCACGAGGGCTTAGTTTTCCGCGAAACGGCTGTTAACTATTTTTTTGCTATAGTACTACAAAATATGCACTTGTTTCAGTACTAATAACTTTTTCGTAGGTACAAATAACCAAAATCGTGGTTTAAGAGCTGATCATAGGTATTATGTATTGTATGGCTTGTTCATTATAATTGAATAACAAGTTTTCAAGCCAAAATGCTACGCGTTTGAATTAGATAAGGATTAGTAAACTTGATAACTCATAAATAACGTTTAGTTAATATCAATAAACTAACCTCGTTGTTTACGTTAATGAAACGTTATCGCTACGTTATTTTGGATTTATCAAAAAGTAATAGGACGCGGTCTTAACCTCAGGTTGAACCTAGGTTCAACAATTGTTTTGTATGGACGATACGGAAACGAGTGTAGGTGGCGAATTGGCTTTAAAGCTTTGTCGTATGCTTCAGGTTCAAATCGTGAATCAATATTCTTTAAAACTTCTTTTTCTGCGGCTAGACTGTCTTCGCTACCGAAAACTTCAGCGTCGCTGCGCTACCTATATAAACTCGTTTCGGTAGCGAATTAGGAAATCTTAAGGTCACGGTGCGGTGTTAAGACTGCTGCTGAAAGGGATTATTGTTTTCGGTAGTGATTCTAGCGAATAACGGTGATTTGGGATTTTTAATTTCTTGGGAAAAAATAATATTTCTTTGAATAATAAATATTTAGGTAGATTTATGGTACATTTATTTAATTAAACTTTTATTCAATACGAAAATTACCAACAAAATATTCTCATGCAGTTCAGTTTAAAACAAAACGTTATAAATACGTTTTATATCTATATAGCAATATTCCTGCTTAAAATTTGTTTTTGCAGTTATTAAATATCAACGTAGACGAATAGTTAAAAATAAACTAAAAACACTTTATCTACCAAAAAACCAAAACTCAACCATGCAGCAACGTTCACTTTGCTACCCGGGTATAAAATTAAAGGGTTAGAGTTGACAGTAGGAACAAAGCTGTGTAGGAATCTCTTTATTTCTGCCAATGATGATTTGACAATATTATTATAGTACGGTATAAAAGTATTGTTAGGAATAAAAATAAAATTACCACATTCAGTTGTGTTAGATTTGGTTGACACTTCTTTAAAAATGAAAAGTTGAATTATTTCCCTACCTTTAGCCTCAGTTATTTCCCCGTGGAAAAGTTCGTTGAAACAGAGTTAATGTCTCGAATGAAATTTGGTTTCACGCTTTTTATGTGTGTAACAAGAAAGCGATTGCGACAGAAAAAATTTATTTAAATTACCGGCCATTCTTAATTAGGAGGTCCCAATCTAGAAGAATTGATAAACGAAACTAGTCGGAGCGTAAATAAAATTGGCATGTGGCTTGAAGACAACTTTCTTAAAATAAATAAGGGCAAAACAGTATACATAATATTTTCTTCTAAAATAAAAATCGTAATCACCTAACTCAGATTCAAATGGCCAATATGTCGCTGCAAAAAGTGCGTACGTACAAATATTTAGGCCTCTGGTACGATACGCGGCTCAAATGGTCTACGAATATAGACAAAATATAAAATAAAATGCTTTTGGGTCTATTTAATATATCGAAATTAACGTGTAGACAATTATTATTCGCGTTTATTGAAGCTCATCTAGTATACCGCATAACAGTATGGGGCAACACTCCTAGAAAATCTTAACGGAAAAAGAGCAATTTGCTTAATTGAAAATGTACCCTTCACGTTCCCATTCTATCCTACTTTTCAAAAGTATCAATATCTTAAATATTCACGAAATCTTTAATCAACAATTAACAATCTTAGTTTACAAGTGTTTAAATAACAATATCTACAAACCTTTTGCAATTAGGCAGCTCTCTAAGTAATTTACGAAGAAAACACACATCCTACAAGTCCATTTTGCACGTACGGAATTAAAACTTAACTCGGTGTTTTGTGTATCCTCTAAACGTATGAACAGCCGCAAGCGTCCTCCAATTATAACACTGGGCACTTATAAAAAAATGGTGAGACAACTCAATCGGAACTATTTATTGTTCACTTTATTGACTCTTGGGTTTTCAATTTTTTTCTTTAATGTTTAAATAATATCATTTGTAATTGTTTTTAATTTTTTTGTTGAATCCAAACAACTTATAACACTTGTGAAAAACCAAGGCTAAAAGTCGGCCTGCGACCTGGCCAAACCATCTAGCGTTGTAGATATAAAGAAAAACTAAATTTATTATTTTTATTAATATTATTATAATTATTATTATTATTAACAAGAGACGTTCTATATATTTGACGTTCCTTACAAGCGACGTTTCTAACAAAGGGACTTTAATAACAAGGGACGTTCCTAACAAAAGATGATCGATAACAGGGACGTTCCTAACAAATCAACCAGTGGCGGCCTAAGTGGGGGGGCGGTCCGCCCCGGGTACCAGGGCAGCAGGGGGTGCCATCGGAGAAGCTCGAGGTGGTGCAAATCAGAACGATTATACCTGAAGAAGACGGACCCGTGAAAACTTATGCACGGTCCTGGGGGGTGTCACAAAACACTGCCGCCGCCCCGGGGACCCAGCCTTCTTAAGCCACCACTGAAATCAACTTAACAGGGACGTTGCTTCCAATAAAGCACGAGATTTGTATTTATGTCGCGAGTGACATATGCAAAAAAAAAATAAAAAATGGAAAAGAAGAATACAATTAAGAATACATTAATAAATATAATCATGAATGTATTCATTTCTACCATGAATATCAAACTATACATGTTCCATTATTGTGGCTAAGAAGGGCGAATCAGCACAGGCGTTTGTCATTGACTTCATCCACAGAACGGTTCCGGGTTGGCACAATTTAACCGGCGAAGAAAATGACTCGGGATTCTTAGAAAAGTATCTAGTATCTGTAATTTAACCAAATTATTTGATAATAATAATTAAAGGAGTTTATTATTAATAATCTTACGTTCGTTCAATCAAGAAGATGGTATTAAAATTTTAGAAACTAAACACGCTAAGCTTTGGCACTGTAAACTTCTCCAATGTATACCTTGGTTTGGTTTTATTTCGTGTTCCCTTTTTGACGCAAATGTCTCTGGCGACAGTATTTTAAATCGCGTGCTTTTATTTTATAATAGTAGTCATAAAACAAGGGATTGACATAGAGAATCGGCTCGAAACGTCTCCAGTTACAAAACAAATATGAATATACCAAGAATGTATTTATTTATACTCAGGGAGAATGAATATGTCGAGACTATCGACGGACACGTTGAGGTCGTAAACACGTCACGCTAAGGGGGGGGGAGGAGGAGGCGGTCTTATTTTTGGCGTCCTTGCAGCAGCGTTAATTGCGTCGACGAACGTAATTTTTACGAATCAATGAGATTGCAGTATTATTTGATTTAATTAAAGCGGAGGAGCACACCGGTGCCCCAACGGGTGGTATTGTAGAAACGCTAAAAATAATATCGACATATTAATTTTCCCTGATTTTTTTAACTTTAGGCAGTTTTCTGAATTTTATGTAGAAATTCGCAGTTACTTAAACGCAGTGGATTATATGTTAAAGTCTACTCAATCCTTGAGTGGAAATCGAATCTGTGAGAAATACGTCGGGTTGTGTCTTTGTACGATATTATTGGTTCTTAGAATATAAAATGAAGCTTATTTTCCGATTTGGAGTTAAAGAGGAAAATATTGGAAAATATTTTTATAAATTGGCTTTTTTTCTTTAAAAATGTTTTATCGTGGGATTTTCAATAAACACTACTATACGATCTTTATTATGGTTGACGCTTATTTAAATTGATGGAATGGTCAAATACATGTATTATAATTACTTCATCGTTGTCTCTTAAACCCCATTTTTCTACATCCATATATTTGGTATATTTTTCCGGTTTATATTTTTTAAACCAGGGCTACCAAAGGGAATCAAAGTAAACCTTTTCTAGTGAGATATGTGTGTAAAAAAAGTTGTTTTTCATAACCAGCTTGATGGGTATCCTCTGAAAATACTTTAAAAATTAATAAAAAATATTCATATAGCCAGAAGTTCTTCAATGAACTGCAGACTTCTTAATATTTCAGAAGGAATCTAGTAAAAATAACTTTGTTAGATAAGTCCAAACTAAGGAAAGCTCGGATTGGAACTCGAGCTCGTGCAGCCCCTGTTGTTAAATGATTAGGTGTTTCTATATAATACGGGAGGTCACGTGACAATGTTTCGTCACTTAGCTGTAGCTCTGGAAAGTAGAGAAAACGCGCTGCGGTCGTGAGACGCTTTTTAATCTGAAATCCGCGTGCGAGTATTGCACTTAAATAAGAGGCGCTCGTGTCGCGAATAGAAACATTTTATACTTCAATTTTTACCACTCCGAGGGGATTAAGTCCCCTAGGAGGGGTTATACAATCACCGTGTCTGTCTGTCCTGCGAACGCGTTCGCATTTTCCGTGCAAAGGTTAATCATTGCGTATGCAGTTTCTCGAAATCTTTGCGTTCGCAGTTACTCAAAGGGTTGGCAAAACCTCAGTGTGACGGAGAGCGTTAACGGATTAATTTGCGATTGGGTATGGATTGGATGGTTTTTTTCGTTAACGCTCACCGTCCCGACCGTTTTAACTCAGTTTGATTGGATATTTCGTTATTTTAATGTTTATGTGTAGGGTGTGAATGTTGATTTTGTGTTATGACGGTTGTTGGTGTTGCGTTTGTTGTGTTTGTGTTTTGACGGTTGTGGGTGTTGAGTTTGTTGTGCATGTGTTTGTTGTGACTATGCAGGCGTTTTCTCTCCAACTTCTTATTGACTTTTGGGACGGACCGAGTGCTGAGCGTTGTGCAACCTCTCTACGTCCAATGCCAGGGTTTCCACCAATTGTTCACGGTATTCGTCTTAGTGTTATTTTGCGATTTATTGACGCCGGCTGGGAATCAAACCCGGGTCTGCTGCGTGAAAGAGATTTACTCTAACCACTCAGCCACCAACTCTTGTTACGTTACGGTGTTTTTCTAAAAAACAGCTTTGGAGAATGTCCTTTACGAAGTTATAACGTTAGGTACTATAATTTATTCTACATCATTTTAAATATTTATAAATTATATTAATATTATATTTAATGAAACATTTATAAATTATATTAATATTATATTTAATGAAACCTTTATAAATTACATTAAATTTATATTTATCTTATATTTAATTAAATATTTATAAATTACATTAATCTTATATTTAATTTAATATTTATAAACAACATTAATCTTATATTTTATTAAATAATTATAAACAATATTAATCTTATATTTAATTAAATATTTATAAACAATATTCAACTTATATTTAATTTAATATTTATAAACAATATTAATCTAATATATTTAATTTAATATTTATAAACAATATTAATCTTATATTTAATTTAATATTTAAGTATTTAAATGTAAAATTTGATCGTGATCAGGAATTGAACTCGGGTCGCATTGTTACCATGCGGATAGTTCCCCGCCGAGCCACTGAATTCCTTAGGATAAATTTTAAAGTAAAGGAACCATTATGATAAGGCGGGTTTTTTTCACTAAACGGATGAATACAATATCTTTGAATATTTTTTATTGAACTTTGTTTTTTAATTTTTTTGAACTTGTTTTTATATCGTCGGGAATTGAACCGGGAGCGCGGTTTTAGAACTTTTATTCGTTGCCACTGTGTTATTGATTCCTTTTACGTTGTGTTATAAAACTGAAATATATTATTCAATGACGTTGTTAAACTCTTTAAATGCCAGTAGGTTTTTTTTCGGATAAGCTTTTTTTAATATAATATGTATCTGGGTTTTGGGCAAAGGAAGGGTCGTATGTTTTTTTTGTACTGATCGAGATAATGTTGTTTTTTGTCTATTCTTTGATCTTATATTTTTATCTAAATATTTTAAGCTTATTTTTTTCATTGAAACGTCCAGTTTTGGAGAACACTTTATAGTGTGAACGTCGTATGCTTTAGCTTATCCGGTTTCATAATAATAACGTCCAAATTCCTGTTTGTTAATGGTAAGGTGTCGCACTTCTTGCTATAATTACATTTTGTATTGTTTGGATATTTAGATATCTACGATTCCTAATGCAGTCATTGATTTCCTGGGTGTGCGAGTCATTATATGATATTGGAAATTGGACAGCATTGGTCTTTTTCATGCGGTATGTGTCACAATGTCAACAGGAAGTCTACGAGTCGTCCACTATCAGATGTCGAATATAGCTATTCTTCGGTATCTTCGTGAAGGGCAAGTGTTGAAATAAAATGAGCGTTATTTTGTAAAAGAGAAAAATAGAAATAGACTCTGTTGATATTTATTTTATTAAAATTGCTTCGTATTATATTTAACTGATAAACTTGTTCTGTAAATAGGGTTAAATTCAATTGTGCATTGTTTTAGTACGTCTAACTAACTACTTAATTTATATTATTCTGAATAAATTAAACTCGGTTGTTTCGTCTCAATTATTTTAATTAAAATTAACATTTTATTCCGGGTGGGATTGAACCGGGATTACGTTTTTAGTAATTAACTCTGAATGGCGGATATATCTTTAAGGGTCATCTCGAGATATTAATATCACTAGGGACAATTCTTCCGAGGGAAGGTATATTTTAGCTTGCTAACTTGTTTTGTTTTAATTTACAGAAACACCCAATCGATATCGTCGATGAATTAAAACGATATAAAAAATTTGCAGGGATATTGATAAATATTGTTTTAAATAGTTAAATGAATATGGGATAGTTTAAGCTCTTGCACTATATAAAATCGATATCTTTCCAAACATTTGTTTTACTATGTTTTTCCATCGAGAAATTACAGGCGGGCCTACTCAGTCTTTGGGCTATGTAATTTCATTTGGAAAGGGGATGCTAGCGTCCCCTAGCTGTCGTAAATAGCGTGGCAAATTTAAACTACTCTTGTTATTCCTCCATGGTTTATTTATGATTTTGTTTATTTTCATTCGGGAGACGTGGAAGCTCAGCTGCAAAAGGTCAACCTGCTGTAATATATTTGGAATGTGTTAGTTTAAAATTATAAGAAATAAATATAAAGCGAATGGAATATCGGATAGTGCGTGATTATAATCGTTGTATTTTAGGCACGATTTCGAATGATTTGTAAACGCGTGAAGTGAGGTTTTGAAAAAATTAAGAGTCAGTTGAGTTTTGAATTTTAGAGAGAGAGTTGACGTGTAAAGTATTAAGTTAATAAATTAAAAGAGTTATCAGCAATTTAGCTTGTGTTACCCACTTATTTTACATGGTTGGCAGCGGTGGGATCTCTCGTTTATTCGTGAGTGTAAAAATACGACTTTTTCCCCCGTTAAAAAATGCTACGTCGTGTCGAACCACCACACGCCCTACATCTTCCGAACGTCAATGGGTTCAATCACACCGCACGATGTTCCTAAGTTGCGTAATTGAAAGTTGGGATTGTCCTTGACTATCGTCCCTTTAACCACGATTTCATGATTTGCGGGAATTTCCACTTCCTCAGCTAACGCTATTCTACATAATTAATGGAAGCGCAACATCTCTGATTTGCAGTATCTTCCTCTCAAAATCGAGCTTGACTTCCAAAAAGTCGAGCAGGTTACATCCAATAACGCAATTATTTACAGGACCTTAAGCGATGTAGACGGGCCACGACTGTTTTATAATTCCAAAACCGTAGTCTATTGTAACGCTGCCCAAAACCTTTATTACTACTCCCGTTACTGAATAGATTTTAGTATCGCTTTCGTCGGTGCTAAGCTCTGAATTTATTCCAAGGTCACGAGCCAAAGATGCCCTGATGATGCTAATAGAAGACCCACTGTCTATAAGACTAGACACTGGCATCCCGTTGACTTCCACCATCGAGTAATAGGTAATTCTAGAACGTCCTTTTCCTGCATTGCCTGGTTTGGACCTTTTGATTCGGTATTTTCTTGAAAACTTAAAGGTGCTCAATTGGGTCCCGATTATTTACGCAACGATTTTCTCTAACGGTATCCTCCATTCGCCAGCGGTAGAAACAATCTCTTTGGAGGTGACCTTTCTCGTGACAATAAAAACATGTGGGTCTTGAATCCAGACTTTCCTGCTGAGGCCAGCCGTAATTTTTTTCAATAGACAAGTGGCAACATTTGAAAGCCTAGCTATGAAATAATTTAAATCGAACATGAAATAACAATATAAATATATTTTAACTATTAATATACGCGTCCGCTAAAGCTGAATTTCTAATTTTCAATAGTTTTTATTATGAGTCGGTGGTTCTGTGGTAGAATACTCACCGGCCAAACAGGGGGGCCCAGTTTCCAAAGCTACCCGACGCTTTCGCAAATTGATAATAGGACGTATACCGTGAACATTTGGGCAAATGTTTCAAAATTTCGAGAAACTACGAACGCAGTGATTATATTTTGCCCCGAGACTGAGAAAGCGTTCGCGGACCAGACAGACAGAGATACATGGACACCCCGACTGACACGGTAATTGTAAAACCCCTCCTTGGGAATAGTTCCATCGGAGTGGTTAAAATGCAGCAAGAAATAGCTAAACATTAACAAATTTGAAGTAATGGTAAGAATTATGAAATACTCGGACCAATATGACACCGAGAATAAAATCAGAAGTATATAAATGAAACAAGAAGTGTACTACTTACAATTTTCGTGCGACATGTAATTTCGTTTGCCTTCCCACTTTCGCGCGGATGGAAATCGTTCGGTAACGCGGCTACAACGATCACATGACTTCAGCGGCGAATTTACTAGATACATAAGAAAAGTAGTGGCAATGCAGACCCGGAATTTAGAAAAGTCGTAGTAGGCCTTGGAAAAGGTATGTAACGGTTATTTTTTCTTACTTATATTTATTTGTCAAGATATTAAAATAAAGTAATATTTGTATGTATATTATTAGGAAAATATGGTTGACCAACCCAAATTAGGCCCAACATTTCCTGTAGATTTACGTTAGTAAATTATGATGATGAAATTTTTACAACTGATGTCGATGATCTTCATCGTGGTTTATTAAATAAGTTAGATTGGGTTTTTGGAAGTAACATAAGTAGTACTGGATTGCTTTTACGTGGCATTTTAAATCGTTGAGTTTTAATGGCAGAATTAATTATGACGTGATTTTAATGAAAACTATTAACTAGTTTCAAGTTTTCAACCAGTTATAAACTACCACTTTACCACCAAGGCTAAGAGATTAGTACAAATAAAATACTGGGTTAAATTCAATTCAACATAAAACACCGTGACAATAAAAACCTTCAAAATATAAATCGTGATTAAAATTAATTAACACGACTTTTAAAATTATTAAAAAAACTTTAAATACCGGGGATACGCCATTATTCGTGTTTACTGACCTCGGAACACTACTTTTTCTAACCTCTATTCTCATTGGCGACCTCTATTTTACCGTCATCTGCTTAACGTCTGCTTCCAAAATTTCATGGAATGCACGGGAAAGGCTAATAATTAGGCTAAGTAGTACACTTCTTGTTTCATTTATATACTTATGATAAAATGTTATTCGAGCCTGAATCAAAAATGAATAATTTGGTGTTACTCTAGATGATATTTATGTTGTATAGCGTCACGTGTAAAGATTTTACTTTAACAAAATTAATTTTAGGGTTTAAGTTTTTCGTCTATACATTTCATAAACGTTACAAAAGGCTATGCGGTGCGTATAAATATTTGGGTGTTTTCGCCGCCTTCCCGACCACCTGGGTTTATAGCATTTAAGGTAACTAGAGGACTTAGAGCTAGGGTGGTCCCTTGTGCTTTAGCCTAGCTTATTATTATTTTATTCTTGATATATCGTAGAATTATAACGAATATAAATCATCTGAAACTTATCAAAAGCATTCTTATTTCAAAATATATTTTAAGAATGGTCCCTAGTGGTATTAATTTCTCGACACGATCCGCAATTCAGAGTTATTTACGAAAAACGTATTCTCGGTTCAAACCCTGCCCGGTATAAAATTTTAATTTTAATTTAAATAATTGAGACGAAACAATCGAGTTTAATTTATTCAGAATATTATAAATTAAGTAGTTACAACAGCGAGTTAGACTTACTAAAACAATGCACAATTGAATTTAACCCTTTTTACAGTACATGTTTATCAGTTGAATATAATACTAAGCAAATTTTAATGAAAGAAATATCTACAGATGGTATTTGTATTTTTCTCGCTT
Organism: Leiobunum rupestre; assembly: GCF_980474605.1. Lineage (NCBI taxonomy): Eukaryota > Metazoa > Arthropoda > Arachnida > Opiliones > Sclerosomatidae > Leiobunum > Leiobunum rupestre. The sequence goes on from NC_143388.1 coordinate 67,710,983, forward strand.
ACGAAATACTTGCCGCATCTTTAACGCTCATTTTATTTCAACACTCGTAGACTTCCAGTTGACGTTGTGACATATACCGCATGAAAAAGACCAATGCCGTCCAATTTCCAATATCATATAATGACTCGCATACCCAGGAAATCATTGACTGCGTTAGAAATCGTAGATATCCAAATATCCACATAAAAATATATTTACAAGAAGCAAAAACCTTACCATCAACAAAGCACAGAGAGCCACTTGACTAACCGCCAGCTCTTAAAGCAATAAACGTTAAATTATCGCCTTTGAATTAACACAACTATATATAAGTCGTTAATAATACCCGTAAATAAATAACAAAAAACTAACAAAGTGGACCACCCACAGGGTCTACCCTTTAACCCTCTTATCTCGGCTGACAGCGCTAAAACAAGATTTAACATTTAAAATTTAATTCGTAAAAAAACCAGATTAGGCCTTCATAAATTCATTCATAATAAAGACTTTATTACCTATTATGCTTACGATGAGTGTCTTAATTTCAGTGAACCTAAGCAAAACATACCAACACTTAAGTAAATATCATAAATTTTACTGAGTAATTTTAACTAAATTCAAACTACCTTACTATAAACTCTTGTCTTAATTAACAGCTGAGAGCTGTTCGCTACTAATTACTTCAAATCTACTTAATTAGCCTCACAGCTTAAGTTGATAATTTCAAGGGTATAATTAGGTTACTCCAATTCAAAAAATAAAAAAAATAAATTTTATCTTACAGCTGACTTGAGTTTGTTCACAATTACTTTAACACTTTCAGACTGAAACACGCACTGTTCATACACTTAAGTCCATTCACTCACGTTCCAAACGCGAAACACAATTTAACTCTTTTCTTGACCGAAGACCGAACATACTAATTAAAACCGCAAAGTAACCTCATAACGTTTGACCGAACCAGGACCCCGTCCTGTAGTAGTTCGTCTGAGAGCCAAGAACTAAGAAAGACTAAATCTTCTTTATTGACGGCAACGGCTTTATATACGTTTATTTGGCGATTTTTATAAAAATTTTAGAGATTATATTTTTTACCCGGTTTGATTGATAGTTCTAAACACGGTGGCGCTATATTAAAACTTTGATATAGTTTCCGCGGGAGTTTTGAATAATTATCATTCAATAAACAATATATACAGATATTGTATTAATCCGTTTAGTTCATAATCATTCCTTTACTTGAATATGTTCCCTAAGGAAGTCAATGGCTCGGCGGTGAACTATCCGCATTGTAAAAATACGAACCAAGTTCAATTCCTGATCGCGATCAAATTTTACTTTAAAATACTAAAATATTTAATTAAATATAAGATTAATATAATCTATAAATATTTAATTAAATATAAGATTAATATCATTTATAAATATTTAATTAAATAAAATATTAATATAATTTATAAATATTTAATTAAAGTTAAGATTAATTTAATTTATAAATATTTAAAATGATGTAGAATAAATTATAGTACCTAACGTTATAACTTTGTAAAGGACATTCACCAAAGCTGTTTTTTAGAAAAACACCGTAAATCAACAAGCGTTGGTGGCTGAGTTGTTAGAGTACATCTCTTGCACGAGGCAGACGCGGGTTCAATTCCCGGCTGGCGCCAAAAAATCGCAAATTGATACTAAGACGAATACCGTGTACAACTGGTGGAAACCCTGTCATTAAACGTTGAGAGGTAGCATTACACTCAGCACTCGGTCCGTCCCAAAGTCATTAAGAAGAAGTTGCAGATAAAACGCCCATACAAACACAACAGACTCAACATCCACATTAATCATAACACAAACTCAACACCCACAACAGTCACAACACGAACTCAACATTCACGACCTACAACATAACAATAACGAAATATCCGGTGAGCGTTGACGAAAAAAGACCAACCAAACCCAACCGCAAATCAATCCGTTAACGCTCACCGTCACACGATGGTTTTGCCAACCCATCGAGGAACTGCGTACGCAATGATTACCCTTCGCAGACCTGACAGACAAACCCACAGACAGACACGGTGATTGTATAACCCCTCGGAGAGGTAATTAAAGGAATTACTTATAGGTGTATTACTCGAAAGCTAATCGACAGTTGAAGAACCTATTCGTCAACTCAAATTCTCCTCTGTTCACTCATTTTTCTGCTAGCGTCATTAGATCTCTGAAAGCTACAGATATTTTCACCGAGAAAGCATTTTCACTCATTGAAGGTAACGAAGCTAAATATATTTCATGGGCAATGAGCGTGAGGTTAGAAACTTTAATTTATTTAACTTAAACAAAATGCAATCACGTGTTGTGTACAATTCGTTTTATTTATTGTTTAATATAATTTATATTTTACACAGAAAAAACAATGTTTAAATTCTAGACGTTTTTCTGAACGGGAAAATACAACGCTCTCACAGACATACACTATACCGACACGCGTTGAGTAAAAGAAACGTAAAAGCGCGTCGAATTACAAAACTTTTACGTTTAAAGCATGTAAAGTTCTAGAAACGATTGTTTTATACGTGTTGAGGTCTTGAAGTGCTTAAAATGGAAACTCGTCTATTTGACGAAACGTTTAATTTTGCAACTCATAGATTACTCGAAAAGTTAAAGTTTTAAACGAATTGAGTTTTGGAAACGCTTAAGTGTCAAACGCGTCGAAATCTGGAGACGTTTCCGTATCAAACGCGTAGCGTTGTCGAAACATTTTACGATTAATCCAGTCGTGTGGTCGAAAAGTTTCAAATGCGTCGAGTTCTTGAAACGTGTAAGATTCAAACGCGTCGAGTTCTTGAATCGTTTAAGTTTGAAACGCGTCGAGTTCTTGATACGTGTAAGATTCAAACGCGTCGAGTTCTCGAATCGTTTAAGTTTGAAACGCGTTGAGTTCTTGAAACGTGTAAGATTCGAACGCGTCGAGTTCTCGAATCGTTTAAGTTTGAAACGCGTTGAGTTCTTGAAACGTGTAAGATTCGAACGCGTCGAGTTCTCGAATCGTTTAAGTTTGAAATGCGCCGAGTTCTTGAAACGTGTAAGATTCGAACGCGTCGAGTTCTCGAATCGTTTAAGTTTCAAACGCGTCGAGTTCTTGAAACGTGTAAGATTCTAACGCGTCGAGTTCTCGAATCGTTTAAGTTTCAAACGCGGCGAGTTCTTGAAACGTGTAAGATTCAAAGTCGTTGAGTTCTCGAATTGTTTAAGTTTCAAATGCGTCGAGTTCTTGAAACGTTTAGGATTCAAACGCGTCGAGTTCTCGAATCGTTTAAGTTTTAAATGCGTCGAGTTCTTGAAACGTTTAGGATTCAAACACGTCGAGTTCTCGAATCGTTTAAGTTTCAAATGCGTCGAGTTCTTGAAACGTTTAGGATTCAAACGCGTCGAGTTTTCGAATCGTTTAAGTTTCAAACGCGTCGAGTTCTTGAAACGTGTAAGATTCTAACGCGTCGAGTTCTCGAATCGTTTAAGTTTCAAACGCGGCGAGTTCTTGAAACGTGTAAGATTCAAAGTCGTTGAGTTCTCGAATTGTTTAAGTTTCAAATGCGTCGAGTTCTTGAAACGTTTAGGATTCAAACGCGTCGAGTTCTCGAATCGTTTAAGTTTTAAATGCGTCGAGTTCTTGAAACGTTTAGGATTCAAACACGTCGAGTTCTCGAATCGTTTAAGTTTCAAATGCGTCGAGTTCTTGAAACGTTTAGGATTCAAACGCGTCGAGTTTTCGAATCGTTTAAGTTTCAAATGCGTCGAGTTCTTGAAACGTTTAGGATTCAAACGCGTCGAGTTCTCGAATCGTTTAAGTTTCAAATGCGTCGAGTTCTTGAAACGTTTAGGATTCAAACACGTCGAGTTCTTGAAGCGTTTAGGATTCAAACGCGTCGAGTTCTTGAAACGTTTAGGATTCAAACGCGTCGAGTTCTCGAATCGTTTAAGTTTCAAATGCGTCGAGTTCTTGAAACGTTTAGGATTCAAACGCGTCGAGTTCTTGAAACGTTTAGGATTCAAACACGTCGAGTTCTTGAAACGTTTAGAATTCAAACTACGTCGAGTTCCCGCAACATTACAATTCCAAACGTATCAAGTTCTTGAGACATTCCGGATTATTCAAAAAAAAAATAACTGATTCTCAAGAAAATCTGTATTTGCCAAAAATATTTTATTGATCATCTAACATTTTTTTATCAATATGATGTTCTTCCACAAATTTCAAATATCTGGTGGTTTTAACAAATGACGATATCGGGGACCGATCATTAAGTACGTACTCTTGCAAAAAAACCAAAACACGGGAAAATGCCCTAGGGTACGATAAATCAAATACGTAATAAACGGCTAAAAGGTGAAAAAAAAAAACAGTCAACAATGGAAAATTCCAACTTCATTTGATTATATCCGTATATAAGGAAAATTTCTTTTTATTCGTTTTTATTGTTTATAACCAGTTGAGGCGCATTTTCAAGGTAGCTTCTACAAAAGTTTCCTGAAAACAAAAACCAATAATTAAAGATATGGAATTATCAATTTAATACCTAAAATTAATTAAATGTTCAACAAATAAGTTACACAAATTTTTCCTTCTTTGGCATTGGCCATTTTGTTTCGGGATGGACTGATTTTCTTAATAAGATTCCCTAAGGAAATTCTAAACTTTACTAACTGACCTTTAAAATCTATTTTAAAATCCGCTTTCTTTCCTGGAAAATTTTAGAGTTGGCCAAACTCAAAATTCAACTACCTGAGTTGAGGTTCGAAAAGTCCGTTTGCACCAATTTGTGATTTGAAAAGTTACCGTTCCCAATCTCCATTGATATTTGAGGTTTAGCAAAGTTTTCGACAGTAGCATCGGCACCTCGCTACAGGGCCGTGTTGAGGTATTCTGGGGCACAGGGCAAAAATTACTCACGGGACCTTCGATATGCACCCCCCCTCTTCGATCTTCTTTGATGTCATGGGCCCTACAGCTACAGGCCCCCTTTCAGTCCCTCGTGGGCCCTTTTCAGTGGGGTTCCGGGGATTTTGCACCCCTCACCCCGGCGTGGCCCTGCTTCGCTACGCAACTTATAATTATACCTATAACTACAACTAATGAAGCTACGCTTCAGGTCATTGATATAGGCAGTTTGGCTACTGAAATAGTTACACTTGACGCATTTACGATAGAGAATGGTCCAGATTTCTTTTTCTTTCTCTTATCTGTATTCTTCTTCGAGCCTTTGGTTCGTAGGTGAGTGCTTAGTTTACTTTCCAAGTAAAATATTACCGCCAATTCGTAGTCGGCATCATCCTGAAAAGTTGAAATATTTACAAAATAAAGAATAAATTAATTTATATATTATTTATTTATATATATATATATTATTATTATATTATATTTTATATTAGAATAAATTAAATTAAACCAACTTACAAACTGCACGCCCTTAAAATGTGGAAATGTTTCTAAGATATCCTCATATTTCACCGATTCTTTTTCCATCCATTAACGCCTTTTCGAGAACTTTAGGCGAGTGAGCTTTAGCAGTTTTGGGATGTCCATATCCACCTCGTTAAATTCAATTCCAATTTCATAAATATAATTTTCGTAGGACATGCCATTTTCATTGTATTCAACAGTGCACGAATATTGTCCTTCGTCAGCTATTTTACGGCGTTTACTTGACCCATGCTTTTCCACTACTGAACGTTTTTGCTCGAAGCTCTTTTCCCTCTGCTTCTCCAACATTCTAATATGTCTTATCTTGGCCGAGAGCTTATTGATTAAGAATCTCTAGAAAAAAATAATACAATACCCAAGAAAATAAATTACTTTGAATTTTAAAAAAAAATAATTTGTTTCTACTTACTGCAGGCTCGTTACTGTTTTTAGCTACGTTAATGCAAGGATATTTTCTGAGCATAAGTTTGCCTATAATGTCATATTGCTGTTTCGTCCTAATATAAAATTTTGCAAGAAGCCCGTATGCCAATTCCTTGATGACATCTTTAAAAACGCCCATGGGCTTACCCTCACTTAATCGATTTTCCGTAAATTGGGAAAATTCCGGTAGATTATCACGACCCGTTCACTTTTCGGGGCGTGATTCCCTGAAAAAAAACCATCGATACGATGGAAATCAAAAATTAATATTTTATAGAGACAATGTCGCCCTCTAGTGACCTTTTTTTAGTATAGTTTTCTGATTATTGTTTTTTTTCTCTCGCTATTTTCTCTATAGCTTTTTTGTACTAGATAAAAAACGTTGGCTTTAGTTTATTTAGTTTTTTGATGTCATATATAATCCTCGGTAATCCAGGATTGGACATCACTCAGAGAGGAACAGGAGACTCCTGGTGAAGGGTAGAAATGAAGAGTTAAATTAAAGTTAGTAATTGTCTTAATGGTAAAAAGTGTGAAAAAGTTAAATAGTTATGAATAGATTTATAAAGTTTTAAGTTAATATCGAAGTATTTTTGAGTCGGCTAAAGTAATTGCCCTTCGTGTCCGAAGAATTATTTTTCAAGTATTTGGTGCGGTATGTTCGAGCGCGCCGTCAGTTATTAGTGCGGTATAAAAGGTCTTTTTGTGTGTTTTAAAGAACTATCGTAGTTCTTCGTGTGTGACAAGGATAATTATGTAGAAGAAAAAAATCCCATCTACAAGAATTTAAGATCTTTTTTCTTTTATCGATTCAAGTGTTCATTATTTTTTGAGTGTGGTATTATTTATTTACTAGTGTTCCTTATAACCGGTCCTTTTTGTTTAATCTGTCCCCCAAGACAGACAATACGTTGAGTTACATTTATTGCCCATGCAGATTCTCCCAGTTTTACTCTTATAGCGGCCATACAGTGCCCTTAAGTCTAATCGTTAACCATTAGGCCTTAGAGACCATCCAGTTCCTCTAAGTGACATTCTCTCTAAATGTAGTCCCTTAAATACTTTATGGTTTAATCTTATAATCTCACCCACCAATGTTATCAGACCTTAAGGCAAGGTGCCAATAATTGTGTATATATTAATTAACGGTGAAAAGATTAATCAATGTTATAATAAATCTTCTCTATTTTTGATACGAATTTGAACCTCTCTCTTTCATTATCTTACCTTGGGATAACCCATGGGTTCCTAGGATCCGAACAAATAAATTCGAAATTGCGACGCAGGGAATTATTTCGTGATTTATTCTCCCTGGAATTTAGCGCTCGGGACTCGTCCTTCTAGATTTTCCACTTTTCGGCCCACGATCTGCTCGCTAAGTTGTGCACGTCGTAATAAGATGAAGAGATATATCTTCAGTTTCTTCCTGGATAACTGACGAATCTTTATCTACTTCCTACGATAAAAGTAAAAATTAAAATTAAAATACAATATTTTGATAATTTCGAGTCTGGAATTTATTTCAACATATTCGCTAGGTTGGCCAAATTCGGTTGTAATGCTGAGTTTTGTTGACGGAATTATACAGCCAGCTCTTACATGTCAATAAAAGTAGCTCTACGACTTCAAGTCCTAGAGTTTCTTCTGCCTGTCACCCTTTAAGTTAATTTCCCGCCGAACAAATACCCTGGTGGTAGCCAACCACAGAAAACGTTGGCCTACCACTAGGGTATTTGTTTGGCCGGACAGTAAATTTAAAGCGTGACAGGCAGAAGAAAACCTATGCCTTTAACGCGGTGGCGGTGTATCTAAGGTATTAGTTTTGGTAATTATTAGTTTTTAAAAACAGAAACAGTTATAGTTTTCAAATAATTTACTTTTTAGGGGAAATAATGTATATTGAGTCAATAATTTTAAATGTTTGACAAACCATGGCGTTAGAATTTAAAATAAAAACAACAGTATTTAAAAGCCAAGATACTTCATAATAAAATTTTTGGTTTATTTACATTGGCGAGCTTTCGGACCGCGGTCCCTGTTCAAGCCGAGAGTTACAATAAATGAAATTTACAAAATTAACAATTTCCGACATTATCTCTTAACGCATTTTTTTAACCTAATCTTTAAATTGCCCCAATTTTTTATTTCTACCTGTCTTTTATCTTAATTTAATTTTCCCTGATTTTTTATATAGACCGCCTCTTTAAAATTCCTTTTAAACCAATTATTTTCTTTTGCCAATATTTCTGAATCATCCCACACTATTTTATGACCAATATTATTATTTATGTGATTGGACAAACCATTGTCAATGCTTAGTTTTTTAACCTTATAGTTACATGGTGTATTATAGATTATACCGGTTTCTTTTAACTTTTCAATTTTCGGTTTATTTTTTATCAGAATCTTTCCAACGTTATAAGTCAATAATACATTCAATAACTTAGAGAAGAGTCTGATAAAAATAAACCGAAAATTGAAAAATTAAAAGAAACAGGTATAATCTCTAATATACCATGTAACTGAAATGATAATTATGTAGACCAAACTAAAAGAAAATTTAAGAAAAGGATAGAGGAACATAAAGATAATGTTAAAAAACTAAGCAATCACATAAATAATATTATTGGTCATAAAATAGTGTGGGATGATTCAGAAATATTGGCAAAAGAAAATAATTGGTTTAAAAGGAATTTTAAAGAGGCGGTCTATATAAAAATCAGGGAAAATCAAATCAAGATAAAGGACAGATATAAATAAAAAATTGGGGCAATTTAAAGATTAGGTTAAAAAATGCGTTAAGAGATGATGTCGGAAACTGTTAATTTTGTTAATTTCATTTATTGTAACTCTCGGCTTGAACAGAGACCGCGGTCCGAAAGTTCGCCAATGTAAATAAACAAAAATTTTAACCATGAAGTATCGTGGCTTTTAAATACTGTTGTTATTATTTTAAATGTACATTGAGCTCCCGGGATAATTTAAAACAAGTTTTTTATACCTCAAATTCTGAAGAATTTGATTAGCTCAGCGGAAGATAAATTTCTTGCGCATTGTAAATATCTTTACAGCCCAGTATCATAATACTGTCTCTACTAAAATGGTAAAGAACATCCCAATAATACAGCGCGGTGCCATCGCTCTCTAAAACCACCTTAACACCATCAATTGATGGAAAGCATAGCTTAACACATGCTAAAAAAATCAATTGACAATTAGAATACACTCGCCAATAGCACGGTTAAAAAATACGTGGATTAAATTATGAGGGCTTTCTTAGTCTATCACCGTTGGCTCGCGAGGAATAAAAAGACGCGTGGGGTGACAGGATATCGTATTTCGGCTCACCGTAGATTTCCAAGTTAACATTTCAATAGTCAGAATAAATATTCGTCTCATATCACCTTCATTTTCGTTTAAGCCAATGTCACCGAAGTGAATAGAGTAAATTTAATCCGAATAGCAAACGAAAATTTCCAGGCATTTGCATCTAAGCAGTAGCGTAACCAGGATTTTGTTTCCGGGGGAAGCGGGCACATCATTCTCAAAATGAACAAAAAAAAACAATTGGACATAACCCCCCGTGTCTAAGCCGAGATCACCAAATAAATATAAAATTAATGTACTTACCAGCTCTAAGGAAATCTTCAAACGTTTCCGCTTTCACCGCTTTTTTAAGCTTCCGGTCAGATGAGGTTACCTTAAAAAGCATGCTTGCTACCGCTGTAATGAATACATTTATTGCATTTAGCAAAATAGTGCGATAGGTTCAATGTTTTAAATCGGAATGTTTAATGGTCCAATGGAGAATTTATTTAATTTTTATAAAATTTTGTTTTTATTACATTAACTGTAATATTCTTAATCGTACACATTTTAAGGAAATAATTAAAGCCCCATTTATCTCCAAACATTTGATATATTATGAATATTCTATAACGTCATGGTCATTTAATAGACTAACCAGGAGTCGGCAATATACTGAGGATAGTACTAAAATATTTCAGTTCCCTTTAGATATTTTTAATAACCCGATAGCAAAATTAAAAAAGTAATGTTGTTTCAAAATCGATTTAATGAAAAGTAAAATAATAACAATTCGAGTAATAGATCTAACCGAACTAGCTAGATTTTAATTAAATATTTCGTTATTAACTGTGTTATATCGAAATCTCTTATACAAATGGATGTGAGGCCCGTTGGATTAGACCGTCGTATTGATTGTCTAAAAAGAGCCACACGCTTTTCTCACATTTAATCTAGAATACTAGAAGGTTTGGTGTGCGTTTCAAAGTAAAATTGAGTTGAAAGGAAATGCCTTAATAATAGTCGGTGAGCCAGCTAAGTGGTCGGCTCCAAGGTTTGACGATATTTTAGTATTGAAAATCATTATATTCCAATACATGTTGGTTTTCGATACTACATGTACTTACAATCTATCCAATGTTGTAGTTACAAGTTATATATTGTACGTAATTAAAGATATTACAGCGTTCTTATTAGCAGACTTGCTATGGGGTATTAAGAAGGGCTGATCCAAAGGGCCATGCAGCACCCGGTATTTCCGGACAAATTGAAAATACCTGATGACAATGAGGTAATCCTGATAGAAATTATCAAAATGTTAGAAGAATCAAATAAAGTCTTGCAAAAATTGCTTATAATTGAACGTATTTCAAATTTGGAGTATTAGAAAGTGTAGAAAACTTAGCCAACAAGCTAATTAAATTTAATTAAATAATTAGTGTTAATCGATAAAAAATAATAATAGTGTATAAAATGAATAATTTCAATGTGTAATATTTTTTAGGGGTGTGCAAAATATTTGGTCAGACCAAATAATTCGATCGAATACCAAATCGAATATTCGATTCGTCGAATCGAATAGCACTTGGAAAAGTTCGCGAATAATCGAATTTTTGATCAAATAGTCGAATATTCGAAAAGATAGGGAAAAGGTATTTGGTATTTTCAAATAGTTTGCGAACTGGTCGAATAACCGCGGGTCTTTTTCTAATTTGTTGAGTTTCAAGGCCATCCCAGGAGAGCGCAGTGAAATTTCTGAACTATCCTTATTTATGGCACCTCTCTTTAGGCCGCAGTGCCAAGGACCATATAAAGAGTAGCTTGCACGTCCATTATCCATACCGTTTGTATTAAAACTTCTTAGCGAAAGGCAGAAGCTGTTTATTCTAGCGCCTATTGGCTAGATCACTCGCGTGTTCTCTTTTGTTATGGAATTTTCTAGAATAGCAAAGAAAAACTAAAATTGAGTCTAAAACGTAAACCCAGTCCAAAACAAAACTAAAAACCGGCAGGAGAGTTGAAGTAAGTAACTTTATGGATTTGTCAATTTAGAATTTTTGAGTTAACTAAATTAATTATTATTGATTTAAAATTAATATAAATGCAAGTTTTTAATTTGTAACAAAAGATCTGCTCCTTCGCGTTTTACATATATTTAAAAACTTGAAATTTTAATTCAGTGTTTGCAAACTATGAAGTATATAGCATGTCCTTTGATTTTAATTGTAGTTAGTAGTTACTAAAGGTTAAAAGTCGCCAGAAGACTTGGTCCTGGAGTGGTACCTAGGGTATTAGCCTAGTTAATTATTATTATTATTTTGCCATGGTACCCAATTAAAATATGTATGATAAGTTGATATTTTTGTAGGTTACAAAAAAATTGTTCAAAGGAAACATTTTCTACAACAATTAGTACTAATTTGAATGGTTAGTTAGAGTTTACCACATTGGCGTAATATAAAATTCTGGGCCCACCTGCAGCCTGAGACAATGGACCCCTTCAGTGTTTTTTATTAAGTAAAATTAAAAATTTAAAAGACCATCTTTTACGACGGGCCCACTGATTTACCAAGTTACATTAATTATGAAGTGACTAAAATATACTAATTTATTGTAGATTACGGTTATGAACGTACCAATCATGATTGACGGTAGAGGTACTGATATTAGTGAAGAACTCAATGGGAATACTAGAGCTTCCAACTTTGTAGAAGTCTCGGCAACTGTAGGAGAGGCGGGTACAGTGAACTATGATGATTTATTACCTGACGAACATGACATAATTCTGGAAGGTGTTACTCCTGAGAACACTCAGAATAATTTACAAACCGATTTAATACCAGAGAAACGTGCCAAAATTTAAAACACAGAGAGACAAAAGGATAGTACCAATCACTTTCTACAAGCTTTTAGCAATCCATCGATAAGTAACAATTCTAGCAAGTCAAGTCAAGTGTGGAATTACTTCACAGTCGGAAACAAAAGTGATACTGTAGCGGTTTGTAAAATTTGTGATGCCAGAATTAAGAGAGTCAGAGGGGAAACTTCACCAATGATCAACCACCTTAAAAGGTTACACAAGATTGAAATATTTTCAAATTGTTGCAAGCAAGATTTACTACAAAAATATCAACCAAGTAGAGCTACAAGTATCTCAAAGAAAACCCCGTTTCCCATAGGTCACGCCCGAGAAAAAGCAATAACACAGGCCATTGCTAAGCTCATGATAACAGATTTTCAACCCTATAGTATGGTTGAAGACCAAGGTTTTACAAATCTGATTAAAGTGCTGGAACCGAGGTAACAAATTCCATGCAGAACGACGTTTTCACGAAACGTTATTCCAGCTATGTACACTAATATGATCGAAAACATCAAGAGAATTTTAACGACGGATCTTCCAACCTTAGAAGCGCTGGCATTTACAACTGACTTTTGGAGCTCCAGAGCGAATGATAGTTACATGTCTGTAACAATTCATTACACCACAGACAAGTTTATACCTAAGCAAATGGGTTGCCGACTATTTGATGAGAAACATACCGCAGATAACATTTACAAAGAAATCGTCTCGGTGTTGGGAGAATTTGGTATTCGTCATAATTTAAAAAATCAAACTGGAACAACTATCCCCATTTACTCAGTTACCGACAACGGTCGAAACATCATAGCAGCTGTAAATAAATCTAAATGGCAGTCCATTGCTTGTTTCACACATTCCTTACAACTCGTCATAAACAAAGCCTTGAAGCAGTTACAAGTAGATGACCTCTTACGAAAATGCCGCAGCATAGTAGGTCATTTTAAAAGGAGCGTATCGTCCAAAAAACTCTTACGAGATACTCAGATGGAAATGAATCTTCCCCCAAGAAATGTCATCCAAGACGTTGATACGCGCTGGAACAGTCAATTTTATATGGCGGAAAGGCTTATTGATTTAAGAGAGCCCATATCACGAGTTCTACTAAAAGTGGACAAAGTTCAAAATTTGTACCCTTCAGAATGGAAACAACTAGGAGCCCTCGTAAATATATTAAGACCTTTTGAAGAAGCCACGAGTATAGCTTCGGGAGACTCTTATCCTTCGCTTTCTCTAATTTTCCCATTTTTGTCGGGGCTGGAAAATTCAATTAATAATGTAGGCTCGCCTTCTGACACCGTTCAAAATGAGTCTGAAGACGACGATGAAGCCAACGGCCACAATGTTGATGACGAACAAAAGGATCTAGAACAGTTATTTTCTAAAACATTCGAAACAACTCTGAAAGCGAGGTTCAAAGATTATAAAACCAATGATGATCTATTAATGAGAATGGTTTTAGACCCACGTTTTAAGTTGCTTTTATTGGAAAAGGAGGTAGCCCAACTTGTCAAAGATAACCTTCTTCTTAAGTTGAAATCTATGAATTCAACAACTGAAAAAAATGTAGGTCAGTTACCTTGTACCAACGAGCAGTCTTCCAAAACTCAAAGTACTAGTTCAACTTTAACTAAAAGTACGAAAATGCGATCAATCTCAGTTTTGTCTAACTATAGTCAAAAAAGAAAGGAGACCGAAGACCTTAATCTGCAAGAAAAGGTGGACCGACAAGAGATAAAGTTATTTTACCCTAAAATTAATTGAACTTGATGAAAACGTTTACGATTGGTGGAAGTCACATAGGTCATCCTTTAAAAAGCTTTCGAGATTAGCACAGAAGTACATCTCAATACCCGCTACATCTGTGGCAAGTTAGAGATTAGAGATAAGTGGGTCTGTATACCGATAAGGGGCACCTGCGGGCGGGGGAAACGGGCCCCTATAGGGGCCCCCTTTTGCGGCAATATTCGGCGGGGTCAAAAGGTTAGCTGTTTTACGAGGTTGATTTACGATGTTAGGTCAATAGGTTATCTGCCCCTATGGACACGATGCAAACAATAAATAGGTGTGAAACGGACCCCCTATAGGGGCCCCATTTTGCGTACATTTTCGGCAGGTCAATAGGTTAGATGATTTACGATAGGTTATCTGCCCCTATTCCGCAGGTGGTGTGGACTGACACGATGTTATGCAAACAGCCGGCCAGTCATAGTTAATAGCTGGAGGCACCCCATTTTAGGTCAAAAGGTTAGCTGATTTACGATGTTATAACCCATAAAACCCAGGTGTTAACCCATTTTAGGTCAATAGGTTATCTATGGCGGTGAAACGATGTTATGCAAACAGCCTACCCGTCATAGTGAATGTCGAGTTGGTTGGTTTTCGCCGACAAACACTTTCGGCCCCCTAAGCGTACCGTAAAATAGCGGGCGGTCATCGGTAAAAGTGTTTTGGGAAAAAAAGAGAAGAGTGTATACAAATTATAAGGTTTTATTAAGATATTTTTCGAGTACAGGCTGTATAATACGATTTACATTGAAAATACGTCTTTGGAAATGTATTTTATTTATATCATGGTAATTACGTCGATCTTCGTAGGGTATATACCAAAGTTCACTCAAAGGGTTGAAACGAACCATCTGAAATTAGCGTTTTTACGAGCATTTTCATTAAATGTTCTACCTCGAGGCGTTTGATGGTAAGAGTTACGTTGTCGCCGGGTCCCTCGGGGGTGGTTGTAGGTCCACCGGAGATGTATTTTTCGGATGGCGGGATATCTTGCCCCTCCAAAGCGGCGGGTGACGGACAGTTGGGATAAAATTTGTCGTGTTCCGTTTGGGGTACGTCGCCGGTTTCCCAACTGCCTAACTGTCCGTGGCAGAGGTAGCATTCGACTATGCCGTCCGAGTCTACGGCGAAAAGTCCGGCGTGGGCCAAGTCTTCCTTGTTCACGTGTACGTTGTCCCATTGCTTGAACGTTTCTAGCCGACCGGTTACGGTGGTGAGATCCTCGTGACTAGCCATCCCGATTCTCTTTGAGCTACGGAATAATATTTCTGGGTCTAAACCCCAAAATGACGTAATCTATAAAAATGACTCACTAAAGATGACGTAATCTACACCATGAAACGTAAAGATTACGTAGATGCGTTGTGGTTTTCATAAGCCAGCCACTATGGGAAAGAGGAAGATGTCTCCGCTTAGGCTACCAAAGAAATGCGGGATATGCTCGGAAATATACCGGTCCGTGAGAGGTTTCAAACAACATTTAATGACACATTTATCGTGTAATACAATGAAAGAAGATTCGGATATGGCGTGTGATTGTGATGAGAGTGAATCGCTCCATTACACGGAGGCCGAGGAAATGTCAGATGATAAAATTATCGATTATCTTAACGAACTTATTGGGACATGTAAAAAGCGCGGTGCCACAATGGAATCAACCGAACCAACTACATCTAACCTGCCAGCCGAATTAAAAATGCCGACTGAAAAGGAAATGGCTGCTCTGATTTATTTTCAAGAATATTGTAAAACTAATCAAATTCATAATATTAAAACCGCTGTAAAGAAAATGTGAATAAACGTTTTTATATTGAATACATTGTTATTTTTAAAGGTGACCGTATAAAATAATTTTTACATTGATAAATTGACACTTAATATTTTTAAAATACGTTTATAATATTTTTCTACCGTGGGCGAATGAATGGACACAATGAACTATTAATTACGTAATCTAAAAAAAATGACGCGAGCAATGAGAAATAACGAGTCTGATTTATAAGATAATAAAAAATATTTATTTTATAAGATGATATATTACAAAAATTATTTTTCTTTTACGAGACAAAAAAATATTATAGTGTGATACAAAAAAAAATTAAAATGGACATCGTAATTGACTGTCTATTTCAGCGCGGTTCTGGGTAATCCATTCGGCGAAAAGTAGACTTCGTTCCAAAGAACACGGTTGTCGGGTGTTTAGAGTTTGATGTCGGAATAGACATTTTACTGGCGGGGGCGTATCAAAAGTCGCAGCTCGGGGACAGTCAAAAGTTTCCAAATCGTATATGGCGGTCTCAGTATAATCGGCTAAAAATTTACACTTTACGTCTCCTTTTGTAAAAATCATATCCGCACTCGATACCGCTGATATAAGGCAGGCGGGTAGTTTATAATAGGGGAGATACCCCGCGGTCCAGCAAATACCGTGAAGGTTCCTAGACACCCAGCCGTTTTGTCTTTTAATGGCGTTCGGAAGTTGTTGTACTGGATAGGGTTGTTCGAAAGTCCAAGCTTGAACGGCGGGAGGGGTCGATACTGTTGATATAGCTAGTTCCTTCACGACAATGTCGGGGGGCTCTCCGCCGGAGCGCGAGGCAGATTTTCCTAGTAGAAAGTCAAATTCGACAACGGCCATTCTCGCCATGCCACCGACACGATACTGAGGGTTTAGTTAGGAATAAAAACGGGGTATAGTCGCGCGACGGGAATTTATACTCCGTTTATGATGACGTAACAGGTTGTTAAATTTTCTAGTGGCCATTATATCATTGTTGACGTCTCTTCGTGAAAAACCCTTAAAGAAGCTTTGGTGACTTCTACGTTTTGATCGGTGACGTATATAAATCACGCAATAATGTCCGCAAATGACGCTCGTTGTCGATTGAAGTCGCCGCTTGGTGGGCGTGATTTTTCTCGAATTTTGTTTAAAAAAAAGTTTAATGGCTGGCAAAATGGGCCGTAGCGCCAAAGAGTCAAAATACCAAGCCCGTTTTAATTTATCAAGGTAAATCGCGACCCAATGGCTGCCGGGTTCATCGTGGGGGTCCAGATTTACAACCAGTGACGCTGGAAAACTATTAATCTTATCGGGTAGACAATCCGAAGCGAATACGCCCATAAAATTGCGCGTACGTCTCAAAATGTTTAAAATCTCGGATCCGCGCATAATTACACGTTTTCAATAGAAACGTTACGATCTTTGTCTACGCTAAAGCTGGCTTGAAATTCGGCGAAAACTACGCAGCTTAACGTTTGCGGGACTGGTTTAGCGAACGAAAGCTCCAAACGCATCTGTCCCTGTCTGGAGGGGTTCCAATAATGACTCTCACCCGCGCTATGGTCGTTTGAAATGTCGAAGACGTAAAAAGCGTAGCCCCCGGCATAATCTCCCCGGGAAATATCGATCCCGGTGTTTCTATAATGAATTCCGCTACCCGTGAATAAAGTATGATAGGCTTGAATATATTGTCCCGCGTCGTAGTTTGGCGTAATAGGTTTCGAATCCACACCGTCAGAATCCACGTAAAGAGCTAAACTCGATAAATCTTGATGTTCGAAAGCGTACGGGTTTTTTGCCAGGGTTCCATTGTAGGCTTCGTGATCCACCAGCGCGACAATCAAGCGAACCGGGAGGGTACCCAAATATACGTTGGGAATAACTGTGTTTCGGATATTCGAGTTGATGGTGAATATTTTTGTTTCGGTGCGTGTAAAAGCGTACTTTGCTGCTGCTCGTGACAAGGCGTTTTCGTGAGCGATAAGTATTTTGGGTGCAATTTGTATTCGACGTACCAACAAGCTCGCGTCCGTAATGATAATTTTATAGTCAACCCCGGGCTTCGGCGTACCCATTAACGCAAAACTCGCTTTACTTCGCGATAGTTTAATACGTAAATCTACGCCATTAATTAAATATTTTTCGACATTGAGCGCGTCAAGAAACAGCGGACCAATTAAATCTATTTCTTTCGACTGATCCGTGAATCCTTTCCGCTGTTTAAAACCCTCGTTGGCAGTGACCGAATTCATTTCGCCGGGGGTATCCTTGTACCACAGCGCGCCTGTTAAATGGGACGCTTTGGCACCCTTGTCAAAATTTAACAAAGTTTCAATGTACGCCCGATAAGCGTACGAACAAGCTGACGGAGACAGTAAGGTTCCGTTAAGGTAAACTTCCGCGTGATTAAATAGCGTGTGCAAAAAATTGTTACACCCCCCTACAACATCCGACGGTAATAAACTTTTGCCCGCGTCATCGGCGACGATTTTAGCTTTAACAAGTAGGTACGTAAGCGGTAAATCAATATACTCGTGCCCGCTTCCAGGAATATTAAACTCGATGGTATCGCCTCGCAGCGACGATATGGGTTTGAAGGTGGTCCATTTTCCTCCCTCAATTGACGTTTGGATAGGCGCGGATTGAAAAATATCAAGTTCACTTTTTAACGCTTCGCAATGACCCATAATTTTAGGAGAAAATATCAACGACCTTTCTAGCTCGTTTCCTGCCTACTAATGATTTTTTTCCACCGCGTTTTGGTCTTTTCTTAATTGTTTTAGTTTTGCGTTTACGTTTCCCAGTCCCGTATTGTTGTTTGAGATCATCGTACTTTTCTGTGAGGCGCCGTTTGGTAGCTTCACGCATGGATGACCCCGTCGAGACATTAGCCAAAACTTGTTTTCCCGTGGAGAGGGCTTGGCCCCCCAAACATTTCGCCCCCCGTAAAAGAAACGGTTTCGCTAGCTTGTACAAGCCGGAGAAGAAACTCCCAAACCCGCTTCCGAATTGCCCGTGCCCCCGCTGATACGGCGATCCCACGTATACGTCGGGAATAGCGCCACCCGCCTGAGTGGCATAATATTGAGCGTACGGGCACGCTACGCAGCGTCTTTTTTCAAGAACGTGTCTTAAGGGCATCTTGGACGCAAATGAAGTTTTACTGTTAGATTGCCAAACTCAAAAGGAGCTGGTTTCCCATAAACATCGCGTAGATCTATTTGGATAGTATCAAAGTATTTCTTCTCAATGGGCACGTAATGCGGCGAAATGTATGTTTTCTCGATATGAGTACCAAATCGGGCTGATTCGTCAACCGCTATTATTCTTAACAATTTGACGAGCGACGAGCCCACCACTTGATCAGCGACGATATCGGAATAAACGAAGATTTGGGGCGGAATGTGGAAATTTAAGCGAGCCGGGTTCTCGCTTCTGCCCGCGATAGTTTTAGTTCTTTCAAATCCTAGCGTGTTGCTCAGTCCGTCACTCATAAATACGCCATAGGGGGTAATATTTTTTCCAACCAGCGCCACGTGTCCGTTCAGCGGATCGTGGGTAAGACACACATTAGCAACTTCCCACCCCCCCTTTAATTCGATAGGTTCGGGTAATTTTATCGTGAAACAGGCTACCGTATTATTCGGAAATATCTCGAGATTTGAATTACTGGGTATCGTTAGGTAAAAGGCTTCGGACATCTTTAGCAGAAACCCAAGAATTGAATGTAGCCGGATACCCTAACCAAGAAACGAAATATTCGACTTTACCCTTTGAGCGTCGCTTCTTTAATACTTTGTCAATTGTATATTCTTCCGGTTTTATAACTCGTTGAATTTCTTTGAAATAAAAATATCCCGTGATGGGTTCGTCAGCCAAATCAACGAGCTTAAATTGAAGAGGTCTTTTAATATTCTTGAAAACAACTTTAAATATTTCGGCGCTCCAATTTTGATCGCTGTATCCTTTTAAAAACGGTCTGGCAGTTCGGGTAATCCTTACGTAATCGCCGACTTTGATACGGCATTTTCGGGGCTTGAGGGCGGCTGGCTGGGACTGCCCTGGTTTGTAAATATTTCTATAAACTTGAAGAATATTTTTGTCGTTTACATCGAAGGGAGCCATTTTAATTGCAGTATGATAACTGGCGTTATACGAATGAATTAAATTGGGCAGCTCGTCGAGATAGCGTCGCGTGTTTTTATGAGTAAAAAAACGATACATGCGCTGTTTCAGGGTCCTATTAAAACGCTCTACCATCGCGGCTTTAACGTCGCTATTTTCGGAATGGTAATGTCTAATGCCATCCTCTTTTAGGAGTTTTAAAACAGTCGAATTAACGTACTCCAACCCACGGTCGAACTGTATAGCGCGGGGCTTGCCCCGCTCTTTAAAAATTATTTTCAGGGCGCGGGCAACCTCAGCGCCGGTCTTACGTTTTAGGGGGACGGCAAATGCCACTCTCGAAAAGCAATCTATACAAGTAAGAATAAATGTGTATCCGGAATTGTCGCTCGCTAAAGACCGCATATCTGCCAAATCAGTCTGATAGAGGTCTAGTCTGTTTCCTACACGAATCTTTCGTCTTTGGAATTTTCGAATAACTGGTCTATGTAACGTATAGGCGTCGTGAGTTTGCAAAAACGTTTCAACATTCTCCCGAGATATTCCGAGCTCTTTGACAGAATCGTATAATTTTTCAACACCCCCGTAGCTAGCTGGATTACGAGAATCGAAATATATTTTTTCAAGTCTAGTCGTTACGTTTATCGGTAACTCTCCCATTTCAAAATTTTGGCACTCGGCGTTTTTTTTTTACGTAAACGGTTCTTAATAGTAGGCGACCAAAGTTTCGGTGACTGTCGAGGTGTCGCGAAAGAATTAGGCCCGACCGCTGACGGCAAAGTTTTCTTTCGTTTGGAGGAGGCGAGCGAAAGATGGGGGCCCGGGGGGGCGGAAGCTGTTACGAACGAAGTAGACGGTAATGGGGTGGTGGTGGGGAAGGCTTGAGGGGTGATTTTCCGTAGTTTACCCACCAGGTTATTAAATTTTGACCAACTCTGGGGTCTCGGCGCGTGGGGGCTTATTAGATAATATACTAAATAATCAATATCAGAATCCGTTTGTATTTCACCGTCTAATAAAATCTGCCCCTGGCTGTCCCACCGCAGTCGACCGCTGTCCGAAATCAAATGATTAAATATCTCTCGGGCGCTCGCTCTGTATCCTAGCGGGAACAGATTGACTAATGTTTCGTAACTGGGCGTATCGTTATTTTCAATCGGTTTATTTCGAGCGTGCTTTTTTAATAGCATCTCTTCGTATATCTTCCACTTGGTCCTGTCATCGAGCGCTTCGCTTTTTAAAATATCAGCCATTTCCGTGTCAATATCCGGTTTGAGTTGTTGATGGGGTGGCGTAATCGGCGCTAATGTCATCTTTTTCGAGTACCTTAACATTTTTTATGTTCAACCTGTTAGGGCTCCCACGAGCGACGACACAATAGGCAGAAGAAACGAGAAAAATCCGGCACCTTTTTGATTTAATAATATTCGTTTTTTAGTTTGCCAGCCCAATTTTTTCTGGGCAATTTTGCGTAACGTTTTACGGTGTATTTTTAATCGTAGTTTTTGCCGCGTGGTTAGACGTATATTCCCGATAAGAGTATTATACACGCAATCAGATATTGCTTCGATCAACTCTTTATTGGCGTTAATTAAAATATTACGTCTCTTAACGCCCTTTAATTTGCCGATCGATTCGAGCAGATGTTTTTGCGACCTGACTCGTCGAGACATTGTACATCGAATGAATTCGACTCGCTGGGGGGGGGGGTGTGTGGTAACTAACCACCCCTCGGAAAAGTATTATTTCGGAATGTATACCGAGACTTGCTCGCCGGGGAAAATATTAGTTCTGATCCGATGTGAATCGGGGCAATCTTTCTGAAGGTCGATCAATACGTAAGAGTTTGGTTCCTTAGTCGCGTCAGAAATCGCTTCGATAACAAAGTTGGAATTATCAGGGGCCATTTGGCGCGCCAAGCAATTAATCTGTGTTTTGTCCCGTACATTTTTCGTTAAAAGTATGTAGTGCGCATTGCGGGAAATTTCGCGACACCCGCGACCCTGATGAAATAAATTTTGACTTATGTAGATAAAGCTAACATTACGATGATGCGAGACTTTGGTGAACAATTGGGCAACTTCTCCCTTTTGGCCCGCCCCCATTAAATCGTCTAAAACCGCCAGTATCCGTTTCGAGCCGTCAAATAAGTCAGGATCGGGTAAACCCTTATGAAATATAACGTTATATTTTTTAAGTTTATCGTATCCTGGCTGATCCTCGCCGTAAAACCAGTGGATTTCTTCAATTTGAGGTTCAAACATTTGTTTTAAATGTTTAATCAGTTTTTCTACGAAATATGTCTTACCACTTTGGCTAGGCCCGCAAAGTATGATGTTACAACTGTGATAAAAAGGGTACATTATCACCGCGTAGCTGAAACCAGAATGAAATAAAATGGACATTTTGTTTTATATATAATATTTTTTATTTTTGACAATAACAAAACACGTTTTCCCGTGACACACCCCCTTGCCACGTGGAAAGCGGCCGGCGCGCTAGAGACACACCCCCCTCGTGACCCCGACGCGCGCGGATAGCGGATCGAGAGAGAGAACGCGCGCGCGCCTCTCTCTCTCTCTCTCTCGTACGCGGAGACGGCGACTCGCGGAGACCGGCGCCTCTCGACCCGCGGCTCGCCCGCATAAGAGCGAAGGTTTTTTTTAAGCGCGTATTTTATATCCGAATGGAACTGTTCGGTAATTCGATAAAACCCGAACTTTATCCATTACGGGCCGATACGCTTTTTCCAAGTCGACGCTAACGAGCGTATGATCCGGAAGTCGACGGATTTGTTTGGGCAGAGGCACGGCAAACGCCGCCGGTATTTCAGTTTCTTCGTCAGTCACTCCTAGCATAGTTTTTAAATTTTCGCCGTTAATGATATGCTGATTACCGACATTAATTCGAAATCCTTTCACTTTCGTAACGTTAAATTTTTCGCCAGTATCCGGATTTTTCACCCAAAACGAGTAATTTTTTGGCCCGCCATACGCGGCTTCGTAAATAAACGAATTCTTTCCATAACCGGATAACTCGCTGACCATATCGCCCAAATAATGGCCCGTAGTTATAAGGGGTTGTTTCGAGACGTACTGGAGGGCGTCAGTGTCCAAATATAACGCGTTCTCTCCGACTATTTCAAGATATTTTAATAAAACTAATCTCGCTTGACAGGTTGTATAAGCGGCAATCACGCAATTTGTATGTTTTAGAGGGATTTCCGCTTCCTTGATGGGGGCTGATTTCACTAGAAGAGTCGTATCGTTGACTGTCAAAACCGATTTTACGTTGATTTCCGGATTTGATAGCAGTTCAAAGAACACTTTGGGTTCGCGAACGATTTCAGTTTTGGTCACAATGGATCGCTGACCGAGTTTTCTGGAAAAAAAAAGTTTTAATATCTATCACGCTACACAATATGATTTATAACCCCAATGGGGGGGTAATAAAATCCATACAGACCCCCACATGGAATTCAGCATTAATTTCGAGATGGCACGAAGACCTTCGTTTTTGGAGACTTTGGTAGGGTCCAATTTGACCCCTTCATGACGTTCGAAAGCCGCAATGTATTCAGCCCGGGCTTCGGGGGTCTGACAATCTGACGGCCAGCCGCTCGCCTCCACCTTGGTTTTTAGGAAACAGTCAACGTAATCTCGAAAAATCCCTCCACTGTCCGTTGCAGGATCGTATTGCGTCACCGTGTATGACCACGCCTCAATTTTTTTTGTAATTTTGTATCCGCGATTTACCGCCCATCTTAATTCGTCGATTACCCAAACGCCTTTAAGCATTCTTTCGTCGTCAGAATGCTCGCAGTCACCCTGATACCGTAAATCGGCACACGTCCGGCATAGGGTAAACGTTAACTTTTTGTTAACGGTCCGATACGGAAGAATAGGATGGAATAAATTGGTTGGCGGGAGCACGTTACATAACAATAATCCCTCAAAATCGTCAATGGCTGGAATATCGCTACCGAGCAGAATTGTCGGATGACCAACGGGGACTTTGCCACTATAAAAAGGAAAACACACTTAAATATTTGTTTTCGTTATATATATATATATTTTTCGATATAATACCGTTTGTTTATAAAAGGGTACAGGCTGCAAATGTCCACGTAGAATATTTTATCGTCGGTCCCTTCAACGTTACAGTACGTTCGTAAGGCTGATACTCTGCCCCCGAAAAAAGCGGCTCGCGGGTCTAAACGTTCAGTTAAAGTTTCCGAAAAATTAGAATTTTTTAAAAATTCATTTATGGCTGGATTTTGTTGTTTTTCCAAAATCCAATCGCACCCCCATTGTTGAATGACGGTATAACCCATTTCTTTAAGTTTATTGGTTGTCCGCATCGTGTTGGAAAATCGTGTATTAAGGGTATCGCTCGCGTTAGCGTATAATGGCTGGTTCCTATTTACAGAGTCCCCGAAGCAAGTCCTACAGCCGTGATACCTTTAATGAAAAAAACCTGTTTATATTTTGTCTCTTCGAACTTTTTAAAATAATACTTACCAACAGCCCTGATATTGTAGAGCGTTTTTCTCACCGATTAGACCATCAATTTTAATTTTTCCAGCACGCGGTTCTCGACCATTCAGCGTTGACACGATGGTAACATTCCGGACATGCGCTTCCCAAACCAGCCATTCTAAAGCCTCGGTGGATTGAGGCTCGGATAACCGATACAAATTAGCCGGTATTATGCCAATCGTTTCTGGCTCCAAAAATTTTTTCCTTAGCACGTAACTACACACTGACGCGATAGTCACACCCACGCTAAACGGATTAACTTCGCACAAGTCTTGAAATAGTTTCATAAACTTTAAACAACCCTTAGCTAATATGTGGGTATCTCTAGAACAAGAGTTTTAACGTTTCGAGGTAATTAAATCCCGAACTCTTTTCGGATTCGAGAGCGTACCATTTGTTAAAACTTTCGCGGTCTTTCGCCGTGAAATATTGGGCCCCGTAAGCTTCCAAGGGGGGCAGCGAGTTCTCCGAGACGTAGTTTGTTTGTTCGGGTTTGTAAATGTCAAAATTATTATCAACTACGTTGAATAGAAAATGAGGGAAAAAATCTTTCGTATATTCGCGACCCAGCTCGAACGTATCCGCGAATTTCGACAGAGGAATGGGTATATAATTATACGAATCCGATAGAGTTAAATTGTGTAGTTTCAGTTGCAAGATGCGAGTTCCATTTATTATCGGATCGGGCTCAAACGAGTCGGCACTCTCCATTATAACTTGTAATAGGAGTTGCGTATCATAATTACTGGCATTATGTCCCAGCGCGGTCACTCTTCTTATCCGAGCCAGTGTTCTTAAATATTCGAAAAAGTTTCGCGCGGAATCTGAACCCAGAAATTGTCGTTGGCGAACGCCGCAAAATCTGCATGCTACGTCGGGGGTATCAACACACGCGACACAATAAGTTTCCGACACGCATAAAATGGGTTGATGAATATAACAGTTTTTCTTATCGGGGTGCCGTTTGGTTTGGATAGTTTCAAAATCGTAAAATATCCACATTTGCGTGGGTTGACCGTTGGAATCGAAACGTGGTGGGGGGTGTCGCGGGTCTTTTATTACTTGGATGTAACATTGATGTCCCGAGGGGGAAAACTTACGACAAACGGTACAATACTGTTCGGTACAAGAATGCAGCTGGCCGTCGCGTTTAGTCAAATCGATTAGAATCGAACATTCCGTGCAATGAAATAAATTTTGACATAATGATAATTTATCGCCGGTTAATTTTATTTTATGATGAGCGTAGCAATCGACACCCGTAAACTTACGTAAACAGTCGGGACATTTTATTATATCTCCGGTACATTTTAGGGCCCTGCAACACGCGAAACAATAGTCTGAACACGCGTGGGTGCTATCTTGTCTGTACCCCTCGAGACACTTTGAACAAAATTTTGCTTTCCCGAATAAGGGAGCCAGCTTTTTAACTAGATTGAAATGCGCCCCCTCGTTTAAAAGTACAATACGTTTTTTGTCCATACCTGCCCGTACTCTAGAATCGTACACCAAGGTCGGCCAGCTGTTTTTAATTTGATAGATTAAAATATCGTATTCTTTCAGATACGTTCTAAATTTTCTAATCGATTCGGGCGACGCGCATTCTTTATTCGGTCGGACACCCGATTTGGAGCATAGGAGGAGCGCCTCGGCTCGCTGGGCCACATTGTTTTCTTTGGTATGCGACAAAGTTTCATAGACCGTTTTTAGTCTTTTGTTTTCGGGTTCATTCTGATATTTACACAGTGCCACACCGACGCAAAGAGCCCTAGCGAGACAGATTGAGTCGCTGTTCGCAATACGGACAATTGCTCGTCTATTTCTAGAAAACAGGGCAAAGGTCTCTAGTCGTTTCCGTTTCGTACAGCCACCGCCTTGGGGGAGACGGACAATGGAAAAAGTTAAATTAACGGGTGCCAGGAAAAACGCTTCTTCCTCATCTGAATATATAGATTCGGATACCTCGTCGAGAAGGGCCTCGATATCAATTTGGTCACGTCTCCTAAATGAAATGGTTATATCGGGATGCGCCGCACCCAGCGCCGAACTACGGATTACTAGTTGTACCATGTCAGCGGGGTTTACATCGCGTAATACCCGTTCAGTGACCCTGGCAAGCCCTTCCGCTATATTATTAGATATTTCAGCTTCCAATTCAATTCCCGTCATATTGAAGTTCGGGAACTGTTTTTCATTCTGACCCAAAATTACGCAATTAGGGTCCTCAAAATCAATATACCCCACAATTGGGAAATCTCCCTCCGCCTCCCCGTAACCGCTTTGGTTAAGTAGGTCGTTGAAATAGTCGTCCACCATTTCGGCGGATTCACGGGGTTCAGCATCATCCACCGGGACAATTTCAGGGGCGTCTATAAAAAATAAATATATATATTTTAATTTCTTAGATATTTTTCGGTACGAGAAAAAAACTTACTCTTCAGGTAGTCCAACACAGGTTCGTCATATTCGGCACCCAACATGGCATCCCACTCGAGTTCGAGTAATTCTTTTTCCCGCTTATTATATCTCGCTTCAATAATTTCGCCTAACCGAGGCGGTAATGCTTGATTAAATAATCGGAGTTCGGCTACCGTTTGGCACGCTTCTGGAACGTGGGGGATAGCTTGAACAGTTTCAAAAATTTCAATAACCGTCAAAATTAATTTAAAACTCAGACGGCTAAAGATTGCGGGTAACTTATTTGGTGCAAACCCCGGCTCTAAATTTAAAAATAAACATATTCCGTAATAAAATTGCAGTAGTTGCGGTACGGACCAGGGTCTATTTACCTCCAAATCGTCTAGAAACCAACATAAGCTTTCGCTATCCATTTTTTCTAGGTGCTAAGAAAACGACTTCCAACTAGAGAATTCCGCTGATTAGTGAAGTTTCTTTGGCCGATAGGGCTCTATTTATACGTATCTTTTGAGGCTGTATAAAAATAATATCACGTCGTTAAGTCGAAACTCTATTATATAAAACTCGATTGTTTTCTAAAAGATGGGCCCCAATGTTTTTTAAGCCTATTAAATTTAAGGATGGATCAAGGGCTACTTTAATGATAGCCCCATAAATTTGGTGGTTGTTCATCCTTTTATCGCTGACAATAGTTGTTTTTCAAAAGAGCCGCCCGAAAACTCTTTTGACTATTTTGACAAAGCTGGATGAATATACGAAAAAAAACTTTTTGACGGTGCCCTTCTTGTTCTCCGAGCGGCCCCAATTTTTTTTACGAGCCGCTGTTTTATTAGACACCAAACCCTTAGGGTGGAATCCTTTGGGGGCCACGCCGCTCGAGTCTTAATTGAACAATGTGGGCCCCTACGGTCTTTTTCTTTGAAGGGAAAATTGTTTAGGGGCTCTTTTTTTGTGTCAACCCTAACCTTTTTTACGATGCAAATTAAGACCCACGCGCGACTCCTGAATTTAACATGACGCGTCAAATCGGGTATTGTTAAAATAGTGTGCACCGAAATGTTTATAAAAAGCGATTGTTTTCACAGCTGTTTTTAAGCGTCGAAGGATGGTCATGGTTATATACTCAAATACTTTTTAAAAAAAGACGTTTCAAAGTGTTAGATATTTTTTGGGGACAAACGTTTTGTCGAAAAATGGTTATAAATGAATGTTGTTGCGCGTAGAATTTTATGTAGCCCCATAAACTATGTGGAATAGATCCTCTTAATTATTGTATATATTTTTTTCATTTCTCGTTTGTATTTTTCATTTGTAAATAATTCCTTTCTATATTTTAGTTTTTTGTCAATATTTCTTTTTGTATATTTTAGTCATTTGTTTATTTTAGTCATTTGTTTATTTTAATACTTTGTATGTCATTTGGTTTTTTATAAAATATATAACGTTTAAATCCCTTTTTTGGTTTATTGATAAATTTAGTTTAACGATAACTTCCGGTATGGAAGGTTCTATCCCCGCCTCTCCCGTTAGTCGGCTTATCGCGAACAATCCTAAAAACGCATTACTAATCGCGTTGATTTTACTTTTAATGGGACTTGTAGAATTTCTATCTCTTTGGTTTACCAATATGGGCGTCGCTATACACATAACACCGCAAAATTTGACTAATCGCGTGAGTCATTGAGTCAACCCATTACATCATCCTGATTACGTCACCAAATTATTATCGCTATATAAGGGATTCATCCCCGTCATCCATCGGCAGTACACTACAAACCGTTTCTCGAGCATCATGTCTAAACGAAGCTGTGTAGATAACGTTCCTGGGCCCACTAAAATGTCTAAATTTGATCCGACTCAGCGGAAAGTTAACCCTCGGTATTCACTTTCATCCGAGCTTTTCGTTACTACGGGTTTTACGTCTGAGCTCGATATATCTGTAGCTCTATGCAATAAAATCACACACCAGGCCTTTGAAATGTCTTCGCGCGCCTGGGATGATTTATACGGCCACTGGGAACAAATAAATGATCCACAAAGGCTGCCCTTTCGATCACCGTTCCCGTTATCAGACGCGCTAGTGACCGCCGCCATGTCTGACCAAAAAGAATTAACCTTGCAAAGTACGATATCCGAAGCGTCGGTCGTAATCAAAGCGCCGGAAACTCGAGAATTGGACCGACTCAAATATTTCATTAATTCGCACATTCAACTCCTTAAAGTGAACCAAAAACTCTTTGAATTAATGGGTTACGTTATAACCGATAATTATCGTAAAATTTACGAAATATTGTATAAAGAACCATGTGCACCCAACAATTTATTTCTATCGGATGAACATGAAAGGTATGATACCGTTGTCCGCTACGCGTCCAATTACGTAACAGCATTTAAAATTATTGACGATTTTAAAGAAACAGTGGCCAACCAAAATATGTTTTGTGTATTTAACTTTTACAATTTGTTTAATATGGTATCTACCAACCATAAATATATTAAAAATAAATTGTTTTATCTTTAAACGTTTTCATCCGCTTAATGTACTGTAACTTTGAATGTATAAATAAAACCTTATAATTTGTATACACTCTGCTCTTTTTTTCCAAAACACTTTTACCGATGACCGCCCGCTATTTTACGCTACCCTTAGGGGGCCCGAAAGTGTTTGTCGGCGAAAACCAACCAACTCGACATTCACTATGACGGGTAGGCTGTTTGCATAACATCGTGTCACCGCCATAGGGGCAGATAACCTATTGACCTAAAATGGGTTAACACCTTGGGTTTTATGGGTTATAACATCGTAAATCAGCTAACCTTTTGACCTAAAATGGGGTGCCTCCAGCTTTTAACTATGACTGGCCGGCTGTTTGCATAACATCGTGTCAGTCCACACCACCTGCGGAATAGGGGCAGATAACCTATCGTAAATCATCTAACCTATTGACCTAACCTATTGACCTGCCGAAAATGTACGCAAAATGGGGCCCCTATAGGGGGTCCGTTTCACACCTATTTATTGTTTGCATCGTGTCCATAGGGGCAGATAACCTATTGACCTAACATCGTAAATCAGCTAACCTTTTGACCTAAAATGGGGTGCCTCCAGCTATTAACTATGACTGGCCGGCTGTTTGCATAACATCGTGTCAGTCCACACCACCTGCGGAATAGGGGCAGATAACCTATCGTAAATCATCTAACCTATTGACCTAACCTTTTGACCCCGCCGAAAATGTACGCAAAATGGGGGCCCTATAGGGGCCTGTTTCACCCTTATTTAACGGCTGTTTGCATCGTGTCCATAGGGGCAGATAACCTATTGACCTAACATCGTAAATCAACCTCGTAAAACAGCTAACCTTTTGACCCCGCCGAATATTGCCGCAAAAGGGGGCCCCTATAGGGGCCCGTTTCCCCCGCCCGCAGGTGCCCCTTATCGGTATACAGACCCACTTATCTCTGAGATTGTTTTCAAAAAGTGGAAATATATCATCCGAGAGAAGAGAAAGGATACTTCCAGAACACCTAAACGACTGCTTTGTACAGTAATTTTAAAAACGAGCGTCTCATTAAAGAAATCGGGGAAGTAAGGCCGATATTTCATTATTTTGTTTATAATTTATAAAAACTGGAAACGTTCAATTCCCAGAAAAATGGTATTAGTATAACCTAATTGTTCAACCTACTTTTTCTTTCAGTAAAAATACCAATAAGCGAGTCAAGCCTCAGAGTCTGAAAAGTGTGAAGACTCGAGACTGCAGAGTTTAAACTTTAAACTTTAAGAATGTGAATTTTCAATCTTGTTTATAAACGTTTTCTAAAAATAAATATTTGTTTTGAAAAAGTCTAGTATTATAGGTTAAATTTAGAAACAAGTAATAAATAACATTATATACAGTATCGCTTAGAACAAAATTCGACCAGGGCACTTTGTTCTAGGCTATACTGTATTTGGTTTAATATTTTACTATTTTCAAGTAAAACTAACAGTGATTTCAATTAATTTTTTTGACAAATATGCAAACTATTTGGCTATTTGAAAACCAAATACGTCGAATAATTTGATATTCGAAATACTATTTGGTATTTGCCCAAAAAATATTCGACCAAATTATTTGACGTTATAAATATTCGATTTGGTATTTGCCGTGCTTTGAAAAAAATATTTGATATTCGATTCGATCCCCAAAAAATGGTATTTGCACACCTCTAATATTTTTACGTTGATATATATATATATATATATATATATATATATATATATATATATATATATATATATATATATATATATATATATATATATATATATATACGCGAAAGAACCAGTGCCTCTAACGCCAGCGCATTTTATCATTGGCAAACGCGTAAACGCTTTGCCGCCCTCTAAATTCAAATACGAACCAAAAACCACGGCGACTCGCCAAGAAGCCACCAAAAGGTGGAAATATAGACAATCGCTAATGGCACAATTTTGGAAACGGTGGCAGAAGGAATATATTCTTCAATTGCGTACTGCCCACCATAATCAATATGTGAAAAAGGAAATCGTTATTAAAAACGGAGATGTAGTGTTGTTACGCGAGGACAAACTACCAAAACAGTCGTGGAAAATAGGATTGGTAGTCGAAACTTTCGAAGGTCGCGATAACAAAATTCGGTCATGCGCGGTGCGAACATCAAACGGACAAGTAGTGCGAAGACCAGTGAAACTGTTATTCAATTTAGAAATTCAAGGCAATCTTAATTAGTGAATACCTCGAAACCCTCTCTCCGTATTCACGGGGGGAGTGTAGAAAACTTAGCCAACAAGCTAATTAAATTTAATTAAATAATTAGTGTTAATCGATAAAAAATAATAATAATAGTGTATAAAATGAATAATTTCAACGTGTTATATTTTTAGTGTATTGTAATAATAATTTTAGTATAGTAATAATATTTTTCTGTGTATTAATTATAATAGTATTTTTTTAATGTATTTTCCAAGTTTCGTATTTGCAAAATTCCAATATCCGTTCACAGTCAATGTAAAAAAAAAAATTGTAAGCACTCTGTAGAAGGAAACGCAGTCTCATACACGATTGGAACCTTAAAGGGCCATAATCAATTACAGCTAATAAACGAGTATTTATATACTATTTTAGTCGGAAGCAATATTTTTGTCAAAGAAATATCCTTGTTGAAGATTACGTAACGTTCCCATCTGATTGCTCGGATAAAAAAAATCAGATTGTAAAGGCGGTTATGTAAACCAGATATAGGTTTAATCGGATATTTCTATTTGAATAAGTGTCATCGAAACAACTGTTTTCTGCGCATGATTAAAAAAGAGGGTTCATCAGATTAAGAAATCGATGAATAAAACTAGGTCTATTCAGATAAATTAACAGATAACAGATAGCTGTTGGAACAGGTTCCAACAGAATACAAAAGAAATCTAACCAATTCCTTTCGTCGACGATAGTAAGAATGTGTAAGAAGGAAGAGAGACGCCACGCTGTATTAACGTCTAATATATACAAGTTGGCAAGCCAAAATATACCTCTCCTCGGAAGAATTGTCCCTAGTGGTATTAATTTATCGAGACGTCCATTAAAGATATTTCCGCAATTCAGAGTTATTTACTAATTTAATTGTAATTAAAATAATTGGGACGAAACAACCGAGTTTAATTTATTCAGAATATTCTAAATTAAGTAGTTACAACAGTGAGTTAGACGTACTAAAACAATGCACAATTGAATTCAACCCTATTTACAGATACATAAAATTCGAAGCAAATTTTAATGAAATAAATATCTACAGAGGGTATTTATATTTTTCTCGCTTACAAAGTATTTGCCGCATCTTTAACGCTTATGTTATTTCAACACTCGCCCTAGATGCAGATATCGTACAATAGCTATACTCGACATCTGGTAATGGACGACTCGTAGACTTCCTGTTGACGTCGTGACACATACCGCATGCAAAAGACCAATACCGTCCAATTTCCAATATCATATAATGACTCGCACAACCAGGAAATCAAAGACTGCAAATTAACAAGGAGCGAAAAACTTACCATTCACAAAGCACAGAAAGCCACTTGACTAAAGGACAGCTCGTATATGAATAAATGACCGTATACGGAATAGTAAGGGCTCTTCAAAAATAAAACAAACGAAACCAATTGATGAACTGCATTCAACATCTTAATCCGTCGAGAAAACGTTTAAAATAAACTACGAATTAAAGACGACCCAGTTAAAAACCCAGACCACCATGTAAACAACTCAATATTTTCTTCATAAATGAACTGTCACCCTTGAAAAGTAATACGCTAAACACACAATAGATAAGATAAAACTAACGGGTTCTACCCTTTAGCCATTATCTGCTGATTGCGCTAAGACAAGATTTGACCTTTAAATTTAAACTTTAACAAGTTCACAAAAATTAAAAAACAAAGTTCAATAAACAATATACTGGGTGTTACAGATAAGAGTACCTAAACTTTCTATATACATTCTATGGATCTCTATGCGTAAAAAATGTCAAATAAACATGGGTCCTAAAGTGCTTCGTTTCAGAGATATGGGCACCCAAAAACTACCCCAAAAAACCGGACACAGCCTTAAATCTGGCAAACAATATTCTTCCTTGAACCAAATTGTTTTCATTAAACTATCTATTGTTTGTATCCGTACATAATGAACTTTTGCCACTGGTTATTAAAGTTTCTCGCCTCACGGATAAAAAACAATTGATAGTTTAATGAAAACAATTTGGTTCCAGGAAGAATATTTTTTGCCAGATTTTAGGCTGTGTCCGGTTTTTTGGGGTAGTTTTTTGGGAGCCCATATCTCTGAAACGAAGCACTTTAGGACCCATGTGTATTTGACATTTTTTACGCATTGAGACTCATAGAATGCATATAGAAAGTTTCGGTACTCTTATCCGTAACACCCTGCATACAAATATTGTATTCACCCGTTTAGTAAAAAAACCCGCCTTATCATAATTGTTCCTTTATTACCTCTCCGAGGGGACAAAGTCCCCTAGGAGGGGTTATACAACGACCGTGTCTGTCTGTGGGTGGGTCTGTGGGTGGGTCTGTGGGTGTGTCTGTGGGTGTGTCTGTCTGTCAGGACTGCGAACGCGTTCGCATTTTCGGTGCAAAGTGTAATCACTGCGTACGCACTTTTTCAAAGGGTTGGCAAAACCACCGTGTGACGGTGAGCGTTAACGGATGCATTTGCGGTTTGGTTTGGATGGTGTTTTTTCGCTCACCGTCGTGACGGTTTGGTGTATTACGGTTTTTGTAATGTTTATGCGTAGGTTGTGAGTGTTGAATTTGTTGTGTTTGTGTTCTGATGGATGTGCATGTTGAGTCTGTTGTGTTTATATGGGCGTTTTCTCTCCAACTTCTTCTTAATGACTTTGGGACGGACCGAGTGCTGAGTGTAATGCTACCTCTCAACGTCCAATGGCAGGGTTTCCACCAGTTGTACACGGTATTCGTCTTAGTATCAATTTGCGATCGCATCGGGCGGGATTTGAACCTGAGACCTCCTGATTGACAGGCGAACGTTCTACCACAGAACCACCGACACTTGTTACGCCTTATTGAAAATTAGACCTTCAGCTTTATCGGAAGCGTATTTAATAGAGTACGAAATTTTGGTTTAATTGAAATAGAATTGAAATTGAAATTATTGCATCGAAGAAATTCTAATTTAGCGTTTCTCTACCACAGAACCACCGATAGCTGCTTAGATTCACTGAAATTAAGACAGGCATCGTAAGCATAATAGGTAATAAAGTCTTTTTTTATTAATGAATTTATGAAGGCCTAATCTGGTATTTTTTAAAGGTTAAATCTTGTTTTAGCGCAGTCAGCCGAGATTAGAGGGTTAAAGGGTAGACCCTGTGGGTGGTCCACTTTCTTAACGACCTATATATAGTTCTGTTAATTCAAAGGAGATAATTTAACGTTAATTGCTTTAAGAGGTGGCGGTTAGTCAAGTGGCTCTCTGTGCTTTGTTGATGGTAAGGTTTTTGCTTCTTGTAAATACATTTGGTGTGGATATTTGGATATCTACGATTTCTAACGCAGTCAATGATTTCCTGGGTGTGCGAGTCTTTATATGATATTGGAAATTGGACGGCATTGGTCTTTTTCATGTGGTATGCGTCACAACGTCAACAGGAAGTGAACGAGTCGTCCACTACCAGATATCTACGGTATCTTCATCAAAGGCGAGTGTTGAAATAAAATGAGCGTTAAAGATGCGGCAAGTATTTCGTAAGCGAGTAATTCCAAAAAGCCTCTGTAGATATTTCTTTCATTAAAATTTGCTTCGTATTATATTTAACCGATAAACTTGTTCTGTAAAAGGGTTTAATTCAATTGTGCATTGTTATAGTACGTCTAACTTACTGTTGTAACTACTTAACTTATGATATTCTGAATAAATTAAAATTGGTCGTTTCGTCTCAATTATTTTAATTATAATTAAAATTTTATACCGGGCGGGATAGAAATGGGTTAATATTTTTAACAAATAACTCTAAATTGCGGAGATATATCTTTAAGGGTTATCTCGAGAAATTAATACCACTTGGGACAATTCTACCGAGGAGAGGTATATTTTGGCTTGCCAACTTGTTTTAATATTTACCTTAAGGAAGTCAATGGCTCGGCGGTGAACTATCCGCATTGTAACAACGCGACCCGAGTTCAATTCCTGATCATGAACAAGTTTTACATTAAAATACTGCAATATTGTATTAAATGTAAGATAAATATAATATATAAAAATTTTATTAAATATAAGATTAATATAATTTATAAATATTTAATTAAATATAAGATTAATATAATTTATAACTATTTATAATGATGTAGATTAAATGACAGTACCTAACGTTATAACTTCGTAAAGGAGATTCGCCAAAGCGGTTTTCGAGAAACACAGTTTCTTAACAAGCGTCGGTGGCTCAGTGGTTAGAGTAAATCTCTTGCACGCAGCAGAACTGGGTTCGATTCCCGGCCGGTACCAACTCTTCGACAGTTCTGCGAACGCAGAGATGACGAGAAACTGCCTACGCAATGATTAACCTTTGCACCGAAAATGCGAACGCTTTCGCAGGACAGACAGACAGACTGACAGACGTGGTGATTGTATAACCCCTCCTTGAGGACATAGTCCCCTCGAAGAGATAAAAATCTGTATTTGTTAAAAATAAACATTGGATGTGTTAAATATTTAAATTTTTTCGTCAAATGTCGTGTATGATCACTAGTAAAACATAACCAAATTCCATCATCGGTGTTTAACTAAGCAATATTTGGGGACACTTTTAAAATATGACAACTTAAATTATCTTTTAAAAACTTCAATGATAAAGTTATAATAAAACGTAAATAAACTAAATTATTTAATTTTCCTTCAGAATGTTTTTCTATAAAATCGAATAATATTGGACTTTATATGTTTTCGAGAAATTACAGGCACAATCCGAAAACGTGACGCTTATTTTAAAGTAAGCCAAAACAAGTGCAAGGATTTGAGAAAACAATGCGGCACAGTGATCTTTACGAGAATACCACGACACCTAGAAGTGGAACCCTATGTAATACTTTCTGTGAAGAAATGAATAATCTCGTTCCGGCAGCAAGCATTTGTTCGTTAAAAACCAATAGTATTGAGATAAATTCATCGCCCTAAAAACTAGTAGGACTCTCAACGTAGCTTTACAGTGCACAGTCGACAATCCTAGACGATTTTCAGATAATCCAATTTTTATTATTTGTCGCTAAGTTTCTATAAATTATACCAGAACCGTCATTGTATGTCATTATTTGTTTCACTGGTTAAAACAATACAGTACTAAAATTATTGTTTAAATTTGCTATATAAGCTTTAACTTTCTAACCCTTCTCGTCTAGTTAATTTTGACGATCATTTTTATAGTTTCCACTTGATTAAAACAAACGGCACTTTAACGACCGGCATCTGATTACCCACACTCCACCAGATTTGACCATACGAATCCCTCTAGTGCTTAAAAACTGAAACTTATTGAGTCAGGCATTGCCTATACCACCGAACGTTGCACCGTTTTTTAGCAGTCAGAAGAAAAGCCTCCGCTCCCTTCACGGATCAAAATTTATTCTGTTTTCTCTCACCAGGTAGCGACCAAGCATAGACCTTGCCTATAATTCAACGGCCTCTTCTCGTTTACAAAGAATTATTGTTCGTCTTAAAATTTGGGAGAACTTCGTAGTCTTATGGTAACCTTTTTTGCCTTCTCCCATACAATTTCCACATTGAATTTATGTCAATTATATTCTGAGAGAACGTCTTTCGACAATATTCGTAAGAAAATTGCATTTCTACGCCCAATTATTTCCACAAAATACTGGATTTACTTAAGAATTAGCGCTATATTTTATAGTTCCATAATATCTTATACTAACTAAACATATTTGATTGTGCCTTAATATCTTATACAAACTAAACAATTTTACTTAAAAAGAAAAATACAGTATAATGAATGTATATCCAGTTTAAATCTCGTAGCGTTGCAATGAAGACGAAATGGTTTTATTTTTATTAATAATACCTACCAAATTCGAATTGAAAAATATTTTATTTTTCGTATTTGTTATCTGCTGCATCATAGACTGCTACGAAAATAAATTTGATATCAAAGGTTAGAGGTTTTAACATTTATGAGTTGTGAAAAGAAAACTATTACGTCACATTTGTAACCAGTTATAAAACTATGCCGATTTTCTAGAAATATCAATAATTTCAATAATTCGTCAATAATACAGCGCTTCAAGACTTTTTGAACAGAGTGTACATGTAACCAATACAAAGAAATCCCTATAGGATTGTGTTTAAGACCTGTTCTAAGGGAAACGTTCTTCTAGCTATTGGAATGAATAGCCTTGCTCCTGAGTGCGAAAGAGCATTCGTTCTTATTTGAACGAATTAAAATATCATGAACACACCGGTCTTCGTTACATGCCTTGAGAACAATATCGCTCATTTTTGAACAGACTGTTCAAATGAACTAATAAAAGAGTTAAAAAAAAAGGTACCTACATCGTAAAGCAAAACGTCTTCCCTCACCAAAAAATAACAATGTTTATAATCTTCAACGAACCTTAACCAAACGTTTACTGAAGCGGGATAAAGCGTATTATTTACAAAAAGTAAGCGACACCATTAAGAAGGATTCTTAAACGTTCTGGAATTTTGTAAATAACACCAGATCTAATTCAAATAAAAGAAGTTCTCTAGAAATCGACGGCTCCTTTACAACAGATAATACGAAAATAGCTGAGGTATTCGCAAAATCTTTCTCTAATATCACCAATGATAATTTGACGTCACCTCCAATGGACGAAGATTTTTCTTACGTTGAACCTAACAACGGTGTCATCATTAATGTCATTGAAGATGACGTTAAGGCCTCTATTAATAAATTAAAACCTACGACTACTAAATGCCTCGACGGCATCCCGAATTTTTTAATCAAAGGGTGTAGGGATATTCTGGTTATTCATCTGACTCACATTTTCAACTTATATTTTCGTACTGGCATTTTTCTGGAAAATTGGAAGTCAGCGGTAATCACTCCGATTCCAAAGAAGGGTTTCAGTGGCAACTCTGAAAATTTTCGATCAATCTCCGTTCTTAACTCGTCGATAAGACGATGGAGCAGACGACGTTATGACGACGAGGAAGGGAACTTTCACTTTAAAAGGCAATGCAATTCGCCCCTACATGTAACCAATTGCAAGAATCGATCTTTTGAAAACTTTCGGTTTGCAACACCTCGCCATACCGCAAATGTCCATTATACGTTAACTCAGCGCGAAATTTCCTTTTTCGTTATTTGAAAGAAAACACTTTCTTCTTACACGGTGGAATGGCCATTGTTTCTTCCCGGAGCTCCTCTGATCAAATTCCTATCCCACAGAAAATGAGTTAACCAGTGTAAAATGCCACATTAGATTTATGACTTTTCGTTTTATATTTGTTTGGTCTTATACGTTATGATTTATGCGTTATAATAAACTAACTAATTAACTTGTCGCACATTTAGACAAGTCAACTAATTATGCTAGACTCTTATTTATGGATCTAGTTTAAGCCGTATTTCGACCAATTCTTTAAACGGTTGTAACATTTTAACTATTGGTCGGAATTTAAATATGGTTACAGATTTTCTATTTAAATTGACCCCACAGATTACGAAAATCCAATAAAAAATTGATTAACCCATTTCAAAGAAGTTTGCTAAATCGGAAATGAAGGTTTTTGGTGAATTATAGATCAGACCTTTATTGTTTCGAGAAATTGATATGAGCATATAGTGGCGCTTTCTCTTATATTTCTGATAAGCCTACAACATCAATTCTAGATTTTGTAGAAATGGAGTTAGACCATTTTTAATTTTGAAATTATAACATGTCAAGACTTTTGAAACTGAGTGTACCTCAGGGATCGTCGATGGGTCCTCTGTTTTTCAATATCTATATCTATGACATTCCGTGCACTATCAAAAGCTGTCATTTATTCCAACTGGCTGAGGACCATAAGCTCGTGAAAGAAATCTTTTCCCCAGCTGACTGCCGTGCCTTACAAGCGGACTTGGTAAATTTAAACTCATGGTGTATAGAAAACAATGAGTTAAAAACGGTGATAGTAACGTACTCGCGGAAGACTAACTTAAAATATTTTGATTATAATTTAAATGGTACTGTTTTAAAACGCGAGTCAAAAGTCAAAGATTTGGGTTTTCATTTTGACTGTAAATTAATGTACAATAGTCCTTTAAATAAAAGATCATTCATAGCCGATTATGGAGTTTGTGCTGCTGCGACTGGACATGTAACTGGTTTGTCTACGGTTTATCTTTATACTGCCAAAGCTGAGAATTTTCTATGCATAGATCTGGCAGCATTTTTCAACAGGGGGGGGGGGGGGGCAAGATGGTCATAGAGGGGTTTATTTAACCGCATATTATCACGTAGAACAAACAATTATAAAGTGTCATAAGCTTCTCGGTTGTTCTTATAAAATATCCCAAGTTCTAAATTCTTCTCAGTGTTTAATTGCTCTGTACAATTCCTTGGTTAAATCGTCAATTTTATATGGTTCTTGTATTTATACTCACGCTTCTGTTGGCTGCTTAGAGAAATTTGACAATATACAAAAGAAATGCTTCCACCTTTATGAATTAGTTTTAGGTCGAACCCCAAACTACAAAGATTTTTTAGTGAAAAATTGCCTAGACACCATTGCTGAAAGCCTTCTTAAAACATATATTAAATTACTAAATAGGTTGTTAAGCAATAAGATAGATTGTCCCTCTATTCTCGGAGCCAAACCAGTCCACTGCCCTTTAAGCGACTTAATAAAAATAATGCACTATTTTATAATACGACTATTTGTAGCGCTTCAATAAGCAGAATTATAAAGAATTACAATGAATATGGTTCTGATAACGATATTTTTAGCCAAAAAAACGTTTAGATTGAAATATTAAATTATGTAATTTTAGGATGTGATTTTTTATTTTCAGTTTATATGTAATTTTCCTTAATAATTTGAAATTTTTAAAACATAAAATGTAATATTTATTGTTGAAGCGCGAAAATGAACCCTTACCCACAAAATGGTCTAGATTTATAAGTTCTTATGACCGTAACTTTTCAATGTCACGATAAAATGTGTTAAACCGAAATATATAATATAATTGATAGGACTGCTTGTTAATACAAACAAGATACCCACTGTACTACTGTATATAATTCGACTACACACATTAAAATCCTATATATATATATATATATATATATATATATATATATATATATATATATATATATATATAATGCATCAAAACAGTACAGGACCATCAAGTTAATTCACTTTTTACAATCATATTTACAATAATAAATTACATTTCTCATTTTAAATTAAACGCACAAAATAATAGACATAAAAGCCTAAATAAAGTAGAAATAAACACATCGTTTAAAAAGTCGTCAAATTAGGAGCACATTTACTTTTTGAGGGTTTATGCAAGCCACCATTGACTTTAAGTTGGGTGAACCATGGATACCTATTAAAAATAATCGTGTTCGCTGGGATGTTTATCAAGCGCTTGCAGGCAAGTTTCACATTTCATGATTTTGTTTAGACGGGAAATCACACACCGTAAATATAGAAAACTGCATTTTCTTGGTCTTGGGAAAACTTGTAGGTGAGTATGAGATAAATATTCTTAGACTGGAATTGTTTTAATTTAATTTTTTTTCATTAGCCAAAAATATATTACTTTAATTGATGGTTTAATTGTTGGCATAAGGTATGTCTTTGCAATCTCCAACATACTGGTTATAGAAATTGCCAAACCCTAGGGACCGGTCTTCCGTTTCCCCTTAACCAGGTAGTTCGACATCTCTGAGGTTTAAGAGTAGGTCTTTAGTTTCCTGCCACTGCATTTGTTTAATTTCAAAATTTTCTTTCCTTATAGGAGATTTGTTGCCTTTTGCGAAAGGTGACCGAGAATTAAGAATATCGAAACACTTAAAGGTAGTAAATGCTTTGTACGATTAAAGACATAATATTTTGTTAATGGAGTACCTGTCAATTGACTCGATGAATTTTACGGTTGGTAGGCACTCTTTGAAAGTGGGAGCTCCAGTCTTCTCCAAATGACTTAGCCACAGAAGTACTTAAAACTTGAACAGCCAACTTGACATTCATATTCTGTGTTTTCCAATTGATATGGAATTTGGTGAGTTTGTTGCCTAAAGTTAACCCTTCCTTACATTGAAAATTTTGAAGATATTTGACTAACTCAAAGTCAATTTCCTACGTTAGTAATACAGAATTAAAATTATAAATTGATTTGTTTAGGAAATAAGATAGATTGTCCCTCTATTCTCGGAGCCAAACCAGTCCACTGCCCTTTAAGCGACTTAATAGAAATAATGCACTATTTTATAATACGACTATTTGTAGTGCTTCAATAAGCATAATTATAAAGAATTACAATGAATATGGTTCTGATAACGATATTTTTAGCCAAAAAAACGTTTAGATTGAAATATTAAATTATGTAATTTTAGGATGTGATTTTTTATTTTCAGTTTATATGTAATTTTCCTTAATAATTTGAAATTTTTAAACCATAAAATGTAATATTTATTGTTGAAGCGCGAAAATGAACCCTTACCCACAAATCCATATTTTTTTTCAAACTTAGAAGTTAGTTTGTATGAAATACTTTCTAATACCTGAAAAATAGACTTTAGAGTGAATAATTAAGTATTTTTTCAATCCTTATACCTATATTTACATATTGGAATTGTTACAAAAGGTTCTTTTAAACGTTACTTAGTACATTATTTATTTTGGAAGTTCAAAACGTATTAAAAGCCCTTCAGAGTACTATAAAAGGATTTCATTTACAAACTAAATTAATATTTTCTTCAAACTTTCAATTCGTTATAATTTGAATTTAAATGAAAACATCATGAATTATAGGTGCGTAATCTACTATTAGACCGAACGGATTAAAAAATACTTAAAGTAAGTGGTTTTACTGATAAACTCTAAAGGAATTTTGGAATTTTCTAGAATAGCAAAGTAAAACTAAAACGTAAACCAAGTTTAAAACGAAACTAATAACTGGGAGAAAGGTTGAAGTAAGTATTTTTTTTGATTTTTCGTTTTTTAATTTTTGAGTTCCCTATATTATTATAAACTAAATAAAATATAATTTTTGAAAATTTGTGATAAAAGATCTGCTCCTTCGTGTTTTACATATATTTAAAAACTCGAGATTTTATTGAATTGTTTTCAAAGCATGAAAAATATAGCAGATCCTTTGATTTTAATTGTAGTTAGTAGTTACTTAAAAAAAGAAAAGTCGCTAGCTGACTTGGAGCTGGTGTAGTTAAATTTTAAAAATGTGTATTTTAAATTTTGTTTGTAAAAGTTTTTTTTTGAAAAAGTTTAGTATTATAGTTTAAATTTATTAAATAAAATAAAATATAAATTATACATTTGGTTTAGTATTTTACTATTGCAAGTAAAATTAACTTTAATTTCAATTACTTTTTTAGTTTTTTTTGAGAAATATGCAAACTATTTAGTTATTTCAAAAACAAATACGTTGAATTATTTGGTATTCGAAATACTATTGGTTAGTTTTTATATCTTTAATTTTATTTTTCAGAACAATTTCTCTTTGCCTAGCTTCTTCTAACTTTAATTTAGATGGCCTTAAAGCCAAGTATTTAACAAATTTTGTAACCAAGTAGACGGACCTTTACACAATTTTTCAGTCATGTAGTCAAGGAAATGTTCAAATATACTTGTATTTGGTCATTTTGATGGTCAAATAGCCCGGTATGGAAATGTCCGCGCCAGCCCCGTCGGTGCCCCATTTAACATTTCAGACGTCGACGGGGGCTCGGGGCACCCGCGTCTCAACGTCTGACAATCATCTGGCAGTTCCATACCGGGCTATTTGACCATCAAAATGACCAAATACAAGTATATTTGAACATTTCCTTGACTACATGACTGAAAAATTGTTTAAAGGTCCGTCTACTTGGTTACAAAATTTGTTAAATACTTGGCTTTAAGGCCATCTAAATTAAAGTTAGAAGAAGCTAGGCAAAGAGAAATGGTTCTGAAAAATAAAATTAAAGATATAAAAACTAACCAATAGTATTTCGAATACCAAATAATTCAACGTATTTGTTTTTGAAATAACTAAATAGTTTGCATATTTGTCAAAAAAAAACTAAAAAAGTAATTGAAATTACTGTTAATTTTACTTGCAATAGTAAAATACTAAACCAAATGTATAATTTATATTTTATT
This sequence comes from Leiobunum rupestre, assembly GCF_980474605.1. NCBI lineage: Eukaryota > Metazoa > Arthropoda > Arachnida > Opiliones > Sclerosomatidae > Leiobunum > Leiobunum rupestre. The sequence continues at coordinate 67,754,595 of NC_143388.1, forward strand.
TTATTTAATAAATTTAAACTATAATACTAAACTTTTTCAAAAAAAAACTTTTACAAACAAAATTTAAAATACACATTTTTAAAATTTAACTACACCAGCTCCAAGTCAGCTAGCGACTTTTCTTTTTTTTAAGTAACTACTAACTACAATTAAAATCAAAGGATCTGCTATATTTTTCATGCTTTGAAAACAATTCATTAAAATCTCGAGTTTTTAAATTTATGTAAAACACGAAGGAGCAGATCTTTTATCACAAAGTTTCAAAAATTATATTTAATTTAGTTTATAATAATATAGGGAACTCAAAAATTAAAAAAAGAAAAATCAAAAAAATTACTTACTTCAACCTTTCTCTCAGTTATTAGTTTCGTTTTAGTTTTACTTTACTATTCTAGAAAATTCCAAAATTCCTTTAGAGTTTATCAGTAAAACAACTTACTTTAAGTATTTTGTTAATCCGTTCAGTCTAATAGTAGATTACGCACCTATAATCCACGATGTTTTCATTTAAATTCAAATTATAACGAATTGAAAGTTTGAAGAAAATATTAATTTAGTTGGTAAATGAAATCCTTTTATAGTACTCTGAAGGGCTGTTAATACGTTTTGAACTTCCAAAATAAATTAATGTACTAAGTAACGTTTAAAAGAACCTTTTGTAACAATTCCAATATGTAAATATAGGTAAAAGGATTGAAAAAATACTTAATTATCCACTCTTAAGTCCATTTTTCAGGTATTAGTAAGTATTTTATACAAACTAACTTCTAAGTTTGAAAAAAAAAATGGATTATATAGTGAATAAAAAATCCTTTTAAAGTACTTTGAAGGACTCTTTATACGTTTTGAACGTTTTGAACTTCTAAAATAAATTAATGTACTAAGTTACGTTTAAAAGAACCTTTTGTAACAATTCCAATATATATATATATATATATAAAAATAACCGTGATAAATAGTAAAACCCACTTTTTTCAATAAATACATTTCAGATACACAAATTAATTAAATAAAAGTATTTAAATGAGAATTGCTTCACTAAATTATGCATTTGTATTTTAAATAATACCTGAATTTGAAATTATATTAGAATAATTATATTGTTTAACGTCTTTCATTTTTAAAAATGTAGTAGAAAATGAAAGATATTTTAATTAAAGCATTTCTTAATTTCTTTATTACCTATAAATATTTACAATATTTACAAATTTTTATATTGTTTAACTTCTTTCATTTTTAAAAATGTAATTGCTCGACTTAAATAAAGCGTGAAAATTATTAGTTTCAAATGGTATTTACAAATCTTATCAACTCTAAAGTCCATTTTTCAGGTATTAGTAAGTATTTCATACAAACTAACTTCTAAAATATGGATTTAGTTCGTAAAAAAAATCCTTTAAAAGTACTTTGAAGGACTCTTTATACGTTTTGAACTAGAATAAAATTAAAAACAATAATCTAAGATACCCTTTAAAGTTAAATTCCTTTAGAGTTTATCAGTAAAACCACTTACTTTAAGTATTTTTAATCCGTTCGGTCTAATAGTAGATTACGCACCTATAATCCATGATGTTTTCATTTAAATTCAAATTATAACGAATTGAAAGTTGGAAGAAAATATTAATTAAGTTTGTAAATGAAATCCTTTTATAATACTCTGAAGGGCTCTTAATACGTTTTGAACTTCCAAAATAAATTAATGTACTAAGTTACGTTTAAAAGAACCTTTTGTAACAATTCCAATATGTAAATATAGGTATAAGGATTGAAAAAATACTTTATTATCCACTCTAAAGTCCATTTTTCAGGTATTAGAAAGTATTTCATACAAACTAACTTCTAAGTTTGAAAAAACAAATATGGATTTAGTTCGTAAATAAAATCCTTTTAAAGTACTTTGAAGGACTCTTTATTCGTTTTGAACTCTTATAGTATTTTTCTATGTATTTATTACTATAAATATCCCAATATTAAATGGGAACCATGTATGCGTAACAATTTCAATATGTAAATATATGTATCACAATATGATAATCAAATTTAAAACTTACGTGCTAATAATATTAAATTGAAGTTTAAAAATATTTCCATTCTACGTCATTTTAACAACGAATATTCCATGACGTCAAAACACTCAAATCCGTGTTTTAAATTCAAATTAACCGCGCACGCGTGCTCCGCGCCTCCCGGGTAATCCACGCACGCGTGCGTTATCTCTCACCCAGTGAAATACTCGTGAGATAGGTTCCAACGCCAAGCGTACTACAATGATATTAAAATGAAGTTTAAAAAAATTTACATTCTCCTTTAACAACGAATATTCCATGACGTCAAAACACTCTTAAATTCAAATTAACCGCGTCCCCCGGGTAATCCGCGCGCGCGCCGCCTAGGTTATAAATTTTTACATCATTTTATCTTATTACGTACGATAAAACTTGATAAGATATACGTTCAAGTGTCTTTCGAGATAAGCGGAGATAAATAAACAAGTTGGGCCTGAACACAATATGTTGATAAACGAAAAAACAAATCGTCGCGATAAATATCATAAATACATTGACTTTTCGACGATTTTACCCCCATTTCACCCCTTAAATCCCGGATCTCGATCCCAAACCTAAACCTGAACCTGGGATCGATGGGTCAACCTCACTTTCCTTCTACTCAAATGTATTCTCCATTACTATTCTAGCACCACTAACACGGAGATTATATATTCTTTTGGTTAAATTGCCTTTGCCAGGATTCGGCCGCATTATGTCGCGAGAGAGTGGAAATGCTTCATCTCCTTCTATGAAGTATGGACATTTAGTTTGGGATCCAGGCAAAATCCTTCCTTCAGGAATATTTAGTTGCGCGTTTAGCATTCGTATACCGAACTCGGAATTGGCTAAAATGCTGCCGTCGCTTTGGCAACCATAACTACCTACATCCACCATAAGAAAGCGATAATGTGCATCGCAAAGAGCAAGCAAAACAGTACTGAATGTCCCTTTGTAATTATATAACATTGATCCCGAGTTAGATGGTTTAGCTATTTGCACGTGCTTTCCGTCAATCGCTCCAATGCAATTTGGTAAGCTCCATTGTTTTTCGAACCCTTTTGCTACTTCCACCCACTCCTCTACTGAAGAAGGCAACTTCATATATATAGGAGACATGGTTTCCCAAATGGCATTGCACGTATCTTTAATTATGTTCGAAACAGTGGTTTTTCCCATTCGGAAGCTGTAAGACATGCTCACCTGCATATCACCAATTGCCAAAAATCTAAAATGAAACGATTAATCATTAAAACTTAAGTCATAACCCAATGATAATAATATCAATAATAATACCGCCGAGTAAGAGCTAATCGTTCTTCAGGAGAGATGCAATATCTGAAGTTGGTATCAGTTTTGGTTATTTTGTTCCGGGCTAAGAATAGCACGTGGTCAAATTGCTCGGTCGACATACGGAAATACCTTTTAATAAAATATAATATTGAATTAATATCATTACTTGAAAGATTCCCTAAGGCAAGGCAAATAATGGGCATGTAAACCATACGACAAAGCTGAGGAGCCAAGGCTTAACTTACTCAAACTGTTTTTCGGGATCGGATTCTCATTTCCTGTACAAGATTTGCAAAGTCACCTTGGCGAAACCTTTAAAGATACAAATCACGCACCCAGAATCGTCTAGTGTATTGTTTTTTTTTAACTTCGATACAATAAGTAAACTTAAAGAGTATTAATAACTTCGACTACTACGTCGTCCTCCATGTTTGTTTACAATGAGATCCTTTTTATTTTTTTTAACACGAGTTAGTTCTGTTCCGGCTCCGTATTCGAAATTCAAAAAAGAAATTCGTTTCGCCAAGTGAAAACTCACAAGCGACAAAAAATTTAGGAAAACAGATTTTACGTTTTCCGCTCTTTTTGCGAAATTATATACGCAAAGAAAATCGCCCAGTGAAAACCGAGTGTTAAACCACTGCTTTTTAAGAAAAAAATCATAAAAGCTTATCTAACATTTTTTATAATTAAATTTCCAAGTCATAAACGTACTACACATTTTTCAAATTATCCGCTTAACTTTTTGCGGCTGTTTTTAAACCCAATAAGGGCGCTTTAACCGGTTCCACAGGAATACGGAACAACTGCCAGCTCCCTGCTAGTTATAACTCCCGTATATTTTCGGCAAATCAAAGTCCGCGTAAAATGTCTATTTCTTTCTTATGTCTATGGTTGAGACTCTATGGCGGGTTAATTGTCGAAGGTACATTGAAGATTTTTTTTGAGACTTCACTTCCTATCATAGTGACGTGTTTTCAAGTTTTTCCTTAATTGAACTAAAAATACAACGATTTATTATTTCAAAAACCTACACACGAGTTGATGTCACGCTTAGAGTTATTCACGTTATTTTAAAAAAGTATTTCATTTAATTAAGGAAGTGGATGTGTTTCAATTATTCAAGTTTTATTTCGATTGAACAAAAAAATATTGGATAAGTTTAATTATTCGGTTAAAATATGGAGAGATGCAGTTTTTGCATTTGACGGTTTAAACTTCTTTCCTCTGACCGATTAGCCTTGTTTTCGCGGTAATTAATAAAAATAGAAAAATATAAATTTTCAAAATGTAAAAATTCTGAATTAAAGTGCAAAACGCTTACCAGTATTTCTTGAGTTGTAACCACTTGTTTTAATACGGTTTCTAGAAGTTCAGGATTAATTAGTATTTATTCGTTGTCTTCCGTGTTAAAATCAATTTTATAAAAGTAAACAATTACTGTTTTAGTGCGCTGGAATGAATAACACGATTAATAAAAACATTTTTAGATGATACTGAAGCATAACGTCCCTAGTTATAAAAATATCTTGTATAGAACGTCTCTTGTTAGGAACGTCGATTTTATGGAACGTCCCTTAATTGTTACGAAATTCCTCTGTTACCAACGTTCCTTGTATCAAACTCCGTTGTTATGAAATTTCCTTTGTTAGGAACATCCCTTGTATGGCACATCCCTTGTTACGACGTCCCTTGTTATGAACGTCCCTTATTATTACTTATATTTAAAGACGTATATTTACAGACGTATATCTACAGACATTTATTGATAGACATTTATTTAACTTTTTTTATTGACAGACATTTATTGATAGACATTTATATAACGACATTTATTGATAGACATTGATTTAGAGATATTTATTTAACGTCATTTAAAGACATTTTAACGACATTTATGTTAAGACATTTTTAACGACATTTATTTAAAGACATTTTTAACGACATTTATTTAAAGACATTTTTAACGACATTTATTTAAAGACATTTTTAACGACATTTATTTAAAGACATTTTAACGACATTTATTTAAAGAAATTTAATTAATAAAATTTATTTAACGACATTTATTGATAGACATTTATTTAAAAACATTTATAAATAGACGTTTATTTAGAGATATTTATATGACGACATTTATTTAACGACAATTATGTAAAGATATTTATTTAATAAAATTTATCTAACGACAAACGACATTTATGTAAATATATTTATTTAATAAAATGTATTTAACTACATTTTTAAACGACATTTATGTTAAGATATTTATGTTAAGATATTTATTTAATGAAATTTATTGATAGACATTTAAAAACATTTATAAATAGACGTTTATTTATAGACTTTTATTGTAGACATTTGTTTCTATACATTTGTTTCTAGACATCTATTGAAAAACATTTATTAAACGAGATTTATTTAACGACATTAATTTATAAACGTTTATTTAAAGACATGTATTTAAGGGCATTTGTTGATAGATGTTTATTGATCAATATTTATTTATGGACATTTAGTTATTTCTGATATATTTTACAAAAGTGTGGTGCAATTAACTTTCGCGTATAAAGTCTTTCAATTTTCTTGATCCGATTTTATAGAACGTCCCTTGTTACGAAATTCCTCTGTTACGAAAGTCCCTTGTATCAAACTGCGTTGATAGGAAATTTCCTTTGTTAGGAACATCCCTTGAATGGCACATCCCTTGTTATCATGTCCCTTGTTAAGAACTTCCCTTATTATTACTTATATATAAAGACGTATATTTACAGACGTATATTTAAATACATTTATTGATAGACATTTATTTACAGACATTTATTATTGGACATTTATCTAGAGATATTTATTTAACGACATTTATTGATAGACATTTATTTATAGACGTTTATTTATAGACGTTTCTTTAGAGATATTTATTTAAGACATTTATTTGACGACATTTATATAAAGATATTTATTTAATAAAATTTATTTAACGACATTTATTTAAAGATATTTATTTAACGAAATTTATTGATAAGCATTTAAAAACATTTATTAATAGAGGTTTATTTATAGACTTTTATTGTAGACATTTGTTTAGAGACATTTGTTTATAGACAGCTATTGAAAAACAGTTATTAAACGAGATTTATTTAACGACATTAATTTAACGACTTTTATTGATAGACATTTATTAATAGACAGCTATTGAAAAACAGTTATTAAACGAGATTTATTTAACGACATTAATTTAACGACTTTTATTGATAGACATTTATTAATAGACATTTATTTATAGACGTTTATTTAAAGACATGTATTTAAGGGCATTTATTGAAAGACATTTAGTTATAGATAATTATTTATAGACATTTATTGATCGACATTTATTTATAGACATTTGTTTATATGTATATGTTTATATATAAATGATTGTTTGTATAATTTTATATATTTATATTTTTATTTATATATATAAATATGTAATTATAATAATCAGCTAGGCTAATACCCAAGGCACCATCTTAGGTCCAAGTTACCCGGCGACTAATAATGTTTCAACTAGTGAATACACGCTGCAATAAATCATCCTACGAGGAAATCGACAAGAAGTGATATTTCCGAGAGCCAGGATCAGCAAGTCACTGTTTTTATAGTGCCTGTTATACTAATGATAATTTTTCACCTTTAAGGCAGCAAGAAGAGTTCCCCATGCCGTTCGTTTTCAAACAGGTAGTTTTTTTTTCATATTACGGCTTGGTAAAAGCACTATATAAACACTACCTTGCGGGTCCTGTCTCTGAAAAAAATTCTGGGCGAATCCTTGGAGGATGATTTCTTTAAGCCCCTATTGATAAAATATAAAATAGTAAAATAATAGATTAAATAACAGCATTTTACTTTGATATGTTGGGCTTGTTGGCTGTTCTTTTTTGTAGCTTATTCCAAAAACTTCATTTAGAAAAAATATTATAATATTCTTTAGAATATTAGTTTTGTTAATAAAATTTTTGGTATAATGGTGAATTTTTAAAATACATTAAGGAAGTTAACCATTGTTTCCCATTTTAATACATTTATGCAACATCAAGTATAAAAAAATAAATATATGCGAAGTCTTCATTGAAAATTGATTGACGATCACCCATAGTCTTTCACGTTAAGCAGTAGAAAGTGTTAAAAATAAAAGTTCAAATCTACAGATTGCTAGTTAAACAAAAAACTCTATTTAGAAAAAAAAAGATTTGAGGTAGACACGAAAATTAAATTTTTAATAAACGTGCTAGACGTTTAAAATTGGCTTTGTAAGTTAAACACAGTCCTAAAATTCTTTCAAAAGTTATGGACGAAATTTCACTTGAAATTATGGTTGCAAACTCCTTATTGATGTATTTTATTATGTTTAAACACCATTGAAATTTAATACCTAAAAACTCACGATAGTTATATTATTATAACACATTAAAATTTAATACTCGTTACACAAAAATGCAAGCAAACATTATCGCAGAAATGTTTTAAATTTGGTTTATTCCCCGATTGTGAATCCGGGCCAAATGTAAGCTTTACAAGCGTCAGCAAATTCGCTTGCTATCTTGTTTTCAAAATCAACAAAAATAAAACTAACGGACAGTTTTAGGTTTACTAGCGCGCTAGATACAAAATTAATTTGAATAGTCTCTCCAAACTATAAAACCTAAACGAAGATAATTTACCCTTTACAATTAAATATTTTTCAATTTACTTTTGCGGTTTCCTGTTCAAATATATACATTTCCATCTGATAAAAATGTGTCGAAACTTCACAACATTATTTTAAAATTATTAACAGAAAAATATCTGTTAATATTGATATCCGTCAATAAACTGCTTTGCATTTTCATTTTGATATTTGAATGTTTCGACAAATTTTAAACAAAACGAACTATCATCTTTGTGTAAATATGCGTTGCTCTAGGCTAGGACAAGATAAGTTCTGCACTAACAAATTGTAAGTGTAATAACTTAAAGATTTTTATTACCTTAAGTATAATTCACATTTTAAATGCATTCTAGAGCTTGAAAGTGTATTGCCACACTAGAGAAACAAATCTCAAGAAAAGCGACTAAGACTGAAATAGAAATTGGAAGAAACCAGACATCCATCGGTAGAGTATCGTGTATTCCTCCACTGGAAGAAAATACCAATTCACGCGCCCACCACGCCGTTTGCCTAATTCTAGGCTCAGATTGCTTTGTTTCCCCGAAACGAGAAGTTCTAAAGCAAATTAAAAAATAAATAGTATTCATTAAAATTGTTATTAGGTTTACCTAGAATTTCACCTTTGTATGAGCTTGGTTTTTTATGAAACTAATAAATACAAATAACCATTTCAAACTTTAAAACATAATTGATAAAGTTTTTTTTAAATTCTTTGAAAGTGTATTTTTATGTGAAATCTTTTTTTAAGTAATATTTATTGGTTTGTTGTAATCTTATTAGGTGGGAGTAGTACCAGGGGTATTCAAGAAGTGGAGAGATTGATAGAAATACCCAAAGCGAAAATAATACTAAAATCATGGCCGTTTAATTTCGTGAGAATCTATTAGTGTTTTAACAAGAATTTCCTTATGAGTTAGTTTTACGAGTGAGGCTTTAAATATAGTACAGGCCGAATTACAAACCAAACATTGGTCGAAGCGAGTTTAAGTGTGATGCTCTAAATAAAATTAGCTTTCTTCACGACGCTGAATCGATGGTGAATGTGATATTAAACTGGCGGCTTTCTGATAATATCGAGATACTGGTTTGCCTAGAAGGCCTATTAGCATTTTGAATACTATTCTAACGTTAATTAGCTTTTGATTCATTTGCATTTCTTTAAAATAGTAAAGAAATACCGAGGCATTTGAACACTAAACTAACGAAAATGGGCTGTTTGGGCATTTAAATTCCTTCCGTCAAATGGCTTTTTACTCCAAGTAGCGGGGATTTTTTTAATATCGCGGTTATTGACTGTGGGCTTAAAGGTGCTTCATAAATTCAACTTAGACCTAAATGTAACAAAAGTTTTATCTTATTAAAGTCCGAAAAGTGTTCCATTAAAGATAAACGTACTTATATTTAACATTAAACAAGTCAAAGCTTTACACAGGGTGTTTGATTTTATTCTATGGGTTATTATTTCAAGAACTGTAATAGGTAGCGTTTTGAAATTTTTAAGATATGCGTATAAATTTTCGAAAATTTTAAAAGGTTTTAATTTTTTTTTTCAAAAATGTGTGTATGTTCATAAATAAAGTTCAATAATACCCCCGTTTGCTGTGATACAACTTCAAGCCAGAGATTCCAACCGTACATCAGTTACACTCTTTTGAGAGCATCAATACTGTGTAGGAATTCTATAGTTATCTTCGGAAACAAAAGATGTAACTCATATAAAACTCAAAACAATATACACACGTTATGTTCATCTAGTGTTAAAAAAGCATCGTTTGGTTTTTGAAAATGACTCATTGCACATGATGCCTTTCATATGAAAGTAGTACCAATTTTTTAGTTCGATGTAAGTTACACGTCAACGTTTCAACAAGAAACTAAATCTTGGCAATATTTAAGATCAGAACATGTTACGACGACGATGTTTAAAACCTCCACACCTTTATTTTCGGTGTATCTTACGTTTCCGCGTCCATTTCAGTTTTGTTTTATTCTTTAAAATAATACCTTAACCGTATTTAAAACTCTATTACGTTCACTTGGTCAATCTCCCCTGGCACAAACACGGAATAAATCAACAATTTTTTTTAATTTTTACTTATGAATAGGATTGCTCAACTTATATTTGTTAATATCGCTTGACTTATAACAAAGTTAAGTATAAGTAGCTTAAAGTTGAATTTAAGAAACTTTTACACAAATAAACAATCTTACAAATAATCAATTCGTTCCAAATGTTCCCTCGAGAGTTTCTTGTTGTAGGCCAAATTAACGTGAACGCACTCGCTCAATGGGTTTCCAATGTGTATTAAATATCCAAACTGTTGCAAGTAAGTTTCGAATGACATAATAATGCTATCCTTGTATAATGAATATAAGAAGGTGGCTCCCTTACCACTTGCGATGGACTTTTTCATTTCGTGATTATGCTTACCCATTAAATTGTAATACATAATTCTTGGTATACCAATCTTTCTAATTGTTCTATAGTCATATCCATTATCGCTCTAAAATAATGACAGAATTGTTAAATGTAGCTCTTGAGGAAGTTGTAGGTCTAAAAGTGAAACGCAGGTGCGGGTCAGTTATGGGTGCGACTTTTTCGTCCAGCCCATTTAGCAAACACCGAATCACTACTCGAAATATACCTATTAACTAAAAAAATTACATTTTTATTATGTTACAGTTTTAGAAACACAAAAAAAACGCATTTTTTCTATCTCAATTCTCGAGACATATTTTGGGGTCAAAGTAAACTAACCCGTCAATCAGTTTATTCCTTTTCCACAAAGCCTTTTTTGTTACTGTTCTATTTATAATTCATGTTCTAGGACTGATATAAATCAGCTATACAATTATAAAACTGAGGCAGCTGAAGCTGTAAGGATCAACGTTAAAATATTGATTTCTTCATCAATTTATCTTTCCCGTCATAAGAGGTGTTTTTGAGAGGTGACTTCGAATTTAATTATAATTGTAAAATAAATTTCATAAAAGGAGTTGATGACGAAAGTACTCTAAAAATGTGAACAGTTTCAAAATTGTGCCCTAGTTAGCTCGACAATGGACTAGAGAAAAAACTCGAGTAAAACGTGAACACTCATTTGATCATTGTTTCGCTATTATGATATTTAAAATTTATTATCATGGTTTAACTTCTTTCTTTTCCATTAATATGGAACAGAGCCAAATTAGTTAATTACACTTTATATTCTAACGAAGACTAGCTCGATTGGTTTTGCAGCAACTTCCTTTGCATTCGCACCCGACTACGATTGAGCCCCAACTGCATTCTTAGGTCCTCGCTCCAATTCCCACCAACGACAAACTGCCGGCTTCTCATGGGGCTGCTAATAAGCGAATTAATATTTATTTCTCCCCATTGGATACATGGTCCCTTTCGGATCATGGAGGAGGCATAGCCTCTCGGTAACAAAAAATAAAAATGTAAGTTTACGATGAAGTGAGGTTAAATAAGTTTACTAATTGATTTCTTAGGGTCGCTCGGCGATGAATATATAGCCATCATAAAGGACCATAAACTCAAAATCAAGACCCAAAAGTTGTCCTAGTTCAAATGCCAGGTGGAGGGGTTATTATGCGGATTTACGGGCAAAACAAAGCATTGTTTGTGCAGATCTTTTCTCATTTACTAGCACTTAAACAAGTGACCCAGAGCCCACACGAACTTAAACGCTAAACAGTTAATACTAAAGAGGAAAGTACGTATGGCGAGCTGATTGGTTGTGGTTGTCATTGCCTTCTTGACTCTTGTTAGTTTCTATGCGTCCATAATGGCAAAATATTCAAAGGGGATCTTGTCCGTTGTCCAATATTTGGCTTTGGTAAAGATAAAAAGATTTTATCTACAAAGGCTGACGTTTTTAGATGTTGCCAAAAAACCAGATCGGCAATGTTGTGTCAATCCCGTGGCAACCGGGAGCCTTCATTTCTAGATATCACAAATGAAGTAACTCTGAAATTAAAATCAATTTGACAATCTTCTATTATTCCGACAGTCTGAGAGAGACACGTTATTTAACTAATACTAGATTTTAATTCAAAATGCATAACCATTAAAGCACTTTTGAAACAAATCCACATCACATAACACAAAGAAACGAAATGCTTCATCATTCAGAGAGGATTCCTCACAATTATTTTATATGGCCTTATTTAAATGCAAAGAGAGAAAGTTCCAGTTATTGTGCAGGATTTTTATATCGTTATTCGATCGTCCTGAAACAGAAAAATTGCGTAAGAGAGCAGAACGTGCTGCAAAGAATAGAATGAAACCTGAACGGGGTCAGGGTAGATCATTTTCATCAACTGCCCAAGATTATCCTGATACTTACTTTGATGGCGACCGTGATGAAGAAGGCGCTTCTAAAATAGAGGATGGTGTTTCTGCCGATGCCGATAGTGGAGGTGTAGTTGACGATGATTTTACTTTACCACTCAGATTCACTAGGAGCCATTCGCAGCCATCGCAGTTGAAACTTGATTTATCTGAAACATCATTAATCGCTCAAAAATATGCCTTAAGATCCAGGGCCGCCGACCATGTAGGCACGTGTGTGCTACAGCCAGCCAAAATGACAGTTTTCATTTCTGAGGAAAACTCTTTAAATATAACTTCTGGTGCTCTAGTGTTTGAAAAAAACAAGATAAGACGTGAGCCTCAATAATCAGATCAAATTAAAATACATAGGTCACGTTGTCACACCATCAGGCTCTGCCCACGATGAGTGTGATTCTATTTATAATTACGCCACGAAAGATCTTAACGGCGGTTTCGATGAAGTCGCTGTCGCTCGTTGCGATGGCACAAATACCAACACAGGATGTAAAATAGGCATTATTTAAAAACTTTGATAATACATAAGTCGTACTTTTCAATGGGCAGTTTGCCTGTTAATTTTAACGAGCTCTTTTTAAATTTATTGACCGTCCTTCTTCTGTTCCAAACAGTTACACATGTCCAATAGGATCAAAGCTTCTAAATTGTGAGACTTAAAATTGTTAATTACAAATCTATAGAAAGCGACTTCCCTGACATGAATCCAAAAGACCTCAGCAAGGATCAGAGTTACCTCTACAAAAGAGCAAAATATATTTGCTCTGGGGACTGCTCGGTCGAGCTTGCATCTCGAAAGCCAGGTACTTATAACCCGACTCGCTGGCTTACCACTGCAAATAGAATTCTTTGTTTGTACATGGCAATTGGCCCTAAATGGGTCGGAGTGTGCAATAACAAAGTGGTTTTACCTGGGAGTCGGGTTCTTGCTTTTGTAACCCATAAGGGCGGTGACGCACTGGGACATGTTAGCTCCGGTCAAATGGTCCTATCCTATTCCCGGCCTTTTGGTGTCACACCGGGATATCCGGTGCCAGATGTGCCAGGTAACTTGGGCTGCAGTGTGCCCGTCGTTCCCGTTTAGGAGCTCTCTCCAAATGGTTTGACTCCTTACCTTCGTACGTAGGGTGTCGGCTGGAGTTGCTTCAGCAGCCACTCTTAATCCCACTGCTGTGTGCCAGGTGGAAATTGGTCCACCCATTGCTACACCTTCTGCTGGGTTGAGTGGCTTGCGTCAAAGGTGCGACCATCAGTAGTAGGGTTCTGCTACCCATGCTGGATTTGTCACTTATCCGGGCTGAGGGGACGCTGGCGTACGGCGCTATGATGATATGCCTCCGGTTGTATAGTCTTTGTCACTAGGTTCACCGGGCTATATATACTGTCACACTGTACATGTCATTTAAAAGGCCTACAAAGAAAATGGAAGTAAAAGTAAAATTCTAACCAACATTGTACATGATTTGTGGTTCATTATAAGAAAGAAGAATTGCTGGTTCGAAGCCATCAAGCGGTCATGGAATCTTCCTTTGAAATACCAAATGGGGGGAATACATCCCTTCAGGCCACCGCATTCTTTGCGAAACCAGAAAATGTTCTACTTGGAATGTTAACGGATCCAAGGCTTTCCGTTCGCATAGATGCACTGGAGGAAATCCTAAAACCAACGTGTCAATAGAAAGTTCTTTCTTTTCTTTTTGACCAATGAGTTACGAAACGGGGGCTCTATCTAACGCATGAAGGAAAAAAATGTGATCTGACAAATTATATTTGAAATCGCCCAGTTGCCAAAGCTACTACATCAAAGCCCTGAATGCGTTGCGATACTTTTTAAAATAATCCTTCTAGGAGAACCCCTCGATTTCGCGCCCATTTCCAGTTTACAACAGCAATGGCACAAAATACAATACAAAACTTCTTTAGTTGAGATATATGCGCTTTGAAAAATTAACGTTAAATTATAAACTAAAATTAAAGCCACTATGTAATTTTAGAAAATTACGAATGAGAAATTGCAAAAAACTTGTTTCATAAAAAAACAATCATTTTCCAACTACTGAATAGACGCTTTAATAAATTATCCTCCGAGGAAATCACCAAGATGTTATATTTTCGAGAGTTAGGACCTGCAGGTCATTGTTTATATAGTGCCTGTTAAAATAATCATAATTTTTCACCTTTACGGCAGCAAAACGTGTTCCCCATGCATTTCGTTTTTAAGCCGGTAGCTTTTTTGACATATTAAGGCTTGGCAATAACACGACGTTCTGATTACAGGTGAAAGGTTTCCATTATTTCCACGAGCACTTTACAAACAATAGCTTCGTTTTGCTCGAAAATCCGCATAGAAACCCCCTCCCCCTCCAAGTTTGAACTAGGACCACTTTACGATCTCGGTTTTGAGCTTGTGATCCTTTATGGTGACTTTTCATCGCCGAGCACCAATTATAACGCATAATTAATGCAGCCACTCCCATTTGAGAAAAAGATTAAATTTTAGGGTTTTTACCAAAAAATTTCAAAAGTTGACCCACAAAGCACGAAAAGAAGGTTTTGACCAAATCGAAAAAAGATTTTGCAGGTACGTTTTTGGCATGGGTGGGCCACTTTTCTTTAAAAGACCCTTCTATGGTAAAAGAGTGAACCACATGGAAGATAACTTCCTGATAGTATAACAAGGATTGAGATAGATTTTATAAACTATTTCTTAATAGCCAATGGTCTCGTTAATGAAAATAACTGTTAAAATAAATTTAAAAAAATATTTTTTTTACCTTAATTAAGTCCTTTATATGCGATTGTTTCTCAATGTGAAGTACCAAGTCTTCTCTGTCGACTAAGTCTTCTAGTGAATTGACGAAAGTTCCCTTTTCCAATATTAAAGCTCCTTTCAAATTTCCTGAATACGCTTTCATTAATACGAAAGTAGCCATCAGCCACCCACAAAAAGTTAACTTGAATGAAGGAGAATTGCAAAACTCATTCAAACCTTGAAGGTTATTACATATTTGTTTATGTAAAATGCTTTATTTCATTGCGCAAGATGAACAAAGAATTAGGAAATTATTTTTACCATTTTGCAATAAATGTGAAGAATAGAACCAAAGGTCGTCCAGAATCTCCCACACACCTCTCCTCGATGACGCCGCTCGCCATTTTTTCCTAAATGGCAATATTGACAAGATCAACATGACAAACGCCGTCGTCATCCATATTTCCCAAGAAAGTCCACTGATCGAGAACTGAAGCTTCCCTCTATCCTTTCCACTTTTAACAGCGGTTACGAGCTCGAAACTTCCGGTATTACATGGCGTACCCCAGTGCGTGTTATTCTTAGTATCCCTCAGCACAAAGGCGTATAATCCGGCATCAACCATCTAAAACGTTTAAACAATAGACAAGTCAGTTTATTTTGATACGATTTCAAATAATTTATAAAAACAATCGTTTTAATATTTGCGGTTACGTTTAGTTGAAATCTGCCTAGCCTACTC
Organism: Leiobunum rupestre; assembly: GCF_980474605.1. NCBI lineage: Eukaryota > Metazoa > Arthropoda > Arachnida > Opiliones > Sclerosomatidae > Leiobunum > Leiobunum rupestre. The sequence continues at coordinate 67,770,471 of NC_143388.1, forward strand.
CACGGGTGGAACATCATATCAATATCCAAAAAGGTGACTTTCACGTAATAAATATTGTTGGGGAATATAAAGAGCGGCATTTAAGACGTCATGAAAAACGACCGGAACATTTTAGTAAGATATGTGATAAAGTTCATACTACAAGTTGTTACCGTGTTGCACTTTAATTTGGCTGGTTATGCCCAGCCAAAGAAAATGAGTAGAGGGAAGGTGTAACGTAAATTTGTCGTCTGTTCATGGTAGTTTCACTTATTTATAGAACAACTTACATCATTTTCAAATGCATTAAACCAAGAAGCTTTTCCATTAGGGTTAATCTCATATTTCATATCTTTCTCACTGACGTAACGAAGTCTAAAAAATGCAAAAGTAGTTAGCATACTGCGCGGGTATAGAAGAAAAAAGTAATATCTGAATTATAACAGTAAAAGCGTGACATCGAAATAAACGCGTATTTGATAATTTTAGTTAAAAACGTCAACATTTTTTTTTATAAAACTAACTCTTACTCTTACAAAGTGATGTGAAATATCTCATTATAAAATTGAAAATTGTTTGAGCAGAAAAGACCTAATATAGTATCAATTGGAGATCACAAGTAATATTGAATAAAGGGATTAAATACAATTAATTACTAATAAATTTGTATACCGTAGACCATTTTTACATCAATGTTTTTTTTTGGAATCATAACGCAAATCGGGATTTGGCAACACTATCTCTTATATAATCCTCAATGTTTGTGTGTTCGTGGACCGATAGTTTTCTCCTCCTCCCTCTCGGTCTGCGAACGGGCGATCGTCCTAGTTTTCTCCCCCCTCGCTCTCTCTTGAACCCGTTCCGGTTGTCCCCTACGTTTTCGCTCTCCCGCAGCCGATAATTAGTCCCAGGCCAACAATTATAAAGGCTCCAAATATAGCAAATTTAGCAAGGAAAACTGCGTATGGAAAGTAAGCGAGTTTTGCTTTTCTCCCGTATTCTTTACTGTATTATTTTTTGGTATTCTTTCGCGTATTGAAAGTTAGCGAGTTTCGCTGGGTTTTTTAAATCTTAGTTAGCTTTTCAGTCGGCTAATTAAAGAACAAACTCAAAGTTAGCTCTCCCAAAAGTTATAAGAAGAATTGTCGGAAGGAAATAAAAAGTTTTCTGAAGACCATTTTGTTATGGAGCCGTCCTTTCATTGCGTACAAATCAAAAAGACCTCGGGCGAAGCTGGGTATTAAAGCTAGTTTTCAAAAAAAACCAACCTTGTGTTTGGTATGTTATGTAGAATGAATTGAAGCACGTTGAATGATAACAAGCCGTACGGCTTAAAGATGTTCGTCATGAGATCTCGAACAATATCTTTCTTTTCCCTTAAAAAGTTTTCCAAAAGAGACTGTTCGAATGTGAACAAAATTTAAAACGCAGAATTATTTATTAGAGATACTGGAGACAAAAAAAACATCATATCTCTTTACAAAAAAGTTTTAACACTTAATTTTATAAGCAATTAGTTAAGTAGTCAACATTTTTTTGACTAGAATGCCTATTTGATCCATATCGTCCCAGCTACTCTTTCAGTTTCTAATATCTTAAAATTCTGCAAGGGTTTATCTTTTGGAACCTGTTAAGATTTTTTCATTCTTTTGTTCCTAAGACTATTTTAGAATATTATGAAAAATAACAAGTAAAAATATCGGAACCGAGCTTAATCTACAGGGGGTTTCGGATAAGCATGTCGTGAACTCTAGGGCATGTTTTTTGGGTCCAGATGAGTCGAAAATGTCTAAAGAACGTGGGTACTACATTGCTTCGATTCAAACAAAAAATACCGACTAAAGCGACTTAAATCGCTCAAATGTACAAACGATATTCTACCTTGAAACAAATTGTTTGCATTAAAGGGAATATAACCTCAAGTCTTGTTTCAGGTTTTTTTATGTTTTTTATGTTAACAATTTCAGCGGGAAATCACTGACTAGCGCCAAAAATATCTGAAGCCATAGGAGGGAGTGGGAAATGGTCGAAGTGTTGGTGTTCCACACCAAGAAACCTGAGGTTATATTCCCTTTAAATATGCATTTGTTTTTATTGACGAAACGATTCAATTATTAACAAGTGGCACAGGTTGATAAGTTAACTGTTAGCAGTAGGTTTCGTTTGATAATGTTTTTAGTAATGCCAATATAATTTGAATGATTCTATACCATTCAATAAACCTAGTTGTTAATTGTTTAGACACCATCATCTGTTACTTCTTAAATAAATTTGATTAAAGACACAATTAACAACAAATACAGGCTTGAACGAATGCGTGGGCCCATCGAATGAATGCTTTAAGAACTCAGTCAAAATAGCTGGCGTGTTTTTAATTTGACTCACACTCTTCAAATAACCCCAGAGAAAACAATCGAACGGGTTGAGATCGAGCCGGTGACGCAATTGGTTCACATCGTCCTATCCAATTGAAGGAAATATGCTGGTGTTCCAATATGTATTAACTATATTTGTCATTTGTTTCATAAAGGCATATGTCTTCAAGTAACTTAGGTAAATTTTCCTTAAGAAAACATAAGTGAGCTTGACCATATATCGTAGGTGATGAGACGGGGGTATATAAATAAAGATAACGAATGTTGTTGCCGGCTTGTTCTGTTTGCTGTGTTTTCGCTATTTTTCTTTTTCCAAATTTCTCAGATAATCTACCCCGATTTTTTCAACACCCCCGGTAAGTATTTTAACGGTACGGGGGTATATAAATCTATTAATCCATGTCAGGATAAAACGGCCCTTAATGGGTCGGAGTGTGCAATAACTAGTGGCATTTCCGAGGAGACGGGGCTCATGTAACCCATAAGGTTGGTGGTGCACTGGGATATGTTAGCTCCGATCAAATGATCCTATCTCCACCTCCGACTTCGGTCAGGTATGAGCAGGGTACTGAGCTTCGGTTCAGGCTAACGGAGAGGGTCCGTGCAAACTGGCCGCCTCGGCGGATTAGTTAGCCTGCTCTGGGGCGGCGGGACTCCGTATGAGGGCACAGCGGTCCTGTTTCCCGGTCTTTGAGGGTTCCACCGTGATCTCCGGTCCCAGTTGTGCCGGGTAACTAGGACTGCTGTGTGCCCGTCGTTCCCCTTAAGGAGCTCTTTCCAAAGGGTTTGACTCCTCACCTACGTAGGTAGAGTGTCGGATGGAGTTGCTACAGCATCCACTCTTAATCCCACTGCAATGTGCGAAGTGGACCACCCATTGCTGCACCTTCTGCTGTGCTGTGTGGCTTGCGTCAAACGTGCGACCATAAGTAGTAGGGTTCTGCTACTAATGCTAGATTGGTCACCTGTCCTGGCTAGGGGGACGCTTGCGTAGGGCACTATGATGATAGGCCTCCGGTGGTATGGTCTTTGTAATTAGGTACACCGGGCTATTAATTCTGACACACTGTCAGGATACAACATTTGAAATAATCGACTCACTTCACGTGCATTTCGTTGACCCACTCCGTAGTATAATTCCATCAAAATTGTCGTCTACCACCTATCGTTCACAACATAAAAATTTCAAAACGGTGAAAAATGTCACGATTTTTCTAAAAACTCTAAACGAAAAGGGTCCTCTACGAGAGAATATATCCTGATACTTTCACATTTCTAGCAACTATAGTTTTTGAGAAAAACGCCTGGGCCGATCAAATTAATACACCCTGTATATTAATAATTTTGGTTCAATTGATGAACAACTGGTTATTATATGTTCTAAACTAACTCTCTATCACTTTGTCTTACAGTTTAACAATTTTGAGAAGCTTTCACAAGTCGGCCGAGGAGACCTGGGTGGGCAAACCAATAAAAAAGCACTTCAGGCCATGTGATTTCCTATCGTTTGATAGACGGAAATTATCAAAGGTAAAATAGGTTAGCAAAACACGGCGAACATTATTCTTTTAAATTATTCAAATTAGTGGAAAAATGATATAAAGAAATTCGTGAAATGGGATTCAATTGTGTTTATTTTAGGCAATTCATATCAAACATGTGGGTAGTTTAGGCACCAAAAGTCATGTAAATTCGCAAATTCATAAAACAAAATACCTATGAATGTAATTTTGCAGAACAGAAATTAATAGAATATGTCATTCTCGAATTTTATATTATCTCAGTGATTAAATTTGTATTTTCTCACGTCGCCAATGTCGCCGTCAAAGGAACAGAATGACGATAATAAAATGAAATTAATATTGGGAATTATAAATTAATTAATTTGTTAAATAAGTGAAACAGAATTTAAAATAAACTAATTTCAAATATCACGCCCAAAATAGAAAAAGGGGTGCTATGGCACCGCCTATTTACCAGACAGAGCTGAAACATTGCGCCCCCTGTTAACATGACAGAGCTGAAACTTGCACACAGTTTTGAGATATAGAAGTAATAAAGGTGTAGTAATTTTTTAAACACAGATGCGCAAGGGTATCGTTCGGTGCTAAAATGAGACTTGACCCTTGGAGGAAAGAAGGTGTCCAACCTGTGGAAGCTATGATCTGGGAGGACGTATTACGGGAGTGGTCTATACGCTTTATAAAGCTAGTCCGGTTTCTCTCTTACATTGAGAGAGAAACTGAAGAGAGACGATCTGGTTTTTTGGGTATCACGCATGCGCGTCACAGTGACGTTATTTCCAAGAGTAGCTTCCGCTCTGTCAGCTGTCTAGAAAACGCGGGTAAAAATATTGTTTTTATGCAAGGCTTAACCGTCGTGTTTTGGTTATTATTTAACTCTTAAATTCGTTATTTAAAAATGCCTAAAAACAAAACTTGTTATTACAAAGACTGTCGAAACTGTAGCCGGTCATATGGCAAGGAATATATGGAAGGAATATGTTTTTTCCCTTTCCCAAAGCCGAAATCTCAGCTCGAAAAGTGTAAACGTTGGATTAGGGCCAGTGGTAGACCAGATTTTTTTACCCTTGATCGTATTAAAAGTCATCATTTTATATGCTCTGAACATTTTGTGGGTAATAAAGGACCCACAAATGATTTCCCTGATCCTATGGAGTATCACCCTACAAAATATATGATTGTAAGTTTATTGCCTCAAATTTAATCTAATTGTCCTAAGAGTTAATTTTGGTTAAATATTACTATTAGGATCCTAGAGAAACATCCAGTAAAGATGACCAAGTAACATGTAGACAAAATAAACCCAACAATGACATAAACATCCTTCAAGATGAGACGGTTCTTCAGCCTACCTTAAATTACGAGATAACCAAATTGTTCGAGTCTCATCTGTGGTAACAATAGACAGAGTAGGTGCTCAAATTGCGCAAGATTAAGAGCCCTTATTACGATGAAAATGTCAAGGGAGAGAAAAAAGAATGACGCAACAGTTAAGAAGAAATCCAAGACCATTGAAAAACTGAGAAAAGAAAAACAGTCTCTAAAGAGTAAAATAAATAAGCTTCAAAGAAAAGTTGAGAAATTGATGCGTAAAGAGAAAGTTGAGCCATTTGAAGATATGTTTTTATGGATACGTGATGATGAACCATTCTGCACCAAAGTTAATTTTTTGAAAATTTTAATGAAGCAGCAAATGGAATTAATGAAAACAAACCAGAAGATACCACGTAAGAGGCATCCTGCCATAATAAAACGGTGTTCTTACGTTAAAACCAAATCAACATCGGCCTATGAAGCGTTCAGGGAAGTGATTCCACTACCAGCTCCCAGAATTTTATATCCATATACCTCAATACTAACTACTAAAAGTGGGTTTTCCGATGAAGGAATTCAACAAATGAAGGAAAAAATTGACCTAAAAAATGTGGATGAGCACCAAAAATATTTTTCTCTCATAGTTGATGAAATGAAGATCAAAGAAGATCTTGTCTATAAAGCCAATACAGGTGAAATAGTTGGATTTACTCATCTAAATGAAGCAGGTGATAAGCTAAAATCAGAGGAGATCAAAAAGACTGGAGAACCATCAGCTGATCTCCCAGTGGCGAGTCACGTGATGGCTATAATGGTCAGAGGTCTTACTACAAATTTCAAGCATGTTTTGGCCTACTTTCCATGCCACGAAATGAAAGCCGAAGAGTTGTTCTCTATTATGCAAGAAACTTGTGAAAATAGTGGCTTTAAGATATTGACAATCGTATGTGATAAATCGGCCATCAACCAAAAATTTATAAGAATGAGTACTGATATGGATACAGAAAAGGGTGTCGCGTATAAAGCTAGGAATCCTTACGCTCCTAGAAGTGACCCTCGTGATATTTTCTATATATCCGATCCCCCCCATCTAATCAAAACTGTGAGAAATTGTTTTTACCACAGCGCTTTCAATAATACACGTTTGTTAAGAAAAAATGGGAAACATATATTATGGTCTCATGTAGTGGAGATGTTCCAAAAGGACTCGTGTACCCATTTAAGATTGTGTCCTAAATTGACCCTAGACCATATAAATCTTAACAGCTTTAGTACAATGAGAGTGAAACTGGCAACACAGATTTTGAGTGCGACAGTAGCAGCGGCTGTGGAAAAATTGGTTGGTGAAGAAGCTGCGGAAACTGTTAAATTTATAAGACTCTTTAATAAGTTTTTTGACATAATGAACACGAGAAATTTGTGCCATGGAAGATTGAAGAAAAATCCAAATTTGGATGATGTTAGCACGGAAACAGATGAAAGATTCAAGGTATTTATATGCTGATATTAATATATATATCTATATATTTATCAATGTGTATCGATATATATACATTTATCAATGTGTATCGATATATATATGTTGATCAATGTGTATCGATATATATATATTTATCGATATAAATGTATTTATTTATAGATATTTATTTATCGATATAGATATATTTATCTCTATATACATAATTTTAATTCAGATTTTATATTTACAGTGGCTGGGAGAGGATTTCATTAACTATCTTAAAGAATGGAAAGAAGAGGCTGAAAGCCAAGATGTTCCAGCGGAAGGTATTGCAAAAATGCAGCTGAGCCGTACAACCTTAGAAGGACTACCCATAACAGGTAAATAATTTAATATCAACAAGAGACATTTGAACTAGTATTTATATTACCATAACCTTTTTAGTTTTTTCTGTGATGGAGCTGTACAATTTTTGTTATCGAAAGGAGCCCCATTTGTCTTAACAGATAAATTTAATCAGGACCCATTAGAAAGGCATTTTGGCAAACACCGTCGCTCAGCAGGTTGCAATGAAAATCCAGATTTATTAAATTTTGGATTTAGTGAAAGAAAGTTTAAAATCATGCGTCCTCTTATAAATAAGACCAAAATTGGTAACACAACAATATTTAAAAAGGGCAAAAATTTGTAGGATTTTAATTTTAATGCATTTTATTTTTATTTAATAAAAACATGTCATAATGTTGGCTTCTTAATATCACAAAATTATGTCAGTTAACCTATTTAAATATTGCAAAAGCCCTTAAAACATTTTTAGGTGTATTTTATAATATTTACTGCTATATTAGTTAAAGGTATTTGCTACCCTATTTCCGAAACCACGTATTTGTTTAGGAAATAAGGTCGCAAATTTAAACTCTCAATATTAGGAACTTTCAAAATAGGAACATTTGTCTTTAGTTGATCACAAAATTTAAGCTCTTAGATTTAAGTTTTTAATAGGAGGAACTTGCGCTGGTATTTTCTTTCATGGTTCTTCGTAGCCCCTTTTTCTTCGCTAACGAAGCTTTCTGTGCTTCACACATTTTAATTTTGACAAAATTTCGAAGAGCTTTCCCTCGACAATTTATGTATGTATCGTATAAAATAGCTTTGGCTCTGTCCCAGTGTGTTAAGTCATTCGGTCCCCAAAGCTCGTCAAAATCATCGTTCACTTTATTCTTTCTTTAACTTTGGCTCTCTTTTCATTTGCCAGATATATAATAGATTCAAAATATGGTTTTGCTATCATATCTAATTTCTTGAAAAAATTGAATGCTGTATTGGTTAAGCAGACTAATCCACCTCTGCTTATTGATTCCGTCCAATTTGCCAAATTTTCTGTCACATTTTGTTTTTGAATACAATTTTCAAAAAAAATTAATAATATTGCTTTTTCGTAACGCTTTGATATCTTTCTTATAATATACCAGCCAATGTGATGGATAGCATTGTTTTCTTTTTGGGTTACTTCCCTTTCAATTAGAACAGCATTTTTGGTTGAACCTAGCGCTGCACTCGTACAGTCGGGTTTAGCCATAACCCACTTTCTTAAAGTTTCGTCAAAAAAACATTTTACCCAATTTGCTATTAGTAAATCCAAATCATCATCGGTTATATTTTTAGCCCCTTCCATTGCTTGGAAAACTTGTACTAACTCGTCTAGTAATTCTCTATCATTTGAAAGAATTCTAGTTTGGATCATGAAAGTAGCTTTGTCTTTTATGCGCTTTTCACTGAGTGAGCCTAGTTTTTTTAGGATATTATAATTCAAACGAAACGACGCATTTTTGAATATATCCTTCAAATACATAGGCAACGAAATGGATTTTAACATAATATGTCGAACGTTTTCTACTAATTCCAGCTCATGATTTTCAAAAAAAACAACATCAAACTCTGAAAAAAAAAAAATTTTATTAAGACTTGTCTCTTTGAATGAACTTTTTTCAAGCAGAGGTGGACAAAACGTGTGAGCGCTCAATTTTGAACATGGCTTGCAAAGCCTTCTCAAAAATGAGCGCTCACAATTTTTGCCCTCCACTGTTTTCAGGTTACTTACCATGTGATCCAAAATTCTTAGCAAAATACAGTTTTGGTTTTTCACTCTTTGGAGGTGTAGCTTTTGTGGGTTCTTTTTTAAGAGATAAGTCTAACGGAGCATTGGCATATAACGATGAATTCTCATCAATATCAATATCCTTAAATATAAAACATAAATTAAAACGCATGTCTATTAAATTTAGGAATTCATGTTCACTTACCACACAATCTAAAACTCCAAAGTCAGGTAAAGGAATTTTACCGCCATTAAAATGTCTTGAGCAGACATAGTGTCTTTTATTAATCTTTTCTGGAACTAAATCAGTTCGGCCACATGCAATTATCCAACTTTTACATTCTTCTAATTTTGTTTTTGGTTTTGGAAAAGGGTGGAAAACTACATTTATCATTTCAACCATATCTTTCAATTTAGTACTACTTTTGCAATTAATATAGCAACATTTTTTTACGGACACCATTTTCTAAAGCCAATTTAAACTACGTCCGTCCTTGGATTAAGAATTTGTTACCTGTCCTTCCAGTTCAATAACTACAGGTTAACCCTTTGCAAAAATTTGAAATCGGTGTACTGGCGAGTTGCGTACCAAACTTGCGCAGTAGAGATTAAATTGCCTCTGATAGAAATTTGTCGACGCCTCCGATTGTATCAACTTCCGAACAACCCCCCAGCTATACCGTCGACCACTCCCGTAATACGTCCTCCCAGCTTTGATGACGAGATTCTCGCGTCAGAAAGGCCACCGTTCGTTGGCTCCACGTGTTTACGGGGGGGTCAGACGTTTTTTGTATACTTTTAGTTTCGTTTTGGAGTAAACATCCGGGGATAAAACTCTGCCCTAGACATGGGCTATAAGCGGGGAAAATGTGCTTTGGACTGGGTCACAAAGAGGAAACACTTTAATTAGCACCATACTGGCGACGGATTTGTTTGATAGGGAATAGGAAATCCGTTGAAGACGCGTAAGTGCGATGATTTCATCGCAATTTTTAGTGGCGTACGATATCGTACCATTCGGTCACTCTCCCTTTAAGGGGGTTGGTCAAAGGGAGCGAAAATTAACGGCATGCGTGAGGGGGCGTAAAAAAAGAGTTCTACCGAATGAGACCAACCCGCCCACCCTCAGGAGACACGAGTTTAATTCAAACTTCCGGCCCAACTAACTGCTCGATGAAATATTCAAACAAAAAACGCGCCGAAACTTTCGGACAAGTGCGACATCTCTGGACCAGCTATACAAACTAAAAAATTGTTCAAGGCTAAAAGTTCAAGCAAGATTACCCAAAAGGACCACGTTGCTCACTTGAATAAGGTATCGGTTTTGGAGACTACGGGGTCAGAAATCTCGGTTCTAATCCCGGTATGGTCTAAATTAAAAATTATTTTTCGTAGCTCCGTCTACCGGGTTGTCTACTTCCACGGCAAACATGCAAACAAACAAAAAGACAACACCTAACGACATTCCGTTCATAGCAATAGTGTCACTTCGAATATATATTCGATGTGAAACTAAAAACGAATAGGATGAGGTGGACCATTTGCGTGACCGGCTTGATCTCCCGATATTAACCAGAGTGACTTGTTTCTCTGGGGTCATTTGAAAGACTAAGTGTGCGAGACGGAAGAAAAATATAACATCTTGGTTTTTGAATGGTATCGAGTCATTGAAATTAGGTTGGCATTACTAAAATTATTATCAAACGAAACATATTGTTGGCATTTACGACTTATCTGAACACAAAGAACACACCCACGAGTGAACGACATGCTTACCCGAAACACTCGGTATATTGTCAGATTTATGTTGGTACGAAAAAGATGAAAGTAATTTTTTAGAATAGGATAAAATAAGAAACAATCTATATCCTAATTTTCTTAGAAAACTTTAAAACACCGTACTAAGATTCTTGAAAAATATTTTTTTATGTATTTGAGAATAAATACGCTAATATCCAGGACATTTTTATACATTTTCTGAAAGTTGATATAATGTGGCAATAAGAATATTTTCGGCAGCTTTTCAATTATTTGAATGTGTAAACTAATTAAATGAATCCAACCTAATATAAACCTAATTAAATAAAAGCATGCATAAATCTTTCTTACGCAAATTATTCTTAAATTACAAACTTCAATCGCTACTTTTCACAAAACAGTCGATACTCGGTAAAAATTAATTATTTTTTATTTTACTATAGCTAAAACATTTTACTAATTCGTTTCAACGGCCTGGCCATGTTTTATCGAAATAATACCTACTTCGGGAACAGTCCACCGTAAAGTAACTATTTGTGAGTCATTCATCGCTGTTCAGTTGAATTGAAAGTTGCAAAATGTTTCAAATCTATTTTAAAATCCCTAAGAAATATTAATCGTTTTTAATAAAATTTCTAAGATTATAAACCTAATGTTAATTCTTCCAATTACTTAGTGGATTGCGAAGTTGAAACGGTAATCAATTCGGTGATAGCTGAGGTGTGGCTGAAGACCTTTAATATTTTTATCTGTCACTACAATTTAGTATTTATATAATATTAATTTAATAATGAAATTGTTTCTGTAAATGAGGGCGGAACAAAAATCAATCAGATTTTGATAGATCGTGTTTAGTCATGGAATACGAAAAAAGTTTACAAAATTGTCGGAAATTGTTATTTTTGAGTGATCAATGCTCATATTGCAGATACAAAATAGAGTTACCCTTTCTTTTAAGAAAATGTTCTTAGCAATTCACTAGTGGTCTCAAAAACGAACCTTTTCAAAAATCGTTTTACGGTCCCTAAAGTGAGATGGAAGTAATGAGAAAATTTTAAATTTCCAATATGATTTTATTGTAGCAAATAGTGATTTAACGATATAAAAAACCTTTGATTTGTTATTTATGTTTCTTTCTCGCGGTCCTCGGGCAGCGCCAGCTAATTTACGTTGCATTTTTGAAAAAAGAACGTGAAAATGTTTGACTAAATATTCAATAAAACTACTTCCGTCGGAATCTTTTTGAAAAATAATTCGCAATCTTATCTTTTCTTTGAGATTTATTTTTGTTTGGAATAACTTTATCGATTGCTTACTCACCAAACAGCGGGAGCGTAGGCTCATTTAATGTTTATAGTTGTGTGTCACGATGAGCGTATTCGAGCTTTCTGTTCCAAGCTTCAAGCACTAACAATATAGAAACAATAAAAATCAGCTAAGTTAATACCCCTAAACTATTTTACATTTTCTTTAAAACAACTTTCTTGGTCGCGTATTCACCATTGATCCAAACAGTGGTATTCGGAGCTCATTTAATGTTTCTAGTTTTCCTGTCACTAAGAGATAAGTAAAGCTTCCAATTTGAAGCTTCGAGAAGAGAAATGCAAATGTACGCGTAGATAAAAGGCGAATAATAACATTGAGACGCTGCTTAATAATGCAAACTTTAATTCTAGGAACACTAAACTACTTGCTTGCACGTGATAATTATAAATATAAGAATTAAGTAACGTGAGCTGAGAATGTGTATGTGCACCTATAGCCTCTGCTTTTGTGATTGACTGACTGTATTCTCGCCTGCCATAACAAGGCGAGTGCTGTGTCTTCCCCTTTTAACAGTCTTCTCCTTTTCGTATAATACGAAGTGAACAAAGTGCCGATTTCATATTCTCAGTAAACGTTTATTCATCCTTGCAACTTGTGATTATTTCATAGAATAGTTACCATGGCAAGAAAGTTTGACGACTTAAGGTTACTCGTCGATTTTTGTATTACTTAGAATTCTTGTTCTAAAGGTTTCACAAAAGTCAAATATTGCGGCCGAACTGCAATGCTATATCATTCCTATTTATAGGATAAAACCCTATATTATTACAAAATATAAGTTTTTTAAATGAGAAATAAACCGTGCTCCTATATACAAAACCGTTGATCCTACTCTCGATTGCAAAACCTTTCAAATAAATATTGAACGCCACGGTTTCAGATTCTATTTTTCATGGCGTTTTAATTCCTTAAAAAAAATCTGGAACGGTTATAGTTTGCGTTTCTCCTAAATTTGTGTCAGTTCCCTAATATTACTACTAAAACCAAAAGTATGTAACACATATTAAGGCGCCTTTAGCGCAACGAATCATTTGGTTTTTTAGACGTCCAATATCCGTCCCACAATCTAAATTGGGTATTAATCTGTAAATTTTTTAAATAAACTTTTTCTAAATAGTCGGAATAAGCTGTAAAATATTTTGGGGGAAACTCGTCGCTCTCGCGTCAATTGTATTGTATTTCGTGGAATAGAAACTTACGCTCCTAGCTCAATCGGGGTAATGACGTAGTAATGTTACGAGGTCCCGAAACATTGTAGAATGATCAGACGTTGGAGGAACGATAGCGCTTCTAAAAAAAAAACCCAAGTTTGGTGGCATGTGCACGTGAGAGCCCGTGATCCGCGGGTCGATGGTTATTGAAGGGTCGAGCGAAAGAACCACTATCTCGGGAGCCGGGGTCTCGACGAACGAATAACCTTGTTTCCGCGCTCAAAGAAGCTCTATGGGGTCCTGCCCGCAATGGACCAGTTGTAGCGGTTTTCAACGACCATTCCGCAGGCGTATCGTTAGACGTCGGTCGGTTAGTCACAACCAGCAGGAAGATCACCTCACCGTGGAACAACCAGCCGTAGCCATTGCCCGTCGCTGATAGATTCGTATCCTGCCAAAGACCATCATCGAATTCGTCAACGAAACACCAAGTGTAGAAATTTAAGGATTTATTCCAGTGTTTCTAACAAGACTCTCTATTTTTAGTAAGTACTGAAGAATTTTAGTTATTTTACTGGTATACTTTATTTAACTATCAAGTCGTGTTCTATCTATAACTATAACTATCATTGCCTACAACGTTTTTCTACGACAAATTGTTTTCTTTACCCGTTAAAGGTTTATAATTTTCCTGCTCCACCTTCGGATTATTGGTTTTTTTTTAAAGTGCCGCTCAAGGGAAGGAGAAGCGCCTTAAAGCTGTGCATGATAACATAAATTTTCCATACCTTAACCCGCGGATTCTACGTCGCCAATTCGAATCCCGAGCCTCTTACAAAGATCTCAAAATGCTCTACAAAAGGATATTGGAACTTTCACAAATACATAAAAATATTATTAACATCAATTTACAACTAATTATATCCTTTTAACATATTTTTCGTACAACAATTCCAATTACTAATAATACTGAAATTGAATCTTACACAATTAATTAATTTTACTCTTATTTTAATTCTTGACGTTCTAAAGTTTAGTTTCGTTCTTCGTATTTGGTTCAGAGGTGGGCAAACATTGTGAGAGTGCTTTTTAGAAAAGCCTCTCGAAACGAGTGAGCACTGCAAATACGAAGGTCGGTTGGTCTTGTTAAGCGAGAAAGAGAAATTGAGCCAGCTCAGGGTGCTCGCCGATTAGTTCGCTCAGTCAGTGATTTTTCACGGCGCGGTGAGCGAGATCGGCCGATCGACGCGCTAGCCTGCTCAATTTTAAGCGCCACTTCCCCTAGCGGCGGGATAATTCGTTCACTAGAAAGCGCTGACGGCGGGCTGAGTGAGATCACGCCGAGAGAAGCGCTAGTTTTTTAACATTGGAATTTATCATCCAACTGAGCGACGGGGTAAACTTTTTCCCGGAATGAGCTCAAAGCGCTGTGAGAAAAAAGTTTCATTTTTCAGCAGGTACAGTACTATTACTTTTTTCAGGTATTAATTTATAATTCTCTAGATGAGAGCTTGCAGTTATTGCAAATGCCATCAGGATTTAATAAATAGCTTACTACCGTTTTTAATTAAGAGAAAGGTAAAAATATCAGAATAGTTTTATTATCGTCCCCCCCCCCCGGAAACAAAGATACAATACTTACTGGTTTGCCTTAATACGGAAAGGGTTTCTTGCGATAGCAACATTTTTTTTCCTTTCTCCCGATCCGTATTCACCTGGAAGATTCTCCAACTCTTGTTCCCAGTCGTCTAAGTACCCTATAAACTCGTCATCAAGCCACTGAAAAAGAAAGGTTAAAGTAATCAGAACCTCCATTTATCAAACCAAATTGTTTCTTATTTTCAAACGTTCATAATTTATTTCAGATAATGCCATCTTATTTTCTTTTTTTTTTTGTCATATGCCCCGTTGAAGTTTGCGGTGTTAAAAATGTCAAAGCATTTGTCATATATTTTGATGAATTTTATTGTTTCATTATATTTCTCTTCACCATTAAAAGTTGAGCCAATTGCATTTGCTACTGTAGAACTAATCACATGAGATGCGTTTCTGACACTCATCTTGCTGTATGAATTCAAATATACATGGTCAATCGTCAATTTGTGTGCTTATCTTAGATTTCCAGAATTTACCATTTATTTTTTATACAACTCTTTCACAGGATTCCAAGTAATATTTTGACTATTTTTATACATGAACCTAACCGTTTAATTAATTCTTTAAAGTAATACATTTCTGTTACAAATATATTTTATAAATAAATAATAAAGGCTTGTGGGTAGAGGACTGTTTATATAAATTAATTTTGAGTCGAACGCGATGGTACAGTATTAATGTACAGATTTCAAATGAAAAATAAAAGTAAACAAAATAGCTTTACAAGTCTTTACTATTACTAATTTCATCATAGTTATTTTCAATCCAAAAAAGTAGCTGTCTTTTAAACTGAACATTTTTTTTTTTCAATTTGAGGGGTAATAAGTTAAACAATTTTGGTCCGATGTGGGATATTTCTTTTAGAATCTTACTTTTATGGGCTTTTGGTATTATCATGTTTACAAAGTTTGAGTATCTCGCGTCATAATTACATTTATACATGTTACAGTCAAGTTTGGCTTTAAACATTTGAACTAATATTGATTTAGAAAACATTTGGTTAAGTCTTTTAACCCCAAATAGTTTAAATGCACTAGTACTTGAGAAATACCTGCTCTTATTAATAGATGTTTTTATAATTTTATTTTGGGTTTTAATTAAAATATCTAGAGTACTAACTCCAGCACTGCACCACACAATTAAACCATATCAGAATTAGACTAGGAGAAGTTACTACAGAGCGTAAAATTCTGGAAACGTAAATGCCCTATAAAAGCGTGGGGGGCAAGTTTCTTTCTGGTTGAAAACTCCCCCCCTCAATAAGAGAGAAGATTCTCGAGGGACGCTGGGTAACGATACCGCCATCTAACGTGAGCTAACGAAATTAAAATAACGTACGTTTTACAAGGCTTAGATATTAAGTGTTGTTAGACATGAAACGGTGGGACTGCGATGACACCTATTTACCTCAGTTACTAATATATTATATAATATATTCGTCCGCTACTTTGTAAATTTTATGATTTATTCACTCTTTATACATTCTTAAGAAAACGTTTTATTTTATATTGACCTTTTTCTTTAATTATCTTTGTAAATTATTTAACTGATATTGTTTCATTAGAATCCTTACAGCTAAGAAAACTTGTCTCTTCTAATATTAGAAATTCTCTTTGAAATGTTTTATGGTTGTACAAAGGATTTTAACTCATTAAAACACTTAAGACGCGCAAGGTCTAGCATATTACTTCAGAGCACATCACTTGTCGATAAATAAGTCCAGTTTATGACGTTTATGGGAATATAATTACAGATCTTGCCCGTTATTTTATTTCACTACTTTTATGGCCTAGAGTAATATAGGACGTGACGGTTTGTTTAAAGGACCTTGCAATTTTTAACCGAATGGTTTTTGGGTGGATATCTTTTGTATTGGCCTTTGGTAATGGCATTGAACCATTAAAGTGATATTTCAGATAAAGTGATATTTCAGATAAAGTGATTTTTACGTCATCTAGTCATTTGTTTTTTTTTGTGATTGTTTATTCGTCATCGGACATTACGTGGCCAAAAACAGTAGAATTTTTGGCCAAGAAATTTTTTAAAGAGTGGTTTTTATATTTTAATCTTAAAGTACCATATAGACTAGGGCCAGAAGTAAATTAACTAATGATAATAATAATCAGATAGGCTAATACCCAAGGCACCACCTAAGGCTTAAGTCATCTAGCGACTTATAATGCCTTTCAACAGGTGGCTGGGTTACAAATAATTAAAGCGTTACTTGCACGATATTTCATCTATTGAATTTATAAAGACATTAATTTTTTTCTTATAAAATAAGACCTATAGATTTAAAAAAATACTGTTTAAATTAATTAAAAACTTCGTAATAATTTAAAATTAATCGATAAACATTTGACTTTTTTGCGCCAAGGGGACGTCTAACGGCAGCTGGCGGTACTTCAAATTTCGCGAAAGCCAGTCTACGTCACATTTTACGTCACCTCGCAGTCATGTGATTTTAACTTTCTTCAGTCGTCTGCTTTAGTGGTTTTCGTTGGTGATTACTAGTGTTATTTCATTCCTTATTAGTGTTTTTAACCATTAGTTTTAAATGAAAAATTTCTCTTTTTTTTTCTTATGGATCTTCTTCTTTTGATCTTAGAGAATTCATAACTCTTATTCGCTTAAATTGTACAATAATAAATCGTCGGACTTCGAAGGTAGGCCTAGGCTGCAATAATCTGATTTCGACTTTTCAAGTTCAACTATTTCTATCAGTTTATAACTTCCAAGAACTGCGGCAGTTTCGTTATTGTTTTTCGTAATATGGCTAACATTGTTCGTCCATGTGTTGCGCCAGATTGCAATAACCATAGTAACAATCCCTGGCCAATTTTGGCCAAAAATATGGACTTATTTTTTCCGTATTCCCAAAAAATGAGACACTACGCAATAATTGGTTGGAAAGTATGGGGAATCCCAATTTTAATGTTTTACCAACAAGCCGCGTTTGCTCTTGTCACTTCACGCCAGATAGCTATGAAAGAAATCCTCTTGCTTTGGTTGATTAAACAAATCAGATGTGCATATGCCAGGACGGTTAAAGCGTGATTCAATTCCAACACTGAGAGAAAAAAACTGTAGAATTTACAGAAATATTTTACAGCACACGTTCTTATATTATTAAATACAGTGCTGTACTGCTTAAATTACTATATTCGAGAAATATTTACAGTATAAATTACAGGATGTTTTTAGGATTTTAAAATACAGGGGCTTCATGTAGTATTTATTGTTGAATAGTAATATATTCATACGTTTTCAGTACATATTACTATTTGTTTATAGTAAAAATTGAAGGTTTGTTTCAGATATTTGTAATAGAGGACAGCCATGTAGTTTCTATGGTAGTAATGTTATATATGTATATATTTGTTCAATACATATTACTAGGTATTTACAGTAAAAAATGAAAAAGATTTAAGCTATTTAAAATACAAGTAGTTTCTGTAGTTATTGTGGTCGAAGATGAATTGCTACCAAACAATAATAATCCATAAAAATTAATTATTTGTTGTGAATCAACCAATATGAAGAAAAGATTTTTAGCGACATCTCGTAAAAGCACCAATGGAGTCATATTTTTAATTACCTATCAAATGAAAACCAATTAATGTTTATACATTTAAATGCAAATTCATCGCATTAGTGTTTGTGGTTTGAACTAAGTTTAATACGTGTCTGGATTCTGAGCCAATGAGTTGCATTACTATGTTGTGCACGTGTTTATAGCTCTTGCTTGGGATTCTAGTTCTGCTGGAGCTTTTTGGTATATATTTAGCAAATTTGTTGAATATTTTTTCCAATTTAAGTACCTTATTGCTTAAAAATTAAGTGTACATAAAATTATTTTAAAAAGGGTCGTAAGAAAAAATAAAATAAATAATATTTCCTGGCTATGTTCACGCAGTTTTTAAATGTAAATTCTGTAAAATTTAATTTAATTATTATTTCAGTTCCATAAAAACTTGTCTAGGTTAACGGTAATAGTTAGTGTAGGGAGCTGTTGGCTCGATTTCGTGGCATGCAGGGCTTGCCACCACCCTCCTACGCATTGCAACCCAGCCACCTGAATTAAGGGCTTCAAAAGTCGCATGATGACTTAGGCCTAAGGTGGTGCCTTGGGTATTAGCCTAGCTGATTATTATTATTGTTATTGTATACAATACAATGATTCTGGTTGAAAATTTTACTATGCGCTATTTGTATAAATTGCAGGAATCTCAAGTAAAAGATATTTACGAAACTTTCTGTAAAAAATACAGAACATTCGTGGCTACTGTGCGTCTAGGATTTCCATGTAATTTATACGTTATATTTTTCTCTCAGTGAACCCTTTTAAACAACATGCTATTAAAATTATACCACAGCAAGATGTTGAAATGGAAGATATTAGCACTCCTTCAGAGCTTTTAGGTGAAGATGCAGGGAGCTCTAAAACTTATATTGCAAGTTCATCTAATACGAGTTCCAATTTGGAGGGTAATTTAGCGACTGCAAGCATTTTATCAAAAAGGGGCAAATCAATGGTAAATATACTCTTATTCAAGTAAATAAACTAAAAGTGCACAAGTGTAAATTTCAAACTGAATTATTACAGGATAGCCTAGCTTTGTATTTGGATTTCCCTAAACGAAATAAATCAGTTGGACATCAAGCTTACATTCCGTTGCCAAGCAAAAATAAAAGCATTCAGACTGGTAAAACGTAGCCATAAATGTAAGCTAATTTTTACGTTAAGCATGTTATCGGTATAGAAAACTAATACTGTATTTCCTTTAGATTCTCAAACTATTGCTCCTAAAATGGTTGATAAAACAACTCAGACTGAAGGTATTGAAGATAAAATTCGTGAATTTATGAAGAGTCGAAGTGACGATGATCAATATGATTATAAATTGGAAGACACCGGAGATAAAGATACGACATTAGATCCACTTGATACGAGCTATACTCCATCTGAGGTTTTATCTGAAGATGTAGAGAGGTACTAATGATATCCTAAATCGTTTTCCTATTGTTTATTATTATTATTAATTAAAAAAAATAGTTCCAGGCTGTTTTCACCAGATTTAGATGTCATAAAAGAGAAGAAATACATAGTTTTTGAGACTGCCTTACTTCAGCTATTTATATTTTGCAATCAGTGCATGTTAAAATGCACAAATGTAAAGACTTCAATCAAAGGATCAATGGTCACTGTCCACACTGATTGTCCGAACCATCATAATTTGACATGGCAGGGTCAGCCTGAAATTGGAAGAAAGCCGACTTTAAATGTTCTAGTGGCAGCAGGGATATTGTTTTCTGGTCTTAACCCTGCTAAATCATTACGAATGCTTAAATTTGCTAGGATTCAGATGTTCGACCTTGCTACTTACTACAGATTGCAAAAAGCTTACCTGTGGCGTTCTGTCAAAAGTGTAATAATTTTTTAAACTATTATAAAATATCAAAACTGAATTTTATATTTAGTTGTTTATTAAAGGCTTGGGACTCCGAACAAAATGCTTTGTTGGATGAACTCGGAGGCGATGGACGTTTTGATAGGTAATTAAAATGGGGTATTTTTAGGTTTTCTTTTTTAAAACTGAAAATGAACCATTTATTAATATTTCCGAAGTCCTGGCTACTGTGCAAAATACCTTAGTTATTGCTTCTTAGAAAGTACTATAAAGAAAAATATTCACCTTGTTTTAAGTAAACGCATACTTGTATTGAGTTATAGTAGTTTTAGTAGGATTTTTTTTTAACATTTCAGAGTAACCAAGCAAAAAGTAGTGTTGCCATGGAATTGGATGGTCTTAAGCGTGGAATAGTCTTCCTTTTGGATAAAGGCTTTCAAATTGGTTCTATAGTAACAGATAGACACATTTCAATCAGAGCTTTTATTCGGAAAACTTATCCAAAAATTAAGCACCTTTTTGACTGTTGGCACCTAATAAAATGTAGGTAAAATATTTTATTAAATTTTATAATAAATAAATTATAATTCTAATTTACAGCTATCAAATCCAAAATTTCATCAGTTTGTGGGAAGAAAAAATATATGGAAGTGTTACTTGCCTGGAACAGAAGTATACAAATCATTTATACTGGCTCGCTTCCAGTGATGGTAATTCTGCGTTAATGGCTACCAAATGGGAATCTCTGCTAAACCACGTCATAAATAAACATGAGGGCCACACTGGGCCATTCGAAGCTTGCGAACATGTTCCTTTAGATAACGAGCGTCCCAAAAGATGGCTTAATCCAAGTTAATTAATTTTAATATTCTTCTTATTAGTATCTAGTTAGAAAAAGTTTTAAAATTTTCTAAAGATGTATCCCCACTTTCATCGTCTTGTCAAACCTCCTCTGTAGAGGCTTATCACGCATTTTGTCATTCAATTTGCACCTAAACATACACATTACTCGTATTTTGGAATGATGACTAGGTACGTTTCAGTGCTAAAAATAGTGTTAACTTCACTAATTATTTTCTATTTATAGATTACTACTTGCTGCAATGCATTTCAACGAAAATTCTACGTAAATGCAAGCTGTTACTGTTAACAGTACAAGACGTTGGAACATATTCTTCCCAAAATTCAAAAAGGGGGAATATTCGTTACGCCCAATCATGGAAGCTTCTTCTTACAGTAAGCACAATAATCTAAAAACAAATAAAGATCGATTCATAAGGAACCATACCATTTCAGCTTACGTTAATAAACTGATGTTACACGTACTTGAATTCAGTGAAGACTCGTATGAGAAAGGATATGAGAAGACCGAATCTTTTTTGGGCGTTACACCCAAAGCTTTGATCTCTGAATTTAAACACCCTACTAAAGACGAAGCTGTTGAATCAAATACAAAACATCGTCGGTTATCTGACAAATAATATTGTATAATAAAAACAAATGACAAATAGTTCAATGATAAATCCAAATTTTCATTTTATTAAAAAAATAAAATAATCAGCCTTAGAAAGTACAACAATTTAAAATCAATTTCTTTGAGCATTTCTTCTACGTCTCTGCCTTGGTATGTAAGGCCGAAATCCACAAAAATCATCTGATGGAAATGCAGTCCTAATTTCATTTACTACACAACTTGGTATGGGAAATCGACGTTTTGGAATAATCCAATAACACCATCTAATAAATCTATAAGTCCTAATAAAATAAGATTACTAACTATATTATAGCCACAATGATAAATATCACTTGTGAATTAATCCCTCTGCGGGTTGTCTAAGCATAACCCCAGATTGAGGGTTATGGAACTCTCGATATGCCAAATTCAACATCGGAATGTTAGTACAGGGGTTTTGGAAGTCTGGGTGTTCTGTTATGCAAATATCTTCAATTAATGCATTTACCTTTTCCTGTTCTTGGCAACACTGACATTCTGTTACAAGTGGCAATTACCACAACAACACCTATAATGAGGAATAATAAAAATATAAATTATTTGCAATAATTATTAATTAAATTTGCTACCCACCAATCATTATTTTGCAATCGTTCATTATTGGCTTCGTTTTCCTCCTGAATTATTTCATTATCTTCATCTTCAGTAAGGGCCAAGGGTTCAAATTGATAGGGTAATATACCGTGAATTTCGCCAATATTTTCATGGGCTACGCCTATTTCAGCGAAAAGATCTAAGGAATTTTCTGAACCGGTTTCATCAGATTGCATTGAATCCGATACTGGGCTATCAGAATCCAAATCCGAGTAATAAAGAGATTCTTCACTCGAATCGCTCATAGCTGTTAATTATAATAATAAATCAAACGTTGGACAGACAGCCTAGGCCTAGCAGACGAGCAAAACGTCTCGTGAGTCGTGAGCGTGATCACGTGACTAAAACCACTCTACGTCACTTTTAGCCAGGCCTTTCCGCCAACTACGAAAATTCATCCTTTTAATTATATTAGTTTTAGTATATTAAAATAAATTTTATTTTACAAAATATTGAATATATACATTTCTTATAGTCTGATAATAATTTAGAAAGTATTAAATTGATGTGTTCAAATATCGTGCAAGTAACGCTTTAAAGAGTATTGCTGTTTACTTAACATTCATTCCAGACGTGTTTAATACGGTAAATGCATGCAGTTTTTACAGGTAAACTCCAGTTTTTTCAGCAGATTTAGTTATTAAACGTTTTTAGTACAGAACCTAACCACAGCCTTGAAATTCCCTAAAACATTTTAAGGATCAAACCATTATCAATAAAAAATTATATCGTAAATTTAAACAAATTCTATAACTCTAGTTGATCATGTTTATCGCGAGCCTTTGTAGTTTAGAGTGATAGGGAAAACCAAAGGGAAATAAACTATTAACTTGGTTGCAAATTATTAAGCACACGATGAACAAGGGTTGTAATTAATATAGAATTTTGCGTGGGGTGCTACTTATACAAAATAATATATAAAAATATTTTTATCGGATATTATTATATTTAAAAATAAAATAAAAGTTGTGCGATTTAAAAAAATGTTTTGAAAACTTAATAATAATTAGTTGTTTTATATACTAGCACTTGCCGTTTATAACAGAAAAAACAGCAACGTGTGGTAAAGTTTACGCATTTTTGAAGTAAATCGTCAACCACGGTTTCATATTGTTAATTTTAATATAACTGTCATTTTCAAAACACTACGAATATGAATTTTTCCAGTCGCTACTTTTTTTTTTCAAAATACAGCAGAAAGCTGTCAATTTTACGACAAACTGCTGTTAACCCACTTCAACTGAACCTTGCTGTAAATTATAAACCGTATTTGCTGTTTTTTCAACAGTAAGTTTTGAGTGTGTATAGTTAATTTACGCAGGCTATCTTTTACGCCTCATTCTAAATTTTAAGCACTTTAGAAAATGAAGGCAAGACTTCATCGCATATTAAAGTCAACGTTTATAAGGTTCAGAACTCGTTTGAGGTGCAATGTCTTCTTATATCAACGTTGTAATTCCAAGCGACAACAACTATAGAAAAAGTTTTCTGAAAGTGCAACACGTCTAGGTTCTATGCGTAAATACGTGGTCCTGGTTTTAATAAGACCACGTGCACACTCTTCAACAAGACGGTACATTTTATCTTCGTGTTTATCCTGATTAACGAGAGCTAGCTCTCTGATCTGTACCAAAAATGTTTTTCATGGAGTTCATATGAAGTTCTTTAAGTTGGATGATTCTTAATAGAATATGTCTCCCCGCCTTTTATTTTTCTTAAATTCTAGGAATTGAACTAAAAAGAAGCTAAAATACTCGTTAATTTCATCCCAAAATGCTTGGTCTTGACTCTAGATTCCTTGCCCTTGCAAATGGGTTCGTATTAAAGCGGCTTTTTCATGGCGCATAACTAACAAACGATTAATTGGCTCCCTGATTGGAGATCCTTTGAGGACGCAGTTGGACAGAGTGAAAGTGGCCAGGCTTTCCGACTTCGCGTGAAACTTCTCCATTCCAACCATATTCGCGTATGTGCCCATGGCTGGGCCACCCCAAATAAAGGCGTAGTTCTCTTTCAGGGTTCTCATCACTCCGTCTTTTATAGAAGGTGAGCTGCTGGCTTCGGGATCTTTCTTCGTGGCGTATCCCAACTTTTCAAGTTTAATCGATTTTCCGTACTGTACAAAATACATAAAAATTAAGAGAATGTCGCTAGGCTGTTCAATAACAATTTGTTTCTTTATTTTAGTTGTTTGAACCACAGAGCCAGAAGTGTCTCTAAATGAAATGACAAAAATTGTAATACCGAAAAGAAGAGGAATACATTATTATTTCTTCAAAGTTGCCTTGGTAACCTTAATAATGATTACATTTTTCAACTTGTCTAAGACTTTGAACGATTGTTTTTTATCGGGAGCGAAAGTGGAAAATAAAACAAGCAGAAATATTTTGGCTTTCAGTAAAAATCAAATTGCTTTTAAGACATAAATTTTATGTATCGTTTTTTCTAAGAGAAATTGAACTGCCCTGCAAATAATATAAAATTTGATTTTTCATGGTGACATGACAAGTTGATTTATTTAGAATCATTCTTTATTTTCTTTTTATAATTAAACCTAATTTTTATAAAAATAAAGTTTGAAAGACAGCAATTGTATTTTTTCTGATAAAATTAGACGAACATCAACCAATATTAGAGATCGGCGGAGCAGATAAATTAACTGGCAAAATTTCAATCATAAAAATGGCGCTTAACCGTTTATCCATGGATTGAAACGATTTAATATGATAAAAAGCCAAAAATAACTGATTCTTTATTTGGATAATTTTTGTTTATGGATATTATCCAAATAAACGGTAATTTTTTTTTCCAAACGCCGACCTCTAACCAATATACGGTGCTAATTAACATAATTTGGAATAACCATCATTTCGTTTGTTTAAACAATAGTGCGACTAGTAAGTCCGAAGACACACAGTGACCCAGTAAACCAAAGATATTGCTATTATACAAAGAATATTTTAAATTTGGAAATTTAAATTTCCAATAGTTTGAGTTTAGGTCATCAGTTACGAATATTTTGTTTGCTTATGGGAGTGATAAATTTAAGAATATCGCTTTTAAATTTGGAGTTAATGATTTAAAAGAAAATTCAGCAACAACATGCCTAGGTTGAATCAACTAATTTTAATATATGGAACTAAAATTGTTTGAATATTTTCTTTATGCCATAAAAATAATAAGTGACGTGATTTTTGAAGTTTATCAAACAATCATAAATAAATAAATTATAATTATAGCTTGAGTTAAGGTTAATAAGTTATTCATTCTTTGCAATAACTTACCACCAGAGCATTTTGCATAATAGTACCCTTGACACTTCCAGCTGTGAACTTTCCTTGAACAATCAAATCGCCCAAATGATCCAAGCTGTCAATAGGTTCTTTATAATTAGGGATGTTCATGAAGGAAACGAGCTTTTCAGAAAACGACGTGAAAATCACAAGAGCGAATATTAAGATTCCGGCTACACTCAGCTTTCTAGAGTCTCTTTCCAATTTCGGCGGATTGCATCCTTCAAATAGAAGTAATCATTATTTATCTAGAATACTTGCTCGTTATAAAATAAACAGTCATACAATAACTTTGACGGTCATTTGTTCACCGTGGATATGTCTATTTAAGGCCCTTGTTGGTACTGTACATAACAAAACTTACCGGTATTCACCATTCCTGCTATCATGTACCAGAGTGCAGCTCCGTATGACCAATGAAACCTCTTTTTAATTTTCCTGTCAAAGTTAAAAGTCAGTAAGGATAATATACAAGCCATTGCGGGGATAATTGTAAGGATACATATCCAAACCTAGAAACGATTTGTTAATCGACTTAGAGATAGGTTTCAAAGTTCCATTACTGCCACTCAAATGCACGAGCAGAAGAACTGCTTTTAACATACAATACAAATTTAGGATTTGATGAATTAGCTTAAGCTATAGTGTAGCAGATGCCACCGACGAATTCTACGTTATATTAAAACAATTAGGACAAGAAGGGTTCATATTAAATTTCCTGTGTTTGTGATTTTTTATTATTTTGCCAAAAAATTAATATAATTTTCGAAATGCAGTTCAATGTGTATGATATGGTGTTCAGTTAGGCCGTAATATTTTCTGACGAACTTTAAATGCACGAATATTGTTTACCAGTTTTACTTCGAAGGATCAAAAGTAAAAATATGATGATAACTTTATTGATAAACATGGGGGAGGTCGCTAGGCCTATTTTCGGGGAAATTTCCCCAAATTTAAAATTGACCACCAAAATATTTTTCCAAAGCCTCGCCAATTAAATAATAGATACACCCTAAAAATGTAAATGGAAAATATTAACTTTATTACTTTGCGAATAAGCATTCAAAAACTGTGGTATTATATATTCCAATATAAATCGAATATTAAATGGCCAGGGTTTCCAATTTTCGGGAAATATATCTTTGCGCAAAAATTATCTAGTTATAGGGACATCAAAGTGCTTAGATTCTTTCACGCTTCAGATTAAATTTTAATACGGAAAATGTTCATCACATACCAGGGTGATTGTATGTTTTATGAGGTTTTATTTGACGTGGTTAAGTGAACCAAGCTTAAGCTTCGATACAGTCTCTTAATAATTAGAACTTGATTTAAAGTGTATAATCAAGAGTAATATTTTTGAACTAAATAACAAAAACCTAGTTAAAATTTAGTGCATATTCATTTAAAGAGGAGTATCTTTGTTTCTTCGCCGTTGAAAAAACTTGTCTTAAGCCCGTCCGTGGAAACCTACTAGTATGACCTGATTTTTCGAAACTCTGCCATTAGTGAAACTATAGCTCTACTGGATTTCCTCCAATATGTTTCCTAATAGCTCTATTGTATTTTCCTCCAATTGGTTCGCTTATATCTCTACTGTATTTCCTCTAATAGGTTCCCTAATAGATCTACTGTATTTCCTCCAATAGGTTCCCTAATATCTCTATTGTATTTCCTCCAAAATGTCTCCAAAATGTTCGCTAATAGCTCTACTGTATTTCCTCCAATTGATTCGCTAATAGCTCTACTGTATTTCCTCCAATAGGTTCCATAATAGATCTACTGTATTTCCTCCAATAGGTTCCCTAATAGCTCTACTGTATTTCCTCCAATAGGTTCGCTAATAGCTATATTGTATTTCCTCCAATAGCTTTCCTAATAGCTCTACTGTATTTCCTCCAATTGGTTCGCTAATAGCTCTACTGTATTTCCTCTAATAGGTTCGCTAATAGCTCTACTGTATTTCCTTCAATAGGTTCGCTAATAGCTATAATGGATTTCCTACAATAGGTTCCCTAATAGCTCTACTGTATTTCCTCCAATAGGTTCGCTAAAAGCTATTCTGTATTTCCTCCAATAGCTTTCCTAATAGCTCTACTGTATTTCCTCCAATAGGTTAGGTAATAGCTCTACTGTAATTCCTCCAATAGTTCCGCTAATAGCTCTACTGTATTTCCTCCAATAGTTCCGCTAATAACTCTACTGTATTTCCTCCAATAGGTTCACTAATAGATCTACTGTTTTTCCTCTAATAGGTTCCCTAATAGATCTACTGTATTTCCTCCAATAGGTTCGCTAATAGCTATATTGTATTTCCTCCAATAGCTTTCCTAATAGCTCTACTGTATTTCATCCAATTGGTTCGCTAATAGCTCTACTGTATTTCCTCTAATAGGTTCGCTAATAGCTCTACTGTATTTCCTTCAATAGGTTCGCTAATAGCTATAATGTATTTCATACAATAGGTTCCCTAATAGCTCTACTGTATTTCATCCAATAGGTTCCCTAATAGCTCTACTGTATTTCCTCCAATAGGTTCCCTAATAGATCTACTGTATTTCCTCCAAACTGGGAGGTGGAAAAGTGTACCTTAAATTTCTGGTGAAACTTTATTTCAAATTAGAAATTGCCATCATAAGCATTGATTATTGAACTGTGGGCTTACGTAAAAAACGGGTGTTTCCGCTTTTCTTCTGATGGGTTTCAGAGTTTTTAAATTGTAATCATAGCTGGAAAAGCATTTTTTCATTACTCATTCGTGGCACCATAGTCTAGAACGCTGAAGATAAATCTAATATCGCTACCTGCTGCGAGGTGTTTAGAAATATCGTTGGTAGGTATATGCCCGCAGCAGGATGATCTTCTTTGCTCTAGACTGACGAGTGAATAATGAAGGCAGTTTCACCTTCGCTGCCCGGGCTATACTTCCTTTAAAAAGATTTCATAAGAAAATGAAATGTTCGTTTTGAATTCCACAACCGTAATCACAAATTACACTTACTTCTTTGGTAAATGAGTTGACTACACCTAGAGCTTTAGAAATAGGTGAAGGCGCTTTTAGAATAAAGTATGCTCTGGCAATTTGCGAAGGGTGAACGAAGTCCAACACTCTGGCTCTAATTTCTGTATTAATCAAAGTCATTGTCATGTTGATTTCCTAAAAAATTACATAACAAAATTACTAAAAACTATCCATTTTACTACTGTATATTTTAAATAATTAAAACCATACTAGCTACTTGTGCTAATACAATTATTAAAAAGAAAAAGACAACGATATTAAAAAGTGCACAAAACATTTCTTTTGCACTTTTAAATATCGCTGTCTTTTTCTTTTTAATAAGTATATTTAACTAAAGCATACTATCAAGGGAACGACCATTGTTTAATAACGTGACGGGAGTTTTTTACCTTTCTTTGAATCATCCCAATCATTCCAGTCCATTTCCTTCTCACGTAGTTCCCAAATGTTCCGTCTGGAGGAACTACAAGCTTGTAACGTTTATCAGATAAAAATAAATGGTTTTCTTATCACTTTCTTGAAAAAGGATGAGGCGCAAATTTGAATTTGAATTTGAAAACTTAATCACCTCTCGCAGTCGCGTGACATTATATTAGAGGTGAATCACCTACAACCTACCCTGATAGGGACTTTTATTATTGCAGGAAGTCACTAGTCACTAGTTGACTTAGGCCAGTGTGGTTCCTTTGATATTAGCTTAGCTGATTATTATTATTATTATTATAACTGCCAATTTTTACCTGATACTAAACGAACTTATAATTTGGTCAATTTCCTGATAGCATAGCTCCCAAGAACAGTTCTTGACGCTTGAATGCGCTTTCACAACTAAAAAATGTAATCACTTTTACTTAATGCCTTTAACTAATGTGGTAGATAGGCTTACGGCCCTGTAGGAATAAAGACAACTACAAAGCCCAAGTAGTTTTGCAGTGGCGGTGAAGTATCATTTTACTGGGATACATTATACCAGTCCATCTCCCGAAATTTAAGCCTTTAATGCAGACATTTGTACCCTCCCCCCTCCCGCTATTGAACTCCAATATATTTCATAAAGCACCGTTCGTTTTTAAATGTTCCAAATGCATTCGAATTAAAGGTATATATTGGTAAAAGGGAACTGTACTCCGTACAATCTTTGGGCGTTCCACTATTTCCCTGGCCATGTTTAACAGTGACGATTATACTCGATTCTTTGAAATAATGGAACTTGGCATTAATTAAATAATAGTAGGATTTTGCACACGTCTGCTAGTTCAATTATACACTTTTGGCAGTTGTTATTTTTTATAAAAAAATGAATCATAAATGGCAACAGTTGGGCTCGAGACAGAATACAGGACTTAACATTTTCAATGTTTTGCGGCCCAGTTTTGGTGGGCTTAAATCTCTTAAACAAAGCATTTTAGGACCGAATGAACACTTTGTATATCTTTTAATAAGGTATGGTTATATTTTTTGTTTAAATTTGCTTATTTTACGGTGGAATATTGTAATATATTCGATGTTTTGAAACTTTAAATTTGCCATATTCGTCTCAGACGCCCCGCTCTAATAAGTAATGTATTTTTATTCTCAAAGGAACACAGTAAACTATTTTGGATATTCGTACCCCATTTTAAGTCTGAAGGTTTTATTAAAAATTATTAAAAATAATAATTAATAATAATTAAAATAATTTACTTTTTATGAACATTCAAGTATATAACTATCATATTTATGAGTTCGATGGCGAATCCAGATGCCCAAATGATGTTTTTGTTCTCATCAGGAACACTTCTGGAATTATCTGAAAAGAATACGTCATTTAAGCTTCTCGCACGTGTGCCAAAAATATGTACAATGTAAATAAATTGTCGTTTTTGAAACACCCTTTGTCCAAAGTTGTGAGGTTCGAAATATTAGACATTGCAAAATGGCAAATACTACCCTCACCACTAAATCAGGCAAGATAATATATTTATAAATGATAAACCAAAGCTTCTTTTGAAGAAATTTATTTTCGGCTTTATAGAAATTATTTTTTAACTTTCTAGTACCGTGTATATGCTTAAATAAAACTTTGTTAGAGTTTTTAATGTTCCGTTTATTGATTTATTTTGTTAATTTTAAATTGTGTTTATTTGTAAACCAGGAGTTTAAAATACATATTGTTCTAAGTATTTTGTTAAATTTAACTATTTAGCTAATAATATAAGGCTAGCTATATTTTCAGACTTCTTTACCTAGAAATATTATATCTCGAATAAAGAAGTTTTCAGAACAAATAAGAGGTAAATTTTTTCTGATATGACTTGAATAAATTATGGATACTTTATCGTATAAATATATAGAAAATCTAATTTTTAACAACGGTTCAAGTGATAAAAAAGATTCAATTATTACGAAATGTATTTTCAACGGGGAATTACACATAATATTTTTACATTTTTTTGACTAAAGGTCAAATATAGCTTACTGAAAACTAAACATTCTTTCAAGCTTTCTAATTTAAAATCATTTGCGTAAAATACACATCTACTACAATGCCTTTTCGTTCCCTTTATTGGCTGGTAGTTTAAGTCAAAATTGATAACTTTTTATGGAATGACGTGTCAAGTCGCCAGTAAAGTCCTGGGAAAAACCCCTGTAGCACAAGGTGTCGAATTAAGGTAAGGCTAGGGTCGAAAAGTGGCTTTTAGGCCCTGGGCCACATTCTAAAGATTTTTTCGCGTAAGTAGTACGTTTTTGATCCCATTTAAAGTCGGTATGGTGACCTTACATTTTGTACCACTTCCCGACTCAAACAAGACCTTACAATGTTTAGAAATGATTTATTAGAGTAAACAAATTCAGATATTAAAGTAGTAACGATATTTGTTTTTAGCACGGGTTCAGGAATGTCCTGTAAAACTTTTCCGGAATATGAATTTGATCAATTGGGTCCCCATAATATTCAGCTTCAGGTATCTCTGTAACGCTTAATGTGAAAAATGTAAATGATACATAACTCGATAGGCTGCTAAGGGCCTTCTTTCTGAATTCTGACACGAGTTTTTGATGAGCACGGTTGATTTGAAACTTATATTACGGCTGGGTTGAAATTGTAGTTTAATTTCGTAATAAAATTTAAGTGTAGCTATTTTTGACCCTAAGTGTAGTAAAGTGTCGGCATTTTGGTCGCCATTATTTTTAATATTATGAAAAATTGTCACTCGGCCCACACTATCAAGTGATGTTATTTGTAATCGGAAAATACTTCTAATCGGCACATCTTATCAGTGATGGGCATTTTTTTAAATATCAATCCCAGCTCACAACACGTTTATGCTAACTTGATACTTTTGTTGATCACAAGAACGAATAGGATAATGTCTCTCTCTCATATCCACACACATAAAGCGCATTTTCTGAGAGCTAATCTCTTTTCTTATTTAATTTTTTTACGGAAAGCGACTGCTTTCATTTATTCATTTTCGAAATAAATACTGATAAATCTCTCTCGCGCTCAACTCAAAGGAAAAATAATACATCTTGCTCCTAATTGTATCGTATTAACTATATATTCATCAAAATAAATTCTAGAGCTACCAAAATAATAAACAATAGAAAAGCGTATATTTTATGGCTAATTATCGTTCGTTCTACTCACGTCATCAGTTTGTAGAGATTTTCCGAGTGGATAAGTAAACTCGGCTCTTCTATCGTTCAACCTATCACTAAATGCATCCCTCATCTCTGAGGCCGGCACTGCAAATCTTTGGGACGGCTAAAGAACACCGGAAAACATCTTTTGAACACAGGTGACAGATGTACTACTGGTGTTCGCTATACGTTATTTAACGTTTACTTAACGTAGATCAGGGGTTATTTACCAAAACGCAAGTGTCTTACAGATATTCAAAGCGTAATACAGATGTTTCTAGAACGTCAAATAAACATCGAACGTCTGAGTTGCATTTGAAGCTTTTTTCACGAGCGTCTAGATTACATCTGCAAGTGTTCTTTTGAACGTCTGAATTGTATTTTATGTTTGTTTTTGAGCGTCTAGATTACATCGGGAAGTTTTATTTTGACTTGTATTTATTTTTATATTGCGGTGTATGACACGGTAAATAAGAATTCGTTACGATTGTAAATTTTACTTAGCAAGTGAACAAAGTCATAAAAATTAAACATATTATATTTAAAACGGTATACGTCATACAAAAGAATAAAAAATAAAATTGTATTTCGCGCCTCGAAAGTTAACCATTTCTGTATGTTATTTCGTACCTTAAAAATTTAACGTCTTGTTATTGTATTTCATATTTCGCGCATTAAAGATTTATCGTCTTGTTATTTTATTCGTAATAGGGACTTGGCAGCATGACGTAACGCCGTACCTTTGGCCATGTCCACCATTCTGGTATACTTTTTCTCCCCAGGATAAAAAATATTGAATTGAAAACTGTGACGTAGCACTGCCAAGTCCCTATTCGCACCTTGAAAGTTTACCGTCGTTATACGGAAGGCCAACTTAGATC
The DNA here is from genome assembly GCF_980474605.1 of Leiobunum rupestre. NCBI lineage: Eukaryota > Metazoa > Arthropoda > Arachnida > Opiliones > Sclerosomatidae > Leiobunum > Leiobunum rupestre. The sequence continues at coordinate 67,803,448 of NC_143388.1, forward strand.
CCCTGCTTCTCTAGTGCGAGTATCAGTGGATCTAAGTAGGCGGTGTCTTACGAGAGTTTTACGTAATGAGTTCCTTTTTTTGTTTGTTCATTAGAAGCATTAATGTGCTTTAGCATACGGAGGAACTCTTAGGGATAAAGGTAGGGATTTCATACCGTATATAACTATATTTCTCATATGACACCCCACGATTTTCAGTTAAATTATCAAATTGATGTACATTTTCCAAAATGAGTTATTTTTACCAGTGCTCAATAGGCAAAATGTATATGTTACGGGAACTGCATTTCTTAAATACATTTGTCCTTCAGATGTTCAACTGTACAATTTTAGCTAGCATTCCGCGGGTGTCAAGTGTACTGAAGATGTTACAGATGCCCGAATTTTGTGACGATCTCGTTCCACAGGTGTTGTAAAAGAACATCTGTGATACATCGACGAAAAACGTTTCAAGTGCATCTATAGTACATGTAGGGTACACATCTCCCACACATAATTACACACGATTAACACGTAAATTACACCTGATTTAACGTTCAACAGGTGTCAGGTGTTTACATTTTGTGACGTTCCTTTGTGTTTTTAGGTGAAAGATGGACTTCTCTCTTTCGCTCTTTTAATCAAGCTTACAGTTAGGTTCTCAATCGTCTCGCTCATTAATAACTCAATAAAGAGGCCGGTCGGTTATTCTCCTCTCATTTATTAGACTCCAAACACTCCAAACCTCGCTTAAAGGCCTAGTTTCACTTAGAATCCTCAAAAAAGGGTTCAGGCGGGTATATGCTTTCCACTACTGTCCCCTCTATTGTTGGCGAGCGAGCACCGATCGTTCCGCTCTCGCCAATTATCGGATTATGCCACTCGCTCTTCCCGGCGTCCGTCAAACTACATTCTTATGTTGTCGTAAAGAGGTAACCAAATCTCTCAAGCCGACATGATAACCAGTTAGCGCCGGAATCTAGCGTTCAGGTTAAAATAAAATTCTACGTATTTTTCGGCAGTTAGACGAAAATCCAACACTGGAAATGTTAATCTCAATGCAAATTCTAGTCATTTTTCTAAAACATTATTATAAAATTTGATTGTTAAAATTTTTAATGTTCATGGTCTTGTTCAATTAAATGTTACGACAAAAGAATAGTTTGCCATTTTCTTTGGACGAATTCAAATGTCTTATTGGCATAATAATAGTTTTTGATTTCGGACTGTTACTGTATGCGCAATTTGCCGACATGGTTATTCCAGTCAAGTACCGCTAGTGAACGTCGTAGAAAATACGTTTCTTTTCCATACCGAATTCGTTTATCAAGATAAATGAGACAAGAATTGTTCAATGATTCCACATAAAATGTGTCACGCGTGTTCGTAAAGTTATTAGGATTTTTGTAAACCGTACTTGATTTGAGAAACTTTTCTAACATTTCAGTTAGCTTTTTCATCTTTTATTATTTTGAACTTCGGGACGTATAACGGCTCGTTACATTTTGCGCCCGGAAAAACAAGAGAATGATCATTTTTAAAATGGCAACCTACATTTAAAAGTCTCTCTTTCAGTAGTTGGGGGTTAGTTTCGCAGTTTTCCATAGCCCAGTACAGATGATTTCGGGTAGGCGTTCTCTTGTCCGACAACTCTGGATGCCACGTTTTCGATTTGTTCCCATTTTTCCATCGCTGCTGCGAAGCTTTTTGCGGCATGCCACCTATCGTTTGAATTTATTGTGTCTACTCTTTCTCGTACAATTTTGTTGATGGTGTTATTTCGATCGTGGGCATGCTCAAGAACCTTTATTTTCATTTTGTCTATTTCTTCATACATTCGTTTCGTCCCAACACTTTCATGTCTCTGACTGCATGAATCGTCCTTTTTAGTAATAGTTTGGATTTGGATGACTTTATGAGTGTTCAAACCTAAAGCAACAACATCACAAAAAAAAGCATTTTTTTCGCTGTGAATGTCGGGCGTCGGTTTGAATACGAATTCCATCTTCCGAAGTTGAAGACATTTCTTCGCGCATAGCTTCTGCCGTTGATATCAGAACTTCAACGTCGACAGCTGCTGCAATAGCTTTTTTAATAGTTCTAAAACTTCTAGCGCCGGTAGTTCCAATTTTTGAAAGCTCTGTTATTTTTTTTTAATTCGTTTGAAGCATTCCACTTGTAATGAATCCCAGGTGCAAACTGATATTCACCGAGTAATTTTTCCCAATTTTGTCGGATGTCGACAGACATACTTTGTGTTGATGGTCAAATTCCATTGAAAGTTCTAAGGCATGTCCTACGTATTTGTGTGATTTTATTTGCAAAGGGTGGTTGCATAAGTAAGAATGGTTCTGAATACTGGCTACCATTTGTCCCAAAAACGTCATATCGCCTACAAAAAATTTCCTTTCCAAGCTCTCTACACCAAAGTTTGAGTTCAAATTTTCATTGGTACTATCATCGGCTAAGATACTGCTTACATTTCCAAAGCGGCTTGATTCGTTTGTTTCATCAATATCTTCCCAATCATTCTCACTTTCGAAGTTTGATATTTCATTTGGAATTTCGGAAATATTTTATAGCTAATGAATGTGAATATTGTCATTTGACGCCTTGCCTGACTAGCCGGCCTAATGATTTCATAGGACCTGGAAGACCTCCGTGTGCAAGGAATAACCGCACGAGACGTACAATGTATGGTCATTTTTGGAAAATGCTGGACAATCTAGGGGCGTGGACCAAGGCTAGATATTTAGCGATGAAAATTAGAGAACTAGCAAGGAACAATTTGAACATTGTTTATCATAGGAGGCAGATTATGCCGAAATGTGTGTTAATTGCGTAAGAGAAAGATATCCCAACCCGGATGGCGTTGAATATATGGGCCACAAATGGCGATGAAGAAACATGTAAAAATTAGCATTAGGTAATAGTTAAGTAAACCAATATGTATTGCTTATTTCATAAATTTTATAATAATGTTTTAGAAAAATGACTCGAATTTGCATTGAGATTAAAAAAATAATAAATAAATATATTTGTATTTTTTCATTTTTATTAAACATTTCCAGAGTTGGATTTTCGTCTAACTGCCGAAAAATACGTAGATTTTTTTAACCTGAACGCTAGATTTCGGCGCTAACTGGTTATCATGTCAGCTTGAGAGGTTTGGTTACCTCTTTTCGACAACATAAGAATGTAGTTTGACGGACGCCGGGAAGAGCGAGTGGGATAATCCGATAATTGGCGAGAGCGGAACGATCGGTGCTCGCTCGCCAACAATAGAGGGGACAGTAGGGGAAAGCATATACCCGCCGGAACCCTTTTTTGAGGATTCGAAGTGAAACAAGGCCTTTAAGTGAGCGGCGCTTGCCCATCACTGCGTCTCAATTATTGTTTTTACATATGAGTAAAAAACATTAACATCATACAGAAGATTTCGTTGACACATACACCTTTAATTCATCCTTAATTTAAAAGTAAAATTTTTTAAAGAAATTTTACCTCCATAATTCCAACTTTGAAAACGGGGTCGTTTGTTTCAATAACACTTCCGTTCATATTTTTCTATCTGAAATTACCAAAATTTAATAAACAAATTCCAGGTTTAATTTTAATTATCATTGGAGAAATTATATTTATAATTTGTTCCAATCAAAACACCATTCCACAGATGGGTGCATAGGGCCTCTCAACCGTGGTGATGCCAGAATATCGTTAGAGAATGGGGGTTTAATACCGAAAAAAGCTGATTATAATGATTTTATTGTTAACATTAAATGATATTCAACTTCAAGATCTGCTTATTAATACAAAAAAGGATAAAATCTATATATAAATCTGTTAAATAACATCCATCATAAAAGTTACCAAATGTGATAAACTTATTGAGAAAGATTTTCACTGCCATAACCAACGTTCGGCTAACAACATATCTTTTAATTAACCGTTTCAATCTAATCCGTTTAATCAGTGTTTCAGTTAAGTGACCGTGTCTTGGTTTATATTATTTGTTGGCGTACTTGTCATTTCACTTGATTTAATCACTTTCTAGCTAGAGTAAATATATTTAATTTTAATTGCTTCATTAGAAATATAGCTAGTTATCTTTAAATCATCAAAAACAACGAGTAATTATTGTTGTCTAGTTATTCCGATAATATAATAAAACTTCCATTGATTACATTTTAATGGAAAATTTTATTTGGGTTTCCCCGAAATGATATTGAAGTTAATACCTTCAAAATGGAAGCCTAATTAATTTTCATGATTTTGTGAATTTCGACGTTTAACGTCTGATATGAGGTCGATAAATTAGCGTAAAAAACCAGAAATGAAATTTTACAAAATATGTATTAAATTTTATACCTTTTTGAAGCTGAGTTATAAGGAAACCCTTAGCTACACCACTGTACGGCTATTGCACGTTCTGAAGAAAATATAAACACTCTTACCTTATACACGTTGTTGTTAATCTGTGGAGAGTAAAATGGCTCACTCGCAGCTTGATAAATTCTGATCTGGGAGTTTTCCTGGTTATAAATATTCGTCTCGACAATTAAGTCAGTAAAAAAAATGTGTTTATCTCATGAGAATAAAATTTAAGATATATCTGGCTTAATATAAAAAAGATTATCTAGATTTATCATAATTTTGAATAAGAAAGATATTATTTCCATGTTCATCTATACTATGGCTGGTCGTTGTTATAATTAAATACAAGCACGCGCAAGAAAACTATCAGTAGCCGTTGTCTTTGGAGTACCGTGAGAATTTCAACCTTCATTTTCTTTAGACGTTTTATAAAAAAAATCCTTAATAAATATCAGGTCAACAAATAAGAATTGTTTTTCGTGCTCTGGTCTTCTTTATGGCATCAATAATTTATACCAATTTACTCAAACTGAACATAATTTGCATTTGCCCTTAATGTATACCCTTTACATATATATATATATATATATATATATATATATATATATATATATATATATATATATATATATATATATATAAAACATCGTGTTCCAGCGTTATAAACTAACCCAAAATGAAATTATACATAATAAAAGCAAATTGTTTTACAAATAAGTATTTATTTTTTATAATTACACGTACATAATATTATGTATATAAAATTTGAATTTTTACCATTTTTCTTCAGAACTCAAATTTCTTTCTACGGTAGTAAACAATCCTAAAAAAGTTAGTTAAGGTTTAAGGGTTGTTGTAAGTTCAATATGCCGAATAGTATAATTGAGAATAATGATTAACTTCGTTAAATTTGCATATTTAAAAAGATCCATGTTTAACCGGTTTCGAAACGCTTCGCATTTCATCCTCAGTCTCTGAGGATGAAATGCGAAGCGTTTCGAAACCGGTTAGACGCATCATTGTAAATAAACATTGATCTTTTTCAATATGCAAATTTAACGAAGTTAATCATTATTCTAACTTAAAAAAGTTAGTGTAAAACTAGTTTGTGTAATCAAGGGAATAACGAAATTTTATTTGTATTGTTATTTTATGTTTATAAACCTGGATATCGAACATGAAAGACTATAATGCCTTTTAAAGGGGCCAAAATACGCTTTTTACGCTTATTGTTAATTTTGTAAAATATCGTCTGTCACGGCGTCTGTCTAGCTACGTGGGCAAGACCACTTTGTATTTAATAAAATAAACTATTAACTTGGTATTAAATGATCTTCATTTTTTTAATTGAATTAATAATTGTAATGAAATTCTATAACATTTACGATATCAAAAGCGTAATAAACTAAAAAAAAACCTTTCTATTTGGTATTGTTAAAATTCAGGTATTTCCGAAAGGGAGGAGGAATATTCTATTGAAGGTTTAAGAAATTGCAAAACCACTTCTTATACAATAAAATAATATACTATTTTATTGTATAAGAAGTGGTTTTGCAATTTCTTAAACCTTCATTAGTTTATATACAAGGGCCGTAAAATTATTTTAAGGAATATTCTATATTTGATTTTCTTATAATCTGGAAATACATATACTTACAATAAATGGCCCCATCAGGTAGGTGGCTTCATTATCCGTTATATTCTGAAATTAAAAATTTACATAATTAGTTCGACCAAAGAAATTTTACACAATGATATTTTGTTATTTGTTTTAGTTCTTATTTTTCAAAATTTGCGAATTCGGAAGGGTTAATTGAATAATACTTTAAACCCTAATTTCTTTCCTTTCTGCTGAAAATATTATTAAGTGGTGACTAGTACAACAACAAAATTAAACATAGTGTAACAATTAAGAAACATGTTAAAAAGAATCCATACATTACACGAATGAACTATACATAGATTATATCAACGTTTTTCACCTGTTTCTTGAAATGTTCACTTGTACATTTTTCAAACTGAAAAATGTGAAAATTAGTTTAAGTTTATACCTTTTAATCATAACAAATTTGTAGAGGGATATTTAAAAACACCATTAGAGACTGTGACGTAAGAGCACATTTAAACAAGAAGTCCACGTTACGTTATCAAAATATCTATTCATAAGCTTAAAAATCAAACAACTTTTGCGTGCACCTTTACTTACAAATTGTTAGTTTTATTACGAAAATTGTATTGACTGACAAGCTTCAAAATTTAATACAAAACTTAGGATGAGGCAATTCCCCACAACAAGGGTCCAATGAAAATATATCATATGAGTAATCGTTTATGCGCGTTTCTACTCGAAACACACCTGAGAAGGCCGTTTTTTTTGTTATCAACGAAGTGTAAACATTGAGGCACGTTTCAGGTATAACAATCAAACAAAGAATGAGCAATAACTATAGTTCGTATCCAATTATTTAAGTGGACCGTTTAAGTAAGGAAATGCCTGGCAATTAGTGTTGTAATAAATTCAATACAAATGTAGGTATTCTCGTAAAACATTTGTCAGCCCATTTTCCAGCCATAAAATATTGCGCGTACAAATATGATAATGACGTCTGACACATTATAACTATATAAAGGTGCATGCAAAAAAATATTTAAAAATTTGGTTTAAATATCATGCACTATTGAGATATTATAAACGCAATTATGATATTTTCCATTTAAAAAATAAAAGGAAATGTTTTAAAACAAATCAGTTAATCGTTGTAAATACCTATCAACGTTAACTATTTATTTTAAAAATATTTAATTTTTAGAAAATATAGATTTCAAACAATAATTTAAAAATCATTGGTAAAATTATCAAAAGAAGAAATATGTTTTTTCTGGCTAACTGGGAAATATAAAACCTAAAGAATGTGGTCTTCTTTCAGAGACAAACTAGAGTTAAGGGCCGTTGAAAAGGCTATTATGAGTTTCAAATTAACAAAAAAAACCTAGAATATACGGCTGGTTTACTTTAATGAATAAATCTTGGTGTGTTTTCTCACAACTTTTCTTCCAAAACTGTTCATGGCTTGTTTCGTCTTCACCAATTACCTTCATACAATCCGCGTTTATTGTTTGAATCTAAACTTGATAACAAACCAATGTTAATTGTATTAAATACAATTATAATTATCAACTAATACCCAAGCCACCACCTCTCTACATTTACTATTGATATAAATCTCAATAAATTTTTATGTAAGTGAAAACCAAAAACTCGGAGGAACAAAAATCTGTAACTATGGTGGGAGGAAAACTTGGCTTAGTTTAGTACCCTAAAACGAGTATTTTAACACCGTTAAGGCAGTAGTTTAGAACCTTAAAGGGAGTATTATAGAACCCTTAAGGGAGTATTGTAGACCCCTGAAGGGAGTCGTCTTGTACGCTAAAGGGAGTAGATAAATAGGGAATAGTATTATACCTCAGACTGCATCACAAAGGAACCAAAACGGAGGACATAAGCACCCCAAACAGTCTAAATAAACACCCTAGCAGGAAAAGTGCTTTTTAAGGTGTAGAAAAACATCCTTTATAAACATATTAAGGTGTTAAATATGGGACAAGAAAAACCCCTAAAGGTTTCAAATAAACCTTTTTTTTAAGAATGTAGCTGATTGTTATTATTATTAAATCCACGTAGTAATTGTTACGATTTTTCACCCAATACCACAAGCTGGGATCGAATCCCGGTCCTAATTCTGTCGGGTGAAAGTGCTAATATATATTCAAACGTGGATTTAATTATCGATTTACCACATAGAACGTGCATTTATATGAATACTACTTTGCGGTGTTCCACGCAGTTCCGCAAATTGTTTTAAATCGAAAATTGAAACTATACCTATACTGGATATTGGACCCACCTTTCCGTATTGGAATATTATACAAATATTTATCTCAAAATACCTTTTCTGGAACTTTAGAATTATAGCACTGCTTCATCCTTTCTAACATGCCGTCTTTTTTAATATATCCTGAAAAATGCGTCAAATGTTTTGTTAAATAAAATAACTCAAACACCTTTCTTTTTAAAAGTCAAGATTAAAGTATGATCATTCTCACCGCACATTTGAACGCGCATTTCCTCTTCACTGGGTTCAGGTTCCTGCGCGTTACATTTTAAACAAATGTAAAATAAGAAAACCACAAAAAGATTATAGTTAAAACTGGCTTTCATTTCCGTAATGAGAAAAGTGACTTGCCCTCTTCGACAGAAGTAAAATGCTGCGTATAAAAATAAGAGAGTTTATTTTCCTTTAGCGCGTACTTGTATCACTAAACGCATTCGTCACAATTGGCAATAGCTTCATATTTATTCAGCCGTCGCTATTGTATGCAATAATGATTATAACATTTATATTTTTAAAAAAACCTTTTATTCACAAATGAAGGTATGAATTTTCAGATTTCCCGACATTCTTTCGATAATTAACTAAATAAAAAAATAGTTGTGCAAACTTAATGATTTGCAAAGCTTCAACACTATTTCGAGATGATATGATATGACCATTTTTAAAAAGATTTTTTTCAACTACCTTAAAACATTATGAACAATAATTTTTCAGAAACATTTATGAAAGCTACACTGCAAATCTTTATGACGCCTACAGCACGTTTAAAAAACACCTAAAGAGCGTAACAAAATTAGAGCACCTGACACATGTTAAACACTTGCATATATGGACTTTTAGTGTTCATCAGATGCAATTATGTGTACGGTAGATGTCCTCCTGATGTGCTCTAAAAGCATTTTAGGTGCTCTGCCGGTGTCATATTGTAACATCTATAGAACGAGACCGTAACAAAATTAGAGCACCTGACACGTGTTGAACACATGAGCATATGCACTTTTAGTGATCAGCAGATGCAATTATGTGTAACATATATATACTCTAGATGCACCCGAAGTGCAATTTACGTGCTTCTGCAGATGTTCTATTGTAACATCTATGGAACGAGATCGTAACAAAATTAGAGCATCTGTTACGCCTAAATAACATCTGGCATCGACCGAAAAAATTGAAGACACATCAAATGAACATATAGAAAACACTTGCTCAAATTTCACTATATTTTACAAAAATTAACTTTTCTGGCTATTTAAAATGAAGTAGTTCATATAACATTACATAAATTCTACCAGACTAACATTTTTCAATCTCGATTATAATAAATACTGCCAAAATGTTTTATAATTGAAACTCTTCAATGTCTTCTTTGAGTGTACTGCAGCTAAACAATAAAATAATTTTAATAAATGAACCTTAAGCACTAGGGTTTAAGGCGGGTTTTTTGTCTTCCAACAGTTATGATTAAATGCAATTGCACAAAACAGAGAAAAGATAATAATAACTGCTAAAATTTCAAAATAAAAAAATCCTAATTTTTTTAAATGGTGCCTTACACAATAGGTGATCACAGACTAATAAAGAACTATATTTAAAGGCAATTTCCCTTAAATTGCAGGCTATAAACACTGAAGCTTATGGTTGCGTTGGTTAAAAAAAAGTGGTTAAATATGTTTTGGGTTCAATAATTGCGATTCAGGGTTAAAATTTGCATCTATAAAGGTTATCACATAGAAGAAAGCTTCAATGAAAATTTTCCATCTCCTACCATAAACAATGAGTGAACACATAATAACAATGCCTATTTTCAACTACATTTAAAGGCAACTTCCCTTACATTTAATTCTGGAAACACTGAATCTGCGTTCAACACAAAACTTTAATGCAAATGTTTCACCAAAAATATGTTACTGCTTTAATTTTAACCAACACAGCTAATCAGACTTGGGTAAGGTTGTTTTTAATGAGGGTTCAATTACAATTGGCAAAAAAAAACTTATTTAAAAGCTCAAGAATTGTTTTTTCAAATGTGATTGAACCCTCACTAAACACAACCTTCCAAAAGTCTGAATTGCTGTGTAGGTTAAAATGATGAAATTGTTTTTGAGTTCAATAATTCTGCTTCAGTGTGATAAATTTGCATAAATTAACGTTAATGCGTAGAAAAATCTTCAGTGTTTTCAGAATTAAACTTAATGGAAAGTGCCTTTAAGTATAGTTAAAATAGTCATTAACAGTCGGTGTTCACTTATTGATTCTGCTAGAAAAGTAAAAATATTGATGTAGACAACTTTTTAATATTTGAATTTGATATTTTGGTATCAAAGTACCTATATCACTTATCTAAAAGCTCAAGTATTTTCCCCCATTCTATTTAAACCATTACTTAAAACAACCTTCCCCAAGTCTGACAGACTGTGTAAGTTAAAAATGAAGTGGCTAATTATTTTTGGCTTCAATAGTTGTATTTCTTGGTAAAAATTTGCATTTATTAAAAGGTATCGTGTTGAACGGAGCTTCAGTGTTTTGAGAATTAAACCTAATGTAAATTAGCTTTAAATATATTTAAAAATAATCATTATTGATCTGTGTTTACTTATTGATAATGGAAGGAGATGGGAAATTTTCATTTATGTAGTTTTTTTAAATTTGAGTTTGAAATTTTAATATCCTGCACCCTATAACCATTTATTTAAAGCTCAAGCAATTTTTTTCAAATGTGATTGAACTCTCACTAAAAACAACCTTCCCCAAGTCTGACAGGCTGTGTAAGTTAAAAATGAAGTGGCTAAATATTTTTGGCTTCAATAGTTATTTCTTAGTAAAAATTTGCATTTAAAGGTATCGTGTTGAACGGAGCTTCAGTGTTTTGAGAATTAAACCTAATGTAAATTAGCTTTAAATATTTTTAAAAATAATCATTATCGGTCTGTGTTAACTTATTGATAATGGTAGGAGATGGGAAATTTTCATTTATGTAGTTTTTTTAAATTTGAGTTTGAAATTTCAATATCCTGCACCCTATACCATTTATTTAAAGCTCAAGCAATTTTTTTCAAACGTGATTGAACCCTCACTAAAAACAACCTTCCCCAGATTAACAATGCCTATTTTGAACTTTATTTAAAGGCAACTTAGCTTACATTTAATTCTGAAAACACAGAAGATCCATTCAACACGATAACTTTAATAAATGCAAATGTTTCACCCAGAAATACAACTATTGAACCCAAAAAAATTTAACCACTTTATTTTTAACCTACAAAGCGTTTCAGACTTCAGGTGCATGGTATTAAAATTTCAAATTCAAATTTGAAAAAATTACCTAAATGGAAATTGTCCATCCTCTACCATAATCAACGAGTGAAAACAATGCCTATTTTCAACTATATTTAAAAGCAACTTGAAAACACTGTACCTCTGTTCAACGCGATTACTTTAATTCCTGCCAATTTCCCACAGAAATAAAACTATTTAATCCAAATTATTTAACCACCCTTATTATTGCTCTAAGTATAATTAGTCAGTATTGGGTAAGTGAGGGTGAAAATACTATTACAGGTGTGTCATTTTTTAAACTTGTATTTAGTTAAGCCTAGGCCATTTGTTTATATGAAAAATACAATACATATATTTACTCATCTTTAATGACTTCATTATTATGAAATTCTACTTACTTATTTGTTGTGATGATAATTTTATCTGCATGGAAATTTCTGGCAAAGTCCGATATTACCACGACCTAACCGTTACTTTTTGAAAACCGCTGTCAGCTATCTCAACAAGAGGGCAAGACATAGGTTATTTGGTATTAATATGTAACACAGGCGCTCCTTAAACGACCCTTTAGATGCAACATAGATGTTCCATGTTCAACAGATGTCCTATGGACATAAAGAGTACGGATTAAACCACTTAGAGTACACGTTGAACATCTGTATTGCATTTGTAAATAAGTAAATAGCATCTAAGTCATATGTAGGCATTTTATATGTTCAACCGATGTTTTTAGGCGCTCTTCAGATGTCATAAAGATTTGCAGTGTAGAATGTATTTGAATAGTAAAAGGGAAGACCACGAATACCGGTACACTATAAATGTTTAATAAAATGTTAACTTTTTATTAATTTTTTTTATAGTGAACCGGTAATCGTAGTAAAGTTTTTCCTTTTACTATTCGAATTATACACTAGTTTGGAGATTATATCGTCGTAGAATGTATTTATTAAAACCCTATTAAGATGGTCTATATTTTGGTTCCAATCCTCCTTACGCTTCAAGATTAAACCCATTTCCATAAAAACATTTATCCGGAGATGCAATTCATTCCCTAAAACTGACATCTTACGTCACAACTAAAGCGCGTGCCGGTGACGTCATTCCTTCTCTCCTCTTTTTCAGTAGAAAATTAGAAAATGCTGCCCGGGGTAGTCTCAACTAGAACCCGACGGCCGCCCACACATATCTTTTGTTTTGCGCCGCCACCGCCGAACGATTTTGAAGAGTGCGCCACCAACGGTTTATAATATTTTTTAAATATTATGAATAATATAATATAAGAAATGTAAAAAAAATAAATAAAAAAATCTTAACATTTCAACAACTTCGCCTTGAAACCTCAAACGAGTCACTTTGCTTGACAAGGGATCTCGAACCTGAAAGCTAATTTTTAAATAAATAAAAAATTTAAATCATAAAGTATCCGTCCAGTTTTTCTTAGCTTTATATTTTTAAATATAATGAAATAAATATTATATCAGTCTCTTTGCAGTTTTAACAAAAATGTACTTCGTGTTTCGTAATCGCCCGATTAGAAAAGGGATTGCTAAAACGACCTACAATGACAACGAAATTTCATAGAAACGCCGCACCGCTCCGCCGCCGCCGTTAAATTTTGGTTCAACTAATAATTCCGTATATAAAGCTTTTAAATATTTATATTCTGTTATTTAACCAATTAAGCTACCCTCTATTTTACCCTATATTTTAGTTTATTGAAATGTAAATTCTCCGTAACAGCAAAATGCAAGTAATTTTCGGTTATATAGTTACCGTGCAAAAAATATTTGCGAATTTTAATACAAAAATTAAAACGGCCCTGGCAATATTATATAAAAGCCGTTTTATCGTACATCAATGGTTTCATTTTATTTGAAAGTAAGTCAATGTACAAGACTGCCCGAATAAAACTTCTAAAGAATATTTGATACCAAAAACTAATTTGTTTCAGATGAATATTTCACGATATTGGTAGATATGAGCCATTTTTTAAATCTAGCAAATTACAATTCCCATTAGAAAACCAGTGGTAAGTAGGTACGTGTAGTGTAAAAACAGTTATAAAAACGAGAATAGTATTCCAAATGCGTAGATTTTTAAAAGCCAAATAACGTCCTGAAAATTTATGAAGCAATCATGAATATTCTCCGTTTTGTAAAATGAAAACGGATTGTGAAGCTTCTTGTACAAATCCAATTTCCTCCAGTTGTCCATTACACCGGCTTCGGTAAAACGAATTATTCTGGAAAATAATTACTATGAAAAATAACTAAACATTGTAATAAGTCGGCTAGGTCTTTAAGGCTTCACGTTCTCGTTAGGCATGGGCGCCCACAAGGTGGGGGCAAACAGGGTTATTGCCCCCTCTCTTCGATGAGCTATGCCCCGTTGCCCTCTCTTTGATCGGATTATGCCCCGCCGTTATTTTTGTTACCAAGGTAGTAAATACACTGGGGAATATCACTTACGGAAAGCTCTTATTGCTACAAATGTCTTACTTAAAGGTCGTTCATTTATCAAAACGTTTAGTGTGAACGCCGAGCGAACAAGGCCATTATATGATTCCCCCCTCCTTGGAATAATGTCTGCGGGCTCCCATGTCGTTTAAACTCTCTAACTACTTTATAATAAAAATTGCCCTCCATACAGATAAAATCACTTGGAATATATATGTGCAACTTACTTTCTGTTAAATATTTCGACCAAAGACGAACCAAATGGAAACGCAATGCATTTGAAATCCATGTTCAAGTGATCGTGCAGTTTCTCGAGGTTGTGCAGATTAAGTTGTATTCAAATGTTGGAATCCGAAACGACGAAACCGAACTTTCCTTTCGAAGCTCGGATTAAGCCTTCCTTGTAGTTCAATGGAAACCTCACATTCCGTTCCGAAGCTGTTTTCCACAGAAAGTTATATATACCCCGTTTGGCTCCCTAAACAACACAGATTGCGGCTCTTACTAATGAACCATTATAAATATCAGCCATAATGGTTTTATTATTTAGGGATAATCACATACTTAAAAAACACTTTTGGCGGCAGAAACTACACTTTTAAAATTATACAATTACAATGTATACCTTTTGGCGGCAGAAAATACACTTTTAAAGAGTCATTTTGCACCTTTGAGCATTAAATCATGCCTTTAAAGGTGGCAATACGCCTATTAAAAAATCAAACCCCTGAAGGAGTTCAAAACCCTTTTAAAGAGTTATAGAACAACTTTAAATAATAAATTTAAAATTTGAAGGGTGAAAATTGTACCTGGTAAGAGTGACATCTCACCTTTAGAGGTTTAAATACGCCTTTTAAAAGTGTAAAATCACACTTTCAATGTGGTAAATGCACACTTTAAAACACTTAAGTTGTATCTAGTAAGAATTTAGTCACACCTTTAGATTTATAAATATGCTCATTTACGGAATAAAATAAAACTTTTATAGTTGTAAATGCTCACTTCAAAAGAGTGAAATTACACTCGGTACGAAATAAATAACACATACAGAGGTGCAAATACGCCTTTTTAATCTATTAAAATATACTTTTTAATAAATAACTGAAATAAATGAAATGTCTTTAAATCTGTACACTGTGTTACCTTCATGTCGTTGTGGAAAGAGCTGCCCTTGATAGATGCCACAACGTAATCTATGTTCCTGACCTCGAGTACTAAATCTTCGAGAGTTTCAATGTCCAATCCTTTGGTCGAAACATAAGTGCTCGACTTCAGTTGGCTTTCGTAGCTGGTACCCAGAAACGTCGCCGATGTGATCCAGATTATAAGAATAAGCTCCAACGAGCGAGAAAAATTGGGTAGATGACGAATACCTTCAATAAATAAATACATTTATGTTAAAGTATAAAGCGTAATTTTTAATTACAAATTTAAGTTAATTTTATAGAATAAACAAACAATATCATGTTGCACAACATAAGGCTACGTAATTTCCAAAACCAAGTAACTTCAACCTTCGACTATAATAAAAATATACAAAATAGTAAATATACAGGGTGCTAATGAGAAGTTGGCACAAATTAACAGGCGTCTACTTTGGGTAAAAAGTAGTGAAAAAGGTCATAAGTAACGTTTTCGTAAATTAAACAATATTCAAGTAATTGACCGTCGAAAATTGGCACCCAAAACTTCGAAAAACGTGCAAATGTGCAATTTCTATTATTCCTTCGACCAAATTGTTTCTTTTAACTAAGAATTTGCTTTTCATTGAAAAAGTTAAGAACACGATCACTAGTATCAAAAGTTCGTTATTAATTGAAAGAAGTATTCTGCGTGTAGAAATTAACAATAACAAGGTGTTTCATAGTGACCACGACAATTGAAAGAAAGTTACTTATTGAATTTCCGTTGCCATAAGTACACATTACCTGAATTACAAAAAAATTTACCAAATCATCACCTGTGGCACACGCAAATCATTATTGAACCTATTCGAAGATTTGAGGCGTGTTACGAATTTGCTGCCGAAAACTATGGTTGCGCTTCCTAACGGCGGCGGGCGGAGCTACTCGTCGGAGGCCAAATTGAATGCCCTAGCTGTGGAAGCAAGAAAGTGAATAGTTTGGGAAGTGGTCAATAATGTGTTGTCGTAGGTCGTCAATGTGGAGGACAATCATGTGTACCACTTTTTCAAGATGTACCCAGAACTTAAAGTTGGGTATGAGTAGAAAATCATGTTCATTGAGTACCAATGAGTAAAAACGTTATATGAGATAAGTGAATAAAAATTTCTACAAGCAAAAGCTTATTAAGAGTTCGCATCTAGAAGTACGCTATCGTTACGATTTAAATAATCACAAGGTGATTTAAATTACCAAGAGACACAGTTAAAAATTCATTTCTTTGTTTTATGGTTTCTCAGAGATAACAAGTACAGTTTCTTAAGAACATAACAATTGCCATTGTATTTACAAAAAATGTTCAAAATGACTCTCATTGACGTTTAGGCAGGCTTGGACGCGTCTTCGGAAAGATTCTTGAACACGTCGACGAAAGATTTCGAGCGTGTTTCAGATTGTGCCGCAGGCGTCAATTATGCGTCTTCGAGGTCTTGTTTACCAAGATATAAATAACACGGGTTCAAATCAGGAGATCTGGCTGGCCATGCAACAGATTCGACTTGACCTATCCACCTTTGACGAAACTCGGCATCAAGATAAGCTCTTACCCGAAGGCTAAAATGAGGGGCTGTTCCGTCATATATAAGCCAAATAATAATCAGCTAGGCTAATACCCAAGGCACCACCTTAGGCCTAAGTCATCAAGCGACTTTTGAAGCCATTTATTCAGGTGGCCGGGTTAAAATGCGTAGGAGGGTGGTGGCAAGCCCTGCATGCCACGAGATCGAGCCAACAGCTCCCTACACTAACTATTACCGTTAACCTCTTACTGCTAGCAGTACGCCTTCAAGTAGAAACGTTAAGTACGACTCATTATTTAGTCTTGGTTTTAGAAAATAAGGTCCAATTAAATGGTCACCAACAATTCCGCACCAGACGTTGAGACCAAACTGCACTTGATGTGACCTATATGTAGTCGCATGCGGATTTTCTTAATGCCACTCATGAGGATTATGTAAATTGAAGATTCCGTCAACCGCTAATCAACGTTTATAGATAATAGTGCTCCTGATACAAGCGCCGCGCTTCTACGGCATTTCCCTGAGCGAATCCATACATAAGATGCATATCGGCATATTCGGCAAGTACGCCATAGTATAGCCGGTTTCAGATCTGAAATGTGAATTTTATTGAGGCCCTTCAAATAATTGCAAATTCGAGCCTCTTACCAGTCCAAAAATATATTACATGTATTGTAGACTAAACCTGTAGAATAAAAACACTTTTTATGGGTGACTATTTAATGAGACAATTAATTTCACGAGCCAACTTAATTCATTGCATTAGCATTTGGGGAAAAAACACGGATATGAGCTAGATAGTTCCAAAACGACTCACAATTTGTACTTACATATGGCATTAAATGAAAATAAAAACGAAATTCAATAATAACCTTTTTTTAATAGGCGAAGTCACTTAGAAACACCTTGTTATTGTTAAGTCGTATTTCTACACGTAGCTCACTTCTTTCATTTAATAACACACTTTTTATACTAGTTTTGTTGTTTATCCAAAAAGATAAGAAACCAAATGCTTAGTAAAAGGAAACAATTGGGTCTAAGGAATAATAGAAACTGCACATTTGCACGTTTTTCGACTTGGATAAGGTTCAATTTAGGAAAAAGTTTCTCCGGACCTTTTTCACTCAATGTAACCCAAAAAACAAGTCTGTTAGTTTTAGCCAGACTTCTCTGAAACACCCTGTATAGTTTGAACTTAGTTTCTTTTTTCAATTTTTTTAAAAGTGATATGTTGTAATCGTATAAGTTAAAATTTTTATTAACCATGGTTTAAAATATTAATTTAATAGTTGTTTAAAGCATGACTGATACTTCATGGTATTCTTGATTTTATTAAAAACAGTTAAAATTTACATGTTTTTAATAAAATCAAGAATACCATGAAGTATCAGTCATGCTTTAAACAACTATTAAATTGATATGTTGTACTATATTTTAGTATTCAAACCATATTATACACAACTTTTAATGTTTTATTAAACTGGTTTTGGAACTATAAGTTAGCGACTCTGCTTAAGCCGTAGTTTAAAATTATTATTCTTTGGCTTGTGAATTACTCAGCACTTTCGTCAAAATCCGCGAGATAGAAAGTTTTAACTTTTGCCACAAAATAAATTTTGACCCGAAAGTTCATACCAAAATAACAAACCACTAAAAAGCCTTAATTACCGAATATTTATGGTCTTACATACTTTGCCGAAGAAATATTCCCAGAACTACATTCCAATGAATAAATCCCTTCTTCATAACTTGATAATTAAATGAATCAGATGCAATTTTATAAAAATCTTTTAATGTAATTTGGGAAAAGATGACAAATGCTATATATACAATCCAGACCTAAATAAGGAAAAAAATAATAATAAAATATTTATACACGTAATTATAATTTAATGTTTTGTGGATACTACAAAAAAGGATTTCTTATAGATTAAAATATTTAAATTATCAGTCACTTTCAGTACGCTTTAGATCGATTTATTATTTTTAAGGGGCAAAGACGACTTTATAGGGGTAATATTCATCCGAGGTACCGTGGTGATGTCGTTATTTGTTAGTAGATGGCACTTTGATATCAGCGTGACCGTGACGCCATATTTTTTATTTTCACGATTGGTTGCAAGTTTTCAGTTTTTATCCCTGATTGGATAGTTTAAAATCGTATTATAGTGCCATTTATGGTGGAAAGTGTTAACTTCTGTTAAAATAAATTGTTAATTTAAATTACAAAAATTATACGTTTTTAATAAGAATTTAAATTACTATAATTTAGTAATTAATTAATAACTTTTTAAAAAAGTTTATATTTCATAAACTTTATAGTGTTGCCATCTACCTCAAACGTTATTAAATAGGTAGGTACCTCAGGTGGATTTCGCCCCTTTTTGCATATTTCCCTGTAGGCAATATGTGAATGCCTCTATGAATGGTAATACAGACCAGTATAAAATAGTAGCTGTGATGCAGTGTATGTTTCGCGATGTAAAATCGCGCTCATTAGAAACTGTCACAACCCTATAGTACATATTTCAATTTTAAGGTATAAAAATATATTTATCTGGTGTGATATATAGCATAAGCGTCGACTATCAATGAAGCTGCAAGAATTATGCCTAGAACTATAACTAGTGCTATCTTTTTCGGTTACATATTGCCTAAAGCCATAGTCTCCATTGTCCATTTAAAGACGTTATAGGGCATTAAATTAGATTGAACACAAAAAAGAATAATTTTGATCATATATATTTAAAATCAAAAATAAAATAACCTTTATTGCACATCGTCAGGTGTACACTAATACAATTTTCAAAATAGCGGCGACATGATTAATGGTTATTACTTTTTAATTTCCATGAAAATATATTTAGAGTTTGATAAGAGCCTCTCCCCCACTCCCCCTTTGTAATGCTAGCGTCTAAAAATCGATTTGTAGTGTAATAAAAGATGGTGTAAAGGGCCATCTTCGCGGTTAATTAGAATGTTTTTAACTTTTAATCTAATAAATACAATTGATTCCGTTAAATTAATTTTAACTGTATTTTTCAGACTCTTCAGAAGCTCGACATCTTCCATTTTTAAAACGTGGTCCGGTTCAGATACATGTTCATCTAGTGCCGATTTAAATTGTCTTTTGTGTTTTATATCAGCCACGTGTTCTTTCACACGTGCCAATAAATACCGCCGCGATTGCCCTATATGCAATACGCCATTTGACAGGTGCATTTCATTTTGTAGATCCCAGGTTTTAATTTTATCCATTCGTGGCACCATGATTTGGCTAATTTTTCTAATGGCTTGAAAACTAACACAAATCCGTGGATTCCGAACATTTTACTTTTTTTGCCTAAATTACTTTAAGGTAGAATGATTAGGTTTTTGTCCTTTGTGAAGCTTGATACCAAATTGGTATGCATTATATTTATTTAACTAAAAAAATGATTTAACCTGCCTTTTTTGCAATAATTTACCCTATAAGTAATAAAAAACCCTTTATTTGATAATCATAGGTGAGAAATATTGAATTAGAAACCACCCTTTATCAAATAAAAATCAATAATAAGTCTTTAAAGCTAAAAACAACAAAAGAGTGGTTAATTGATTAATGTTCTCAACTAATTGAAAATGAAAAATATACATAGAATTTGATGAATGATAATCTGGATAATTTCAAAGAAAAAATATTAGAATTTCTTAAATAAAGTTCAATATCACAGCTCATTGGTATTCGGCAAATGATTGTCATTCCTACCTCCAGACTAAACGGCGTAGTGAAGAATGGAGTCTTCGTTGATCTGAATCTATGCGCTTTCGTGATAACCTTGATGTAGTCGAACTGATAGGGAAACGAAAACAACGCACTTTGCATTCTAATCGATGACACTGAAATCCGACTTAGAGCGAAATCCACTTCCTACACCGTCGATCAATTGGAATATTGAATAATTATTAATAACTGTAGGCAGACACATTTATATACCACCTGTGCCACGGAAGATCGTTAAATTTATCAGAAGCTTAGACTATGTAATTAAATATGTATGTGGGTGAGAATAGAAGTAACTTTGAGGCGTAGTGAACATAGACACAACATTATACCAAAGTTTTGTTAACCCCATTCCCATCACATATTCCGTTTTGAGCGACGAAGACGCCATTGCAATTTGATACAACTTGGCATATTATATTTCGCCTAATGCAAAAAACACACTCTCATTCAACACGAATTCACACAGCAATGTCATCATAGGAAAAATCCATTTAAAAAAAAATATTAAACACGTTTTTCTATCGTTAAAAGTACTAATTCTTAAGAATGACGCTACAAAAAACCTTTTGAAGAAATTTCAGGGTTTAAGTAGACGTTTTTCAAAATCTATCACTGAAAATTTTCAACATTCTATTATCAGTTTTTCGTTTAGAATGTGGATGAAAAATCCAAAACAGAAAATATTTATTGCTTTCAGAAGAAAGCTTATCCATTTTTTACTTATGATGTTATGTAATTAACGTTTTGACGTAACTGTACAGTGCATAAAATTCTTCCCACCATAATTGCTCAGTCTTCCAACTTAGAGAATAACTCGCAGCCAAAATTTTCCTTAGCGGTAAAATTTCAAAGATTTGGTATTTTCCCATTTCATTTTTACTTGCATTTTCTTTGTGTAGGGCAGATATTATTGGATTATTCACTATAGTTTATAAAATTAAATACTAAAACTTTCATCTAATTTTGTTAGTTATACAACTAAAACGTACGTAGCAGTTTAGCGTCGTGTTTTTAAAGCTAATAAATCGTATGCTAAAAACTAATAATTATTTTAAGCTCGAAAAAAAATTGATTTGAATATGGCTAAAAGTGTATAATAAGTTAAAAAAAATTAAGTTAAAATCGGTTAACTGAAGCTACACCGAGTCAGGCAAAATTTCCAACTTTATCCATACTCGGAAAATAATCAGTTTTACCTGGTCAGAAAGAAGTTTCGGTCCGGTCCATGATCCGTTCAATAAGCGACCGTATTCTTTATCGGGTGGCGACTGCAAAATGTAGCTGCAAATATTTCACATTTATTGCTTAATGATGGATGGATCTCTTAATGACAGAAATAAACCAAAGAATTTACCTACAATTGTATAACTGTGACAGAGCTTTAAGAATCTCAAAATTCCATCCGGATGGATTGATCATGGTGCCGTTCTTCAAAACGGTTCCTCCGAAATCCATGTTCTACGTATTTCAAACACAAAAGGGCTTCGTTTAGAACTTAAAAAAATTAACAAAATGATGGCAGCAGATAAATTGAAAAAAAATTAAATCTTTTTTGTATAAAAAATCGTTTATTAATAATTAATTAATCAATCAAATTATTAAAGAATTATTAATGATAATAATTTTTTTTGAAATATCAAATAAATTCAATTCCGATAAAACATTTGGGCAGATATGTGATATTTAGTGATACCATATGTAACATAATCACTTATAAGTATGCCATAAAAGCATTTTCGTTAATGAAACCACGTTCACTGGATATGACGTAAATTTTGTCACTTACAAAGTCGTGACGAAATACGCGTCATCAACTTTACTGATGGGAAACGGAAGTTAGTGAGAATTCCTCGCGCGTTTCTGGCTTTGCCCATGTCAAGTTTAGTTAGTGCCTCGCGATCACATGATTTCATTTCCATGGTAAACTTTTCAATAGAGCAAGGTTTATAAGCATTTTTGCATTTTTGGGTCCGCTAAATGTATGTTCGGCGTTAAACAAGGTCTCATTGAATTTTTTCAATGGAAATGTTAGACAGAGGCTAGCTTATGAGTAATTATGTTACTTATGGTGATGTTTCAATTACAATTTTTTTAAACAAGTTATCCGTGTCTATTTACCAACCACCGATTTGGTTAAAACTCGGGAGATTGCTAGACCTTCATGTAAATTGGAAAATCCTAAAGGGATTTTATTCAATGGGCAATGGTTTTGCCATGGCAACGAAAAATGTTTTTTACAACATAAAATGAAAATTTTACCATTGAAAATAACATGGGATTTTGACCGATTCCAAGGGTCCCCCCAAGAAAAATCTTTGAAAAATTGAAAAAAATTAAAAATACCAAAATTATAAAAAATTGATAAAAATTGACGAAAAAATCAAAATTGATCACATTTTGATCAATTTGAACAAAATGGGTGAAAATGAACCGATATGGCTAAAATTTGAAAAATGTGAAAAAAAAATACAAACATTGAAAAAATATTGATCAAAATATTATATTTATTTATTGAACGAAACAGTATATTTTTAATCATAAGGTATAATAATATTTGGTTATTTAAATAAATGTTAACTATAGCGAAATAAATTTTGTTCAATTAATCTATTTTGTCGACAATATTGGTTTTTTCATGTATACGATAATACCTAAAAAACAGCAGGAAAATTGGCGCGTATGCTGAAATCTTAGCTACCAGTAATCCACGATGGAAATTTATCCGTTAAATGTTGTGTAATGTTTAAAGAAATTTGTGGAATTTCCAATATACAGTAAAAGTTCAACTTTTAATGATTGTGAAAAACGTTTTGCGAAGGAGTTATTCAAGAACCTGTGCAACATTTTAATGGAATACACATTTCTAGAGGAAGAACTAGTTGGTATGATTTAATATTTAACAGGTGTAGTAGAAACACGTAAAATAAAATAAAACTATAAATAATACTAAAAATATTTTTGTTTTTGTTAGAAATTACTTTGTAATTTAAATTTACATCGTTTTATTGTAAAAATTAGTAAATTACGTAGTAAACTAATTGTTATTCTAATATTTAATAAATTAGGTAGTATAATAATTTATTTCATTTAAAATAATTATTTATTTTTAAAATTTATGATAAACTGATTTTAAATTATGGAAAATAATATAAATAATTAAATTAAAATTAAAATTATTAGTAAAATAGTAATCTATTTTAAATTAAAATAAAATTATTAGTAAAATAGTAATCTATTTTAAATTAAATTAAAATTATTAGTAAAATAGTAATCTATTATAAATTAAATTAAAATTATTAGTAAAATAGTAATCTATTTTAAATTAAATTAAAATTATTAGTAAAATAGTAATCTATTTTAAATTTAATGAAAATTATTAGTAAAATAGTAATCTATTTTAAATTAAATTAAAATTATTAGTAAAATAGTAATCTATTTTAAATTAAATTAAAATTATTAGTAAAATAGTAATCTATTTTAAATTAAATTAAAATTATTAGTTAAATAGTCATTTATTTTAAAATAAATTAAAATTATTAGTAAAAAGTAATTTATTTTATATTACAATAAAATAAATTAAGTTAATTACTTAAAATTAATAATAAAATATAATTATAAATAAAATTAAATTAAATTAAAATTAATTTATATTATTGATAAATTTAATTTAATTTTAATAAATCAAGTTTGATCACATTGACAAAATCAATACTTTGTTTTTCACAAAATCACAATTTATCTATACATTAATCCAATTTTACACAATTTATAAATTTCCGTCAATTCCTATGAATTTTGATGGAAACTACAGTTTTTGATCAATATTTTTTCAATTTTGAAAAAAATTATTTCATTCAATTTTGAAATATTTTTTCAATGTTTGTATTTTTTTCCTCACATTTTTTTTTTAATTTTAGCCATATCGGTTCATTTTCGCCCATTTGGTTCAATTGATCAAAATGTGATGAATTTGGTTTTTTTCGTCAATTTTTATAAATTTTTTATAATTTTGGAATTTTATTTTTTTTACAATTTTTCAAAAATGTTCCTAAACCATTGCTCATTGAATAAAATCCCTTTAGGATTTTTCAAGTTACAAGAAGGTCTACTAATCCCCCGAGTTTGAACAAAATCGGTGTGTAACACCTCGGGTCGTCTCCTTGTGAGTTTCGTACTTACATTTAAAACTCCAACATTGTAATGTTTGTTCATGGCTATAAAGTCATTACGCTTGCCGAACTTGTTTTAATGTATCGCTTTCGTCACGAGATACGTAGGAGTTCAGTTCAGTTTAGGTGGTTAGATCTTTATAAAAAGGGCGACTCTTCGAATTTTAATTGGCTATCCTAGTGAAACGTCACTTCTACGTCACGAGTATTGCGCCCAATACATCTAAACAAGAAGGCCAATGTTACGTCATAGAAAGGCCTATTGATCGGTATTGCCATAAAACGGAATATATTTATTTGAACACTGAAAAAATATTAATTGATACTAAATTAAATCAGCGAAAGCTTTCTAAGGTACATTTCTTAAACGGATAAAATTAACAGTACGCTAAAAGGAGAGTTATCTGTAAGTATTTCAAACTCTGTAAATTAAAACGGCAACAATGGAATGTAAAAACAACTACGTATTGCGGACGTATTGTGAGTAGTACGGATCATAAAACTACAATATAGATAAATTAATCTAGAATTGGTAAAGTTTCAATAAACGAATATGAAATCGTTATCTTTAAACCAAAATGATGAAACATTAGGCGCCATCTACATGTAGGACTAGAACGACTTCTCTTTACTCGTTTTATTTCACGCGCTTAATCTTCACAATAAGTTTTGCAATTTATTTGTAACCTTTAAAAAAGAACGTCTAGGGGTCCCTAAGAAATAGGTCAATACTGTGATCATGCTCATATACGTGGTGGATCAGGGACTCGATCCTGCTGATTCAAAAAGTAAAAAAGAGTCGAAAACAGAAAATCTATTGGTCAT
Source organism: Leiobunum rupestre (assembly GCF_980474605.1). Classification (NCBI taxonomy): domain Eukaryota; kingdom Metazoa; phylum Arthropoda; class Arachnida; order Opiliones; family Sclerosomatidae; genus Leiobunum; species Leiobunum rupestre. Next base: position 67,828,887 of record NC_143388.1, read on the forward strand.
TGAAAATTCTTAGAAACCTTAAAACATTATTGACGTAGGTAAAATCCGTGATTTCACTAAAAAAATCTAGAACCAAAATTATTAAAGCTATTGAAGAAATAGTGAGGTCGTTAAATATTAATATTAAACTTATTTTAATTTTTAAATAAAAAAGAAATATCGTGAAAGAACTTGAAAATTAGCGCTCGAGACCAAAACATTTTTTACTTAATCCCGAATATTAGAGTCGAAAGTTCATTATAATTAATGGAAGTATTATGTTTTAAACTTCAGTATGGTCAAAGATAATATAAACCTCGTACCTTAGATTCGAAATTAGAAAGCTTTTGGTTTGACGGTTGAGTAACTAAGCGTTTACCCACTTCCGGCCTCCATCGGTCGCTGTATTGTCTTAAGACGGCCAGCTCTGATGACGCCCCGTAGCGTGAAAAGCAGCGCGTCATCAAAGTTGGTCGTTTTGAGTATATGGAAATGGGTAAATGCTTGGTTACAAAATAGTCAATCAGAATAAGAATCTATGGCATGGCTTAGGTGAAGATAATATACCTTATGCTGCGAGTTTTAATATTATTACGTTACGTAGTCAGACCGAGTCATATTCACGTTATATTTCATATAATGATTCTTCCGAATTTTAGTTAGACGTTTGCCAATATTCTCAAATTACTCCAACTAAACCCCAAAAAATCAATTTTTTCGTACTAATTGTTCTAAAGTTATATTGTTTTTAAACATTTTCAAAGGCTTTTGTTGGCTGAATTTCGTTTCGCGTATGCCTCTCTATTTATCCGTTATTGATTTTCCATTGATTTTTTGTCACTAAAATTAGCTCGCGTGTTCACTTGATTCAGTTCATTTGTTAAAGCCAGGATATCACCATTCTAAAGATCACCATTTCCAAGGTCGAGAGTACCCTCAGAATGTTAAAATTTTATCTAAACGGGAGGACCTAACCACCCAATAACGATGATTGGATTAAATATTATGATATTATCATAAATAGTTTAGCCACCTAACTGGAAAGAACTATAAGTATTATTGTTAATTTTATGTGAATATTTAAAGTTAATTTTTAACATCCCCACTCGCTATTTTCCGCCTGAGGCGCTCGACAATGGACTATTGTGAAACATCGTAGGCTAAGAAGTAACACCACGTCATTTGAAAAAAAATTAAGATTTGCTATTCTATTTACCTAAACAAAAAAATTCATAAAATATAATAGCGATTATGCCTTAAATATACAGGGCTACCCATATTTTAGAAAAAGCCTTATTTAAGTAAGTGAACACGCATATCGATAGAAAAATAAATTTACCATAACTATCCCTCAAGTTGCTGAGCTGAGATATTCGTTATTTTTATTAAAGCATTATAGGGTTGATAAGAAGCGTAAATTACAGAAATATTGTGTTTTCGTAAAATATTCTAATGCGACTTATGAATGCTTGAAAAATACGTTGAATTTAATCGGGTGCCTCTCGACGTAGTTTTATCGCAAATATTTCCAAACCATATTTACAAATTTCACCACTGGCGGTGCTTTGCTCAATCGATATAAAGTATTACTTACGTAATTTTTGATAAAAATATATATATCCTTTCAATATCGTAGTCGTACCAATAAAAAGAATAGTAAGATAGTCTTGGGCATTGATAGGGTGACTCACTTTAATTTTGTACTCCAGCTTCGTCTGTTGAATTATTATTAACCAGATGTTTATCACGCAAAAGCATTAGCTTTAAAAAAACACGCTCTGGAAGCTATACAACTTTTATTCTTTTTTGTGTTCTTTCATTGTTCGTGACCAATCCCTTTTTCTGAACCGAAAAAAAGACCAATGATCGATCATAAAAAGCGAACAGCGAGAGCTAGCCAATTAAGGTCTATTAAGTTGCCCCCCCCCCACCCAATCGTATACTGGAACTAATGTATGGAAACGATTGCGCTAATCGTGCGCTCTCATGCGCCACCATTTTTATGTTGTGCGCCACTACGGTTCAGCCGCAAAACAAGAAAGAAAGTGGGGGGCCAATTTAACGACGGGCCCACCCACATCAGAATATTGATACGTAAGTAGGCTCATTCGATTGCGCTCGTCGTGCGCTCTTATGCGCCACCTTTATTTTCAAAAAGAGGGCGCTTTTCGAAAAACCTTTTCCCTAATTCCAAGCGACTGCGAACGCAGTGATATCAAGAAACTGCGTAAGAAGTGATTACACTTTGCCCCGAAAATACGTACGCATTCGCAGCCCGGACAGACCCACAGACAGACAGACAGACAGACAGACCCACAGATAGACAGACACGGTGATTGTAAAACCCCTCCTAGGGGACAAAGTCCCTTCGGAGAGGTAAAAACTAAAGTAAGCTAGAATAACAACTATTACACAAAAGGTTTATGTTTGATTCGTCTTGCGGCGCGTTGACTTTTGGCACCTATATCTTAGTCTGAGCCCCATTATCATACCTGAAAAAATGTGTCTTCTTTTAATAATTGAAGAAGTAAAATCTAGTTAATCTTTAATATTTTTTTTACAAAACTAGATTGAAATATTTCAAGCAATATAATGACATATCTTCAATGCCTTATCAAAACCTCAGGATTGTTCTTCACTTAAGAACGTACAAAATTTAAACTATAGCCTTTGAAATTTTTATTACATTTTGTAATAGTAAAAAAAACCATTTTAAAATAACGTTTAGCTTCACGATTTTTCAAGGCATACCAGATATTTTCGGTAACTGTTCAACATTTAATATTAAAATATGCTATTTATCTATTTCAATAACTGTTATTGAAGTTCAGTATTTTTTCCATACTTGTTTATTGGCTTTACATTGTAATTATCAAAATAGGTATTAAAATATTGTAATATAAAATATTCTCAGTGCTATTTTCGTTTTCAGCTTTAATAAGAAATAATGTAAAATTAATCAAATTAGATACTTGATATTAATATTATCCTCAAATATGTAAAGCGTCTTTATCAAAAACTAAAAAAACCTTCTATGCCGCGACTTTACAGGGGGAAAAGTACTTTACAACAATATGTACAATATCTTTTTAATCTTAAATCGAACACTGTTATTTCTAAATATAACTCTAAAAGGCCATTTATTGTCAAATATTTTCCATCTTTGCCGTATCGCGACGGTATCTCCCGTTTAATCGGGATTCATTATACCCTAGTTAGAAGTAATGTCTTTTACTTTACAGTGTATAATAAATTATATGGGCAGTAACAATTTCTTTTTCGGTGCATTTTCCTTTTTTACCTTTCAAGTCGTCGTAAACCTCCCATTTCTCATTTGGTCTGAAGGCGTAACAAATGTAATGACCAACATTTTTTGGCCTGTTATGTCCTCTAAAACCGATCACAGCGCGTAAAAAATAAGGTGTTTCATTTATCTTTAATGACTTAGGAAAATCTCCTAATTTAACAAGCATGAGAGTTTCGCAGTCCATCTGCTCAGATATGTTGGTACATTCGATGTACATGTAGTAAGGGGATGGAGTTTCTTTTATTTCACGTAGGCTGCCGCAGGTGCATTCTACGTTTACAACGTTTCCGAAAACATTTACAATTAGCTCCTCTAATTTATTTATATTTACCGCAGAGTATTCTATAGACGTTAGGTGTTTTTTTAATTCTCTTATTGGACCATTACATTTGTCTGAGAGGCAGATATTTGTTTCGGAAGCGCAAGACTCATGAAGAAGTTTCTGAATTAACCAATAGACGGAACTGTCACCTTTTAACCATTGCATTCCCCCTACAACATCCTCAGCTTCAAATAAATCATTTAGTTTAACTGCCCTTTCACGATACGTGGACAAACGTACCCCATTCTTCATTACGTCTTTCACCAAACGGAACGTTTTTACGTCATTTGAAGCACCATCAAATACCATTTTTATTTCTTGGGAATCACAGTACCCAACGCACAAAGCTTGAGTCAAAGAATCAAATGCGCATGTGTTAGTTAAAGCGTATTTTTTGTTTTTTAGCTTTATCGACTGCAGCAAGTTTGCATTCTTCAAAAATCCAAAGGAATAATTGAAACTTTAGATGATAAATTTGTTCGCGCTAGCTCGGGTAATGGAAAAAGGTACGACTCTCGTTTCCCCTTTTTAGGGGCTTATTTACCCATGTTTCTCCAATTTTCGAATTCGGAATCCTTTATATCCCGTTCTTTTTGCGGTACGGTTTTTTTTCGAACAAATTAGACAAATTCGTCTTTCACCACATCCCTCGCTTTCACCTTTCAATGGTAGAGATCATTCAGGTAAAATGTGAACGTTAACCTATAAATTTTTTTTTAGAAACAACGTGTACATGATCAATAACCAAAAATAGAGATAAGTTTATCAAAATATTAGGCAAGAAACCTTTACCCTGCAATATTTGCATTTGTGTAAATCAGTTGGATAATCACCATTTTTGCAAGCTACACAGTCTAAAGTCGGAATAAAATCCACTTTGAAAAGATAAAACAAGGATTAAAATAAATTTAAATGTCCGGAGCTCTTTACTGGATAACCACAACTTTCGTATTCAGTTTTTAGTAAAGAACTCTGAATTAAAGTATTACGCTTTACATAAAATAAAAACTTTATACAATTTGTATCTTTCGGTTAAGTAGATGCTAAGAAACAAAGAGGTAATATTAAGGGGTAAAGGTTAATTTCTAAAATGTGACTTTACTGTAACTCCGCAACCGCTCAACTGATCTTTTTTAAAATTGAAAATTCAACTTCTACGGCCTAAATAACAATAATTTCAAGTTTTCACAAAACTTTGGCGATGGTTGGGTGAACAAGTAGGTCAATCTGTCCTGGAATTACCCCGTAGTAAATTCATATAAATAACGATTGACTTGTAAACCCCCCTAATTAACCCTTCTTACCAATGCCTGGTGCAGGTTAAACGAAAAAAACATTGGTGTTATGCATATTTTGAGTAGGAGTAACGGTTTAGATCCTTTTGTTAGGCAAACTAAAGATATAGCATTAATATAAAAATAAATTAAGCCAGTTAAAATTCGCTTGTTTTTGTTGCCCAAGACTATCTTACTATTCTTTTTATTGGTACGACTACGATATTGAAAGGATATATATATTTTTATCAAAAATTACGTAAGTAATACTTTATATCGATTGAGCAAAGCACCGCCAGTGGTGAAATTTGTAAATATGGTTTGGAAATATTTGCGATAAAACTACGTCGAGAGGCACCCGATTAAATTCAACGTATTTTTCAAGCATTCATAAGTCGCATTAGAATATTTTACGAAAACACAATATTTCTGTAATTTACGCTTCTTATCAACCCTATAATGCTTTAATAAAAATAACGAATATCTCAGCTCAGCAACTTGAGGGATAGTTATGGTAAATTTATTTTTCTATCGATATGCGTGTTCACTTACTTAAATAAGGCTTTTTCTAAAATATGGGTAGCCCTGTATATTTAAGGCATAATCGCTATTATATTTTATGAATTTTTTTGTTTAGGTAAATAGAATAGCAAATCTTAATTTTTTTTCAAATGACGTGGTGTTACTTCTTAGCCTACGATGTTTCACAATAGTCCATTGTCGAGCGCCTCAGGCGGAAAATAGCGAGTGGGGATGTTAAAAATTAACTTTAAATATTCACATAAAATTAACAATAATACTTATAGTTCTTTCCAGTTAGGTGGCTAAACTATTTATGATAATATCATAATATTTAATCCAATCATCGTTATTGGGTGGTTAGGTCCTCCCGTTTAGATAAAATTTTAACATTCTGAGGGTACTCTCGACCTTGGAAATGGTGATCTTTAGAATGGGGATATCCTGGCTTTAACAAATGAACTGAATCAAGTGAACACGCGAGCTAATTTTAGTGACAAAAAATCAATGGAAAATCAATAACGGATAAATAGAGAGGCATACGCGAAACGAAATTCAGCCAACAAAAGCCTTTGAAAATGTTTAAAAACAATATAACTTTAGAACAATTAGTACGAAAAAATTGATTTTTTGGGGTTTAGCTGGAGTAATTTGAGAATATTGGCAAACGTCTAACTAAAATTCGGAAGAATCATTATATAAAATATAACGTGAATATGACTCGGTCTGACTACGTAACGTAATAATATTAAAACTCGCAGCATAAGGTATATTATCTTCACCTAAGCCATGCCATAGATTCTTATTCTGATTGACTATTTTGTAACCAAGCATTTACCCATTTCCATATACTCAAAACGACCAACTTTGATGACGCGCTGCTTTTCACGCTACGGGGCGTCATCAGAGCTGGCCGTCTTAAGACAATACAGCGACCGATGGAGGCCGGAAGTGGGTAAACGCTTAGTTACTCAACCGTCAAACCAAAAGCTTTCTAATTTCGAATCTAAGGTACGAGGTTTATATTATCTTTGACCATACTGAAGTTTAAAACATAATACTTCCATTAATTATAATGAACTTTCGACTCTAATATTCGGGATTAAGTAAAAAATGTTTTGGTCTCGAGCGCTAATTTTCAAGTTCTTTCACGATATTTCTTTTTTATTTAAAAATTAAAATAAGTTTAATATTAATATTTAACGACCTCACTATTTCTTCAATAGCTTTAATAATTTTGGTTCTAGATTTTTTTAGTGAAATCACGGATTTTACCTACGTCAATAATGTTTTAAGGTTTCTAAGAATTTTCAATGACCAATAGATTTTCTGTTTTCGACTCTTTTTTACTTTTTGAATCAGCAGGATCGAGTCCCTGATCCACCACGTATATGAGCATGATCACAGTATTGACCTATTTCTTAGGGACCCCTAGACGTTCTTTTTTAAAGGTTACAAATAAATTGCAAAACTTATTGTGAAGATTAAGCGCGTGAAATAAAACGAGTAAAGAGAAGTCGTTCTAGTCCTACATGTAGATGGCGCCTAATGTTTCATCATTTTGGTTTAAAGATAACGATTTCATATTCGTTTATTGAAACTTTACCAATTCTAGATTAATTTATCTATATTGTAGTTTTATGATCCGTACTACTCACAATACGTCCGCAATACGTAGTTGTTTTTACATTCCATTGTTGCCGTTTTAATTTACAGAGTTTGAAATACTTACAGATAACTCTCCTTTTAGCGTACTGTTAATTTTATCCGTTTAAGAAATGTACCTTAGAAAGCTTTCGCTGATTTAATTTAGTATCAATTAATATTTTTTCAGTGTTCAAATAAATATATTCCGTTTTATGGCAATACCGATCAATAGGCCTTTCTATGACGTAACATTGGCCTTCTTGTTTAGATGTATTGGGCGCAATACTCGTGACGTAGAAGTGACGTTTCACTAGGATAGCCAATTAAAATTCGAAGAGTCGCCCTTTTTATAAAGATCTAACCACCTAAACTGAACTGAACTCCTACGTATCTCGTGACGAAAGCGATACATTAAAACAAGTTCGGCAAGCGTAATGACTTTATAGCCATGAACAAACATTACAATGTTGGAGTTTTAAATGTAAGTACGAAACTCACAAGGAGACGACCCGAGGTGTTACACACCGATTTTGTTCAAACTCGGGGGATTAGTAGACCTTCTTGTAACTTGAAAAATCCTAAAGGGATTTTATTCAATGAGCAATGGTTTTGCCATGGCAATAAAAAATGTTTTTGACAACGTAAAATGGAATTTAAACCATTGAAAATAACATGGGATTTTGACCGATTCCAAGGGTCCCCCCTAGGAACATTTTTGAAAAATTGTAAAAAAAATAAAATTCCAAAATTATAAAAAATTTATAAAAATTGACGAAAAAAACCAAATTCATCACATTTTGATCAATTGAACCAAATGGGCGAAAATGAACCGATATGGCTAAAATTAAAAAAAAAATGTGAGGAAAAAAATACAAACATTGAAAAAATATTTCAAAATTGAATGAAATAATTTTTTTCAAAATTGAAAAAATATTGATCAAAAACTGTAGTTTCCATCAAAATTCATAGGAATTGACGGAAATTTATAAATTGTGTAAAATTGGATTAATGTATAGATAAATTGTGATTTTGTGAAAAACAAAGTATTGATTTTGTCAATGTGATGAAACTTGATTTATTAAAATTAAATTAAATTTATCAATAATATAAATTAATTTTAATTTAATTTAATTTTATTTATAATTATATTTTATTATTAATTTTAAGTAATTAACTTAATTTATTTTATTGTAATATAAAATAAATTACTTTTTACTAATAATTTTAATTTATTTTAAAATAAATGACTATTTAACTAATAATTTTAATTTAATTTAAAATAGATTACTATTTTACTAATAATTTTAATTTAATTTAAAATAGATTACTATTTTACTAATAATTTTAATTTAATTTAAAATAGATTACTATTTTACTAATAATTTTCATTAAATTTAAAATAGATTACTATTTTACTAATAATTTTAATTTAATTTAAAATAGATTACTATTTTACTAATAATTTTAATTTAATTTATAATAGATTACTATTTTACTAATAATTTTAATTTAATTTAAAATAGATTACTATTTTACTAATAATTTTATTTTAATTTAAAATAGATTACTATTTTACTAATAATTTTAATTTTAATTTAATTATTTATATTATTTTCCATAATTTAAAATCAGTTTATCATAAATTTTAAAAATAAATAATTATTTTAAATGAAATAAATTATTATACTACCTAATTTATTAAATATTAGAATAACAATTAGTTTACTACGTAATTTACTAATTTTTACATTAAAACGATGTAAATTTAAATTACAAAGTAATTTCTAACAAAAACAAAAATATTTTTAGTATTATTTATAGTTTTATTTTATTTTACGTGTTTCTACTACACCTGTTAAATATTAAATCATACCAACTAGTTCTTCCTCTAGAAATGTGTATTCCATTAAAATGTTGCACAGGTTCTTGAATAACTCCTTCGCAAAACGTTTTTCACAATCATTAACAGTTGAACTTTTGCTGTATATTGGAAATTCCACAAATTTCTTTAAACATTACACAACATTTAACGGATAAATTTCCATCGTGGATTACTGGTAGCTAAGATTTCAGCATACGCGCCAATTTTCCTGCTGTTTTTTAGGTATTATCGTGTACATGAAAAAACCAATATTGTCGACAAAATAGATTAATTGAACAAAATTTATTTCGCTATAGTTAACATTTATTTAAATAATCAAACATTATTATACCTTATGATTAAAAATATACTGTTTCGTTCAATAAATAAATATAATATTTTGATCAATATTTTTTCAATGTTTGTATTTTTTTTTCACATTATTCAAATTTTAGCCATATCGGTTCATTTTCACCCATTTTGTTCAAATTGAACAAAATGTGATCAATTTTGATTTTTTCGTCAATTTTTATCAATTTTTTATAATTTTGGTATTTTAAATTTTTTTCAATTTTTCAAAGATTTTTCTTGGGGGGACCCTTGGAATCGGTCAAAATCCCATGTTATTTTCAATGGTAAAATTTTAATTTTATGTTGTAAAAAACATTTTTCGTTGCCATGGCAAAACCATTGCCCATTGAATAAAATCCCTTTAGGATTTTCCAATTTACATGAAGGTCTAGCAATCTCCCGAGTTTTAACCAAATCGGTGTGTAACACTTCGGGTCGTCTCCTTGTCAGTACAATGGTTGGTAAATAGACACGGATAACTTGTTTAAAAAAATTGTAATTGAAACATCACCGTAAGTAACATAATTACTCATAAGCTAGCCTCTGTCTAACATTTCCATTGAAAAAATTTAATGAGACCTTGTTTCACGCCGAACCCAAAAATGCAAAAATGCTTATAAACCTTGCTCTATTGAAAAGTTTACCATGGAAATGAAATCATGTGATCGCGAGGCACTAACTAAACTTGACATGGGCAAAGCCAGAAACGCGCGAGGAATTCTCACTAACTTCCGTTTCCCATCAGTAAAGTTGATGACGCGTATTTCGTCACGACTTTGTAAGTGACAAAATTTACGTCATATCCAGTGAACGTGGTTTCATTAACGAAAATGCTTTTATGGCATACTTATAAGTGATTATGTTACATATGGTATCACTAAATATCACATATCTGCCCAAATGTTTTATCGGAATTGAATTTATTTGATATTTAAAAAAAAATTATTATCATTAATAATTCTTTAATAATTTGATTGATTAATTAATTATTAATAAACGATTTTTTATACAAAAAGGATTTAATTTTTTTTTCAATTTATCTGCTGCCATCATTTTGTTAATTTTTTTAAGTTCTAAACGAAGCCCTTTTGTGTTTGAAATACGTAGAACATGGATTTCGGAGGAACCGTTTTGAAGAACGGCACCATGATCAATCCATCCGGATGGAATTTTGAGATTCTTAAAGCTCTGTCACAGTTATACAATTGTAGGTAAATTCTTTGGTTTATTTCTGTCATTAAGAGATCCATCCATCATTAAGCAATAAATGTGAAATATTTGCAGCTACATTTTGCAGTCGCCACCCGATAAAGAATACGGTCGCTTATTGAACGGATCATGGACCGGACCGAAACTTCTTTCTGACCAGGTAAAACTGATTATTTTCCGAGTATGGATAAAGTTGGAAATTTTGCCTGACTCGGTGTAGCTTCAGTTAAGCGATTTTAACTTATTTTTTTTAACTTATTATACACTTTTAGCCATATTCAAATCAATTTTTTTTCGAGCTTAAAATAATTATTAGTTTTTAGCATACGATTTATTAGCTTTAAAAACACGACGCTAAACTGCTACGTACGTTTTAGTTGTATAACTAACAAAATTAGATGAAAGTTTTAGTATTTAATTTTATAAACTATAGTGAATAATCCAATAATATCTGCCCTACACAAAGAAAATGCAAGTAAAAATGAAATGGGAAAATACCAAATCTTTGAAATTTTACCGCTAAGGAACATTTTGGCTGCGTGTTATTCTCTAAGTTGGAAGACTGAGCAATTATGGTGGGAAGAATTTTATGCACTGTACAGTTACGTCAAAACGTTAATTACATAACATCATAAGTAAAAAATGGATAAGCTTTCTTCTGAAAGCAATAAATATTTTCTGTTTTGGATTTTTCATCCACATTCTAAACGAAAAACTGATAATAGAATGTTGAAAATTTTCAGTGATAGATTTTGAAAAACGTCTACTTAAACCCTGAAGTTTCTTCAAAAGGTTTTTTGTAGCGTCATTCTTAAGAATTAGTACTTTTAACGATAGAAAAACGTGTTTAATATTTTTTTTAAATGGATTTTTCCTATGATGACATTGCTGTGTGAATTCGTGTTGAATGAGAGTGTGTTTTTTGCATTAGGCGAAATATAATATGCCAAGTTGTATCAAATTGCAATGGCGTCTTCGTCGCTCAAAACGGAATATGTGATGGGAATGGGGTTAACAAAACTTTGGTATAATGTTGTGTCTATGTTCACTACGCCTCAAAGTTACTTCTATTCTCACCCACATACATATTTAATTACATAGTCTAAGCTTCTGATAAATTTAACGATCTTCCGTGGCACAGGTGGTATATAAATGTGTCTGCCTACAGTTATTAATAATTATTCAATATTCCAATTGATCGACGGTGTAGGAAGTGGATTTCGCTCTAAGTCGGATTTCAGTGTCATCGATTAGAATGCAAAGTGCGTTGTTTTCGTTTCCCTATCAGTTCGACTACATCAAGGTTATCACGAAAGCGCATAGATTCAGATGAACGAAGACTCCATTCTTCACTACGCCGTTTAGTCTGGAGGTAGGAATGACAATCATTTGCCGAATACCAATGAGCTGTGATATTGAACTTTATTTAAGAAATTCTAATATTTTTTCTTTGAAATTATCCAGATTATCATTCATCAAATTCTATGTATATTTTTCATTTTAAATTATTTGAGAACATTAATCAATTAACCACTCTTTTGTTGTTTTTAGCTTTAAAGACTTATTATTGATTTTTATTTTATAAAGGGTGGTTTCTAATTCAATATTTAATAATAATAATAATAATAATAATAATCAGCTAGGCTAATACCCAAGGCACCACCTTAGGCCTAAGTCATCAAGCGACTTTTGAAGCCTTTAATTCAGGTGGCCGGGTTACAATGCGTAGGAGGGTGGTGGCAAGCCCTGCATGCCACACGATCGAGCCAACAGCTCCCTACACTAACTATTACCGTTAACCTTGACCTATGATTATCAAATAAAGGGTTTTTTATTACTTATAGGGTAAATTATTGCAAAAAAGGCAGATTAAATCATTTTTTTAGTTAAATAAATATAATGCATACCAATTTGGTATCAAGCTTCACAAAGGACAAAAACCTAATCATTCTGCCTTAAAGTAATTTAGGCAAAAAAAGTAAAATGTTCGGAATCCACGGATTTGTGTTAGTTTTCAAGCCATTAGAAAAATTAGCCAAATCATGGTGCCACGAATGGATAAAATTAAAACCCTCGAAAAACCTGGGATCTACAAAATGAAATGCACCTGTCAAATGGCGTATTGCATATAGGGCAATCGCGGCGGTATTTATTGGCACGTGTGAAAGAACACGTGGCTGATATAAAACACAAAAGACAATTTAAATCGGCACTAGATGAACATGTATCTGAACCGGACCACGTTTTAAAAATGGAAGATGTCGAGCTTCTGAAGAGTCTGAAAAATACAGTTAAAATTAATTTAACGGAATCAATTGTATTAATTAGATTAAAAGTTAAAAACATTCTAATTAACCGCGAAGATGGCCCTTTACACCATCTTTTATTACACTACAAATCGATTTTTAGACGCTAGCATTACAAAGGGGGAGTGGGGGAGGGGCTCTAATCAAACTCTAAATATATTTTCATGGAAATTAAAAAGTAATAACCATTAATCATGTCGCCGCTATTTTGAAAATTGTATTAGTGTACACCTGACGATGTGCATTAAAGGTTATTTTATTTTTGATTTTAAATATATATGATCAAAATTATTCTTTTTTGTGTTCAATCTAATTTAATGCCCTATAACGTCTTTAAATGGACAATGGAGACTATGGCTTTAGGCAATATGTAACCGAAAAAGATAGCACTAGTTATAGTTCTAGGCATAATTCTTGCAGCTTCATTGATAGTCGACGCTTATGCTATATATCACACCAGATAAATATATTTTTATACCTTAAAATTGAAATATGTACTATAGGGTTGTGACAGTTTCTAATGAGCGCGATTTTACATCGCGAAACATACACTGCATCACAGCTACTATTTTATACTGGTCTGTATTACCATTCATAGACGCATTCACATATTGCCCACAGGGAAATATGCAAAAAGGGGCGAAATCCACCTGAGGTACCTACCTATTTAATAACGTTTGAGGTAGATGGCAACACTATAAGGTTTATGAAATATAAACTTTTTTAAAAAGTTATTAATTAATTACTAAATTATAGTAATTTAAATTCTTATTAAAAACGTATAATTTTTGTAATTTAAATTAACAATTTATTTTAACAGAAGTTAACACTTTCCGCCATAAATGGCACTATAATACGATTTTAAACTATCCAATCAGGGATAAAAACTGAAAACTTGCAACCAATCGTGAAAATAAAAAATATGGCGTCACGGTCACGCTGATATCAAAGTGCCATCTACTAACAAATAACGACATCACCACGGTACCTCGGATGAATATTACCCCTATAAAGTCGTCTTTGCCCCTTAAAAATAATAAATCGATCTAAAGCGTACTGAAAGTGACTGATAATTTAAATATTTTAATCTATAAGAAATCCTTTTTTGTAGTATCCACAAAACATGAAATTATAATTACGTGTATAAATATTTTATTATTATTTTTTTCCTGATTTAGGTCTGGATTGTATATATAGCATTTGTCATCTTTTCCCAAATTACATTAAAAGATTTTTAAAAAATTGCATCTGATTCATTTAATTATCAAGTTATGAAGAAGGGATTTATTCATTGGAATGTAGTTCTGGGAATATTTCTTCGGCAAAGTATGTAAGACCATAAATATTCGGTAATTAAGGCTTTTTAGTGGTTTGTTATTTTGGTATGAACTTTCGGGTCAAAATTTATTTTGTGGCAAAAGTTAAAACTTTCTATCTCGCGGATTTTGACGAAAGTGCTGAGTAATTCACAAGCCAAAGAATAATAATTTTAAACTACGGCTTAAGCAGAGTCGCTAACTTATAGTTCCAAAACCAGTTTAATAAAACATTAAAAGTTGTGTATAATATGGTTTGAATACTAAAATATAGTACAACGTATCAATTTAATAGTTGTTTAAAGCATGACTGATACTTCATGGTATTCTTGATTTTATTAAAAACATGTAAATTTTAACTGTTTTTAATAAAATCAAGAATACCATGAAGTATCAGTCATGCTTTAAACAACTATTAAATTAATATTTTAAACCATGGTAAATAAAAATTTTAACTTATACGATTACAACATATCACTTTTAAAAAAATTGAAAAAAGAAACTAAGTTCAAACTATACAGGGTGTTTCAGAGAAGTCTGGCTAAAACTAACAGACTTGTTTTTTGGGTTACATTGAGTGAAAAAGGTCCGGAGAAACTTTTTCCTAAATTGAACCTTATCCAAGTCGAAAAACGTGCAAATGTGCAGTTTCTATTATTCCTTAGACCCAATTGTTTCCTTTTACTAAGCATTTGGTTTCTTATCTTTCCCATCTCCTACCATTATCAATAAGTTAACACAGACCGATAATGATTATTTTTAAAAATATTTAAAGCTAATTTACATTAGGTTTAATTCTCAAAACACTGAAGCTCCGTTCAACACGATACCTTTAAATGCAAATTTTTACTAAGAAATAACTATTGAAGCCAAAAATATTTAGCCACTTCATTTTTAACTTACACAGCCTGTCAGACTTGGGGAAGGTTGTTTTTAGTGAGAGTTCAATCACATTTGAAAAAAATTGCTTGAGCTTTAAATAAATGGTTATAGGGTGCAGGATATTAAAATTTCAAACTCAAATTTAAAAAAACTACATAAATGAAAATTTCCCATCTCCTTCCATTATCAATAAGTAAACACAGATCAATAATGATTATTTTTAAATATATTTAAAGCTAATTTACATTAGGTTTAATTCTCAAAACACTGAAGCTCCGTTCAACACGATACCTTTTAATAAATGCAAATTTTTACCAAGAAATACAACTATTGAAGCCAAAAATAATTAGCCACTTCATTTTTAACTTACACAGTCTGTCAGACTTGGGGAAGGTTGTTTTAAGTAATGGTTTAAATAGAATGGGGGAAAATACTTGAGCTTTTAGATAAGTGATATAGGTACTTTGATACCAAAATATCAAATTCAAATATTAAAAAGTTGTCTACATCAATATTTTTACTTTTCTAGCAGAATCAATAAGTGAACACCGACTGTTAATGACTATTTTAACTATACTTAAAGGCACTTTCCATTAAGTTTAATTCTGAAAACACTGAAGATTTTTCTACGCATTAACGTTAATTTATGCAAATTTATCACACTGAAGCAGAATTATTGAACTCAAAAACAATTTCATCATTTTAACCTACACAGCAATTCAGACTTTTGGAAGGTTGTGTTTAGTGAGGGTTCAATCACATTTGAAAAAACAATTCTTGAGCTTTTAAATAAGTTTTTTTTTGCCAATTGTAATTGAACCCTCATTAAAAACAACCTTACCCAAGTCTGATTAGCTGTGTTGGTTAAAATTAAAGCAGTAACATATTTTTGGTGAAACATTTGCATTAAAGTTTTGTGTTGAACGCAGATTCAGTGTTTCCAGAATTAAATGTAAGGGAAGTTGCCTTTAAATGTAGTTGAAAATAGGCATTGTTATTATGTGTTCACTCATTGTTTATGGTAGGAGATGGAAAATTTTCATTGAAGCTTTCTTCTATGTGATAACCTTTATAGATGCAAATTTTAACCCTGAATCGCAATTATTGAACCCAAAACATATTTAACCACTTTTTTTTAACCAACGCAACCATAAGCTTCAGTGTTTATAGCCTGCAATTTAAGGGAAATTGCCTTTAAATATAGTTCTTTATTAGTCTGTGATCACCTATTGTGTAAGGCACCATTTAAAAAAATTAGGATTTTTTTATTTTGAAATTTTAGCAGTTATTATTATCTTTTCTCTGTTTTGTGCAATTGCATTTAATCATAACTGTTGGAAGACAAAAAACCCGCCTTAAACCCTAGTGCTTAAGGTTCATTTATTAAAATTATTTTATTGTTTAGCTGCAGTACACTCAAAGAAGACATTGAAGAGTTTCAATTATAAAACATTTTGGCAGTATTTATTATAATCGAGATTGAAAAATGTTAGTCTGGTAGAATTTATGTAATGTTATATGAACTACTTCATTTTAAATAGCCAGAAAAGTTAATTTTTGTGAAATATAGTGAAATTTGAGCAAGTGTTTTCTATATGTTCATTTGATGTGTCTTCAATTTTTTCGGTCGATGCCAGATGTTATTTAGGCGTAACAGATGCTCTAATTTTGTTACGATCTCGTTCCATAGATGTTACAATAGAACATCTGCAGAAGCACGTAAATTGCACTTCGGGTGCATCTAGAGTATATATATGTTACACATAATTGCATCTGCTGATCACTAAAAGTGCATATGCTCATGTGTTCAACACGTGTCAGGTGCTCTAATTTTGTTACGGTCTCGTTCTATAGATGTTACAATATGACACCGGCAGAGCACCTAAAATGCTTTTAGAGCACATCAGGAGGACATCTACCGTACACATAATTGCATCTGATGAACACTAAAAGTCCATATATGCAAGTGTTTAACATGTGTCAGGTGCTCTAATTTTGTTACGCTCTTTAGGTGTTTTTTAAACGTGCTGTAGGCGTCATAAAGATTTGCAGTGTAGCTTTCATAAATGTTTCTGAAAAATTATTGTTCATAATGTTTTAAGGTAGTTGAAAAAAATCTTTTTAAAAATGGTCATATCATATCATCTCGAAATAGTGTTGAAGCTTTGCAAATCATTAAGTTTGCACAACTATTTTTTTATTTAGTTAATTATCGAAAGAATGTCGGGAAATCTGAAAATTCATACCTTCATTTGTGAATAAAAGGTTTTTTTAAAAATATAAATGTTATAATCATTATTGCATACAATAGCGACGGCTGAATAAATATGAAGCTATTGCCAATTGTGACGAATGCGTTTAGTGATACAAGTACGCGCTAAAGGAAAATAAACTCTCTTATTTTTATACGCAGCATTTTACTTCTGTCGAAGAGGGCAAGTCACTTTTCTCATTACGGAAATGAAAGCCAGTTTTAACTATAATCTTTTTGTGGTTTTCTTATTTTACATTTGTTTAAAATGTAACGCGCAGGAACCTGAACCCAGTGAAGAGGAAATGCGCGTTCAAATGTGCGGTGAGAATGATCATACTTTAATCTTGACTTTTAAAAAGAAAGGTGTTTGAGTTATTTTATTTAACAAAACATTTGACGCATTTTTCAGGATATATTAAAAAAGACGGCATGTTAGAAAGGATGAAGCAGTGCTATAATTCTAAAGTTCCAGAAAAGGTATTTTGAGATAAATATTTGTATAATATTCCAATACGGAAAGGTGGGTCCAATATCCAGTATAGGTATAGTTTCAATTTTCGATTTAAAACAATTTGCGGAACTGCGTGGAACACCGCAAAGTAGTATTCATATAAATGCACGTTCTATGTGGTAAATCGATAATTAAATCCACGTTTGAATATATATTAGCACTTTCACCCGACAGAATTAGGACCGGGATTCGATCCCAGCTTGTGGTATTGGGTGAAAAATCGTAACAATTACTACGTGGATTTAATAATAATAACAATCAGCTACATTCTTAAAAAAAAGGTTTATTTGAAACCTTTAGGGG
Source organism: Leiobunum rupestre (assembly GCF_980474605.1). NCBI lineage: Eukaryota > Metazoa > Arthropoda > Arachnida > Opiliones > Sclerosomatidae > Leiobunum > Leiobunum rupestre. Next base: position 67,846,928 of record NC_143388.1, read on the forward strand.
TTTTTCTTGTCCCATATTTAACACCTTAATATGTTTATAAAGGATGTTTTTCTACACCTTAAAAAGCACTTTTCCTGCTAGGGTGTTTATTTAGACTGTTTGGGGTGCTTATGTCCTCCGTTTTGGTTCCTTTGTGATGCAGTCTGAGGTATAATACTATTCCCTATTTATCTACTCCCTTTAGCGTACAAGACGACTCCCTTCAGGGGTCTACAATACTCCCTTAAGGGTTCTATAATACTCCCTTTAAGGTTCTAAACTACTGCCTTAACGGTGTTAAAATACTCGTTTTAGGGTACTAAACTAAGCCAAGTTTTCCTCCCACCATAGTTACAGATTTTTGTTCCTCCGAGTTTTTGGTTTTCACTTACATAAAAATTTATTGAGATTTATATCAATAGTAAATGTAGAGAGGTGGTGGCTTGGGTATTAGTTGATAATTATAATTGTATTTAATACAATTAACATTGGTTTGTTATCAAGTTTAGATTCAAACAATAAACGCGGATTGTATGAAGGTAATTGGTGAAGACGAAACAAGCCATGAACAGTTTTGGAAGAAAAGTTGTGAGAAAACACACCAAGATTTATTCATTAAAGTAAACCAGCCGTATATTCTAGGTTTTTTTTGTTAATTTGAAACTCATAATAGCCTTTTCAACGGCCCTTAACTCTAGTTTGTCTCTGAAAGAAGACCACATTCTTTAGGTTTTATATTTCCCAGTTAGCCAGAAAAAACATATTTCTTCTTTTGATAATTTTACCAATGATTTTTAAATTATTGTTTGAAATCTATATTTTCTAAAAATTAAATATTTTTAAAATAAATAGTTAACGTTGATAGGTATTTACAACGATTAACTGATTTGTTTTAAAACATTTCCTTTTATTTTTTAAATGGAAAATATCATAATTGCGTTTATAATATCTCAATAGTGCATGATATTTAAACCAAATTTTTAAATATTTTTTTGCATGCACCTTTATATAGTTATAATGTGTCAGACGTCATTATCATATTTGTACGCGCAATATTTTATGGCTGGAAAATGGGCTGACAAATGTTTTACGAGAATACCTACATTTGTATTGAATTTATTACAACACTAATTGCCAGGCATTTCCTTACTTAAACGGTCCACTTAAATAATTGGATACGAACTATAGTTATTGCTCATTCTTTGTTTGATTGTTATACCTGAAACGTGCCTCAATGTTTACACTTCGTTGATAACAAAAAAAACGGCCTTCTCAGGTGTGTTTCGAGTAGAAACGCGCATAAACGATTACTCATATGATATATTTTCATTGGACCCTTGTTGTGGGGAATTGCCTCATCCTAAGTTTTGTATTAAATTTTGAAGCTTGTCAGTCAATACAATTTTCGTAATAAAACTAACAATTTGTAAGTAAAGGTGCACGCAAAAGTTGTTTGATTTTTAAGCTTATGAATAGATATTTTGATAACGTAACGTGGACTTCTTGTTTAAATGTGCTCTTACGTCACAGTCTCTAATGGTGTTTTTAAATATCCCTCTACAAATTTGTTATGATTAAAAGGTATAAACTTAAACTAATTTTCACATTTTTCAGTTTGAAAAATGTACAAGTGAACATTTCAAGAAACAGGTGAAAAACGTTGATATAATCTATGTATAGTTCATTCGTGTAATGTATGGATTCTTTTTAACATGTTTCTTAATTGTTACACTATGTTTAATTTTGTTGTTGTACTAGTCACCACTTAATAATATTTTCAGCAGAAAGGAAAGAAATTAGGGTTTAAAGTATTATTCAATTAACCCTTCCGAATTCGCAAATTTTGAAAAATAAGAACTAAAACAAATAACAAAATATCATTGTGTAAAATTTCTTTGGTCGAACTAATTATGTAAATTTTGAATTTCAGAATATAACGGATAATGAAGCCACCTACCTGATGGGGCCATTTATTGTAAGTATATGTATTTCCAGATTATAAGAAAATCAAATATAGAATATTCCTTAAAATAATTTTACGGCCCTTGTATATAAACTAATGAAGGTTTAAGAAATTGCAAAACCACTTCTTATACAATAAAATAGTATATTATTTTATTGTATAAGAAGTGGTTTTGCAATTTCTTAAACCTTCAATAGAATATTCCTCCTCCCTTTCGGAAATACCTGAATTTTAACAATACCAAATAGAAAGGTTTTTTTTTAGTTTATTACGCTTTTGATGTCGTAAATGTTATAGAATTTCATTACAATTATTAATTCAATTAAAAAAATGAAGATCATTTAATACCAAGTTAATAGTTTATTTTATTAAATACAAAGTGGTCTTGCCCACGTAGCTAGACAGACGCCGTGACAGACGATATTTTACAAAATTAACAATAAGCGTAAAAAGCGTATTTTGGCCCCTTTAAAAGGCATTATTGTCTTTCATGTTCGATATCCAGGTTTATAAACATAAAATAACAATACAAATAAAATTTCGTTATTCCCTTGATTACACAAACTAGTTTTACACTAACTTTTTTAAGTTAGAATAATGATTAACTTCGTTAAATTTGCATATTGAAAAAGATCAATGTTTATTTACAATGATGCGTCTAACCGGTTTCGAAACGCTTCGCATTTCATCCTCAGAGACTGAGGATGAAATGCGAAGCGTTTCGAAACCGGTTAAACATGGATCTTTTTAAATATGCAAATTTAACGAAGTTAATCATTATTCTCAATTATACTATTCGGCATATTGAACTTACAACAACCCTTAAACCTTAACTAACTTTTTTAGGATTGTTTACTACCGTAGAAAGAAATTTGAGTTCTGAAGAAAAATGGTAAAAATTCAAATTTTATATACATAATATTATGTACGTGTAATTATAAAAAATAAATACTTATTTGTAAAACAATTTGCTTTTATTATGTATAATTTCATTTTGGGTTAGTTTATAACGCTGGAACACGATGTTTTATATATATATATATATATATATATATATATATATATATATATATATATATATATATGTAAAGGGTATACATTAAGGGCAAATGCAAATTATGTTCAGTTTGAGTAAATTGGTATAAATTATTGATGCCATAAAGAAGACCAGAGCACGAAAAACAATTCTTATTTGTTGACCTGATATTTATTAAGGATTTTTTTTATAAAACGTCTAAAGAAAATGAAGGTTGAAATTCTCACGGTACTCCAAAGACAACGGCTACTGATAGTTTTCTTGCGCGTGCTTGTATTTAATTATAACAACGACCAGCCATAGTATAGATGAACATGGAAATAATATCTTTCTTATTCAAAATTATGATAAATCTAGATAATCTTTTTTATATTAAGCCAGATATATCTTAAATTTTATTCTCATGAGATAAACACATTTTTTTTACTGACTTAATTGTCGAGACAAATATTTATAACCAGGAAAACTCCCAGATCAGAATTTATCAAGCTGCGAGTGAGCCATTTTACTCTCCACAGATTAACAACAACGTGTATAAGGTAAGAGTGTTTATATTTTCTTCAGAACGTGCAATAGCCGTACAGTGGTGTAGCTAAGGGTTTCCTTATAACTCAGCTTCAAAAAGGTATAAAATTTAATACATATTTTGTAAAATTTCATTTCTGGTTTTTTACGCTAATTTATCGACCTCATATCAGACGTTAAACGTCGAAATTCACAAAATCATGAAAATTAATTAGGCTTCCATTTTGAAGGTATTAACTTCAATATCATTTCGGGGAAACCCAAATAAAATTTTCCATTAAAATGTAATCAATGGAAGTTTTATTATATTATCGGAATAACTAGACAACAATAATTACTCGTTGTTTTTGATGATTTAAAGATAACTAGCTATATTTCTAATGAAGCAATTAAAATTAAATATATTTACTCTAGCTAGAAAGTGATTAAATCAAGTGAAATGACAAGTACGCCAACAAATAATATAAACCAAGACACGGTCACTTAACTGAAACACTGATTAAACGGATTAGATTGAAACGGTTAATTAAAAGATATGTTGTTAGCCGAACGTTGGTTATGGCAGTGAAAATCTTTCTCAATAAGTTTATCACATTTGGTAACTTTTATGATGGATGTTATTTAACAGATTTATATATAGATTTTATCCTTTTTTGTATTAATAAGCAGATCTTGAAGTTGAATATCATTTAATGTTAACAATAAAATCATTATAATCAGCTTTTTTCGGTATTAAACCCCCATTCTCTAACGATATTCTGGCATCACCACGGTTGAGAGGCCCTATGCACCCATCTGTGGAATGGTGTTTTGATTGGAACAAATTATAAATATAATTTCTCCAATGATAATTAAAATTAAACCTGGAATTTGTTTATTAAATTTTGGTAATTTCAGATAGAAAAATATGAACGGAAGTGTTATTGAAACAAACGACCCCGTTTTCAAAGTTGGAATTATGGAGGTAAAATTTCTTTAAAAAATTTTACTTTTAAATTAAGGATGAATTAAAGGTGTATGTGTCAACGAAATCTTCTGTATGATGTTAATGTTTTTTACTCATATGTAAAAACAATAATTGAGACGCAGTGATGGGCAAGCGCCGCTCACTTAAAGGCCTTGTTTCACTTCGAATCCTCAAAAAAGGGTTCCGGCGGGTATATGCTTTCCCCTACTGTCCCCTCTATTGTTGGCGAGCGAGCACCGATCGTTCCGCTCTCGCCAATTATCGGATTATCCCACTCGCTCTTCCCGGCGTCCGTCAAACTACATTCTTATGTTGTCGAAAAGAGGTAACCAAACCTCTCAAGCTGACATGATAACCAGTTAGCGCCGAAATCTAGCGTTCAGGTTAAAAAAATCTACGTATTTTTCGGCAGTTAGACGAAAATCCAACTCTGGAAATGTTTAATAAAAATGAAAAAATACAAATATATTTATTTATTATTTTTTTAATCTCAATGCAAATTCGAGTCATTTTTCTAAAACATTATTATAAAATTTATGAAATAAGCAATACATATTGGTTTACTTAACTATTACCTAATGCTAATTTTTACATGTTTCTTCATCGCCATTTGTGGCCCATATATTCAACGCCATCCGGGTTGGGATATCTTTCTCTTACGCAATTAACACACATTTCGGCATAATCTGCCTCCTATGATAAACAATGTTCAAATTGTTCCTTGCTAGTTCTCTAATTTTCATCGCTAAATATCTAGCCTTGGTCCACGCCCCTAGATTGTCCAGCATTTTCCAAAAATGACCATACATTGTACGTCTCGTGCGGTTATTCCTTGCACACGGAGGTCTTCCAGGTCCTATGAAATCATTAGGCCGGCTAGTCAGGCAAGGCGTCAAATGACAATATTCACATTCATTAGCTATAAAATATTTCCGAAATTCCAAATGAAATATCAAACTTCGAAAGTGAGAATGATTGGGAAGATATTGATGAAACAAACGAATCAAGCCGCTTTGGAAATGTAAGCAGTATCTTAGCCGATGATAGTACCAATGAAAATTTGAACTCAAACTTTGGTGTAGAGAGCTTGGAAAGGAAATTTTTTGTAGGCGATATGACGTTTTTGGGACAAATGGTAGCCAGTATTCAGAACCATTCTTACTTATGCAACCACCCTTTGCAAATAAAATCACACAAATACGTAGGACATGCCTTAGAACTTTCAATGGAATTTGACCATCAACACAAAGTATGTCTGTCGACATCCGACAAAATTGGGAAAAATTACTCGGTGAATATCAGTTTGCACCTGGGATTCATTACAAGTGGAATGCTTCAAACGAATTAAAAAAAATAACAGAGCTTTCAAAAATTGGAACTACCGGCGCTAGAAGTTTTAGAACTATTAAAAAAGCTATTGCAGCAGCTGTCGACGTTGAAGTTCTGATATCAACGGCAGAAGCTATGCGAGTAGTTAGGTGCCGTCTTTCTGGATACGCGTGGGGGGCGCAGCGTGCTTTCCCCCACGCGTCCCCAGCTGCGTGACGGGGGGAATGAAGCGGGGAATCGCGATTCCGCCCCCCCCTCGGGCGCGTGTCACGCGCGCGTGACCTGAATAATTAATGAGATTAACAGGTGTTAATTAGTCGACCTGTTCAAGGTCAATTAAAAAAGGGTGAATATTAATGAGCGTGGTATTGTTTTACCGTTAGGGGTCATTGACCTGTTAGATAGTAACATGTGTTTAGGATCATCAAGTAGTTATATTATATGTTTGAATATTAATTTTTGGCGGGAAAGTGTAAGCGTCGATCAACAAGTGGTTAAACTCTATAGGTCTATTACATGTTTGACATGATTTTGGCGGGGAAACGGGTAAAGTTTGTACCTTTAAAATAAACCGTTAGGGTATTTGACCTGGTAGCTATATGGTTGAACTGTTAAAGTTTTGGCGGGGATTTAACATGCGTTTATGATGATGTAAGCGCGAAAAGGATCAATGAACAAGTGGAGGGGGTAAAGTTTTTATTTAATAGTATAAAAGTTTGCATGGTTTAATTACCTGACAACGGTTAGGAAGCGTCTTTGGGATTATGGACCCGAACAAGTGATCTCTTTTAGTGGATGTTATATGGTTGAACTCTTAGCCATTTGGCGGCTAAATCAGTATATTTGTTTATAACCGTTAGGTAACGTCTTGGGGTTAATCAACAAGTGGTCTTAAGTAGTAAATATTAAAGAGTTTTATAAGCTGTGTTTTAACGTTAGGAAGCGCGGTAAAAAAGACTTAACAGAACGGGGTAAAGTTTGGAGGCTGGTCTCTCTTTTAACGGTTGTTATATGAACTCTTAGTAATTTTGGTTGGAAATTCACGTGTTTTGGCAGCCATCTTTAATGATTCATATTTAAACGGGTTCTGTGTATTGAAAAGGGTGTCCATGTCTGTTATTTTTAGGAAATTTGCCATATATACTTTAGATCAAGTTTGTGTTTAACAAGTTGTTGCTAACAATTTTTTATATATATTAACCTAAAACGTCGAATTTAAAGTCGCTAGGCCTAAGGTAGTGCCTTGGGTGTAAGCTGATAAATATTATGACAATGCATCATGTGTTAATTTTATATTACCGTTAATGAGGACGCGCGAGAAACATTGTGCATTACGTGGTAAAGTTTTATTGTTAAGCCTGGCCATCGTAAATAATAAGCCTAAAATTTATGAAATGTAAACTGTGTATTCAAGGTTATTTTGGGGTGAAGAAATTAGGGAGTTTTTTATTGGATATTTCAAGTTTTTAACATAGTCAATACGATAATAACGGGGTAAAGATAGTATATCCTGTCGTCCGTTAGGAAGGGTCTTTGGGGTCATCTCACGTAAACATGTGTTGAAAATGGGGAATTACATAATGCCAAAAGATATTTCAAGAACACGTTTTCCCTAGATAGTTCGATCAAAAAGCCGCGTCACGTGATCATCTGATTTACGGTTATTGAAAGGGGTCTTCCATAAATTAAATTATTATAATCATGCAATGCTGCCATTTTTCGCCACTAGGCTGGTATATATGGATTCGGGTACATGTTTTCAAATATAAGTCACCCCTAATAGGGGTCCCTTTTAAAGATTCTAACATTGTCTTTAAGCACATAATTCGTTTTGTCTTACACAGTGTATTCAAGGGTATTTTTGGGGTGAAGAAATTAACTAGGGAGTTAAAGTTTTTAGTGGCCATCTTGGATATTTCAAGTTTTTAACATAGTCAATGCGTTAATGGCATCTTACATAACGGGGTAAAATTTGTATTACTTGTCGAGCGTGGTCATCGTGAATAATATTTTTAATAAGCCTTAGAAAACTAAGTTCAATGTTAAATTCGTTAACCTCGCAGTTTGAAACAAGTTGTCCCTATATTAAGAATAAGCTTGGTCTTATTAACAACATCCGCAGCTCTGGCCTTATAAATGTTTCATTGTATACAATGTCTTTACGCACATCGTGTACATTTCCTTCAAAAATATTAGTTTACGTATATCCGTAACATATAACCTTTTAGTTTTACCAATCGGACATGTTTTAGTTATGGGACAATGATAGGAAACTATCGTCTTTAATCATATAATAAACTAAGTATTTACTCTTAGGATTAGCGCGGGTTGAAGTACCAGACTTTTGTTATTATCTGGATATGTTACTATTGAAACATTAACGATTCTTCTAAATATAATGCATTTATAAGTTCGCGTATTGAATACATAATAGTATTAAGAACTTATGAATACGTGGCCACTATACGAAATATTTACATAACAAGGTCGGTTCGCACTCACAATAAACGTTAAAAAATCCTCTAATCTATCGTATATTATTATTCCGTGTTAACCAAGCGGCGCGAGTAATGTTTCCGCAGCGGTTTAATAGACTTTAACATGTACGGTTCGTTAATTTTCGTAAGTGGCAGCCATATTTAGAACCTTATTGTATTTAATTGCCATTTTTCACCACTAGGAGATTCATCCTTTTAATAGCATTAACATAATTTCTAAATGCAGAGCTATTTAGAGGGTGATTTGTTATCTTTTTAAACTTATAGGTGTTGTGGTCAGTTATTGAGATTTTTACTCCTATACGGTTCAATGCGAATTATTATTAATCGATATTGTCAATTATATTAAGATTTCAAATAGAGTTGCAATTTATTCCGAGAGGGGGTAATGTAGTTTTAAATTATGACATACTTTATATAGTATATCAACTTATATATTATACGAACAATAAAAAGTACAGCTAGATAAATGGCCAAAGACTATTTTCTTACATAAGAGCTTCTTTAAAAAATTTACATAACAGAAATACTACACAGACATTTAATAACTATTTTATTTAGATTATAATATTACACTCAGTTAATCAAGTTAATTTTTAACGAAATTTGCAAAAAACGTAGCAGCCTATCGATTTGATATTTTAGTTAATATTGCTGGCAATTAAACTTTAGGTTCATTTCGCAGAAAATCATGTGTAGTTTTACAACAACTTAAACACAAGTTTTTTGTTTGATACCAGCTTAATGTAAAAGTCGCTTCACGATTTGGTGGCGCTTTGGGTTTTAGCCTGGCTATTATTTAATAGACTAGTTTCTTAATCTTTCAGGACTTTTTTGTTAGGAGATTTCAATATCGCCACAAAGAATACGTTTCTTAGTATAAAAAGCGAATAAGATAAAAAAAAATCGTTGTGTTTTCCACTACCTAATTTTTTAATCTATGTGTCTGTAATCAAATTATTACAACGAAATTTAATAGCACATTGAATATTTTTAATGGCAATGGAAAGAAAATCTAAAAGTACATGGTTGATATAGAACATTACGTGAAGTTTTTCAACTTTAAGACAAGTTACTATCTAGCTTTGAAGTTTTTGAAACTTGAGATATAAAATATGAATTCAATCCAATCTCAATAACTGACCAAAATAGCTCTCATTAATTGTTTTTGAAAGTTCATATTCTACCAGAAATATTAATAAAATATTTTATTAGAAATTTAGGTAGTTTACGGTTATCAGATATTTACAAAGTTTTAAATCTGTTTAGGTCTACGATTTGTATTACTTTTTGTTGTACGAGTTGATAATCGGCTATTTTGTATACTAAACCAATCGCGATTTTTTATTACCAACACCTACTAAGTTTTATTTATAAAAAGAATAAAAATCCGAAATGAGATATTCAGATCACGTTTTTCATGAGCTGTTATTCCTCCGGATGTCATGGACATTTAAGTACAATCCCCCCGATGTTAAAACCAATGCTCTAATTGTATTGGAGTTTATATAACGGTTGTGAGATATTTTAATAAAAACGTTTTTTCCCCCGTAGAATGAGGAATGTGTGTTTTGAATAACTTCACCGCGTGCGTAACGCCTCCCTCTGTCTTTCCTCTCGCCAAACCGCCAGCGCCGAAATATCCTGCTGGCTTAGACAGGGCGGATGGAGAGCGTTCGTTTAACGTATAGAGCTAGAACGGCAACAACTTTCGCTTTTTACACGCCAGCTTGTCCCAGCCTTTTGATCAAGGTCTTTTTAAGAGAAACTAATCATTTTCGACACTATTCAGCAGCCCCATTTTTCGAAATGAATCAATTTTTATAGGTACATTTTAATTTATTAAAAAACACAAATAATTTATACAATTAAAATATTTTTATTTACATTCAAATTTATTGAAAAACTCAATGCATATTTTTATAGATACAATTAATTTTAAATGATATTTTTGTAGCCGAAGGGAATACTGGTACCGTCGCTCTTGAAGATTCGCTTGTTAGACGTAAATCCAACGAGTTTTTCAGCTGGTTTTTGGAATAGCTGCCCCGTTTTTAAACGTTTCACGTTAAATGGGACTTCGACGCTGTATTTCAATTGTTGGTTGCGTGTAGCGAGGTCCTTCAAAGCTTCAAAGTTGACAATTGACTGATTTTTTTTAGTCAATGTAATGCCCTTAAGTTTAGTAACAATCTTTCCAGATTCGAATAAAATTGAATAAGCTTTACATCCCAAGGAAAAAAAGGCTTTTATATTTTCATTGGGATACTGGTCAGCTAATGTACCTAGGGTAGTCCCTAGCGGAATATTTAAGTCTTTACTCATATAAAGAAAAGCAGAATCAGTATCGACGTAATTTAAATTAGAACCAATTTGAGCCATTAATTTGTATAATTTAATACGGCCGTAACTGGCTACAAACGAGCCTATCGTTGGTGACCCTTTCCGATAAGTTGGAACGTAGTATTCCCGAAAACGAGTGGTGACTAAGGCTATATCATCGTCTAGTAGTTTAAAATCCGTTAATTCTTAAGTTTTATCGGCCAAAATTTCGACTAATTCCTTATAAGAATTAATAAAAACACTTTGGCCTCGATTTAAATTAATGGAATTTTTGCCCCACAGACTGTTTAGACTAAGTTTGCCAATAGCTTTTAAAGCGGGATTATCGGTTATATCGTCTAAATTTAAATCTAACCCGTCAATTTCATTAAAGTCTCGTAAATAATTAAGTTTTTGTTCTAATGTAATTATGTCTTTTGGATACGACGAATTTTGAACTTTGATTTTGTAAAAAAGCCGAATATAGTCATCGAATAGCGGACAATCTTTATCGAATGTCTCTCGGTAATGATGTACTTCGTGAATTGTAATAATTTTGTAACCGTACTCTATCGCTAGATAAAACTCGGGGGTCGTCCACACGTCGGTTATGCTACGCTCTCGATCAGTATGGGTACATTCGAAACATTGTTCAGCTGCACATTTGTAGCAGAGAGTATAATAAATTTTACTATTAATTTCAGCTGAGAGAATTGGGAGGTTTAAATTGGTAGGTGGCAGCACCGTAGCTTTAATAAGACCAAAATAAGCGTGAACGGAAAAATTAAAGTTACAAGTTATAATTTCGGGGCTTGATTTGGGATATTTATAGGAACTCATCTGGACCGACGGGTACATGCTATTGAAATCCACGACTTTGATTGGTCGATCGGGAGTGGCTTCGGCGTAAATTACAAAGTTTTCGACCCTCCCCCCACGAATGGCGTCTCTCGCTCCTATCGGTTTGGTAAAGGGTAGGGAATCGCAAAAACTCGCAATTGCTGGATCTTCTACTAACTGATCATACTCGTGTTCCCATATACTAATAAACTGTGCATTAGGCCTTTCCTTTTTTAAAAAATTTTCGCGGTCGAGGGTTTTGAGATAAATATTTAAATTTGAATCTTTTAACTGTTTATCGTAAGCCTGGTGGTCAGTGTGCAGTGGGCATTTATGGTAATGGCAGCCGTAAAATTCGGCAATTATTTCAGGCGAGGAACAATAACCGTCTAATCGATAGGGATAAATGACATGTTCTCCACCTAGCGATCGCGCCGTTTGAAATTTCACGTTGAGTTTTTTTCCCAAATAAGCTAACCATTTTAGGGCCTTGACACTATGCCGTTTCCTATAACCCGTCCCCGGAACAATCGCGATAGTGTTTGGTTCGACAAATCTACTAAGGAATAAATTTGTGACGGCTCCCGGCAACGTTATGGCGTTTGACCATAACAAATCAAAATCAACGGTTTTTAAAAATAAATTTCTAAAACTATCGAATCCTTTCTGTAAAAGTTTAACGTCATCGATCGCGTATTCGGTTAAAACTTTATTTAGATCAAAAACGACGTAACGTTGGGAATCGTACCATTGATTAAATTCTACGATTTCCTCGTCCGTAAATTTGTCGATACCAAAATATTCTTTCTCGGGGAGGGCGCCGATATAATCTAAATTGTTTTCCGTAGCGAATGAATAACAAAAATAACCTTTCTTTTGGACAATCTTAAAAGTTTTCGAGAAATTTCGAAGGGCTGTAGGTAGGAACATTAAACTATCGATAAAGGCTATTTTAAATTGGGCGAGAAACATACCCAGGGCTTTGGAACCGGTATAAATTATCTCGGGTTTAATCTTTCGTTTTAATAGACCGTTAAGAATAAGCAACGTATCGAAACCACTCCCAAAATGGCTAATTAATATGACGTTTTCAAAGAGAGGCCGCGTATCTCTTTTCCGACCATTAACTGTCACCTGGCATGCTAATAAATAATCTAGGAAATTTTGAACGCAATCAAAGCCGTGAAATTTTCGGTAATCATAATTGGTCGAAAATGGCGCTTCTTGCATCGCGGAAAGGATTAAAATTGGTCTAATTGCAGTGTCAGTCGTTATGGTCTCAAAATCAAAATAGCATAGTCGTTTCTCATTTGATTTTATTTCTAATGGGCGGACGTGACACTCGTTTTTGGGATGCTCAATTTTGCAAAAAGCGCATTTGTTGTCGCAATTATGATGGCCTTCATAGTCTTTCCCGCAATTTAAACAGCGCCTTAAAACCTGACAGATTCCTAGTTCTACGTGTTGGGAGAAACAATTTGGTCCGGCAAAATACCTATTACAGTCATTACAACGGGTAGCCTGTTCTATACTGGGGTGGAACTCTGGGCCGCGACAGCGCCGACATTTAAGATTGGGTCCGCAGTCGTGACTTTTTTTCTGTTTGATATTATGTAACAGGGTAAGACAAAATTTACAGAAAGATTGCGCTCCAAACATGGCCGAATAAGATCGTACGACGTGGGTGTGGTCTTTAATTTTTAAGAGGAAAATTTGTTTTTCTTTGAAGGGTCCAATAAACACTTTATCGAAATTATCGTCCGCCGAGATTAATATAATTTGGTAGTCGGGTAATATATTTTGGAATCGGTTAATGTCTATTATTTCTACGGGGCCTTCGGGAACCACCGCTTGGGCGTGTAATTTTTTAGCTTCAATTTCTTGTTCGGGCTTTTCCCCGTTTCTAATTGTCTTTAATTGGTATTCGTTAAAATTAGTACCCTGTCCTAAACTTTTCAAATGCTGATAGTCGGCCAAAACTCTTCCCACCGCCAGGGCTCTCGTAAAACATAAATTGTCCGTATTTCTAATGGGAATAAATGTGTTACCCTGGTTGATATACTGATCTAGACATTCATAACTTCTTGTTCTAACGCTGCGAGGCGGACCTCTCATAGGAGTATCTTGAAGAAATATTAGGTCAAATCGGAGGGGTGAATCTAGATAAATGGTTTTTACGGACTGCGCTACCTTTTCAATCCCCGTTAAAATTCTCTCAGCTGTCAACTCATTAATATTCATTAATTGGAAATTTATCGGATCTTGCAGCTCATCGGAAATTACCACCACCCTGACGCGCGTGTAGCCTAAATTATCAGCCGTAATTCTATCTAATATTGATTGGAAAATACGGGTCAGTTGGTTACTGATATCGGCGTGGTTTAATTGGTCTAAATTTTTAAAATTACACTCGAATAGCATAGATTTACACCTATACTTTCGAGAAGAACTGGCAATGATTTTATCTATCGAGTAAAAATTTTTAGGGTTGAAACGGGTGCTAAGATCGAGGGCCATGGTGTTTTTAAAGTCCTGCGTAAATATTTAATACGGTTTGAATCGTTGTCGTAAACTTCGCCGGAATTCTGCAAGTTTAATAGTTTTTCGTAAGTCCACGATTTTTATAGACGTCTCTTGCACGACAGGTGAGCGTTCTACCGCAGAACCACGGAAGTAGAGAGTAACTAAATATGAACCCTTTTTTTCCAAGATGGCCGCCAAGATGGCCACCAAAACAACCCCCCACCCCCCAAAAATATTTTCCAAAAATTTTTGTCCTTGGAAAAATCGAAAAACATATTTTCAATCTCAAATTTCACCTTGAAGATAATCTTTGACCTCGACGCCTGACACCTGTCAACAACCACTAAGCCTCGGTCTATCAAATCAACAAGTTTGGTCACGATCGGACAAGGTCGAACCGAGATATCGGCGGTAATATGTGACCCCACCAAATACTTATGTTAATTTACTTTTGGTGTCATTTTTTCGTTTTTTTCGTTTTTTCGCCGTTTAAAATGCTAATTAGTTATTTGCGAGATGGGGAAACGAATTCGCGACCTTCGCTTTATACCCTTGGCGGTTTTGGCCCCACCCAAAATACTTTAAATAATTAAACTAATATAAATAAGTTATTCGCAAATATTTTATTATTTTAAAAACAATGCTAGTTTAAGTAATCAAAAAACACAATTAGTTATTGTAATATTTAATAACTATGATATTTCAATATATTTTTTTAAACATTTAACAAAATATGAAACACTAACAATAAAACTAAAAGCTAACAAATTAAATTAATAATAAAGAATTAAAGAAGGTTGTATAAATAATTTGAAGGCTGAAAAATATAAAAACACAAATGTTAAAAATATTTTAAGTGTATAATTAAAAATAATTATAATTACATCAATTCGTAGAAGGTATTTTTCCTCTTCGGTACAAAACGAGATGTCGGGTTGGAAATTCAGGCTAGAATTTATAAATATAAATAAATTAACCTATTAAAAATGAATATATCTAAAAAATATTTACCACAAGAATTCTTTTTGTTGCTCTATCATCGCACGAATAAAACACTGGTTTTGGTCTTAATCGCTTCGGAAGTATACAGTTCGAGAATGTCTGAATTAAAACAGATCGAATGTTGTTCAATGCCAACATGTTGAATTTGATCTAACATACGAAGTTCAGACTTTAAATTCTTGTGATTCCATCGCGAAATTTGACGAGTATTACAAAG